>NC_058096.1:123635000-124260000 GCF_020171115.1 Neogale vison
TCTGTTTTGCCAGGGAACATTCCCCAGGGACCATCCCCACTGCCTCAGCTGGGCCCCTGGCTGACCAGCGTCTGTCTACTCACTGGACTTTGGAGGAGACTCTCAGATGCCGCACACCCGCCGTCGGGAACTGCCTGGAGTTGATGTAGGACACCTTCTGGAGCGCACGATTGATGTTCCCAATGTCGTCACCTTCCATCACCAGGACGGACTGCGAGGGGTTGAAGTGGTACTGGAGGAGGAAGGGGGGTCTCGTGGGGGACAGTGAACAACAATGGAGCCCACTGTCTGCATGGACAGGCCAGGAAGGCCCAGTGTCTCGGGTGTCTGCAAGTGCAGCAGCCGTGCGCACGGATGACTTATTTTTTTATTTTTTATTTTTTTTATACTCGAATTTTTTTTATTACGTTAAGTCATCATTAGTTTTTGATACAGTGTTCAGCGATTCATCACTTGGCCTATAATGTTAACCCAGTGCTGTGGAGGACTGTTTTCACCCCTCAAACAATTCCTGCTACCCCTGGGGGACTTCTGGGCCTCCCCCTAAGATCCCCAGGGGGTTAGAAACCCTTGAGTCACAAGATGGGATTCTGAAGGCCCGTCTCAGGGCTCCTGTGGTCTAGCCTGTGTGGGGGTGGTCCCTGCTCTGGGCTGCTGTGAGGTCGTAAGCAGCCTTTCAGCCCTCAGACAGCCTACCCCCTCAGCTGGCTGCCCAGAAACGTGGGACTTTGGCTCATTTCCCTAGTCTTGTCTTTGGGCTTGAACTGCTCCTCAGCTTACCTTGTGCTCCCCTTCCCGATTCACGCCACCTTCTTAGCTACCAACCTTACAGCTCACATTTCAGTTAGTGGCTCTCCTTCTCTCTTAGATCGCATTCCTGGTCTTGCTTCCCCAGTGCCCTACCCTGCTTTCCTGGGAGTTTGTTCACTTGCGGTGTACATTCCCGCCAGCTGTCCCAGAATGAATGTCTGTTCATTCCGCTCAGAGTCCCTGGTACCCCGAGCTCGGTAAAGGTCCAGGAGCTACGATGCTCCTCACCGAGTCCCTTGAGTCCTCAAACCAGACACATCAGATACAAATTCCTGCTTTTCCCTGAAAAGCCCCGTCAGTTGCTCTTGCAGGCACCAGGCAGGGAGAGCTGCCCTGGTACAGGTTCCACTAGCGTATCTTCACATACCTCTGAGCAGAAATATTATCAGTAAGATGTCAGGAGCTTATCAGTGCATTCAGGTGATGTATCCAAAGTTCATATCACAGGAAAAGGAGATATGGATATATTTTTACTTATTTATTTTTAAGTAATCTCTGTACTCAATGTGGGACTCGAACTCACAACCCTAACTGAGTCAAGAGTTGCATCCTGTTCCAGATGAGCAAGCCAGGTGCCCCTGATCTGGATATATTTTTATGTAGCTACTGGGCAGTATTTTTTTGATAATATATTCACATAATTCAAATATACATATATACTAAGTGAAAGTGGCCATCTTACCCCTATCTACCCAGTTTCCAATATCCCATCCCATAAGTAGTCACTATTATGTAATTTCTTAGGACCAGATTGCATTATTGTCATTATTAGTTGCTTCCCCTCCCAGTGGGAGCTTATACATGCCTGTCCTAGTGTCCATAGGCTTGACTATGTGACGTATGGAACCCTGCCTGGCAAGGTAAACATTTTTTGCCTTCTTGTACTCAGTGGTGCTCCTGTCACTTAATCGGTCAATGAAATGTGGGCAGAAGCATTATTTGGTTCACACGCATATGGAAGTTTCACAGCCAGTTGTTCCCCGTTTGCCATATTCCTTTCCCTCTGAAGTGAAACCTGCCAGGTTCCCTTAGGGCCTGGTCCATCAGCCTGGGTCTCACAGTGGGGTAGTATGTGGCTCAGAGCCAAAGCCCATATATAATGGACACTGGGTGGGAACAACAACAACAAAAAAGTTGTATAAGGCTCTGAAATGTTTTAGACGCATTACCAAGCCTGTCCTAAGAGCTATTCTTTAGCATTCTTATGAATACAGATTTCCTTTTTTCTCCTTTCTTCCACTAATGGTAGCTTTTTACATACTTTATTTTGTAAAATATAAAGTACAATAAAATAAAAATAAAAAGTATAATACTTTATTATACTTTATTTATTTATTTTTTACTTAGCTCATATCTTGGACACTTTCTGTATTAGCACGTCATAAGCTTCCTCCTTTTTTTACCGCTGTATAATATTCTGTGTATATAAATTATATTTAACCAGTTTCTTATGGACATTTGGATAATTTCCAGTCTTTTACTAATAATGCCACAATGAATGATCTTGTACATATTTCATATGTGTGCAAGTATATGTATCTACTGGATAAATTCTTCCTTGTGAAATTGTTAGGTTTAACAGTATATGCACCTTAAATTTTGACAAATGTTGCCCGATTCCCCATTACTAAAAATGGGAGAATTAGGAATGATATCAATACACGCTCCCTCTCCCAGTGTGTGAGAATGCCTCTTTTCTCAAAACCTCAACAGAATATGCTGTCGTTGAGGATTTTTGCCAGTCTGATAGGTGATAAATGTTCCCTTAGTGTAGTTTTAATTTACATTTCTCTTGCCATGAAGGAGATGGAGTATGCTGTTAAGAGTTTAAGGAAAAATCCATCTATATTAACTTTTCTGTGATCTGGCTTGTCTTTTTAAGAGTTCCCTGTTCTGTACCAGGACTCTAGAAGGAGGTAGGTGTCCCCTGAGCACTATTGATGATACTGACCCATAGAAGGTCCTTTAATGTGATCCCTAGCCAACTGAGAGCTTACTCTTTTCCTTCGTCAACTGTCATTTGTTTTACTCTTACCTCCTCCTTGAGGGCACCCCAGCTTCCCTCGTTTAGGTCCCCACTGGGCTCCTATAGTGCTTATGAAATGGTAGTACAGTGATTACAGCACAGTGACCATGAGCTCTCTGAGGACTGGGACTCCAACTCTTATCACCAAATCCCAAAACCTAGCCCGAGTGCCCATAATCCCATTAGATTAATGAGTAAATGTTCCCCCTTGGTCCACATTTGACTCAGTGTCTTTGCCAGATTACTCCTCAGGTTACTTTTCATCCATTGTCTTCTCAGCCAAGGCTCTGTGGGAGTCATGATCAGTGCTCACTAAGCCCTGCTTTCCTTTGCATGCTTAGCATCCTGGAGGCTACATTTGGTCTCAGCCACTTGCTGTGGTGGTGGTGAGGGGGGCATGTGACTGCATCTGGCCAATGAACTGTGAGAGGAAATGAGCTGGGGCTCCTGGGCTGAGGCCCTAAAGAGCCCTGTGGGAAGCTGCAGCTTTTCCCTCCACCTCCACTTGCACTTTGGTGGCTAGGGTGTTGAAGGGAGAAACCTCACTCCACCTTTTGGGCTTGATGTGCAAGGATAATAAACTTTTAAGCATTAAACCATAGGGATTTTGGAGTCCTTTGCTACTGCAGTATTTTAGCCCATGTGGAAAACGTCAGCCCTTCCCAGGCAGGATTCTCACCCAAGGCTGTGTGGCATCTTTGAAAGATCAGGGGTGCGTAGATTGTTGTACCCCAATTCCAGTGCAGACTACAGAATACAACTTTGGATGATTTACATCCCCTTTCCGGACTTTATTTCCTCATTTAAAATAATAGGGATATTAGTATCTATCTATCCGAGGGCTTAAATAAGGTAATGTATATAACAAATCTAGTGCTTAAAGAATGCTCAGTCCAAGATAGCTTTTATTATAATTCCTAACATTGTAATTATTTCGGCATGGAGTCTGCCCACACAGGAACTGCTGCTTTCACTGCTGCTCTTCCCCTGTGATCCAGCTCCCTTCTGCCCTCCATGCATTGAGCACAGATTCTCTGGCCTGGGAGGTCGTCACGAGCACCAACCCCTCTGCTGGGTTTGGGAGTGCCCGGGTATATGTGGTGATCCCAGAGTCATCCTCTGAGCTGGCTTCTCCCTTGCTGCGGACTTGCCACCAGAGCGTGCTCAGCCATAGAGCTGCCCTGTTCTGAGAGCAGCACAAATCATCCATTTCAGATTCAAGCAGAGGCAAGTCCATTCTTCTAAAATACCACTTATGTTCCTCATGTCCTTCTACCTCCCTACCTCTCCCCGACCCCACCCTGCACCATCCCTGCTACAGCACAGTCATGGAGCTGCTGCTGCTGTCTGTCTGCCTGCCTCCCTCAGGCAACTGTGAACACCTTGAGGGCGGGATCTACTGACTTTTCCTCAGGGTCACCACAGGGTCTAGTACAGGAGAAACAGGAGACCGAATGATAAGCCTTGTGGAGGAAGCTGATCCAAACTTCACATAAAGGCTGAACAGGAAAATCATGGCGTGCCTGGCTGGCTCAGTTGAAGAGCATGTGACTCTTGATCTGGAGGTTGTGAGTTTGAGTCCAATGCTGGGAATAGAGTTTTGTTTGTTTGTTTGTTTGTTTTTTGTTTTTTAGATTTATTTATTTGACAGAGAGCACAAGCAGCAGGAACAGCAGGCAGAGGGAGAAACAAAGCTCCTCGATGTGAGACTTGATTCATAATGACCTGAGCCAAAGGCAGGTGCTTAACCAACTGAGCCCCAGGCACCCTGGGTGTAGAGATTACTTCAATAAAATTAAAAAAAAAAAGAAAAAAATCAAACAGTTCTTCTGCAAGTTTGAATCAGCAGTATCCCATGCCAATCAGCAGAGGGCGCGTTCCCACTATAGCCACCTAAGGAGAGGATGTCTAGGCTAGGTGTTGGATCTCCAGTTAATACCCTCGTCTGGCTACCTGAGCATCCTGAGGACTGCCACATGGCATGAAGGTGGGTACTGACCTAGCCATCAATATAGTTCTTGCAGGATCAATAAGACCTTCTACCAAAGTAGGTTTTTTGTTTTGTTTTGCTTTAAATTGCAGTGTTCCCAGACCCATGACATGACTAAGGGTAATCAGTCTCTGTGTAGAACACAGAATGGCGTTAGCATTATCACAGGGACAGGGGTTGGATTCCTGGGGGTCCAGCAAAGAGTGACAGACTCGTTTTCTTTTGGAAAGCTGTGCTGTGGCCACAGGGATTCCTCTCTTTGAGCCATGAAGCTGCTAGACTGATGGCCTTTGGGAACAGTCCGTTCTCCCAGAGGGTCAGCCAGTATTGCCAGGCACCTAGTAGGCTGGGACATCAGTGAAATCCTTGTCCAAAGCCCAGGCCTATTCCTCAAGAGGGAGCTGGCTCTGGCACTCCAGGCACCTTGCCATTCACCTTGATACCCGCCAGCCCCTCTGGGTTGGGCCAGATGAAGACTTGCCACATTCAGGTGTTCTCTGCCATAACTGTCACCCAGGTTTAGGCTTCAAATGAAGCTGGCACTGTGGCAATGCCAAGTGCAAGGCCAGCCCAGCTAGAGAAGAGAACTGATTTGTTGAGAACCTATTAGGTCCTATTAGAACCTATTATTAGGTTTACTAAGGGAGATCTGTATCTATATATCTATAGTTATCATCTCATCTATCTATATATACATATTTTTCTATATCTATATATCATATATGTGTGTGTGTGTATATATATATATATATATATATATATAGTATGTATATGTTGCATGTGTATGTTCTATATATATATAGAATCCATTCCATTTCCCACATCACAAGGAAGTATACTTTAACACATGAGGGAATTGGGGCTTAAAGGATTCAATTATTTTGTCCAAGGTCACACAGCTAGGATTTGTACTTTGGTTTGAACTTAGGAGTGCCTTGTCCCAAAGGTCTTACTCTTTCCCCCTCCTCCACAGATTGGCAGACATGATGCTGTGAAGATCAGAACAGAGGATTCTTCAGGAATGTGGCCATTCTGTAGAGTCACAGTGTCTCGCTGGGGTATGGGACAGTAACCACCCCAACCATTTAATGACTGCAGAGATGCAGAACAAATATTCAGCAGGGGAAAACAAGTGAAAACAGGAACCCAGGCTGGGTTCTGTGAGCAGACGGGAAGTTTTGTTAATTACAGGAGGCCCTTGCTTTCCTTTGACCACTCAGGGAGGAGGCAGGAGGCCAGGAACCGGGAAAGAAACTAATAGTCATTATTCAGAAATGAAATGAGGGATAAATGGAGGAAGGGCAAGAAGCAAGGAAGTCTGAATCATTTCAAGTACACATTCTAATCTGAGTTGCTGGTGTAGAGGAAGGAGCACAGGCTTATTTTGGGCAAGTCCCTGAGCCCCCATCTCCTTATTTCTGAAATGGGGCCATAACATTTAATCTGTTGTGAGGAGTAGGGATAATGAACTTGAAATAGCCCCCAGTGGGGACACCATCAATCCTGTGTCTTATCATTAACTTCCCCTTCAGTGCTCTAGTTCTTGCCAGCTGTGCCCTAAGGATGGAAAAGGATCCTCTGCAGTGACTGGTTATCAACAGGTGGCATCTGGAGAAGTTGGAAAAGCCTCAGCCCCCTCAACCCCCGGTGGCTCTGTGTGCCCCTCAGTTCACAACTCCCTCTTTTCATAGGCTCTGGTGCTCTGTAGAAACGGTCTGCCTCTTAATTTATCATTCTAAGAATGTGTGGCTTTTTGGTCTAGTATCTTTGCTTTGCTTTTTTTGTCCTGTAGTGCTTGAACCCTGAAACTCGTCTCATGGGGTGCCCTGGAGCAGAGCAGATCCACTTGGGGCTGGGGGGGTAGTAAATCCAGAATCCGATGGAGATGGAGCCTCACTGGGCTGACAAAATGCTAAGGAAACAACTCAAACAGCTGGCTGAGGATCAAACCCCAGCTCTGCAGGTGAGGTTTGAAACAGGCCATGAAGTAGACAGGGGGAAAGTTGTCCTTACCAATAAGAAGCAGTCCTGCAGCTTTCCTTCAATGACAACGGATTAACTATTGAGGGCACCTGTGTGTGTGTGTGTGTGTGTATATAACATCTGGAAAGCCATTCTTGCCTTGCCCTGTCTATGCACTTCTCCCACCTTCCCCCTTTGATCCAGGCTCCAAGGGGAGCATCCTAAACCATGCTCTTGCCCAGATCATTATCCTCTGCCTGAGTCCTTCAGTGGCTCCCTGTCCCATGTCAATACCTGAACATAGTTTACGAGGCTCCATGATGCAGCCTGGGCTTATCTCTCTGGCCACACTTTCTACCTTTCCTCCTGCATTTTGGGCACCGTAACATCGGCCTTCTTGGCATTCCAGTGCACATGGCGGGGCTCCCCAGCCCTCTGCCATCATTCAAGCTCTCAGATCTTCCTAGAGCGACCACCCAGCTCCCCTCTCCTGCCATTCTCCTGGTTGATTCTTCCCCATCCTGAAATATTCCTCTCAGACCTTGCCTCCTCCAAGAAACCTTCCCTCACTGCGGCTCCTCAAGTTCTAGAACTCTGGAGCAGGACCACTTGTGGTTCAAATTCTGGCTCCTCTCATTACCAATTCTGGGATCTTGGACAAGTTTCCTTTCTCTTAAAGTCCTCAGTCCCTCATATGCAAAATAGGAATATCTGTGGTACCTTTGTCAGAATTTTTCTGAGCCTGAATGAGTTAGCAACCACAAAGCATTTAGAGCCCTGTCTGGCACTTGGGTGAGCCTCAGTGCTCACCCTCATCAGAGCTTACTACTCCGGATTACAAACCTCAACCTGGATCACCGATTTCCTTGAAGACAGAGGGCTGGAGATGTTCAGCAATCCACCCCCACCCCCAGCCCAGAACTAATACATGGATGTTGATGGCATGTCTGATGTGACTGTAGCTTAAAGAAAAGCAGGACATGCTCAGGCCACCAGCCCCTCCATGGATCCCCTTGTCAGAGCCTCACTAGCCCCACTGGCAGTGGGAATAAAGGTGCTGTCTGTGTGGGGGGGAGTGACACCCTCTCTCCAGGAGAGGTAAACCCAGGGCAGGAGATTAGTAGAAGATAGGGGTGTGGGGGCAACCTCTACTCTGGTCACACAATCCTTGGGAAATGACCCATAGAGGAAACCCTGCAGTTAGGGCGGAGAAGCTGCCCTGTGCTCCTGGAGGCAGAGGATGGCCTGCCTACTCTCACTAGGGTCCGTAAGGATTGAGCAGGGGCTACGGCGATGTTGACCCAGCTTTTTGCTCAGGTTCCCAGAGGCTCCCTGCTAGCAGGAGCTCCTAAGGTCCAGGTGACGCCAGAACTATTGCTGTCTGTGGGGTGGGGAGGCAGGAGGACACGCCCAGGGGACATTTAGCTCTGTGTGTCCTGCCCCCTCAGGAGGCGCTTTTTTCCAAATGCAGTTTCAATGCTATTGGATCACGTGAATGTTTTTATTTTGCCTGAATCCACTCACATTCCCTTTGAGAGAGACTGCTGGAAGCCCAATCTGTGCTTCAATTTCATAACCTGAGGCCCAGCAACCTCTGAATCTTCTAATTCCAGCCCCACCCCACCCACAGGTGACCTTCCTTCCTAACTTATATTTACATGGCCAAACTCTTCATTCTATTTTAAAATATTTCCAAAGGGCATTCTGGCATGATGCTTCTGTTCATTTGGCAAATAGACAAAGCAATCCACCAACCCAGGAAAAACTGAAACAGAACCGTTCCCTTCTGGTAGCTGGTGAACACATGCCTGCCCTTGGGTAGAGAACTGATGATACACAAGGGCTCCATCTAGGAATTTCAGGACACAGTGCAAGTCCCCCAGGGAAGTCACAGTCACATGTCTCCCCACTGTGCCAGCACCTTTGCTGCCACACCACCTCCAGGCAACTCAGCCTTGGTGGCGGTGGGGGGGGGGCGCTCCACTTCCCGAGGGCATGGGCCATAGGCCTCCTCTGCCTATTTCTTATTGGTGGTGATGCTGGCTCGTTCCTTACCTTTATTCCTTGGCCGAGGCTTTCCAGGGAATTAATATCCAGTCCTTCCTTGCAGGCCTGCAGGCAGGAGATCACCTTCTGACTCTCCATTTTGCCAGGGCGGATAGTGAGACTGGCCAGACTTCCGTGAAAGAATTGAGCAAAGCGAGGTTTGGTGACTTCTCCTCCTGAAAGGGAAAGCAGCAGTGTCATTTGCCCTGTGGAGACTAGATCCAGAACACCACTTCATGGCACGATCTGGCTGGAGGACCAGGACACGGTGACTGTATCCCCTCAGCCCGAGCTTTTCCTGCGGAGCGGGAAGCTCAGTGACCAGACTCAACAAGAGGATATTATCTGCCACCAAGATGTCGGAGCTCCCCACCTGCACTGATTTAGAAATCCTGGAATTCCTGATTGGAAACAGCTGGCTTCAGAGGCATGCACAGTGTTAAGGAGAGAGAAAGGATCCTAGAGAGTAAAAACGGGAGGCCTGCTGTGTGCCTGACTGTCTGATAGGGACTTCAACTGAGCAAGTCTGCAAAGAAGGGATCCGTGTTTCCCATTCACAGCCCAAGAACCTTGAGACTCAGAAAGGTTGAGGGACTTGGCACAGCACACACAGCTGAACCCGAGAGCTGGCTCTCTATTCCCGGTCTGTCTGACCCCAAAACTGGCATTTGCTTTCCCTAAATTCCACAGAGAAGTTGGCAGGCAGTCGAGGAATCCTAGAGACCCACATTCCCGGCTCTGGCTCTCTTGCAATGAATTGATTTTGTCCCTGCTTAAATTCAAGTTCTTTGGCATAGGAGGACTTCCTTGATTCTGTTCTATCTCTATGTCCTCATCACCTACTTCTTGTTTTCCACCTTCTCTCTAGGGGCTGAGCCGAGTCCTGTCTGAGCTCAGTCCTGCCCTTCAGCACAGGAAACCGTTCCACGTCACTCAGGTCAAGGCCCCTCCTCCCATTTTCTCCTTGGTTTTCTCAAGATCTCTAAAGCAAAAGCCGCCCCTCGGGTCCATTTGAATCCTTACCTCTTCCAGGAGGCCTTCCCCACAGCTTTCGTGGAGCACAGGCCCCTTCTGTCTCCGGGCAGCCTGCACCGACAGACTAGCCTTGATCTTGCATTTCCGTTCAGAGAGGTAGTGGGATGTATGAGAAAGGTGGATGTGGGTTGAACCCGAGCTTTGCTAATTCCCTGGGAAGGTTTTGTAACCTCTGAGCTTCTGCTTGCTTGTGGGGGACAATTCTGGGTTTTGGCTCCCAGTTCCCCTGTCCTCTCAGAGGACTCCTGCAGCCTCCCCAAGACCTGACTCCTGCAATGCATCCCTAGCGAAGCGTGCTCCTGTGAGACACCACCCTGGAGGGCACATTTCTGACTGTTTCTACTAGAGTGACAACACAGTGACTTGTCTGCCCTTCCACTAGCCACTCCGTGCCAGCAGAGCCTGGACCTCATCCGGAAGGGGCGGAAGGCTCGCCCCGGGTCCCTCTACCTCAGCCCTGGGCTAGAAGGGGCTCCTAATACCAGCATTCCGATATGCTTGACAGTTCTACTTCTTAGTAGCTAGTAGTCCTTTGTTATTCAAATTCCCTACTGTAGTTAATAGTTCTCTATACTGATCTGTTGAAAGTGCAGTGTGGTTTTCTCCTGTGATTGAGTCCACACTGCTACACCTTCTCTGTTGGCACACATAACTTTTCTCTCACCTGTTCCTCCTCACACTAAAATACCACCTCCAAACTGCTTACATTAGGTAAATCCCATGGTCTTTCAAGGTCCCTGTCAGCCCTCTGTGCCCTGCTTGCTCACAGAAACCTTTCAAGAGCCACCCTGTCTACTAGCCCTCTCCATGTCTGGAGCCCCCTCCCCTTCCGGAGCCACCTCCCCGCCGTGTCCTCTCCTTGCCCCGAGCCTGGGAGCACGGACTTCATTTGAACATATCCTCAGAACCCGGTGTTGCTAATGGTTTACATGTGTGGGCCTTATGTCCTCAATAGCCTATGACTGTGGTTGGCAACCTTGGCTGCACACTTCCATCACCTGGGGAATCTTTAAAAAGATCCGGTGTGATCTCTATGCCACCCGCCGGCTTACTCCTGCTACCGTTCCCATGCTGCTAGAATGTAGTTGTTTTAAGTCTCTCTCCTGGATGGCAGGGACCACTCAGGCATTACTCAATTTTTTTTTAAAGATTTTATTTATTTATTTGAGAGAGAATGAGTGAGAGAGAACACGAGAGAGGAGAAGGTCAGAGGGAGAAGCAGACTCTCCATGGAGCTGGGAGCTCGATGCAGGACTCGATCCTGGAAGTCCAGGATCATGACCTGAGCCAAAGGCAGCTGCTCGACCAACTGAGCCACCCAGGCGCCCTGCATTACTCAATTTAATGAAGATGATACTGAGCAGGTATTAAGGGCAGAGGGAGGCACTGGGCACTTTGCATAAGTTGGCTCATTTATTCCTCTCAACAGCACAGGGCCTCTGTGTGGTCCCAGTATGCTGCACCCTGCCCAGCACATAGCAGACCTTTCATAACTGTTTCCCAGACTGAAAGGGATGGTGAATTAATGCCAGCAGAGCAGTGGACATTGTGGAGTCTCTCCAACATCCATCTCACCTCGGCCCTCTTGTAGCAGCAGCCCAGAGGTTGGCGGGAGTTGACTTGAATTCCAGGGATAGATTCTACTTAGTCACAGCTAACCAGGTTTTTCTGTTGCCCTCACTCCAGTGACTGAGTCAGGTGTCGACTTCAGATGAAGCCCATCATTACCTGCGTCCACTAAGCCACAGAGGTTGGCCCAGGAGTGATCATGAGACCAAGTTTAGGCCAATGAGATGAGAGAAGAAATTAACCAGCAGCCTTTGGGAAAAGAGCCTCCATTTTCTCTCCAGAAACTTTCTGGAACCCACTCTCGGTCTCTTCCCTGGATGAGATTATGTGAAGAAGGAAGGCTTGGAGCTGCGGCAGCCATCTTGTAGGCAGACCAGGGCCAACCAAGGTGATGCATGAAGGAGGGCAGGGCCAGGAGAGTCCTAGCAGAGGAGGACCTCCTCACTGTGCTACCACAGCACATCCTCAGCCGAAGGAGTCAATCACCCCCCTTTACGGTTTAAGCCATTTTGACTCACACTGTTGTTCTCTGCCACCAAAAACATCAGCACTTTGAAAATAAAAGAAGATTCTATCAAAGTACTTGGTCCACAGGGAACTCCAAACAGATTTGCCTTTGAGGAATGCCCTGATGTGGCAATGACCTGAGAGTGAGGGGGAATCCATCTCAGGCCTTCTAGTTCAGGTCCTCAAAGACCCCATAGGTAAAGTAACCCTCAGTGCCATTAGCCTGTTCCTGCCCCAGCAAAGGGGCACTTCCACTGACCTGCAGAAAGAAGGGTATGAATGTGGGTGTGCATGGTGGAGCTGCCACTCTCCAGGGCATTCAATGGGCCGTTGTTTCCCTGCTTTGTCCACCACGTGTCCCCTTAGAGCAGCAGATGTAGAAACTACCATTTACTGGGTATGCACTACATCTCCAACACAGTGCCAAGTCCTCCACAGACATCATCTTACTGAACCTTACCTAACTCTTGGGATGGAGGTACTTTTTCTGTAGTTAGAATGGAGTAAACTCAGCCTGAGAGAGAGGTAAGTGGCCCGAGGCCACACAAGTAGGAAGTGGTGATGTGTGGGCCCCTCGGGCATGCGGGGCCAGCTGGGGCATCTGGGAGTACTGGCCAGCCTGGGCCAGGGTGAGAATAACCAGAAGCCCTCTGTGGTTTGTCCTCTAGCCATCTCAAGGGCACACTCTGCAGCTCCATGTTTAAAGACCAAAGACCAAACTTCCACGACTCTCTCAGATGCTAAGACATTTTCCTACACACCGTTTTCTCTCCGCAAGACATTCATGTTCTGTACTTTTTGATTCAAGGATCCCAGATCTGTGATGTACTCTATGTATTAATGGTGCAGCTCCAGGAAATTGATTCAATTAGCACTTTGCAATAGGAGGCAAGCATAAAATTTGAAATATATTTGCACTCAGGGGTGGCTGGGATGCAAGATTTAAAAAATAATAGATACATTGAAAATCTCTTTCTTTTTAATATCTGGGGTGTCTTCATAAGCCACATGGATACTCTGTTAACCTTTAGACATAAATATGCTCATTAATTATTTCAAGAAAAAAAAAACATAACCTGATTTCTTACACAAAGAACTTTCTCTACATGTTTACGAATGTGATTTTGGGTTTCCAAGGCTAGATCTGCACACGTTTCTAGAGTGTTTGCTGAAAGCCCAGCCTTCTGTTAGATTCAGCTATTATAAGATGTAGACCATGCTCTCTAGGAACTTATATATAGTTGGGAGAATAAAGTACAGACTCTGGGAAAATAAAAACATAAGAGTAAATTACCAGTGCAATAGATGATCTAAGGCAGGGCATGACTGATTCCAAACAAATGGTACAGATGAGGTGTCCAACAGATCAGAGCAGAAAAATAATAGCCATTATCTCTGAGGCCCTTAAAACATGGTAAACTCTTTCACGTGAAATTTTATTTAATACTTCAGTGGCAGGATAGTATGTTTGACACCTTAGCCTCTATTGTTTTGATTTTTCCTGAGGATTTCTCCCATCTTATCCTGCCTTTAGACACATATCTGGAACCCTAGGAGGGTGGGGAAATCTCGGTATGGATCCACATTTGGGGAAGAGTAGAAGAAGAAACTCTGACTTCCCGCAGACAGGAAAATGTCGCCCTCTGGGTGGGGGGCTGGCAGGGAGGTAGTGGAGGGGGTAAGGACATAGAGGAGCAGAGTGAGCCCCCGAAGCCAGTCACCTGGTCTGAGCCTTGGCTGTGGAGCACGATGCTGGAGGGGATGCTGGCCTGTCACATCTGGACATATAGGCGGATGGCCTGCAGATGGTCTTACAGAGAAAGCACGAGAAGCAGGGAACATATTTTTGTGTCTCTAAGTAAGACAAGGAAATACTGAGAGAGTTTCCGGCCCCATAAGTCCCTTAGTGACAGGACCAAAGAGGGGAGCGCCGTTTCCATGGACATTGGCACAGGTGCCTGGATGCCCCCCAACACCCTAGTCCCACATAAACAGCCCTGAAATCAGCTGGCACCAGGGAAATGGAACAATTTCCAATTTGCCAAGGTCAAATCTCCCCCGCTCAGACAGAAGAGGGGTTCAAAATGAAACTAAGATGGGTGTGGAAAACACAATTTTTCTTTGTGAATTCAGATTCCTATGTGCTAGACTCCTAACTCCTTTTCCAGATGATGTTTTCAGAGTTTGATAACTTGCCCACAGCTACGCAGCCAGGAATTAGCGAAGCCCAGATTCAGACTCAGGTTTGGCTCACTTAACAAGGCTTTGACCTGCACGCTGTCCGACAGATGGGGCCGGGAGGGTTCAAAGAGGATTCCTCAAAGGATGTAATAATTGGGCTGCTTCATGAAGATGGGGACAGGTTGGGACTGACACAACCCTGGGGAAGAATGTCCAGTTACACTGGGTTCTATGGACACAGAAGGGCTTTCGCAGCAATTGCTCTGAGCTAGAATTTGTACTGGGACTGAACTCCCCTGAAACTTTCCTTCAACTGAGAGGTGGGGCCCACCCACCTCAGTAGCTTTTGAACTACTTCCCTCTAAGTCTAAGTAGAAGACCTGCATGGTGTGAGGGTGCTGTCTCCCTGCTCCAGGAAGTGTGTGTGGGATGCTGTTGCTCCTTCCCTTCCCACTATCATTCCCGAGTGGGTGCCGCATTTCCTCTTGCTGGCGTTGAATGCTGCTCTGTGCCTGGATTGTTGATGGGGATGCCCCTCAATGAACACAATTTCATGGATGGTTGGGTATCCAGTTTGAGCAATGCAAATGGTGAGACAGTCTGAAATCTTGTTTTCCCTCATTTCCTCATTTTGGTGATGGAGACACCCACAGAACGCGAAGGCTAAGTGAAGTGTGTAACAGATCCCCAGGGCTAGAGCTTCAGAACTGTCCACACGGCCCCAGGGCTGCAGCTGTAGGCTACAGGGGACTTGTGGAGGCATACCATCTGCCCTTACAGCTGACCATAACCATTCATAGTAGGCTTTCTCAACCCCTTCCGTGTCTATGTATCCATCTCTCCAGTCTTTCCAGCAGATGTCTCCTACATGGCATGTTCCAAGGTGTGACCCCAAAAATCATCTCTGTGGGGTCAGGGACCTGAATTCATGGAGTTGCAAAGGGCCCTCATATATCACCCAGGAGATTCCCTCTTCATCCTCCAGATGAAGAACTGAGGACTAGAAAGGCAAGACATTTTTCAAAGAACCAGAGCCACAGGGAGGGTCTGGAATCCTCTTCTTCTAGCTCCAAACTCAACCCTCCCTATACTGGACCATGATGGGTCTTAGTTACCTTTAGGACTTAGCTTGACTTTGTCCAGTCTGTGGGAAAAAAATGCCCTGGGAGTTCACTCAAGTGATTTGACTCCAGATTCCAGAATCCTCTGGTCTTCCGTACTTGAATATGCAATGTCACCAGGCTATCCATCGTCTCTAGAAGCGGAGGTGGTGTAGAAGGTGCAAGCGAGGGTCAGGGTCTGGTGGCAGAGACCTGGGTGCAAATCCAAATCTGTGTGGCCCTTAGCAAGGCACTTCTCTCCCCTCTCAGTTTTCTCATCTGCAGAGTGGGGATCCCATTCTTATCCAGGCAATAGGGTTATGAAAGGGAAGGCATGCACTTAGCTCCACAGGGTGTAGGAACTCAAGAATGGCAGCTAGTTGTAGGGGCAGTGTGAACCAAGGGACTCAAACATGAGATCACATGATGTGAGTTTTCTCTATCTTTCCCTTCAGTGGCTCCCCCCGCCCAAGTGCTTCTCTCAGAGAACTTGAAACAATACTGTTTTTGCTCCAAGATCCTTGTCAAATTTTCTAATTGATATTATCTTCAGAATAAGATACAAAGTTCGAATTACAATTCAGTTATACTGTGTTCCAGCCATGAATTTTTTTTTTAAAGATTTTATTTATTTATTTGAGAGAGAGAGACAGTGAGAGAGAGCACGAGCGAGGAGAAGGTCAGAGAGCGAAGCAGACTCCCCATGGAGCTGGGAGCCTGATGCGGGACTCGATCCCGGGACTCCAGGATCATGCCCTGAGCCGAAGGCAGTCGTCCAACCAACTGAGCCACCCAGGCGTCCCCCAGCCATGAATTTTAAAGCAGACTTCATCTGTGTCTTCTTTAAACTAATATACCTTCATGTCAAATTAACTCCAGGGCCTAGAACAATCTTTTCTTGATTTTTCTGACATGGTTAATACCAAGAGACACCTTGTTAGTCATTCCCATGTGTTAGACCACAAACCACATACCTTTGTCAAAACAGCTTCAAAAATGGGATATAGGGGCGCCTGAGTGGCTCAGTGGGTTAGGGCCTCTGCCTTCTGCTCAGATCATGATCCCAGGTCCTGGGATCGAGCCCTGCATTGGGCTCTCTGCTCAGCCGGAGGCCTGCTTCCTCCTCTCTCTCTGCCTGCCTCTCTGCCTATTTGTGATCTCTGTCTGTCAGATAAGTGGATAAAATCTTTAAAAATAAATGGGATATAATTCAACAAACATTAGCAACTGACCTTCTCTACTGACATACTGGAGTAGAGAGAAAGGTGAGGAGAGTAGAATCTGGGAGAGCAGACAGTCCTTGCCTTCTGTAAACTACAGCTGAGCAGGGGATGGAGAGCCGCATTGGCACCTTCAACAAGATATGTCCCACAGAGTGCTCCAAGAGCACTGTCTCAAAAGGAGCGAGTTCCATGGTGAAACAGAACTGAGAAACAAGGGTTAAGTAAGATCCAACAGACTGCTTGATTGGTGGGCTCTGGAGAGCTTTTAATAAACTAATGAGCCCTGTGATTCTCCTCCGGGTGGGTATGGGGATAAATGAGGCGGTTTCCCAAACTTGACCATGGCCTCCTTGTGGAAGGAGCATCCTGTGGGACTGGAGCTTCCCGAAGTCCTCCCTGGGAAATGTCCACCTGACTCTAAGGCAGACTAGGTTAGCACATGCCTCTTTCTTCCAGCAGCAGAGACCCTAGGGATGTAGAATAATTTCAACACAGACTTTATTAAGATAACTTGTACTAAATTAGACCAAGCTGATTAAGTGAAGGCATGTACTCCAAGTCCCTGCACTAATTTTAGTGTCTGGCGACAAGATGACCTGGAAACGTGCACCAGATCTCAGGACCACATGTGGCTCCAATTCCCCTCTGTCAGAAGATGACATGCTATTGATTATTGAAACTTGCAAGGTTATTTCTGCCTTTTTATCAACACTTGTGACCATCCCTATTCTTTGCCTTGACTCCTCCCAATGGTCACAGTGGGAGTTCTCTATCTGCCCTTTAACAAGAGGTTTTAATTTTCAGAACCATCCTTTTCTCTCCCTCCTGTGGCTTTATTTATTAAGTAGTGGGTAGGACTCAGCAAGACCAGGACCTAGGGTAGAAAGGTCTTGTCCAAGATGAGGATAGTGTCCTAGTCAGGAGCAGCAAAGCTGGATACTCTAGGAAAGCTAAGGTCTGGAGCATGGAGGAGAGTCTCTAGCAGAAGTAGGGATGAGGTGGTTGCTGTGGATGGGTGACAGGTAGGGAAGCCTGCAGTGAGATCTAGCAAGAGTAGTAAGGATGAGGGAGGGAGCAAGATGGTGGCTTCTTGATGGCATGCCAAGAGTCGTGTTTCTGAAACCTGGTTAGCCACTTCGATGCAACACACAGAGAGGTCTCAGTTGTGGTGTCAGGGGAGAGGTGGCCCAGAATCCTACCTGCTGGGGCACCACCCTGAAACGCCGGGGGCTCCCTAAGGTCTTGGTCTGACATGGTCATGAGACAGCTGCCTCCCAGTCCCCATGTAGGCGGGCCCAGTTTAGAAATCCAGGGGCAAAGCAGGTGTGAGGATACAACTTTTGTAATACATCAGCAGAACTTGGATTTTTGTTGTTAGAAATGGATGAATAGGACATGTAAAGAAAAGGGCAAATTAATTCATCTTTTAAATGGTCTTCTCCCCTGACAAGACCCAGAGAGGGACAAGGAACCTGAAATTTCCCTAAAGGCAGCAGTTTCTGAGTTGGCCCACACAGAGCTCGGCACTGAGAGGGTGTGATGCCATCCTGAGAGCACAGAAGTGAAGGCAGGACAGTATGCATTGGCCTCAGAGGGGAAGAGGACCCTTCTACCATGCGAGGTCCAACCTCGCTGCAAAAGCCTTTCTCTATGATTAAGATACATGCTGGAGGCTATACTGGCAACATTTCTTAAGTGTAAATGAAGTCTCTTTTTTTTTCTTAATTACTAGAAAAACTACCAGTGAAAATGATGTTCCACTGATTACTTTGGCTTTCAGATTCACCAACAGGACACAGCAGGCTAATTGGGGCTGCGGAGACTGCCCAGCCACGGAGCTGGAGCCTGGGCCCGAGAGCATCCAACAAGCAGATGCTATCAAATTATTTTCTATCCCCATTGTGAAACCCCAATTGGAAATTTCACAAATGGGAACTCGTTTCCTTGCCAACCTCAGAAGCACCTAAAAAGCTCCCCACAATCGCAGGCCCAGAGGCAGTTAGAGCCTCGCCCAGCAGGCTTAGAATATGCATGTAAGTGGATTTCAGAAAGTTAGCAATGTGCCCAGTAACGGCTGCATCGTGGGCTGTTGATTTCACAGCCCTGCATCCTGCAGAAAGGGCTTCTAACGTGTTCTTCCAAGACAAAGCATGGCTCCAAGGAGGATGAATCTTGATGCCAACCCAAGCTCCTTCAGGAGGCCGTCTGGCATCTTACAGTCACGACAGGTTGCAACTCCTCTTCCCAGCCTCTTCTGCACCCATCCCAGTCCCTGTACCTCACCGTGACATTGACTGTGCCCACGCTTCTGTGAAGATTCCTTATTTTCCTGCTGAACTCTCACCTATCCTAGAAAGCTCAAGTTTCAAGCTTCTTAAGGACTGTCTCCTATGCTGAAAATGTGCCAGTATATCATCTTTCCTCTTGGGGAAGAGACCCAAATCTCCATGGCCCGAAAGATAGTGTGATCAGGGTCCCGCCTACACGACAAGGGTCACGTTCCAATACTCGTCTTTTGACTGGCTATTCTTCCGCCTCACTGACCTTCCCTCTGACCTGCAGATGGACCTGGCTGAGCAGGGTCCATGTGGGAGGGTCCATCCTGAGGAAGGGAAGAAACGTCTGTGCACACAAGGACCCACAGGAGGCTGGAATCACGGAAGCCAGAGCATACCCGATCTGCATACTGCCTGCCATGGGGGGATTAAGTGCAAGGAGCAAAGAAGGGATGGAGGAGGGGACCAGCAGGTGTTTTCCAATGGATACATTTATTCCAGTGAAACATGCTAAACATGCCTCTTTTAACTATCACCTCTTCCTTACAAGGACAGGGGAGGTCTTAGCCTGGTTTTATACATGAGAGAGTAGTTACTCTGGAAAGCTGCAGATTCTGCTGGGTCCATACAGCTAGGATGTGGCAGGATGCGGGTTTGACTCACATTCCAAATTTTCTGACTCTAAAACCTAAACTCTTTTTC
This sequence comes from Neogale vison, assembly GCF_020171115.1. Lineage (NCBI taxonomy): Eukaryota > Metazoa > Chordata > Mammalia > Carnivora > Mustelidae > Neogale > Neogale vison. Next base: position 123,654,428 of record NC_058096.1, read on the forward strand.
TTTGTTCTGTGGAGGGTCACTTAAGGAAGTGGGCAGCCAGGGATTAGCAAGGGAAATGCAGGGTGGCTTTGGGTTTTTGATTCCAGAGTGGACAGATGTGTCAGAAGTTTTCCACATCAGCTCCTGTGTTTTCCCAAACACACAGTTCCATCAACAAAATGATCAACCAGCCACAATGAGGAGAACACAGGCTCTAAAGACTTGGGGTCAGGCAGGTTTGGCTGGGTGACCTCGGGTCAGCTCCTTCACCTCTGAAAGGCTCAGGTTCTTTATCTACAAGCTGGGACTCCTGGCTCTTTCTCACAGGACTATAAATACCCAGGTATGTGAAGGGCCTCCTCGCAGCCCTGGCTCTTAAAGTGTGTGTGTGTGTGTGTGTGTGTGTAGGGGATGGTGGTTGTGGTGGGAGCAAATATTTCTTCCTATTGGTGTACAGGTCTCCAGATGGAGTGGATCACATCTGGTCCTGAGGAAGAGGGCCATCTATGCCTCTCAGCCTGAGGGAGAAGTCACCAGGAATCACTCAGAGAATCTGGACACTGAGCCTGGAGCCCACAGCAGGGGGAGATTGGGGTTGCCTCATTTAGGGAAGGGTGGTTGTATTTTTTATGTGGGAAGGACAGTCAAATATCTGTGACTAAGTGGATAGGCCATGGTGCTTATCAGTATTGTTCATAAAATAGTTTTGTTTCCAGACACATTGTAGATTTTTACTTTCCTTCTTTCCTGGAGTTAGGTGTGGACGTCTGAATTGCTTAGGACAATAAAATGAAAGTGAAAATGATCAGTGTCACTGGTGTATGAAAGTTGTAAGAGCTCATGCGTCATTCATCATATTTTCTTTTTTCTCTTTCTCAGTATGAAGCAACAGGGCTGCTCTGTCTGCTTGGGTCTCAGACTGAAGGAAAAGAGAAGAGCCCTTAAGGATCTGCAGTGAATACAGACTGAACTATCTTAAGTACCTGAGAACTGGGGCTTGATTGTCGCTGCAGCACAACTTAGCCTATGCTATCTGATTCAAAGAGGTCATCTTAATTCTTTATAAAAGTACTTTTTATTTTGGTGGGACTGTTTTCCCGCCCAGAAGACATGCAACTGGGCAACAGTGCCTATAACTGGCCTTGTAGAGGTGGGGGCAGGTTTCCATTGCAGGCTGGAGGTACAGGGATCTGAGTGTGGTCTCTGAGGGCCTCTAAAAGAGGAGTCATGGTGAGGTTCATAATGAGGCAGCCACTGGATGGGCGGTATCCAGGCCATGTCCCAGAATGTCCACAGGCTGGCTGTGCTGTCCAGCAGGGGCACTGAGCCATAGGAGAGAGCCAGCACTCTGGCCTGACTGTGTTCAGTGACTAATGATTCCTGTGCCATCTCTGGATCAGTGGCTTGCTACACTCATTTGTTTCATGAACTCTCACCAGATGACAGTTTCCCTTTTTTGAATTCCTGGGGAATTCTGCAATACTGATAAAGTTCTTATCAAGTTCTATTGACATGTCCAATGAACTTCTTAGTATCATGTGATCTATGTCAGATGTTGAGTCGGTTACCATGAGGCTGGGTCATCTCGGAGTAGTAATCTGTGTATTTGGGGAGCATTTTTCTTCCCCTCTTGATTGCATTGGTATTTCAAAGTGCCCTTTTTTTTAAAAAATTTATTTATTTGACACAGAGAGAGAGAGAGAGAGAGATCACAAGTAGGCAGAGAGACAGGCAGAGAGAGGAGGAAGCAGGCTCCCTGCTGAGCAGAGAGCCCGACGCGGGGCTCAATCCCAGGACCCTGAGATCATGACCTGAGCTGAAGGCAGAGGCTTAACCCACTGAGCCACCCAGGCGCCCCCCCCCTTTTTTTAAAAGATTTTATTTATGTATTTGAGAGAGGAAGATTGAGCATGAGCTGGGGGAGAGGGGTGTAGGGAGGGGGAGAAGCAGGCTCCCTGCTGAGCAGGGACCCTGATGTGGGACTTGATCCCAGGATCCTGGGATCATGACCTGAACTAAGGGCAGAAGCTTAACTAACTGAGCCACCCAGACACCTAGCACCCTACCTTTTAAGGGAGCAAAAACAAAGTCTCCAACAGAACTGAGTGAAAGGCAGAAAGGTTAAATGTATGTTCAAAGAGCTGGTTTTCCTGGTTGCAAAGGGTAGATTAGCCTTCTAGTTTGGGGATTGGAGGAGAGGCAGCAGCAAAGAAACTGAGGAGGGAGAGAGAGCTTCTAATGGAAAGGCATTAAGAACCCTCTGCCCTTAGTGAGTGGGGAAGGGGCTCAGAGCTGAGCTGAACTTGACAGTGGCCTCCCAAAACCACCCCCCACAGCCCTTCATATTTGCAAACTCCCAGAGCAGAGGATTGGGGGCTTGGACGACTTGTGTGGGGATAGAGGGGAATTCTTGGCTATGGATTAACACTCAACAGAATCAAATGGCAATTTTAATATGGGATTCTACATTCAGCCTTTTCTCTGCACAGCCTCAGTCTGAAATCAGAGAAGGTTCCAGAACAGTAAAAGGCACCAGCAATTTAGAGGCAATCATGAAACTGCTCGTGTTGATCTAAAATCAAAATCTGGTCCCAGGGGCTTCATTGTTACACAAGTTTAGTGTCTGGATTAATCCTTATTTTTATAGGTTCTGTTTTATTAGTAAGGGGTAGTAAATTTTCTAGGCTAATTCTCACATCACTTGCTTTTTCCCTTCTCTCTCTCAGTACCTTTCATGGATTGTACACAGATGGGCCAGGGAGAAGGGCTTGACACAGTTACCTTGCCAACAAGCGCCGACTGTAAGTTGCATGGCTATGTGAGATGGATGAATGGGCCAATCGTTGGTCACCAGATAGGGTTCATATGTTGCTCCATCCATGTACAAGGTAACTATGGGAAACTCCACATTGATGACGTAGTAATGCCATTCTTTATCACATATCTAATGAAAAGAAAGAGAACCAACACTTAAAATTGAATATACAAGGAAACAACAAACAGGCTTTTATTCTAATTATGAAAGGGAGAGAAGACATTTTTGGGTCAAAATTTTTTATTGCAAAAAACTCAATGCACATAATGGTTGCTGTAACTGAGGTTAGAAAAGCTCACATCAAACTTGATGGGGCAAACCATGGGGTAGAGGAATACCAGAGAGTCCAATCATCAGACAAGTATTTGAGTATGGGCATCTTGGTCAGATAATTAGCAGCTGTTGAGTCTGACAAGGTCTTGGTGGACAGGGTGGGTGACAGCTTAAATTTTCTTTGCATAAAATTTTTCTTAGTTCTTTAGTAGAGAAAAAAGTTAAATTGAAATTATTTTGCTAAACTTGGGGATAGGGGAGGCTAGAAAAAGAAAGATACTAGATTCAAAGTAGAAATGAAGGTGGGAATAGAGAAAGGAAGGAGGAAGGGAAAGAGAAAGATGAAAATGGAAGAGAATTAGGGGCTAGAAAGGAGCAAGAGAGAAGGCAAGGGGACAAGGAAGGAGGATGGAATGCAGAAGAGTAGGAACTCCTGATTCCTTTGTCTCTAGGAGCAACCAAGGAGTAACCTCATGGCCCCTTCAACTTGAGCAAAATACATTCTGAGAAAGATGGTCTTCCTGAGGGGATTCACATACATCCTGCTTTGGAGGATGTGGGGAAACAGAGAAGGACCATAAATGGTCCTCCTCATCTGGACAGGTGCAGAACATTCTCACACTTATGGCCTCTCCCAACTTTTGTGCCCAAGATTCCTGGTCTTAGGGCTGGAAGCCAAAACCCAACTTTAATGGATGGGTAGGGACACTGGGGGCTAGAATGGAGTCATAACCCCTGACCTCAAGGAGCTGAACTCCCACAGCATGGTCCAAATGGAAAATGGAAACCAAGACAAAATCGAAACCAAGTGGGCCTTGGGAAGGGAGACAGGAAGGTGGTCATGCTGGAGAATGGTGCCCCTTCTTTAAGTCCTTAAGCCAGTGCCTTGGGAGTCATGTTCAACATTTCCACACCCCCCTCTCCCTCAAATCCCTCTGCACCCTGTGGAGTCTACCTCTGAAATGTCTCTCATGTGCATCCTTGTCCCCCACCATCTTTGTCAGTGGAGACAGATGAGTTCTGTATGAAGGTGACCCTCAGGTGAGGGTATCAGAGCCCTCCCTACATCCCATTCTGGATTAAATGTGCTGTTTCTCATGAATAGATAACACCAACAGGGATGCTAAATGATCTTTTCCTTTTCATTTTGGAATAGGAATTTTTTCCTTAATGTTCTTTTTATATTGTCCTGTCTCATGTCTCAGAAAATTGCTCTTTTTGAAGCCCATTAGCCTGATAAAGCCTGATGAATATTTTAGGGGCCCTTGGAAGGTAATCAGGTGGTGTCAAGCAAGTATTTCCCAAATCCTGTTACACCTCCTTGCACATACAGCTCAGTACCTGCTTCTGAGGTCCTAACCAAGTTTATATCCCTCTGGCTACATGCCTGAGACCAGATGTTAGCCTGGGGGCAGGCTCTTAGGCTGACCCAGTGTTGTGCAATGGTACAAAGGAAGCCCTGGAGACAAAGTCTAGGGGTAGTAAAAGAGTGGGGAACTAAGAAGGAGGCATCAAATCCAAGCAGGCCCATCCAATGCACCTTGGACTTGATGTCTGCAATCAAGAATATGCAGACAGCATATTTCAGAATCTGGAAGATGGCTCACATCCTGGGGAGGGTCTCTGAGGCATAGAGATATCTCTGCCCAGTCCCAGGGTGGGCTAGGAACAGGTGGTAGTGCCATGGCCTGACTGCACCCCATGCCCTTTCTAATGCAGCAGAGCACGACAGTCAACCAGGCAACCCTGGGCGGCTCCCCTGTCCTGGCCTCCATAGCCCTCTCTCTGCAGCTCTCCTCTTGGGCATGACTGCCATCTTGAATCTGTATGCTGCCTGACTCTCCAGCACTCCACACCTGCTGACTCTGGGCAGAGATTGAACCTGTGGCTCGCTTCCTCTCATGACACTTACAACATTTTTATAGGGCAATTCAAAAAAGTTCGAGGAAGAAATAAAATCATTCCATAACTAATAGTAGCTATGGCCCCTCTCAACATGTCAATCTTTTCCTAGGTGTGCCCCCACCCAGGTTTTCTGAAATGTGCTTCATGAGTAGCAACCCCCAGGATGCCCTGCATAAAAACAGTGACCCTATATATAGAGCCTAGATTTTTTTTTTTAATTTCCCATTTCATTTGCATATCCAGGCTTCCAGTAGCCTCAAAGTTTATGCCTGTAATAACTTCCCAACCTTGTTGGAAAATGGAAATTTTCTATTATAGCATTCCTATAAGCATCCTGTGAAAAACTGTGGGGGGAAGGTCAATTTGGACATACTGGGTCTACAGTTTAAAAGTTTGCTTGATTCACTTAATGTCAACATTAAAATGCCTTTACCAACTTCAGTTTTGGTGGCTATATAGTAATGGCTATACTAAATTATATTTAAATATTCCCTTATTATCAGGTATTAATTATGTAACAACAATATAAAAGATACTATAACATAATACTGTATTTCTTTATGCATAAATATTTGTCTGCATTTCTGATTATATCCTTGGGAAAGATTCATGGAAGTAGAATTATTGGGCCAAAGGTTGAAGGTATTTTTTTTTTTAAGATTTTATTTATTTATTTGACAGAAAGGTAAAACCAGCGAGCCCAAGTGGAGAGAATGGAAGAGGGAGAGGAAAAGCAGGCACCCCGCTAAGCAGGGAGCCTGATGCAGGGCATGATCCCAGGATCCCAGGATCATGACCTGACCCAAAGGCAGCTGCTTAACCATCTGAACCACCCAGGTGCCCAGGCTGAAGGTATTTTGAAGGCTATTGACACACACTGCTAGGTTTATTTGTTTGTTTCCTGTAAAAATTTGTGCCTATTTATTCTCTTGCCTACAGACTGTAAGAGTGCTTGTGAGTTGTACCCTTAGCGCATTATTAACAAAATATATACTCCTGGCAATTTGAAAGGGGATACATTATATCTCCTTTTAATATGGTTCATAAAGATGGCAAGATTTATATTCTCCAGGGTCAAAAGGGAGGGCCTTCTGGGAGGGGAGCAGCCTGAGCGAGGACTCCCAGGCAGGAACACCAGGGAGCTTCCTCGGGTAGCTCCCGCTTGGGCATCTCAAGAGGCTTTGAGCTCAGAATAGGCTTACGCCTGCAGACTTCCCGCACCAGGTAATCTATGAAGGCAGCTAAGGGAAATGCCTAGTTAGGGTTTCACTAATGTGGATCTATGATGGGGAAGAGACCCACATTAGCCCTCTGCCAGAATTGGAGGGACAAACTGTAATTGAAAAATGATCAAGCCAGGAGGCTGCAAAAATAAATGTGTCAGTGCAATGGCTCAACCATGAAAGAAGGAAATTAGGCAATGTGACCTTTCCAGGGTGGGGGCGAGGTAGAGAGAAGAACTTTAATTCTTGCCTGTTCATGAATCACTGGCGGACAAAGCTGGCACCAAGCATGTCCAGTGCCATCCTCTGAGGCGATGGCCAGGGCCTCCGCTGGGTCAGACACACCCTTCTCCCTGAACACCTGCAGCTGTTCCCAGGGTGGGTGGCTGCAGCTGCTGTTCAGCCAGCAACTGACCGAGACCTGTGACCCAGGGACATGTGTTTAGCAGGGACAATGCCAAACGGGGCCTGAGTGGGGAGGATGCTGGTACTCCAGGGTAAGTCAGGGGCCATGGAAGCCTCGCATGAGAGGGGAGGCAGAAATCAGGCTGCTAACTGGTTGGTGGGTCCAAATAGCCTTTAAAGTGTCAGTCCCTCCTGGGTGGGAGGGAAATCTATCTCTCAGGTTGGATAGCTCCATTCAAAATACTGGATTTCCTAGAAAAACCAGCTCTGAACTTGCAGTGTGGCCCCTTTAAAGGATATCTACTCTGAGAGATAGGAAGGAGGAGAGACACAGAGCGGGAGGGGTCAGGCGAGGCTGGGAAAGGTGAGGCCTGGAGACAAGGCGCAGGGACAGAAGTGAGGTGGCAGGACCTCCTGCAGGCGGGCAGGCGGTATGGGGTGTGGGACAAGGGGAGGAGGATAGTAGTCATAAGGACAATCAATCCTGGACCATGTTTCCCTATCCCTTAGGCTATGGGGTCCTCCCCACAACCCTCTGCAGGATGAGGGCTAGCCCTGTCTGTGGCACCTGTAGAAGATAAAGCAAGAGAAATGACGAGAAATGACGTGGTGTCTGATCTCAAGGAGTGTATTTCGGGAGTTCCACATCATGTGGACCCCATTCAGCTTCCACATTTGGCCTCTTGTGTATTTGTTTCACGTACAACCAGTGGCTAAGCTTCACACACTCACTGCCACTTCAGGGTCTGGAGCAGACACTTAACCTCCTGAGTGACAGACTTGCATGTCACATTGCCCCCACGTGGCCCACCTGACATGCTAAGGCACTCAGGCTCACTGTGTCCAGCATGGAGCCCAACACCTCCCCTGCTCCAGCTCCCCTCCTTACCCCTGGCCCCGTGCAGTGTCCCTGGCTCAGCAAATGCTCCTCATCTGACTGTAGATCTGTCCTCAGGCCTCGGGCCAGAACCCTGGGCATGGCTTTAGACTCTCTCCCTCTTTACCCCTGCCCCTCTAGCCAGTGTGCTGCCAAGTCTGGACAATGCCCCTCCCCTCCATCCTCATCCCTTGGCCCTCACTCTGACCCAGAATTCCCAAAGTGTACTCGAGGGGGGAGATTGAGGAGGTGTGTTCAGACAGGCCAGGGCAAGATGGAAAGCACCCGAGCCAGGGGAGAGGCCCATCTGCAGCAGGGAGACTGTGAGAAAGCTCTGGCATGAGTGTGGGTGGGGCCAAGCTGGCAGCCTGCTAGTTACCAGCTCTGCTGGGGACAGCCACAGAGACCAGCGAAGGAGGGCTCCCGGGAGGCAGTCCTGAAGGCTGGGCCGGTGGGGGGGTGGGCCAGGTGGCACACCTACCCTAGGAACTTCTGGGTGATCATGTTCTAGACTTCAGGAAAATAAGTGAACCTTTCAAATCCTGACTCCTTCCCCTGTAAAGTGAGGATGAAGAGAGCACCTACATCACAGGGCTACTGTGTGAACTGAGCTAAAATAAAGTCTATACCATGCTACGCACATATTTTCAACCTGAGCAGATAGGAAAACCTGTTTCCTTCTCTAAATAGACTGAGATGCTGCATAAAATAAAGCAACAAAGATAACAAAATAAAACAGAAATAAAAGAATTAGAAAGAGAAGTCCTTAGGTATAAAAAGCCAATAAAAACCCAAAGCTGCCCCCGAGTGTTGAAAGTGAATGGCTGCTGAGGGGCTGGGACCTACCCTGTCAGCCATGGCTTCAAAACCACTGGGAGAGAGGAATGGAGAGTCCATCCGCCTCACGGGGACACTAAGGCAAGGGCTCAGACAGAGATAAGGGCTCTGAAACAAGTCACCTCAGAGGCATTAGACCCCCAAGCCTGCTCTTTGTACTTGCATGGGCTCCAAGTGGACACAGCCCAGCCAGCATAGAAATCTAGAACTCAGAAATGAACTTCACAGTGCATCTTCCAGGGCTTTAGGCCCCCCAAAAAGACATCCTCAAAATCTAGTAACAGAGATAAGCCTGCCTAGGTCTTGGGCAGGACAATTCCTGTGGGCCTTGAGCTCAGAGTTAAAATTTATGAAACAAAGAGGAGGCAATCCTTTGTATGCCAGAGAAAAAGCAGGCAAAACAAATGATCAAAAACCCATGTTTCAGGAACTACAGAAAATGGAGCTATTAGGGAGGAAATAGGGGAAGGCAAGTTTGAAAAAGAATCAAGGGAAAATTCCAGAAATAAAAGACACAGGTATTGAACTAAAAAGAACAAAATCAAGAACACTGACAATGGAATTGGAGAATTGGGTGATAGATGAGATTGGAGGAAAATGAGAATTTGATAAAGGAATGAAGAGGTATGGATTGTATGGATGATCCCAGGACCCATTCCAGCAGAGAGCCTGGCAGACGTGTCGGGGTGAGGCAGGGGGACAGTAGAGGGGTAGGGCTCCTGAAGACCTCCAGTGCCATGCCGGAGGCCTATGCTACCTTACTGTGATGCCTTGCATTCTAGAAAGCCATTTTTTTTACTTTCACGGCCCTCTCTCATGTTAAATCAGAGGATGGTAGACACACAGAGCTCCACAGCCCCTGGCCCCAGGACATATTCGAAGGGCAGGTCAAACCTGAACATCTTTTTCTGAAAATGGACAACAACTGAACCAGACGGGTTGAAACCATGCAAATCAGGTTTGCGGTGGGAACTCGCAAGGCCCTTCGGCTTCAGGTCACTGTTTTGGAACATTTAGAAAGATGCGGTTTTGGTTAATGACAAGACCAATCTCGTGCCAAACCAAAGATACCGCTCTTATTTGCAGATCTCTCTACGATCTTCCTAGGAAGGCACCTGAACTTGCGAACTGGCCCAGAGAAATGCGGGGTGTTTTCTGTGGAAGGTGATGAGGACAGCTCCGAAAGCACCCACCGGGCCAAAATTGCCAAAAGCAATTGCTGACTCAGGGCAACAGAGCACAGGGGAACAGGAACCATGAGAGGTAGCTTGTGTCAAAGAGACTACCCCATTTGCAGTTTGCTTGAGCAACAATTGGGCAAATCCCCAAAACAAGCCTGAGAAACTATCCTTACAGTTTGTGCTCACACCATGTAAATCCTTGTGTGTGTCCAGGATTCAAACTCATCCACAGAGACAGAAAACACACCTACTGTGCACTGAGGACATGGCTGGTACCTGGGAGCAAGCTATGATTTTTTGCTCGGTAATCAGCTTCTTGGACCAGCTGTTTATGCTTTCCCCCTTAAGCCAGGCCTTTAAACAAAGCCAACCAGATCTCCCTTCCCCACCCTGGGAGGACACCCTGGGAAGATCTCTTCACTTCCAGCTCAAACTGATGGTCTCATTTTCATGTATTCAAACTCTACTTCAGTTAGCCCCTTGTGCAAACAAAAGCTACTGTCTCCAGCCTGGGTCTGATCTGCCAATTCTGTAATTCCCCATGGAGGTTGTAGGGTTGGTAGGTTAATGCAGGAACTGGACACTAGGGCAGCTAATCTGCCCTCAGTGAAGTGGGAATTGTGCATTCTGAGTGTTAGGTCCCTCCCAGGCGTGAGGAAGAGGGGCAGGACCAGCCAGGGGAGATGAGGGCCCTCCCGTGCCATCTATCAGGAAAGTGTGACTGTTTCAGGCTTCTTTCCCAACGGCATGATTTGTAAAACAGTCCTGCAGGAGGTATAATGAACAACGGTGTCAGGGTCATGATTGGAGACAGTTCATGCAGTTAAACAGGTTTCTTTTAGCAAGACTCCACGGGGCCATGGTTCTCAAAGTGTGGTTCCTAGACTACCTGTACGGGCCCCAGCTAGGCTTACGGACTGAAGGTTTGTAGCCTCTCCAGATTCCTGTGTTGAAGCTCTAATTCCCAGTGTGATGCCATCTGGGGGTGAGGTTATGGGGAAGTAATTAGGTTTTGATGAGGCCATGAGTGTGGGCCCCACCCTGCTGGGATTAGTGTCCTTATTTATTTTATTTTTTTAAAGGTGAAAGACCCTTCCCCCAGTTGTTAACTAATTAACTGCTCTTTTGCCTTTCTGTAACCGCTTGGCTTTTAGGGTGTGACACTGGCCTCCTGTTTGAACAAGATACCTTCTGCTAATAGCTGAGGCATAGGCAGGAGGCAGGGGGCCGCATAGTCACGTAGGCAGGATGCTTCTCTGCTGAGTAATAAGGTCCAACTCCCCCTCCTCACTCCCCCTTCCCGCCTTTTTCTTCGCGCGCGGGTCCTCCAAAGCCAATCCGCAAACACCAAGTATGCCTTTTTCAAATGTTCAAATTGTCAGCCAATCAGCTCCGCCCCATCCAAAACTTGTTTGTATCTGTCTATAAAAATCCTGCACCACCCCAGCCTGGGGTGCTCAGCTAGCAGGAGCTGCTGACCACCCGCAGGCGCCTGCGCTACAATAAAGAACCTCTTGCTGTTTGCATCCTGTGGCAGTGTTGAATTCTTGGGTAAGGGGATCCGCGGGTCTTACAAAGGTTTATTGGGAGGGGAGGGATACAGGGAGAGGGAGAGAATCTCAAGCAGACTCCACACTGAGCAGAGTCTGATGTGGGGCTGGATCTCACGACCCCAAGATCATGACCTGAGCTGAAATCAGGAGTCGGACGCATAACTGGCTGAGCCACCCAGGCACTCTGGGATTAATGTCCCAGTGAACATGAAAACCAGAGACCCTCTTTTCTCTATCACGTGAGGACACCAAGAGAAGGTGACCATCTATAAGTCAGGAAGTGGGTTTTCACCAAGAGCCGAATCTGCTGGCACCTTGATCTTGGACTTCCCAGTCTCCAAACTGTGAGAAATAAACATCTATTGTTCAAACTACCAAATCTATGGCATTTTGTTATGGTAGCCTGAGCTAAGACACCTAGGAACCTGTCAGAAATGCAGATTTTCAGGCCCTACCCCAGCCGCACTGAACAGAGAGACTCTGCAGGTAGGGCCCAGCAGTGTTTTTCTAAGAGGCCCTCCATGTGTTCAGACAGGTCAAGTTTGAGAAACTTTGCCTCAGAGAATATGCTAATGTGGGCAATAGAACAGTTTACCATATCCATTGACCTCCTTTGTTTTCCCTTTAGGTACCTAAGAACATCACCTGAAACAAAAAAATCTCAGAAGACACATGCTGTGAAATTCATTCCGTTTGCTGAACACATGTTGAACACGTGTTAACCATGTACCCACTATGTCCTGGATGCTTTCCTGGCCCTGGCAATGTGACAGAGAACAAAGCAGGAAGATTTCTGCCAGTCCCTTCCCACTTTCCAGCGCTTACACTAGTCTCTCCCCTCCCCAGCCCCCTGATGAGGCTTCCCTGCTTCTGTTTACAGGTTCCCCAGAGCTTTCCTCTTGAGCATGAGGATTCCCTCGCCCCAACAGCAAAAGGCTTCTCTTAAGCCTGCCAAGCTTTCTTCCTCCTCCTCAGTTTTTGCTTCGAGGATGTGCCATAGAATTCATCTGGGGATGTCTTCCTCATGCATTTACCGAACAGCTGACATCTGTCAGGGCCCCAGGGCGCAGATTGGAGCTGCCTAGGCAGGCCATGAAGCACGAGTCTTTTTGTTTTGTTTTGTTTAAAAGACTTTTATTTTTTTAAATAAACATATTATTAGCCCCAAGGATATAGGTACCCTCCCCAATGTCCATAACCCCACCACCCTCTCCCTACCTTCCTCCCTCTGGCAACTCTCAGTTTGTTTTGTGAGATTAAGAGTCTCTTATGGTTTGTCTCCCTCCCGATCCCATCTTGTTTCATTTATTCTTTTCCTACCCTCAAATGGAAGCATGAGTCTTAAATCTGACAATTAGGAAAGGGACTATTTTCCTCAGGTGTTCTTTCCCTGATTACAATCAATTGCACAAAGACAAAGCAGATCGCTTGCCCAGAGAAAGGAATGGTCTCGAAAGCGAGATACTTTAGTTTGGGGCTGAGGTGGGTGCAGGCCCCTCTGACAGAAGACTGAGCCTCTCAGGGTACAGAGTGAGGGGCACAACAGCCACCCCAGCATGGGCTCTTGCAGACCCACCCACTGACTGAATGAATGCACGGTCACAGTAAAAGCCAGTGACACTGGAAAGAGATGCTCCAGAAAAGGGTGACATGGGGACCCGGCTCAGGAAGCTGGAGCCTGGTTTTGGGGATAAGGCCAAATCTGGGTCAAATACTTAGAAATCTGAAGCTCCAAGCATGGCAGTCCAAGAGAAAGGGGTAAGCAGGTCCAGCACAGATGAGGGTTCTAGACAGAAAATGAGGCTGAGGAAGGAGGGTAAAGATCATCAGATACAGGTGGGTCTAGAGAAGACTGACTAGGGAAGGGCCCATGCATGTTGTGAAGGCCTCCTCATCAGCCTCTGGCTATCCTGGGGGTATCAGCATCTCCATGCATTCCCACCCAGAGACAGTGGCTTTGAAGTGATCAGCTCAGAGGAAACTTCAGGTATAGCCTCTTACCTGGACAGGGATCTGGGGCAATTTTCTTAAACTTTCTTAAACTTGGTGGTCAATTTCTTCATCTGTGAAATGGGTAAAACCCCTTTGTTGCAGGAAGCCTCTTACCTGGACAGGGATCTGGGGCAATTTTCTTAAACTTTCTTAAACTTGGTGGTCAATTTCTTCATCTGTAAAATGGGTAAAACCCCTTTGTTGCAGGAAGCTTTGATTGTTTATTCAATGGATATTTATTGATAGTGACTATAGGTCAGAGATTATTCTAGGTGTTGAGTATAGAAAGTGGGCAAAGCCAGTAGCAACTCCTTCCCTAAGGGAATAGCTGAAAAATAGAATACTCGTGCAAATAATATAATGGTCTGTCTGAAAGATATACCATGTGGGGGTGGTGCCAGGTGTCATATGATCTCGTTGTTGAGAGATCTGAATTGGTTATGGAGATGAGGAAGTGAAGGTGAAGGAAAGGAGGCAGAAGAATGGGCCTATGGGGATAGGAATGGTCAAGGGGAAGGGAACAGCCCAGACGATGGCCCTGAGGCTGGAGCACAGTGGGGGAAGGGAGAGATTGTGATCTGGAGGGCAGGGGACTTGGCAGAGCAGGTGTTAGGGAAGGGTCAGTCTCTGCCCCTGCCTTCAGCCCTGCTTCCACCAGCACCCCCTTATAAAGTCAACCCCAAACCCCCTGCCCCCAGATTCATTTTCCTGTCTCCTCAGACTGGGCTCTGCCCTGCTCCAAATCTGTGGGGGTGGTACCCACTTTCCACAAAGTGCTTTCTGCTCAGCCTGACCATAGAGAGGGGCCCTACTGCAGTTCAGTGTTGGGGCTCTGGCACAAGGCGTCCAGAGTTCATAGTCTGATCTGACTACTTCCTGACTGTGTGATCTCAGGCAACTCACATTCCCTCTCTCTGCCTCAGTTCCTTCATCTAAAAGATTGAAATAACAACAGTAACTAACTCACTGGGTTGTCCCAAATCCCACACAACACTCGAGGCACATCTGTAATTTCACATTTGTTAGTCATATTAAAAAACTAAAAAGAAAGGTGAAATTATCTTTAAGAGTACAGCAACTTCTTTCAAGATATGTCTCCAAAGGCAAAGGAAACAAAAGCGAAAATGAACTTTTGGGACTTCATCAAGATCAAAAATTTCTGCACAGCAAAGGAAACAGTCAACAAAACAAAGAGGCAACCCACAGAATGGGAGAAGATATTTGCAAATGACAGTACAGACAAAAGGTTGATATCCAGGATCTATAAAGAACTCCTCAAACCCAACACACACTAAACAGACAATCATATAAAAAAATGGGCAGAAGATATGAACAGACACTTCTCCAATAAAGACATATAAATGGCTATCAGACACATGAAAAAATGTTCATCATCACTAGCCATCAGGGAGATTCAAATCAAAACCACATTGAGATACCACCTTACACTAGTTAGAATGGCCAAAATTAGCAAGACATGAAACAACATGTGTTGGAGAGGATGTGGAGAAAGGGGAACCCTCTTACACCATTGGTGGGAATATAAGTTGGTGCAGCCACTTTGGAGAACAGTGTGGAGATTCCTCAAGAAATTAAAAATAGAGCTTCCCTATGACCCTGCAATTGCACTCCTGGGTATTTACCCCAAAGATACAGATGTCGTGAAAAGAAGGGCCATCTGGACCCCAATGTTTATAGCAGCAATGGCCACAGTCGCCAAACTGTAGAAAGAACCAAGATGCCCTTCAACAGACGAATGGATAAGGAAGATGTGGTCCATATACACTATGGAGTATTATGCCTCCATCAGAAGGGATGAATACCCAACTTTTGTAGCAACATGGACGGGACTGGAAGAGATTATGTTGAGTGAAATAAGTCAAGCAGAGTGAGTCAATTATACGGTTTCACTTTATTTGTGGAGCATAACAAATAGCATGGAGGACAAGGGGAGATGGAGAGGAGAAGGGAGTTGAGGGAAATTGGAGGGGAAAGTGAATCATGAGAGACTATGGACTCTGAAAACAATCTGAGGGTTTTGAAGGGGCGGGGGGTGGGAGGTTGGGGGAACCAGGTGGTGGGTATTATAGAGGGCACAGATTGCATGGAGCACTGGGTGTGGTGCAAAAACAATGAATACTGTTATGTTGAAAAGAAATAAAAAAATAAAAAAAAGAATATACTCTAACTGAATATATCCATGTATCATTCAACATGCAATCCATTTCAAAAATTGAGATATTTTATTCATGTTTATGTTTATATATTTTATCTCTTTTTCTTGTTAAGTCTTTGCGATAAATTGCATGTGTGTATGACAGCACACCTTGGTTGCAACTGGCCAGCTTCCGACCTCTCAACAGACACACAGGGCTCATGGCTATCCTGCCAGTCAGGCCAGCCCCTGACTCTGAGCTCCCTGAGGCCAGGGCCTTGCCTGGTCTCCAGGTTCTCCATAAAAGCAGATTGCACACATAAAAGCATGGGTGCAAGGAAGAACAGCCGTCGTGCTCTGCCAAGCTCTACCTGCTCTCCCTTGGCCTCTTCCTCTGTTACTGGGCACACAGCCCTCCTGCCATGGTGGGGATCAAATCCTGAGGACCAAGTGCCAAATGACCTTTCCGAAGTGAGGGTGAGAGGAACACTTACAGGACCTGGAGCCCCAGAGGGCAGTGTGAAGTGAGGAAGGCCGTGTGAAGAAAGAGACATGGGGTGGTGAAGATTCTCATTGGGTCAAGGAGGACAGGCCCTACCCTAGGAGCCTTTGGCCTTCCACCATAGATGAGGGGAAGGAGGAATGGGCAGAAGGAGGGTGACTTCTCCCAGTACAGCTCTCTCAGTTTCCTAGGATGTTGGCGGGAGGAGCAAGGTTTGGCAGGGGAATGAAAGGAGGGAATATTTCGGTACAAAATGTTTCTTTCTGTGCTTAATTTCTTTTCTTAGTCCTTCTTAGACAAATAAACAGCTGTGAGCAGTCACATACCACTCTTTTCCCCCTCAGGAAGGCTGACATTAGTGGGAAGTTGCAGAAGGGTAGGTGGGGGGTTGTCTGCTGGGGGCTTGGGCCAGCCTGTGGGGCTCAGAGAGTTTCAGGGGCTCACTTGAGACACACAGTTTGCCAGTGGTGGGGCTGGAGCCCAGAACTCCTGTTTCTTGTTCTCAGGCCTGAGTATCAAGAGAAAGTTATCTCTTGGTGAAGAGGAGAACACATCATCTGCTCTTTGAGGAGGACCCCAGTATATTAAACAAACAGGTTACTGAGAGGCAGTTAACTATTCGGTAATGTATTTGCAGAAAATTAATTTTTCATTCTGCCACTCAGAATATTGAGGCTGGCTGTTCATAAATACACAGTCTGACTCCTCCTTGCAAGTTTAAATAAAAAAAAAAAAGAGGACTCTCTCAGTGGATATCTTTAGAGAAACATAATTATAATTTAGTTGACATATCTGGTATCTCAGTATGGGTGGATAAACGTCCCCTGAATAATTCAAATAATAAATTCTGCCCCCTTGGAAAATTGTGTTGCTCCTGAATGGCATTGGTTAAAGTGTTTCCATCTGGGAAAACAGGGCAAGCAGCAGCCGGCGAGCACAACCACCATCTCAGAGCTCCCCGGATCCCCTTCAGGTCCCGGCTCCAGAAACCAGCTGCAGTGTCCTGCCCGCAGGACCCGCCTCACCTCCAACCCTGCGCCTGCCAGGCCTGTCTGTCAGGAGGCAGCTGAGGGATCTGTGCATCTCACACGGAGCTGCTGACACATCCCCCTCCACCACCAGGGCCTCTTATGCTGATCCTATTTTGGAGGAATTCGCAGTGCCCGAGTGTAATGAAAGGCCATGGTCATGGCCCCAGAAGAGAGCCATTACCCCCCACATGTGGGTCCCCTGCTCCTGTTGTGGGGAGAGGCCTATCTGCATCCCACAGGGGCCTCAGGCAATTAGGTGCCTCTGCTTGGAATTCCACAGCCAAGACATTGGGCACATCTGGGAAGTGCAGGTCAGCCCATGGAGTCTGGGGGAGCTTGGAGAACTTTTGAGGGAACAGTTACAGTTTGACATGCATTATGGCATGTCATATACACGTTCTTCAGACCCGTGTATATGAATATTTGCCAAGAGGGGTTTTCACACCTGAGTTTTGGTCTCATACAAAGATTTGGGAACAGTTTAAAATCCAGAAGCCCCCTCCCCAAAAAACAAAAAGCCATTCAAAGAAACACAAAAACCCAGCCAGCACCAACATTCCCTTGCTTTGGAGGGAAGGTGGGGTGGTCTGACCAGCTCCCCATGAGGATTAATGACTCAGCGTGGATTTCCAAATGCTGACTGGGTGCCGAGGATGTGCTGGTTCGAAGCTTCAGTCTGACTGTGGACGTCCGAGAATGTAAATGGGCCTCCATCCCTGAGACAAGTGTGGCTCACTCATCCTGGCTCCCATCTGAGTACCCTGTGCAGGGACCAGGTTTTACAGGGTCTTTGAAGGAGACTGGGAAGGCCTACATCCATGAGCCTGCTTGCGTTGGCCTTTGTATTAGTTTGCTGGGGCTGTCGTGCAGGGTGACTGAAGACAATGGGAACGTGTGGCCCTCGTGGTTCTGCAGACTGGAAGCCTGAAATCACGTGTTGGAAGGTAGGCCCTTCTGAGGGTTCTGAGGGGAAATCTGTTCCAGGCCTCTCTCCTAGCTTCTGGTAGCCCCAGGTGTTCCTCGGCTTGTGGATGAAGTGCTTCAATCCCACCTTCATGTGGCCCTCTCCCTGCGTGTCTGTGTTTTCTCGTGGCCATCTTTGTATCTGGACATCAGGCGCATTGGAGTAGGGGCCCACCCTACTCCAGTGTGACCTCCCCTTAACTCATTTAATCTGCAACAACCTGATTTGCTAATAAGGTCATATTCTGAGTTATCGTAAGTTAAAGCTTAAATGTCTTTTTTGGAGGGACATGATTCAATCCATCACGGCCTTCACCTGGTCCTGCCATGTTCTCACGGTGCAGGGCTAGGAACATTAAAAATGTTCAATGGGTGTATGCGGCATTCCAGCATTCAACCCCATTATTCAGAAGCTGCAAAGGGGATGCCTAGAGTCACCACCATTTTTTGGGATGCGAAAGAAAATTCTTCGAATCCCACATGATAATAATAGTAAACTGCGAGATGTTCTATATATTTGGGAAGTGCTATTTTTAAAAGGAGAATCCCTTGTTAAAAAATAATAAGAATAAAAGCCTCGCATTAAAGGTACTATAAACCATGTTAATTCATCCATCCATTCAATCAATACGCACGGAGCCTGCCATGCACCAGGCACCCTGCTCCATGAGGAAGAAGCAGAGGTCCCACTGAGGAAACCTGGAGCCTTGGCCAACCCCAGGCTGGGCCTCCAAGCCTCCTTCTGTAGTGATCCGGCAGAAACAGGCTCAGACTTGAGACCATTTCCAGAGCATTTATTCTAATGTCTGAGTGTGAGATAATAAGAAATCTATATCTATATATATGTCTTTACCCTTGATTCCTGACCTACAACTCCTGTAAATTGGGGTGTTGAGAGAATCTTTCAATCTAACATTAAGTCTCGGCACCAGTTCCTGACACAGCATTCCTAAGACCTTGGCAATTTCCTCAGTGATAGAAGCATCTGACTGCAAGCTCCTAAGTCTTTGGGAAATTCCTGGGTGATGGGAGCATCTTTTGTCCTAATGAACTGACTCTGGGTAGGATCCTAGATGGGGGTCAGTCATCAGAAAGGTCAAGCCATCTTGGCAGCCCCAACTGCCATCCTCTGGACAAGGTAGAGGGGCTGGAGATAGGGTTAATAACTCATCATGCTCGTGTGATGAAAGCTGCATAACTATCCCAACATACAGACTTCAGGGAGTCTCTGGATTGGTGAACGCACCCAAGTATGGGAGGGTGGTGCACCCCAACTCTACAGGGACAGAAAAAGGGGGTCCATCTAGACCTCACCTTATGCTCTTCTTCATCAAGCTGATCCTCTGCATCCTTTCTCATATCCTCTGTTATATAACAAAATGATAAATGTAAGTTAGTGTTCGCCTGAGTTCTGCAGGCTGTGCTAATAAATGAGCAGATCCAAGGAGGGCAGGGTCTTTGAAACCTCTGATTTGTAGCCAGGTTGGACAGAAGTGGTGGGTAACCAGGGACCTACTTCTCGCTTAGGGTGGCCTCATGGGTCTGGGGTCCTAAGCTGGAGGGTCTGCATAAACTCCAGCTCAGTGCCAATGTTGAATTGGACCACACTATCGTGTGGACCCAGCAGGTATCCCAGAGCATTGCTCTCTGTGGGAAAACCCTGCAGCCCTGATAGCAGAAGAATGAAGCATGAAATAGGGAGAGAGGAAAGGAAGAGCACACGGTGGGGGGGGTCTTCCTTGCTGAGGTTCTAAGGGAGTGTCTGGATTGATGCAGAAAGGCCAAGAACAGCATGCTCTCTAGGTCCTCATGGCTACCCTGCCTCTCCTATGGCTCATCTTGGGTGAAGGAGACCTATCATGATGCCATGAAAACCATGGGTCCCCAGTCCCTGTCTGATGGGGAGCTCTCCCTACAAACTTGCTAGTGGAGCTGAGCCTCCAACAATTCTTCCCCCCTCTCTCCTGAACTCTTATATAAACATTTTTTTTTTAGGAACTTCCTTAATACGTTGCATTTCCCCCAAATCCTTGAGGACAGCCTCCCTGAAGTCATTCCCACCATGTTGGCAGAAGAATCACCCTCAAGGATGTCTATGTCCTAATTCCCAAAGCCCGTGACCTCATTACCCCGTGTGGCAAGGGACTTTGCAGAAGTGATGAAGTGAAGGACTTGGGGTCGGGGAGTTTTCCAGGGTTATCCAGGTGGGCCCGTGTCACCACGAGTGGGTTTACAAGCGAAGGAGAGAGGCAGTGGATGTCAGAGAGGGTGGAGGCAGAGGAGGCAGAGGCTGGGTGCTGGGAGTGCTGACTTTCAAGATGGAGCCCAGGACGATGGGCAGCCTCTTCAGGTGGGAAGGGCAAGGGAACCCCTTCTCCCTAGAGCCTTCCGAAGGAACACAGCCCTCCTACACTTAGCTCCACGAGGCCCATTTCAGACTTCTGATCTCCACAGACTGGAAGGTAAGAACTCTGTGTTGTCTGAAGCTACTAAGTGCCCAGTAACACGTGCAGTAATAAGAGAAAAAGATGCACAGGTCTTAGCCCACACTCCTTGCTTCTCCAAACACAGGATTTCCCCACCATTTGCCTTACATGCCATTCCTGCACTGCGCCTCTGCTCTGCCCTCTCCCCTGCTCCTGCTGCTGCTTCCTCCTTTGTCAGTCACTCCTACACTGCCCATCCCCTCAAATCAGGCACAGAGGGCACCGACCTCTAACTCCCCTCGGTATCTCAAAGACTGTTTCTCATTATCCATCATCTATGACCACTTCCTGACAAATAACCAGAAGTCACCATCTACTTAGATACTAAGAAGGGCTGGGCTGGCCTCACACGGAAAACTGGATACCTAATGAATCCCCCCAAAGCCAGAGTTCCCCGTGGTCTAACTGCTGCTTAGGAAGGCTCCATTCCTGGAAGGCCCAGAGATCCCCTGCGCAGAACCGTGTGATGCCCCATGGTGAGCTCAGCCCCTGTCTTCTGTCCACCCCTCGTGCGAACACAGGCCTCTGCCCCTACCCAGCCTGTCCAAGGTGCATGTGTTTGTTACAGGTCTTCCCATTTTGACATGCGAGGCTACCTTGGCCTGAGCTTCCTACTTCCTACTTCTCACGAGCTTCCTAAGCCTGAAAGATGTTCTCTTCAAATTCTTTGAAATGCCTCCCCGGGGAAAGGCCCTCTTAGGAGAAGTCTCCCATTTTAGCCTCCTGAGATCACCACTATCGTGTGGTACCCCAAATTCCCCTTCACTTAGTGCCACTCCCTGGACTGGGAAATTTGCACACTGGGAAATTTGTATTCTCCCAATGACTCTTGGAGGTACAACTATTATTTTCTCCAGGTTACAGACAGACAGAGGCTCAGAGAGGTTAAGTGACTCACCCAAGGTCACACAGCAAGTTCGTGTCTAGCGCCTTGCTGAAAAGCCTTGCTGATCTGAGCAAGCCATCCGTAAACAGCAGTGGGTGGGAGCAGGAGGTGGTTAGACACTAGGGTCTCAGACCCTGCTCTGACCTTCTGAATTGGAATCCACAGTCTAATGAGATCTCTGGGTGATCTGTGTGTGCGTTGAAGTAGGAGAAGCTCTAAATCATTTTATTGGTGTAATCACTCAAGAAAGAAAAAATAATCATTTATCAGATGAGAGCTTGAATAGTGCATCTGGGAAGTGTTCCTGCAGGCTGAGTGACGATAGGCTGGGAGACCTTGGGAGAGGAAGACGAGGCCTCTGGAAGCATTCCATTTCATCCCTAAGCTGTTAGCTGCCAGAGTGGCCCTCCTTCCTGCCCCTGGCCCTCAGACTCGACAGGGAGGGCTGCTCCTGCTGGTTTGATGGAGGACGGCCACCAGGCATTTGTCCTTGTGTGGTGGCCATAGGGGCTATCGGGACTGTTCTCACAGACATCCCTGTCTGGACTGCACCTTCAGTGTCAGCCTGAGGAGGAAGGAGTGGGAATTCAGGCAGGCTAGCTTGTATGAGGGGATGAGAGAGAGAACAAAAGCAAGGTCAGGGAGGGGACACATGGATTTGGGGAGGGGGTGCTTGTGCCCCTGACAAGGTGAGTGAAGGGAAGACTCCCTCCAGTCAAGCAGGGTCGGGGTCCTCCCCGTCCCCCCAGCACTCACCTAGAAGTGAGAGGAGGGAGACCGGTACTCAATCACCATCACTGCCTTGAAATCTACCCACTCAGATCTTATTTATTGATTTATACCCACCTCATTCCTCACCAGATTTAGGATTAATATGTATTAATAATAGATACTTAATAACCATCATTAATGGCAACAGCACCGATCATATTGTACTAATGAAATAATACTTCATTATGTTCAAAGGACTCCGCAGAGTCCCTGGGAGGACAGACAGCTGAGTGTTGTATGTGCTCTACAGTGAGAGAAGTGAGGCCTGCAGAAGGAGCACGACTTCACCAGAGGCAGCTTCTGTGGTAGGAGACCCGGGCCAGAGCCCTGGTCTCCTGAATTCGAGGTGGCATTGCTTCCTTGGCATTTCCTCCGAGTAACTAAACAAACGTGAAAACCAAACCAGCAGTAGCGACACAAGGAGACAGGGAAACGGAAGGACTCCATGAAAATCTGCTTTCTGCTCCTTTCCTTGCTTCTGTTCTTGCGGGGACCCACACCTGCACTTTACACATGCCTCATAATGCAAATGGCATGTGTCCTCCTTGTAAGGGATGAGGCATTCATGATTTCTTCAGAGGATTCCAACACAACAGGAAACATTTAAGGAAGGGCCAGGCAAGACTGACCAGAGCAAGCCATCCTATGCACACTTCAGACCACTGACGCTAGACATCTTGACACCAAGGCCCCCAACACCAAGGAACAAGGGACTTACGGAGGACACCTGGATGCTGGTCCTTGGGTTGATTGGTCCCTGGATGCCCGAGAGCACACATAGCGCAGACCATAATCCTCGGTGAAAACCTCAGATCCTGAGCAAAGACGAGACGCTTTGTTTTTCCTTTTCTGAGTCTTCAGACACTCTGTCTGCACCTGCACTCCCTCTAAACCCTCAGTAAACTCTGATCTCACTTCCTGCAGGCTCATGTTTGACTTCTGCCCTGAGCAAAGCCAAAGACCCTCCACCAGCCTGTATTAATAACGCTAATCAAATGTGGGCAAAGGAGGTAAGACACTACACTCCGATTCAGGAATATTTACCTTGGTGTTTCGTACCCTTAACCCAATGCACATTCTAGATTTTTGACTGAGCACCCTGCTTGAAAGGTTTACGTTGGTTCCACAGTGGGGCTGTCCACATCTGTTAGAAAGTTTCCCTTTCCCTCACACATATTCTGAACATAGTCCTCATTTTCTTTTTTTTTTTTTTCCCAATTTATTTATTTTCAGAAAAACAGTATTCATTATTTTTTCACCACACCCAGTGCTCCATGCAAGCTGTGCCCTCTATAATACCCACCACCTGGTACCCCAACCTCCCACCCCCCCGCCACTTCAAACCCCTCAGACTGTTTTTCAGAGTCCATAGTCTCTCATGGTTCACCTCCCCTTCCAATTTACCCAAATTCCCTACTACTCTCTAACGCCCCTTGTCCTCCATGCTATTGGTTATGCTCCACAAATGAGTGAAACCATATGATAATTGACTCTCTCTGCTTGACTGATTTCACTCAGCATAATCTCTTCCAGTCCCGTCCATGTTGCTACAAAAGTTGGATATTCGTCCTTTCTGATGGAGGCATAATACTCCATAGTGTATATGGACCACATCTTCCTTATCCATTCATCCGTTGAAGGGCATCTTGGTTCTTTCCATAGTTTGGCGACTGTGGCCATTGCTGCTATAAACATTGGGGTACAGATGGCCCTTCTTTTCACGACATCTGTATCTTTGGGGTAAATACCCAGGAGTGCAATTGCAGGGTCGTAGGGAAGCTCTATTTTTAATTTCTTGAGGAATCTCCACACTGTTCTCCAAAGAGGCTGCACCAACTTGCATTCCCACCAACAGTGTAAGAGGGTTCCCTCATTTTCAAACACACCTTTCTTCTGTGGTCATGCATATGTGCGTAAATTGCTTGGTTTATTTTTTTCAATCCCCAGGTATGTTCTGGGTCTTTAAACAGTTACCAGCAAGGTTGGTTTGAGGACCAGCCTCTGATATTCAATGAGGAAAACTGTCTGTTGAATTGAGGGAATATTTATGTCCAGAATCCCCAGGGATCACAAGCTGACTCTGAATTCCTGAACCCCTCCTTGGGGGCCTTTCACCTGAGCCTCCCTGACTCCCAGGAATGCCCTGGTTTCCACACCTTGCTCTCCCCCAGTGGGAACCTCTGTGTTTTCACAGGGGTCTTAGGTATCTATACCCCAAACACAGAAAGAGGCAGGATGCCAGGCACCTGGGGACACTATCAGAGATGCTCAGTGTCAAATACTTGGAGTTGGAGGGATTATAACACCGGCTACACTGAGGGCAATTCTGCCAGTGAGAATATTCTACCTCTAAATGCTGCCCCACTCAACCCCGGGCCAAGGAGGGACTCAGCACTCAGGAAGGGGGGGAATTATTTCCTGGGTTGCAATTCTTAGGCCTTGAGCCCAGAAAAGGAAAGAAAAGAATGTCCAAGCTGAAGGTGTCCTCCCACGTGGTTGGCTGACCATTTAATTACAAGGTCCAATCAAACTAATTACACTTTAGGGACCTTGGAGACTTTAGGTAATTAAAGGCCACCTTGCTGCTGGCTTCCAGCAATGCAGATTGTTTTTGTCGCAGTTGGTAGATGGGCCATTGTGAGTCATGCAGCGAAGAGGGAAAGCTTGAGAGCAAGACAGAGGAGCATCTGGAGGGGGCAGACTCTCTAAGGGCTCAGTATTGGTTGACATTTTCAGAGTCAGCTATTTGAATTTTGTTTCCTGGCAAAACCCATCAACCTAGAAAATCTGGTTTCCTCATCACATTCTATGACTGAGTTATGTGAAGATCGAACAAGTTATATCAGCTAGTGCAGGGTTGGGCATATAGTAAATTCTCAATAAATAGTTACTAATATAATATGATTAGATTATTATACTATAATAATTGTTAGTTGTTTGGTTCGTGGAGAAACATCGATGGACTTCCCACAACGCCAGACACAGTGCTCAGCGTTGGGGATTCCAAGGACATGCTGTCCTTGCAGATTCTTGAGTTTCCCAATGACAGATGAAACCCAGGCTTGGAAGAAATACTTCAGCAACCAGAAGTCCTGGACATGGTATGAGATGTGAGTTCAAGGCCACCTTGTAGTATAAAGAGAGGTGGTGACAACAGCCAGTGGTTGCGTCAATTTCTCCTCAAGCACCCACTTGAGTCGCTCTTAGGAGTTCTTCAGGGAATAAAGAGAGTAGGTACCTTGAGGATATGTCTCTTATCTAGAGACTGGATTAACACACAGCAGATAATAGTTGAATTTCACATATACTGGGCCCATCCAAACCATACTGGACATGGCTTGTGAGGATGAAGTCAGTTGACAATTCTTTTAAAAGTCCAGAAATAGAAGAAGCCATGGAAGGGAAAACGTGGGTAGGAGGGTCTGTGAGACACCTCTCTGGGCCACCTCAGATCTGAGTACCATCTCTCTGTGGGAGGAGTGGGGTCTGGCCCTGTGTTGGCCACACCTGCCATCGTGGTAAGTAACTCTGCACGGTCCCCCTAGCTGCTGCTCTTTGAGGGACTTCCCAAAGGCACAACCCAACAGCCCCTCACCCTGTTGTGGGGGTGTCTCTGATGCATCAGGCACAGTGGACAAACAGCATCTACACACAACAGGGATGAACACTCCTGGGGCAGACTCTGGGTCAGTGGGAGAGAGGTGCCAGTGGACAAATTCTTCTCCCTTGCTCACCTCACATAAGACACAGCGAGGCACATGAGTGGCTCAGTCAGTTGGGCATCTGCCTTCAGCTTAGGTCATGATCCTGAAGTTCCAGGATCGAGACCCGAGTCGGGCTTTCTGCTCATTGCGGGGGTCTGCTTCTCCCTTTGCCTCTGCTCCTTCTCTTGCTCATTGTCTCTCTTTCTCTCTGGGTCTCTCTCTCTCAAATAAATAAATAAAATCTTATTTTTTTAAAAAAAAAGACACAGTGGTTCATTATTACTAGCTAATACTTCTTTGGAAGAACAATCAGCTGAACTTGATCACAAGCAGTTGTTGCTTGATACCATCCCTTTTCTATGGCTGTCCCTCTGTCCTTCCGCCGCTCCCCTTTCCCATGCTCTCATTCTCTGGGCTTGTGCTCCTTATTAGAAAGGAAAGGCTCCTATGCTTTTGCCTCAGGCTTTGCTCTCCAGGGACTCAGGCTAAGGCAGAAAGTGAAGATAAAGTCTAGGCGGGCAGGTGTGTGGCTTGTCCCCTAAATGTACGCAGTGGGGGTCTACGCTTCAGTGGTGGGGCAGCAGCTGGTTCCAAGCTGGGTAGCAGCCAATGTGAAGAAAAACTTGAGGAGTCATGCTGTCTTACCACTCCCGCAAAATGAAAAGATCCTTTTTGTTACAGAGAAGCAGAGCTTTTTCTCCTATGGAGTCCAGACAGAGATCTCTCTTGTGGGTTCTCACATGGAAGCACTATGTGATTCAGAGATTACTGTCCTTAACCACAACCTTATAAATGTCCTCACTAATAACTCAAATGGTGAGTTTTGGAGACTGGCTCCTCTAACACCCTTCAACATGGCCTGAAAGGGTACCACTCAGATGTCCTCCAGAGAAAGCCTGGAGCTAAGAAGATTGTATAGTACGTGGGTAACGAACGTCAGGGGCTCTGAAGTGGCACGGCTTTCCATGCAACTCCCAGTTCTGCCACCAACTACCTGTGTGACCTCAGCAAATCAAACTCCCTAAGCCTCTCTTTCTTCATCTGTCAAACGGGTCATGATATGGATAAATAAAATAATGCATGAAGAGTGCTCAATATGACACTCGGCACACAGTGAGTGTCCAGTAGAAATTACTATTGATCACCTTGTTCTGAGATGGGCTCTGGAAGGAAGTCCATATACAACATGGTTCTCTGGAGGGCTGCTTGAATTCATAGCTAAGTGTCAAGTATTTTGAGACGTAGCCTTTTTTTTTTTTTTTTTTTTTTTTTAACCACTGAGGGTCTCCGTTTGATTTTAAACATTTCAGGCTTTACAAGAGTTGTTTTAGTATTCATGGTCTGAGAGAATAATATAATGACTTAAGGCTACTATTTATGTGAATCTATGATTTTATTAATGATTATAGCATTTGAAACCCAACAAGCATACAGAGACTATGTGTACAAAGTCGCTGGCAGGGCAATGTATTCAAAGACCCCTCAAACTAACACAGGCTTTCATGCTTTGGGCATCCCCGAGCCTGCTCATCTTTTGATCTTTCAGTCACTGTGGAGAATTACCCAAGTCTAGGCTTTTTTGCTTGTCTGCTTTTACTGGCTACAAATGCCAGCACAAAATATAGAAAGGAAGTGCAGGGAAAAGAATATTGGGAAGGTCTAGCGTAATCACAGGATTTCCTAAAAAAAGAGGCTCCAATTTCTCTTTTCTTGCCCCCTTCTTTCCTTCCCTCAGTCCCTTCTTCCTTCCTCCTTCGTTCCCCACCTGCCTCCCACTTCTTATTTCCTTCTACAAATACCTTGTGCCAGTGACCATGCTATTGCTGGAAAGTCCGGGTACCCACGGCAGTGAGGTTTCTGCCCTCACAAATAAGGTTTCCAGTTTGTGGGAAGAGAAATAATAAATGGATAATCATAGAAACTACTATATATTTTAGGTTGTTACAGATGTTCTGAAGGAAGAGCACACAAAGCGACTGTTTTTATAGTGGGTCCTGAAGTCGGGTCTGGGAAGGTTTGCTGACAGCAGGCAGGGAGTCCCTAGTGGAGAGTGAGTCTATGGCCGAAGCTCCTTCTCTGACTGCTGTGATGGCTGGTGTGATTCACCACTGGGGGGAGGCCAGCCTTCACAGATGTGGGCACAAGCCCCTGGGCCTCTCCAGGGAGCCGTGTACTGTCATGGAGAGGGTTTTGGAGAGACCCATGCAGGAGCCATGTGGTTTCCGACAAACCCGCTCAGTACTCTGAGCCTTAAGCATCCTGTCTGTGAAATGGGGTAATGATTCTGCTTTGCAGACTGCTCTATGATTAGAAGAGTGAATGCAGGCAAGGCCCCTAGAGCAGATTCTGGCCCCGAGGCTCAACAGTGTTCATTCCTTTGACCCTCTTCTCCCCCTGTCTGCTGTCTTATAGCATGGTAATGTCATCCAGGCAATGTCATCCATCCATCCATTCATCTAGGGAAAGAACTTTGCCAAGTGCTTCTGTGGGACCCCTGCCAAACCTAGCTCAGTGCCTAGTACAAGGCAGCTATGCACGGTAAGTGCTGCTCATAGAACATGGGACTGAAGAAGTCAACTTGCCACATTGCCCTCGGGTTCCATGACTAATGCTCTAGTTACAAGAACAGCACGGCTGAGCTTCCAAACAAACCCTGTAATGCATGTAAATGATTCTCCACCATCCTAAATAATAACACAGATTTAATTAAAAACACTTTAAAGACATCCTTTCAAAGCCTCGGCCCAACCCTCTGTTCCTTTATCAGACTCTCAATTTGCTGACTGGAGTGTGATTTTTGCTGAAACCTCTGAATGGCAAATCACATTTTCATCCTGAAGTGTCAGAGATAAAGCCATGTGAGAGAATGGAATAATTAAAGGCCAAAGAGGTAAACCCAGCTAGGAGTGCGATCTGAAAACATGAGGGAGCCAACGATGTTCACAGACCTTTTTTTTTTTTTCTTTCCTTTTGCTGATTAAACCAAAGGTCTCAGCTGTAAATTAGAACCATGTTCTCCTGAAATATTAATCTTTGTCTTAAGTTAAAACAAAAATCCATGTTTGATTGTAGCAATTCAAACTGCTGGTAAATGTCCTTGGCAGATGCAAGTTTGGTCTGTCAAATTGTTCCTTACGTGATAGGAGCCCCAAGCTTCCAGTTGGGGCTGCCAAGAGGCAGGGAACCCCTGGTGGAGAGGGAGCTTAGGGACATGCTCCCTCCTCCGGCTGGCATGATGGACAGTGTGATTCACAGCTGTGAGTAAGGGGTCACAGATGTGGACACAAGCCCCTGGGTCTCTCCAGGAGGCAGTGAGCTGTCTGGGAAGGGCACGGGGTTTTGGAAGGACCCATTCAGAAGCTATGTGGCTTAGGACAAGCGTCTTCAGTGTTCTGAGCCTCAAAACTCCTGTCTGTGAAATGGGGGTAATGAGTTTACCTAGAGACCCCTGAACTCTTCCCCACCTCTGTTCAACTTCATCCATCCATCCTTGCATCCAGCATCTACTTGCTGGGCCCCCTATATGGAAGCAGGTGCTGCTCTTTGCTGCTGAGAGGGACACAGCAGGAAGACAGACAGACCAGCTTTCTGCTCTCATGGGGGGAGATCACATAACCACATCCATAGACATTTCCAGAAGGTAAGCCAATTGTCCATATTGATATCCATCCAACCAAATTTCCTAACCAAGGTCTCTTGGTTGCTGAGGGAAGTGACTGGCTTTTCCTGAGGGGGTAAGAGGTATCTCTGGTGTTTCCCCATATTCCTTCCAGGTGCTGAGCGCAAATCCCAAATACAGTCCACACTCAGGAAAAGTGAGTTCAATCAAGACAACTGCTCTGGGGCTACTCAAGGACAGAGGACAAGGTGCCTGTGAACAAAGCATTCCACATTAGTTTTAGTTCAGTTAACCAGCATTTTCGGAGCCCCACTCAGTTCCCAAATATTGTGCAGGTGCTTCTGCTGGGTAGACAACAGGCAGGACCTCTTCCGGGCCCACTGCAGGAGATGCTGCCCAGCGGCTTCCTAGGTGGGGGTACCATCCACGTTCCACCCCCTAGCAGTACGCAAGCTTCTAGCCCTTCTCCACTCCTGCCACACCTGCCAATTGCCTTTTTCTTTGCTTTCTTTGCTGCTCTTTCTCATTCTGGTAGAAGCATGTTAAGTGCTCATTATCTGGTGGCCAGGGCTGGCTCTCTGGGATGCTGGTGCTGTGTGAGCTGGACCAGCAGCCCCAGCACAAGGGGGAGAGTAGCATCCAGACAACGTGTCTGCACCAGGCAGTGGGCCTGTGGCCTTCATGATGTCTTTTGGAAGGATCAGCGAGGCAAGGGGACTGAGGGGACAAGAGGCAGTAGGGGTGGCAAACCAGTGAGAAACAGAGACACAGAAAGACAGATTAACACTTGACTCTGCTTGTGATAGAAAGTATATTTTTCAAGATTTTAAGTGGCCCATTGTGCTTTACTCCTCAGATAAAAAGCCTGAAGTGTGTTAGGGACAAATGACCTGCTGGGGGTTAAGACTGCTAAAATCTTATTAAACGAACAGGCTTTAAATGTTCTGCTCCTCTCTCCCTAGGCAAGCCACTGATTGATGACACACAGAAACAGAGTGTAATGAGGAAGGGCCCCTGGCTTCTTTATTCGCCCACCCGGGAGCCCGCACTAGACACTGCAGCCAGGCAGGCTGGGCCATGGGACTTCTGCGAGGTGTGGGGCTGGCCCCATGGAAACTGAGCCGATGGTGGTGCCATCATGGTGGTAGCCCATGACACTGCCTAGTGAACAGACTGCCCATGACCTAGAGGTGGGAAGTCACAGGATCCTGTTGTCAAAGACAATAGCCTGTTAGAACACAGTCCTAAGGAGTGGGCCACCTTATGCCTGGTCATGGGTACAGGGCAGTGGGGATGAGAGACTCCTCTGTGGCTCAGCTCAAAGTTCTGGGACAGAAATCAAGGGAAAACCCCCAGTTCAGGTGGCAAGGGTTTCCTTAGTGTTGCCCACTAGCTGCTGCTTCTAGGGATGGGTGTCTAACATTCAGGCACCGAGGGGCCATTCAGCCCAGGCTCCCGTGGGAATGGGCCCTTCCTCCATCTCTGTGGAGGTGGGCTGTGCCCAGAGACAGTGTGGCTGGTGTGGAGCCCGGATGTTCTGTAGAGCAAGGCTGCAGTGTGTCCCTGCTCCCGCTGGTGTGCTGGGCTGAGCAGCAGAAGGAAACTAAGTCTTGAAGAAAGACTTCAATCTTCCATGTCTTTAGACTGTGCTGAGTCAGGGCATACGCCAAGAAGGAACTTCTGTAATGGGAGCAAAGATCTCAAATGCTCTCTAGCAGAGAAGCCCCAGAGCAGTATGTGATGTCCAGGGAAGGCTTGAGTCAGATGCCTGGGGCAACTCAGCTAGCTGGGGAAGGCTTGGGGAAGGCTTCTCACTGACTCCTTAACGCAGACAGCCTGAAGGCAGAGCTACCCCAGACAAATGTGCTGTGTTACTATGTTTAATCCTCCCAGCCCAAAGGGCTGAATTATTCTGCTGCCAAGCTACAGATGGGGAAACTGAGGCACAGCAAGCTTAGTTAACTTTCCCAAGGCCACACAGCCAGTAGTGGCCGATCCGGGATTCCAAACTGGGAAGTCAGGTCAGGTTCCAAAATCTATGTGGTTTTTTTGTTTGTTTGTTTGTTTTGTTTTTCAAAGATTTTATTTATTTATTTGACAGTCAGAGATTACAAGTAGGCAGAGAGGCAGTCAGAGAGAGGAGGAATGCAGGATGCAGGGCTCAATCCCAGGTCCCTGGGATCATGACCTGTGCCGAAGGCAGAGGCTTTAACCCACTGAGCGACCCCGGTGCCCCCAAAATCTATGCGTTTAACCATTAAACCAGGTTACCACTCAGAGTCAAGTATACCAGAGGGGATGGCCTCCTATTTCTAAAAAGTCCTGAATTCTAGAATCCTCCAGAGGAGATTCAGACTGGTTAAGCCAAGACTGATCTCTAATGTGGCCAAAAAGGCAAAAATCAGGACAAAGTTTAAACAGTGTAATTTATTATCACCTTGCATGAATTAGGTATGTTCTGCATTTGTCTACTGCTCCTTAGCCCACCATACAGATGAGGATGGAGGGGGCTTGGAGGGGTTGGGTCACATCCCCACATTCCCACTGCTGGAGGGTTGTCATGGTAAGATGTGAACTTGAGGTCTTCTGCTCAAAGCCCACGCTCTCCCTTCTACATACGTTCCTCTGTCCTCATGAAGCTTTCCATCTTCTCCAAGTGTACCACATGTACAGCCTTCCTTCTTCTTCCATAGGTGTGTGAACCAAAAGCCTCATCTGTCACTCAGGAAAGGGGCTGCTGGCCTCAGGAGGCCCCCGGCCAGCTGTGCCAATTTACACTTGCCACCAGCTGCCCAGATGTGCACCCCTGCCTAACTCAGCATCCTCGTTCAAACAAAGCAACTTTGCTCTTTGGCTTTGTTAAGAATGAATTAATTTTTTTTTCATTTATAAACTTATCATATCTGCTTTCCTGTTGCCAACCCCTTTAACTAACTCCTGGCCTGGGCTCTCCGCTCCCACAGACTAATCACCTATATCTTTCCAGGACCCACTACCTCCCTGGAAAAAGAGGGTTGGTTTGGTTAAATTCTCTGCTGTTACGTTTACTGGGCAGCTGGCCGAGGGCGAGTGGTTTTTACCACCTTCCACCTGAGGAACACGGCAGTGGTGGCAGAAGGAGTTACCTGAAGTACGGGGTGGGGGTGGGGCATGGGTGCCATGGAAAGTGCACAGCAAGGGGCCAGGCCTTGTACAGGCTCCCGGCCTGCAGTTCCAACCAGCCCGAAGGAGCCAGTCCTGTCCTGAGTCCTCAGCTGGGCTGGTGGGCGGTAGATGTCCTTCCCCAGCACCTTGTCCACGCCAAGCCTTCTGCTGCCCCCCCGGGCTGGTGAGGTCACCCTTCCCTGCCAGTCTGCCATATTCCCCTCCTTCCCCACCCTGATCACCAGACTCTGATGACCTCTGTCTCCCATGAAGCACTAAGCTCCTTTAGGGTCTAGACTGAGCTCAAGACGCACAAAGCCACATGAACCAAGTGTAGAATGTGAACAAGTATTACAGAGGGAGCATCCTTCTAGCCACACCCCAGCAGAGCAAGAACTCACCCAGTGGCCCAGACTGTGGCCCGCCTGTCTCCACGGCACTCTTGCTCCGGGGAGGGCCCGCTCTCCTCACCTCTCTAAGCTTCCCTTCTCTACAGCTGGATCACCCTAATCTGTGCCTCTACACATTGTAGTTTCTTTCCGTTAAAAAACTAGTTTGTTCCACTTAAAAGTATTTTTTAAATCTACACATTGCTCCTCAGTGGCTTTCTTTTCCTTACAATTTAACTGTCAAAAAGCCCTGGACATTTGACCTACTGAGTTTCCCTCCCTGAGTTTTGTTAATTGCATACTCGTGTGGAGTTGAAAACATTGAGCTCTGCCCTGGTATTTCCCACAAAGAGGCAACTGGATCCAGGCTCTGAGTAGTCATTTTCCACCCTATGCTTCTTCAGGAAACCCTGGTTTCTTTTAGTACCAATGATATTTTAAGACCACAATGTGGAAAATCAGAGAGACCTATCATAATTCTCTGTTCACCACAATATCAGCTCCCACCAGATCAGTGCCTGGTATGGAGGGGCAGAAAATTTAAAAAAAGAAAGGAGAGAAGGAAGGAGGTGGGGGTGGGTGGGAGAGAAAGGAAGGAAGGAAGAAGGAAGGAAAAAGACAAGCCTATTCCAGGTACAGTCTTTCTATCTATCTATGTGTCCATGCATATGTGTGATCATGCATATAAATTATGATAGTGCTGGTCCCCCAACCACATTTCCACGGGTCGAACTTCCTGCCTGCCATTTACTATACCAGCTAAACCTTACAACCGCCCCTAAGCTGCTCAAAAGCATCCTCATTTCACAGAGAAGGAAGCTGAGATTCAAAGACGTAAAGTGAGGCACTGGAGGTCTCACAGACTGTAAGGGGCTGAGTTGAGCAGCAAACTCAGGTCTGAGACACACCAAAGTCTCTGTGTCCTTCACAGTTCTTTGAGGGAGATTTGCTCTTGAAACACAAGTTTGTTCACTTTAAAATTTAATCTTGATCGATGTTTGTTGTTGAATGACTGAACAACCGAACGCCTGACTTTAGGCGGCAGAATGCAGACACAGCCCAGCTCCACACTCTCCTCCACAATGGTCTGCTTTTCTCCTACTTTTTTTTTTTTTTTTTTGGTTCCCAATGTGACATATTTTTGCTAGATACGGCAGAGGGATATTTTTAGTATTCTAGAACAAAAGTGCAGGTATATTTTTGTTCTTGGCCTATGAGGCTCATTTTATTCGTATGTTTATAGCTGCAAACATAAGTGGGTGGTATTATAATTCTTTAAGCAACTCAAGTCTTAATTCACATTCGTACCCTGACTAGGGGCTCACTTTTTATTTGAGTCTAGGGAATAGGTATAAGACTATCTTTTTGCTTTGAGCCCACAGAGCTGCAGCTTTGTGTCCGTTTGTATTTGTGATGGTAATGAACCCTTTGACAGAGTTGTATCCGGTGGAAAGACATGAGACCCTCTTGGCAGGAGCAGACCACACTGTTAAGACTGACCCCAAGCTCTCAGTTTCCAGGGCAGCCGAAACAGGACAAGGACTCCATGGCATCTAACATTTCATGTAATGTCAAGAAGCAGGTGCTAGATGTTGCTGTTGGGAGAGCATAGGACTCTCTTGCCCATGAGCACATGGTAAGTTACCCCCTATCTGCCAGAGAGTAGAAGGTGGGTAGGTCCATGAGATCAATGCAGGGATGTCCCTACACTGTTCTCTGTCTTCATCTCAGACACTGGAGTCAAGACAGCATTGGAAAGAATGACAACTCATCCCTGCTGATAAAGAGGGCAGAAGGGGGCGCCTGGGTGGCTCAGTGGGTTAAAGGCTCTGCCTTCGGCTCAGGTCATGATCCCAGGGTCCTGGGATCGAGGCCCGCATCGGGCTCTCTGCTCAGCAGGGAGCCTGCTTCCCTCTCTCTCTCTTTCTGCCTACTCTGTCAAATAAATAAACAAAATCTTTAAAAAAAAAAAAAAAAGAGGGCAGAAGGCCAAACTAGGTTTTGCATGTCTAATTAGCCTAGAAGATTATAAGGAAGTTGGGAAGTCTCCACGGGGCCATTCTTAGAAGCAGGTTTGGCTCTTGAAGATAAAATGTCCAAAAAGCCAAGAGGTGGGACATGAGCTGTTAAGGAAATGTCAAATAAATATAAGATACTCTTGGTGCAAATGAGGGGTCATTTCTGAGATCTCTGTGGATTTCCCAATTCATGAATACTATTTATAATTTCCCTCTTAACCTCTAACTTATGGCTAAAATTTCTATGCTAACAGACCTCTTTGCTCTATTCACTTCCATGACAAGCATAAACAATTTCATCAACGAGTGATATTTCTTTTTAAAAAGGGAAAGAAGGAGCTGTACTCCATCCTAAGGAGGCTGATTGTACAGAAAATACACACAGGCCTGGGATGCCCTAGGACCTTAGGTTCACACTGTTTTAATCAGGTATGGCAAGACACATATACACAGAAGTATCCGTCATGAAAGAAGAAGTGTTTACATTCACAGATCCCTAGAAACTGGAGGTGCCATGCCATGCAGGGCTCTATGGGGAGGTACTGGAGTGGGTCGGGAGGCAGAGGGAATGAGAACTGCGGGCAGGATGCTTCATTGTGGTTTTGTGGGAAGGAATGGGCAAAGCTATAAGCAAGCTGAGCAGGTTCAGGATTGGATAGTTTGAATAATTTCAGAGGGTGAGATGTCCAGTACCTGGCCGTGGGATGATTTAGGGCAGGTAGATAATGTCCTGGACTGAAGGAGTCCAATAAAAGGAGGCAGATGGAAATATGGACTTAGGATTGGTTGCAAAGGCATGCTGGTTGACAAGTAATTTACTATCTCTAGGAATGGGCTAACACTGCAAGAGAAAGTACCTCCTTGGTCTACAAAGCCCCAAGATCCGACACACACAGAGACAAAGTTGATGCCATCGCTTTCAGCTCCAAGAACAGCAAATTCCACCTTGCTTTCTGTTCCTACATGCCTAGGTCACTCTCTACACTGCTCAAACTCGACATTTGTTGGTTCTCTTGCTTACTTTCTGAAATCTAAACATCATAATTTTTTCTCCAGGCCCCCTAGAACCCTGTTTCATGGCAAGAAACCCTACATTCTTAAATATTGTATCCAGTTCCAATTCAGGGTTGGGAGAAGAGTCTGGGTTCTCCTTCATCATTCATGCCACCTCTCAAGCACTCACCTTGAGCACTGTCTAGAAATTACAGATTCAACTTCTCTATTCCTAGTGGCTCATCTACCAATAAATGTTCTTTGCCATTGTCATAACTTTGTCCAATTTTTTAAAAGATTTTATTTATTTATTTATTCATTCATTCATTCATTCATTTTGGAGAAAGAGAGAGATAGCAAGAGAGAGCACAAATAGTGAGGAGAAGGAGAAGCAGGCTCTCTACTGACCAGGGAGCCCGATGTGGGATTCAATTCTAGGACCCTGGGATCATGACTTGAGCTGAAGGCAGATGCTTAACTGACTGAGCCACCCAGGTCCCCCAGACCATTAAATAAAAATCTACTTCAAGAAAGCTACAACATCCTAAACTTGCATTTTTCTCCCCCTGTGTATCTCTCTAACTTCATTGTCCGCAACCTAAAGTAGGCCTTCCTTCAGTGCATCTTCAACTATCAGTATACTTGAAGTTAACACTGTCAACACTCCACAGAAACCGTGAGAACCATGGGGTGGTGTAACTCTACCCTTATCATTTGTGGTTATCTATTGTGGTTATGTATTTGACATCTACATATGTCATATGCCCTCAATACACTGCTATAGTTGTTGAATTAAAAGTCATGGGCATTTAAAGAAATTAAGTAGGAAGGGAAGATAGTCTTTTATATTTACCCACATATTTACTATTTCTAATGCTCACCTTTCCTTCTTAGAGGTCTATTTCCCCATCTGATACCATTTCCTTTCTCCCTTACAGACTGCCTTTGTCATCCTATTGTCTTTTGGTCTCTTGTCATTTCCAATAAAATGTCAACTGCATTCATATTGTTTTTCTCCCACAGGTAATGTGTTTTTTTTTTTCTCTTTTTCTGTGGATGCTTTCAAAATTTTCTCGTTTTGCTTTTTAACATGTTGAGAATGGTGTGACTAGGTGTGGTTTGCTTTGCATTTCTTCAATCTGGAGCTTATTTATCTCAGTCAAACTTTAAGATGATGTTTTATATGAAATTTGGAAAAAAAATTAACCATCATTTCTTCAATTAATTTTTTTGTGTCCCATTCATTCACTCTTGTCCTTTGGTTCTTTTCAGACTTTTCTTTCCTCTCCTCCCTTCTCTTCCCTCTCTCTCTTCTCCCTCTGGCTCTAGATTTAAAGAAGTCTTGCGCTCTTATTTCTTCTTCATCTTGGGTAATTTCTTTTGATTTCCCTTCCAGTTCATTAACTCTTTCTTCTTCTATCTTCTATCAGCCAAGCCCATCCTTTTGCTTTAGATTTTGTATTTTCCACTCTAGATTTTACATTTCTGTGTAATTTCTATTTCTTTGCTGAGATTCCCTATCTGTTCACTCATTATGACAATCTTTAAAGTTTTTAAATACATTTAAAATAGTTGCTTTAAGATTATTTTCTGCTAATTCCTATATCTGCGTCATCTCAGGGTCTGTTTCTCTTAAATGATTTTACCCTGGACCTTCAGTCACATTTTTATGTTTCCTCACAGGTCTAATAACTTATATTTCATACAGAAAACTGTTCATTATACATTGTAGAAACTCTGGATTATCTTATATTTCTCTGAGAATATTTATTTTTGTTAAATCACTGAATGATCACCTTGTACCTATAAAGTTTGATCTTATACTATATATATGAATACATCTATTCAGGTTTACCCTTAATACTGCGCCAGTCCCTTAATCTCAGCATATAATATTTATTCATGTATCTCCTGGTATTTTATTTGAAAATTCTAGGTGTTTAACCTGGTCCTTCAAACTTGGAGGAATTTTAAAATTTGTCTCCTTTGAAGTAGCTAATAGTTAAAATCTCTACTCAATTTTTCAGTCTTTCCTATTGTTGCTTTTCACTGGGTTCTTAAGTCTCCCCTATGTGTACACAGTCTGGAGCCATCCAAGGATTTAAGAGATTTGAAGGAAGCTTATATTCCAATTTTGGGATCTCTTCCTACAGATCCCTCCTTTCTGGTATCACGCTCTTGAGAGTTAAGAGAGTGCCAATATCACTTTGTGTCCTCAGAATAGGCCATTTCTCAACTTTTATTTTTGGTATCTTTACTGAGTTATGATTTACATATCATAAAATTCATTCATTTAAGTGTACTAGTTAATGATTTATTTTTATTTTTATTTATTTATTTTTTAAAATGTACTAGTTAATGATTTATTTTTATTTTTTTTATTTATTTTTTAAAATTTATTTTCAGCGTAACAGTATTCATTGTTTTTGCACCACACCCAGTGTTCCATGCAATCCGTGCCCTCTCCAATACCCTCCACCTGTTCCCCCAACCTCCCACCCCCACCCCTTCAAAACCCTCAGATTGTTAGTCAATGATTTTTAATAAATTTATAGAGTTGTGCAATGATCATCAAAGTCTAGTTTTAGAACATTGCCTCAGAGATATCTGTGCCCATTTGTAGTTGATTCCTGCTCCCATCCCAAGCCCTAGAAA
Organism: Neogale vison; assembly: GCF_020171115.1. Taxonomy (NCBI): domain Eukaryota; kingdom Metazoa; phylum Chordata; class Mammalia; order Carnivora; family Mustelidae; genus Neogale; species Neogale vison. Next base: position 123,692,784 of record NC_058096.1, read on the forward strand.
ACTAGTGATGGGCTGTCTACAAAATTGCCTTTTTATTGGTATTTCATTTAAATGAAGTCATGCAATATATAGTCTTTATTGCCTAGTTTCTTTGATGTAACACTGTATTTTTTAAAATTCACCCATGTTGTATGAATCAATGGCTTGTTCCTTTTTATTGCTGAATATAAGTCCATGTATGGATATCCAATAGGTTATTCATTCATTCATCTGTTAAAGGACATACTATTTTTTTTTCTTTCTTTTCTGGAAGCATTTTTTCAAAGTTCTTCAGACAATACATTGCCAAACTAATGCTTATAGGTCAGTGGACTAGTGTTTGGGAACCACAGAAAAGGTTCCTGAACACATATTTGTATCAGACACTGTGTTAAAGATTAAAGAAGTAAACTAGAATGATATCCTAGCATAGAGGAGGAAATGAACCACAAACAAATAAGTGTAAGAAAGTATGAAAACTGCTGTGGGAGAATTCTGGGGCCTCCATGGAAATAAGATCAGTTCTCTATAGGAGAGGGAGTTACAGGAAAGTCTTTATCAAAGATGTGATCCTTGAGTATGATCTGAAAAGATAAATAGATAATTGTTGACAGTGTAAATGACTTGTCTGTCCATGATACACTCAGTTTTATTCTTCAGGGCCATGCAGGTAAGTGCATGCATTGTGTGGTCCCATCTGCTTGTGCCTGAGAATCATTTGAAAGGAAACATTCCTGTGAGTTCCTGCTAAGATGGAAATATGGAGAGATCTAATGGAGACCTGGAAGACACCCAGTTCTGCCAAGTTATGCAAATACTTCTCAACAAGACCATAGAAACACATAATGGAAAAGAACATGGAGCTTTGGAGAATGATAAGCTTGGTCCAACACCTTAACCAAATTGTTTCATCTTTCAGGGCCTCAATTTCAGTATCTATTAAACTGAGATAAGAAATAACTTCAAAAGTAATCCTGTAGTTTAGATTTAATGCATGGAAATCAATGAGTGTAGGGACTGGCCTCTCCAAAAAATGCTAGCTTTCTCTCTTTTCCACAGATGTGATAGGCACCCAAAGCTACAAGGAGTTAATGCAAACACCTTTGTTTTTAGCCTTATTTGTCTTTAGCCTTCCATTTCTGTTGCCTCCAGAAAGCTACCATCTTCTAAGTAAGCCAGGGATGTAGTAGTTGTTTCATAATGAGGCCTTGCTTCCTTTTAAATATGCGCTGATTGTCAAGGTGATGGAGGAGGTTCATTATTTAAAGGCATAATTAAAGGGCACTTCCTTTAGCTAACTAATGAGCAGTAAGTGCAGCAATATTTGCATGTTTAGATATTAAAGATAGAAACAGATGATGCATAGGGGATTGGAGAGAGCAGGGAAGGTAAGGCAGATTCAACTCAATGCTGGGCTTCCAGGGTCACTGCTGTGCAAGACCTCCTCCTCGGAGGGTCTTACCTGAGAACTCAGCTCCACTGGCTTCTCTTATTTTATGGGATGAACAGTGCTCTCCTCACTGTGCCTCAGGGGCAAGCTGATATTTACTTTAAAAGATGCTAAATCGTGATTCTTCCTAAGCTGAGCTTGGGATGTTCTCCTGGATGGAAAACCCCTGCCCTGTTCTCAACACATAGGTATCAGCGCAGATAATGGGTTATTCTTGTCATCCTGGGTATTCACTAAAGTTGCAAACTCCTCCAAGTCAACAGTGGTGCCTTCTACCCTCTTAGAGTATGTTTATTTTAAGATCATATTTAAGGTTTTTTTCCCCATGTATTTGGTAAGACATGTGGAAAACACGTACCATGTCTCTCATTCTTCATCCATATCCTGGATGTTATGCTTGAATTGCAAGATTTTTGTTAGAATTAAAAAAAAAAAAGTGCCTGGCACAGGTAAGCAGTGAAGTGATGCTGGTTCCAATTCTCCTTGTCGCTACATAGGGACCTCACAGTGACCAGTGATTTTACCTCATTTCTCTTAAATGAGGGGTTAACATTAGAATTTGCCATTTTATATTAGCATTCAGCTTTTTCAGTTTCTTGTCTTTCCATAGTGTAGAAGTGACAGAAAAAAATATCTCTCCTATAATGAATTCAGACATTTGGGGTTGATGCCAAGGAGGAGTCTCCCGCCCCTCCCACTGGCACCAGTCCCTGAAGCGGTCTGGAAAGATAGGAGCACAGAGCAGCCAGGGAAGTGACCAAGTTAATGCTGCTTCCAAATGGGACCACCCCAAGGCTCAAGCACCTTAATTTATTATTGAAAAGCTAATTTGATTTATGAAGCATTTTTAATTGTGTTGACAGTAGTTCCTTCTTTTTAACAGTAGAATGAGAGACACTGACTTTGAATACACATTCTGGGATGTCTACAGAAAAAAACCCAACCATTGCCTCTAGGCAAATGTACCGGCCAGAACACAAATAATCATTTCATGGGAGCAAAAGGAATTGCTGAGCAGCTGTTTATGGGGGAAGAGAGATCAGAGAGGAGCCAGGTCTACCAGCGAAGGGAGGAATATAGAGAATACTTACCCTATCTGATAGTTTATTTATTTCTTTTTTAAAGATTTTATTTGTCCATTTGTCAAAGAGGGAGAAGGGGAGAGTACAAGCAGGGGGAGTGGAAGACAGAGGGAGGAACATGCTCCCCGCTGGAGCACAGAGCCTGATGTAGGACTCGATCGCAGGACCCTGGGATCGTGATCTGCGCTAAAGGCAGATGCTTCACTGACTAAGCCACCAAGGCATCCTGATTAGTGTAGATTTAACAGTTACATAGCTGTCTACCTTCAGCCCAGATGAGGGAGTAGGGGAAGCCAGGGAGATCGTGGCAGACAGGAGAATGACATTCCTATAGCTTGGGATTTGACAAGAGTTAGGCTTCTCCCTTAGCATAGGATCAACAGAAAGAAAAGTAAAGAAAATTCTTTGGGTAGTAATGGAAATCCAAGAAAGCCCTGAAAAATCAGCCCTTCAAGCAAATGACTACAGACATATTGATAAATGCCTATGAAAACCCGCAGCAAGTTTGTGGACACTATGGCCACAATAAGAAACAAATGGCATGATGAGCTTGTCATCAGATCTCACCCTCAGTTAGGTAGACAACCCACCCACTAACATTTGGCAGCCCTAATCCGTGTGTCGCTAAGCTGCTCTCCCTCCCTTTTGTTCACTCCATTCTGGTCTCCTGATAAGTTCCTCCATCTGGTCCTGCTTCTGGCTCTGGAACTCTGCAGGTATCTCTCATCCTTTCCTTCCCCAAGCTCACAGAAGGTACTTGTGGGCTCGCTTCTGTCTATAGGTCAGAGACCTTACCTGTGTTATAGGGGTGAGTAGAGCAGAGAGTTCATCTGGGAGGTGGTTCCAGGGAGGAAGAAAGAAGTGGGAAGGGTGAGTCAGGGAAGTGGGCGAGCCAGGACACAGAGTTGGGGGGTAGGGGGTTAGGGAAGGGTTGTCCAGTTGGTGGCTGCGGCAGTGGGGGCCTGTTGCATCTGTGCTCTGGGGCAAGGGGGGCTCCCCAGGCTGGTTTGGACTGTGCTCCCCTCTTATCTTGAAACATGGCCTGGGGCAGAACACTGAAAAGCACCGTGGGGGGCAGGGTGAGCCCCAGGGAGACTCCCGGGGAAACCAGTGACTGTGTGTTGGGGGCAGGCAGGCACCATCCAGAGACTCTCATTGGTGTAAGAGTTCTGTCACCTTTCAGCTTCCAGGGAGCCTCTGTCAAGAGACAGTGGATTTCCTAGGTTTGCTTTAGCATTTCAAGAAGCAGGCAGAGAGGCCTAAGTGCTTCTTCCCTGAAAGCAGAGAAGGTGCCTTTTCCACTTGTCATGGCTGGTGAGGGGCCAGCACCTGAAGCCAGAAGAAGAATACCGTGTGGAGCAGAAGAAAAGGAGAAATCTGCCCCTTGGGGATCCTCCAGAAGAGGCTTGTGGGAAGTGAGCTCTGGGTGGGAAGCGAGGAGTGGACTTCAATGACAGCATTAAAATGGTACCTCTCCCTCCCTCTCCCTCCCAGGGTCACATTTTTCAAGGGACAGAGGCACCCCTGCAAGGACTCAGCAGACTCTCTGGGTGTGCCTGGAAAGCCCAGCCCAGAGTCACCTCAGTAAACGTGGGGATATGAGAGGTGACTGCTTCTAGGGGCCTGGGGCAGCTCACAGCCTTGCCAAGTCTCATGAGGGATGTACTGGCATCCCTTCACTGTTAGAACGAATCACCACAGACATGGTTACTGAAAGCGGCACGAACTTATTATCATACAGTTTGGGAGGGCAGAAGGCTGATCCAAGTTTCAGGGGACTAAAATCAAGGTCCTAGTAAGGCCACATTCCTTCTGGAGGCTCTAAGAGCAGAACCTGTTTCTCGGTCTTTTTTTTTTTTAAGCTCCGAGAGGCTGCCATGTTGCTTGGCTCAAGGTCCCACGTCCCTCTGATCTCTGCTTCCTTCGTCACATCTTCTCTGACTCTAACCCTCCTGTCTTCTTCCTGCTGGGACCCTTTTGACTGTATCAGACCCTTCTGGACAATGGCCCTATTTTAGGATCTTTAATTTAATCACCCTTTTGTCATGGGGGATAAGATATTCATAGGTTTCTAGGATTAGGGGGGTGCACATCTTTGGGAGCCATTATTCTGTCTATCACAAGTAGATGACAGGGGAGTGAGGAGCCCAGCTGAGGCATCATGGCACAGGGTGCTCTGGGCCAGCTGTGAAGCAGGGACCCAGGCCAGGCTGCAAGTCAGCCATGGACCAGGCCTTCTGCAGAGGGCACATAGCTCAGGCAATGGGCTGGAGGGGCAGCTGCTGGTGTGTTGTTTCCTCTGTAAAGAAAACAGAACCAATGCACTAAGTGTGTCAGAAGCCACTTTTCCAGGGAGCAGGCAATCCAGTCACCGCACAGTCCTGACCCAAGAGGACTGAGACTGTCCAGTGTGGGTGGGAGGACACTTCTCTGCCATCCCCAGGAGGCCACAGAAGCCAGCTCTCCATGAGGGTCTAGAGAGGAGACAGGGAGAGGGACTCTAAGAGAAGGGGCTTGTCTGGGGCCCTTGTATATTATAGAGAGAAAGACAAGGGAGAGTATCTGTGACCCTCCCCACATCCATTTTTCATTCAGAACAGTCTTGCAAGTTGGCATATTAGAAAAAGTCATTTGGGATCCTGTCTAAGAGAGAGAGAAAGAAAAAAAAAAAAAAGAGGTTCCGAACATTCTAACATTCTTCCCCCTCCGTTTAGGACACATGTTCCAGAAGGAGCACAGGTGTCACTGAAGGCGTTGTGTGGGCAGAACGGTGAGTGGGCGGCCACTGCGTTAGAGAAAACACAGCTAGTGCGTCCAAGAATTCATCTTTAACGGCAGAATGAGAGTGCTGACAAAGCCCGATTACTCTGCTCATTAAGAGGACTGGTCTGGATTGGACCGACCATTCTCCAATTAACTCCTTGGCACTCGGCTCTAATAATGATTGAACTAAGCCATTTGACTCCCAGTGTGGCTGAAGAGCAGATGTGGGCAAACTGACTGCTTCCTTCTGACATTCATCCTCACTAGGAATGAAGGATTTATTCACTTGTAGCTTCTTGCAGGAGCTCCAGAATTCCATGCACGTGGAAAGGACCTGACCAGCAGAGGCTCCAGTTCAAGACAAATGGGAGCCTTTGGCTCAAATCCTGGCCTTGGCATCCTTTCTGGGGAGACCTGGGCCTGTGCCTACTGTCTCCTTTGTGTAGAAAGAAGCAAGACGACCACTACCAGGTGCCTGGGTCTGGCGCTTCTGCCCCACTTGCCCCTTCCCTTTCCTCCAGGTGTGGGGGGGCGTGCTCCCTTTCCCCCACCACTGGAAGCCCAGCACTCTTCTCTTCGGAGGCTGGGGGCTGGTGCTAGAAGAACAGGAGGGGACTCACAAAGAACATGTGGGCCTCATTCAAGAAGATCCAAACCTCTCAAATAGATGTGTTCTGGTGTGGTTTTCCCATGTGAAAATCATAGCGTTTTGTTGTTGTTCTTGATCAGTCGTCTCAAACTGGTGACAGGGTATGAAGGTAGACGGCAGGACATTTGTCAAGTCTGATGGTGGATGGTTTTAAATGAGAAAATACTCAACAGGGGGAGGCTTTACATCAAAATCTGATTCGTACTTCTGCCCAGTTGGAAAGGCAGCCCAAGGCCTGGGTTCTTGGATGGCCTAGAGTCCTGTGAGTTGCAGGGAGGACATACCTTCACCCAGCCAGGCATCTTCCCTCATTCTCCCCACCCCAATAACTAGGACTGGGGCTCCTGCAGGAGAGTGCTCTCGAGGGCCTACATACCGGGCAGGTCCGTGTCCTCTCTCTCTCTGGTGACTGTTAGGAGCTCTGGCACGGAGACAGCAGTGGCCAGCAGAATGACTCTCACTCCTGCATCTTGCCCTCATTGCAGTTTTTCAAAGACGCATTTTTTTTCCCCTTGTATGAGCTGGGAGCACGTGTCCTCTTGCTGGTCCATTGAGGCTGTCAGTCAAGCCCTGTCTCCCGGTAGGAGAACAGGCTGTGAAGCATCAGCAGGTTCCCCTCCCAGCACCGAGTAGTCCGAAGGGAAGATCGTTAGAATCTGTGACAATGAGTCAACCACATCCAAATAATGGTAGAGCCAGGAGGGGCTGCAAATTAAGAAGCCTTTCCTGTGTGAGCTGGCGGCTGGGAGTTAGTTCTTTTCTGCTCCTGTCCGGGTTTGCACATGACTAGCAGCAGGCTCGAGGGATTTGCATTAGCAGATCATAAGTAAAAATCCCATTAAAATGACATTCTCCTCATCATTAGGATCCCGCTCTGGATTGTCAGGGACATCTCCCAGAGTGGCCCAATAATGGACTCACCTGGTGGTCTGTGCCCTCTGGCAGTGGCTTTCTGAGGTGTGGGGCAGAGGGGCTGGGCTGCCGGAAGCACACAGCTTCTCTATGGCAACAGCTTCCCTCCCTGGGAATGCTCCTGAAGAGTTTTGTGCATTCTGTGCCCTGGTTTCAATGCCCATGAGCAATCTACGTCGAGTGCTTGAGCTCCTGGTCTGGCCGTGGGGAAAGGAAAGAGGGGACCCGCTTTGATGCAGCCCCTGCCACTGGCCTGAGCTGTATTTACTTAAATTTGATCAAATTTATGAAGGTCATACTCTCATTATTCATGTTTACCCATCTCTAAATTCTCCTTGAAAAATAAAATTCTTTGACGATAGTCCATTCTTTTGGGGATGAAGGACCAACTCACTCACATGATGTGAAAAGCCTCTTGGGTTTTAATTGACACCTGCTCCTCTAAACATGTGTCCTAATACCAAAGTGCCAAAGTGACCCCCTTCCACCCCATCCCTATGGTCTGCCACAGCAGAAACCCCCACCTCCTGAAGCTGGACGTCCTCCTCACCTCTCTACCATCTTGGTTCCTCACTCCCTGTCACTGAGCCCTTGGCGCTCTGTTCAGGGAATGTCCCCTCTCAGGGGCTCTTCCAGACCCTTATGCCCAGGTCCCTGTTAGTGTCTCTAGAAGGGCTCCCAAAGACTCCCCACACCTGGCCCTTGCCCTCTGCCCTAGCACATATCAATGTAAATTGCTTCTGTGTTTGTTTGTCCCATGATCGTGGGGCTGATTCAGCAGATGATCCCGGGTACCAAGCACAAAGCCTGGCACACAGTTTTTGTTCAGCATAAACTGCTGACCAAAGAACTAGATGAAGTCCCATTAGGCATTACAACATTCATTATGCTGCTGGGAACTCCAAGGTGGGTCAGTAGACTGGCTTGAGTCCTTTCTGGCCCAGGTCAGAAAGTTCTACGATAATTACAGAGTCATTACTTGCCAAAAACAGTAAAATCTTTGGAATTAGGTATAAAGATAAAAGCTTAACAACATTTGAGATCCACAGAGTAAAAAATGGCAAAATTTTAGAATTTTAAAATGCTGCATAAAATGAATCAAAAGATCAATTAATCACCAGGAGATTTTAAAAGGTCTCTGGATTTTTCTTCTCTCTTTCCCCCTCTCCCTCATGTCATCTCTTTCTTCTTTTGATCTTGACATCCATTTGCTGTTATGCAAACATTTATTGGGCACCAATTGTATGCTCAGGGCTATAATATGAACTGAGGAGCTGGAGAGAGTAAGACACAGTACAGCCTCTCAGGAGATCAGCACAAAGGGAGCAGAAAGGCAAGATAAGTGGGTTACTAGGGTACAGCAAGCATCAGGATAGAGTTCTGAATGGAGTCTGGGGAGATGTAAGCCACTCAGGGGGGTGATCCAGGGTGGTTTCCTAGGGGAGGAGACGTTATCAAGTATGTGCATTCTGAACACTAAGGGATTTACATCCAAGAAACTTCAGGAAGGTTCTGTCTACACAGCTGAATAAGGGAGAGAAAGGTCTATGGCTGGGTCTATATGTACCACTGGATTGCTAGTATGAGGATGGTTGAGGTTTTCTATACCCTACCTACCGTGCTTCCTTTCAAAGGGGCTGAGGCTTCTTATCTCCAATAAGTAGCCTTTAAGTTTTTCTAATGTTAATTTTTTTTAGTAAAGAATGCTATCGACTGAATTGTGTCCACAGCCCTGTTTATACATTGAAGCACGACCACTCAGTGTGACTGTATTTAGAGACAGGACCTTAGGAAGTGGTCAAGGTTAAAGGAGGTAATAAGAGTAGGGCCCTAAGGTGATATCTCAATGTGGTTTTTTTTTTTTCTATTTTTTTAAAATTTATTTTTTATTTATTTTCAGCATAACAGTATTCATTATTTTTTCACCACACCCAGTGCTCCATGCAATCCGTAAAAAAAAAAAAAAAAAACCACATTGAGATATCACCTTACACCAGTTAGAATGGCCAAAATTAGCAAGACAGGAAACAACATGTGTTGGAGGGCATGTGGAGAAAGGGGAACCCTCTTATACTGTTGGTGGGAATGCAAGTTGGTGCAGCCTCTTTGGAGAACAGTGTGGAGATTCCTCAAGAAATTAAAAAGTAGAACTTCCCTATGACCCTGAAATTGCACTACTGGGTATTTACCCCAAAGATACAGATGTCGTGAAAAGAAGGGCCATCTGTACCCCAATGTTTATAGCAGCAATGGCCACAGTCGCCAAACTGTGGAAAGAACCAAGATGCCCTTCAACGGACGAATGGATAAGGAAAATGTGGTCCATATACACTATGGAATATTATGCCTCCATCAGAAGGGATGAATACCCAACTTTTGTAGCAACATGGACAGGACTGGAAGAGTTATGCTGAGTGAAATAAGTCAAGCAGAGAGAGTCAATTATATGGTTTCACTTATTTGTGGAGCATAACAAATAGCATAGAGGACAAGGGGCGTTAGAGAGGAGAAGGGAGTTGGGGGAAATTGGAAGGGGAGGTGAACCATGAGAGACTATGGACTCTGAAAAACAATCTGATGGGTTTGAAGTGGCGGGGGGTGGGAGGTTGGGGTACCAGGTGGTGGGTATTATAGAGGGCATGGGTGAGGTGCAAAAATATTGAATATTGTTATGCTAAAAATAAATAAAAAAAAAAAAAGAGTAGGGCCCTAATCCCATAGGGCCTTAGAAAAAGCAGAACAGGTATCTGAGTGTGTGAGCTCTCTCTCTCTCTTTCTCTCTGTCTGCCCTGTGAGAACACAGTGAAAAGATGGTTGTCTACAGACCAGAAAGCAGGCCCTCACTGGGGAGCTGAACCAGCTGGCACCTTGATCTTGGACTTCCCAGCCCAGAACTGTGAGATATCCATGTGTATTGTCTAAGCCCCCACAGGCTGTGGTACTCTGTTAAGGGATCCCCAGCTGACGGAGACAAGGAAGAAGAGCTTAAGTGAAGTGAAGATTTGATGGTTTCATGCAGTTTCAAAAGACAATAAACATTTATCATCTCAGTGATAATTCTGATCTCTAAATTTAAAAATATTTAAAATTTAGAAGTGAAAACATTTTAAACAAACATTTGCAAGCTCACCAAAGAAGCAGCAGAGCATCATGGAAAAGGGTGGGTCGGGGCAGTGGTTTGCTGTGTAACCTTGGTCAGGTCATGATACCATGGTCCCCACCTCATTTCATCCACTGGGTAAGCCCGGGGGCAGAGGTGAGAGCGAGCTCAGGGGCGGTGTGCCTGGTACAGAGCAGACGCCGATGAATGAGACTGGGGTGATCAGGAAGGTTTTCAGTGAACCTCAGCCCATCCGTAAATTCACCACTTTGGGAACAGATTTCAGAATTCCTAGAGTCATTCTATCTTTATCTGTAAAACCAAATTCCTTCCTCCCCTATTTTTAATCCCAAACCCTGTGACTTCATTTGCCTGTATCAGTACTTCTCAATCCCATCTTAGCAAACGCCACAGGGCATCTGTAATTATCCTGGCCAGTATAGCAATGTTCTTATTAAAACCCCTCACAATATGGGATTTATTTTAATTCATCTCAATTTGTATTATGTATTTAAATATATCCCATATAAGCCATATGGCACTTCAGAAGGTAGCTGAGAGGTTGCTGGGAAATCAAATACGCAATGTCAAGATTTCACAATTTCTGCAATACCCAGAATTCCTAATTCAGAGGAACATATACTAATCCAGATGCCATATTTGCAAAACCCCAGGCTCCAGCAAGGTGGAATTTATTGGGACTAGATCAGGCCGTTGCCACTGGGCTTCCTCAAACATCTTCCCATCGGCTTGACACCCTTGACCTTGTCCCATCGCCTGAAGTTCCAGCATTGAGAGATTCCCTGAGGTTAATGAATGTATCTTTTAAAGAGCATATGTCTGTGTTTCCATGTGGATAAAAGAGGGCAGCTATCATTCTCACCCCAATGTAAATGAGTTCCTTCTGGAACGCTTCCCGGCAGCACTCTCTGAAACTAGCCCTACCCAGGGCCTGGGTAGATGCCCGTAAGAAAGAAAGAGAAGGGGAAGGATTCTGGAACATTCAGCCCTAGACAAGGTGATGCAGGCAGCACACACAGTGGGTTTTAGGGGAAACCTGAGGTCCCCAGAAGCAAAGGAGCGGTGCCAGACAGTAAGACCATGGAAGGAGCATCATCTCATCTGCCTCATGAAGTAGCCCTGTCCCACAGTCCCCTTCCCTGTCAGCCAGCATTCTCCCCTGGATAGTTTAAAGCCAATTCTAAAAATTCATGTGTGCCCTCCCCTCCACCTCCTCACCCCCAGTTCCCATCTAAGTGAAGGCCAGCGCTCAGCTTCTGCACAGAGCCTTCCTCAGCGGCACCACCCCCCAGAGAAGTGACCACCACCTCCCAGTCTCAGCCCTGGAAAACATTTGCAGACAGATGCTTCAAAGCCTTTCACTCCAACCAGACACTTCATTTGTCATTGACAAGGGTGACACAGGGGCCCTTGTGATCACCAGTCAGGAGGCTCTGGAGTGTGTCACGGATTTTTGTACTTCAGAAAAGAACGCACACTGCTCACAGTGCACTGTGTCACTGTTTACATCAAGGTCCTTGGGTCCCTTGTTCTCATCCTTTGTTACCAAAAGCAAGGCTGCACCATCACCCAAAGGAGATAAGAGAGCCTCATGGAGGAGGCAGGGGCGCTTATGATATAAAGATGTGCTAACGGGATTACAAACTGGGCCTGGGGACCAAGAAGACCAGCGTCCAAGGGGTTCAATAGGAGCAAAAGGACAGGATACTTGTGGATGGGCCCACCACCTGCTGGTGGGGGTCCCAGTGGGGAAGCGTGGCCCGCCCACCCCCAGCTGGACTTACAGCTGCAGTTTTTCTCCTGACTTAAGATGCTGTGTGTCTCCCTGAGTTGGTTTTTCCAAAACTCAGCAAGCGAGCAGAACGTGGAGGAGCCTCCTGGTTGCTCTCAGCACTGGAGCACACCTACCGCCCTGCCAAGTGGGAGCTGGGGCGAAGGGGGACCTGAGTGCCATACCTGGTCCAGCTTCCAGTGGAACTCTGCCGGGCGGAAGGTGTCAGCCTGGTCGAAGTCCTTGCGCAGGAGGAAGACAAGGCGGCAGTTGTGCACATATAGGGCGTAGTGATGCCGGTTCATTTCTGCAAAGCAGAGAGAGGAGCAGTGTGCTTACAGAATCCCTGCATCTGTCCCTGCCACAGGGGTCTTCCTGCCACATCACTGGGCACACCCTCAGATGGGAAAGGAATGGGTATTCCAGTTCCCCCTTTTACAATCAGATCTAATAAATGTTCCAGAACACATATGGTGGAGCTCACTGAAATGGAAGAGGACGATTCAAGAAAGCAAAACTTCTGCAGAGAAGCCATTTGGACTTGAAGTATCCCCCTAACTTATACCCAGATACTGCATTAGGCCCAGGATAAAGCCTATGTAATAATGAGTTTGTTTGTTTTTGTACAAACACTTCTGAGAAGACTAAGGGGGCTCTCTGACAATCACATCAGCTACCCTGGGCTCCTTTAACATAGCTGGTTTCTCCTAGAGTGCTGGGCTTTCATTTCATTTCATCAGGATTGACAATGGTGACCACAGACCATGTCTCTTTCTCTACTGGGTGCAGTTAGGGGAAGTGGCTTCATGTGTAGTTGCTAGGAGGAGGGGACAGATTGGTTTTTCAGCATTAGTCATAGTTCTGTGTCTTTCCAAAGCAATAAATGAATACCTCTCTCCCTACATGCAATGAATATGATATTTTCCTCCTCTGATATAAAGACTTCCTTTTCTGCTTGGGAAATCTCACATCACATATCCCAGTCATGATGTCCTGTAGCCACAAGATAGCAGCCATGGGGAGGGCAGGAGCAGTTGTCTGGCCAATACCAAAGATCTCACATACATACTACATAGTAGCATACACAGAAATCTATGAGGCACGCGCTCCATAAATGACAGAGAGATGAGCAGGGGACCTGTTGTCATAGAAAGAACATGGGCCCTAGAATCAGACAAACTTTGGGTGGAGTTGTATCTCCAGAAGATTCTGGAAGAATTTTTTAGCCTCTTAGAGCCTCAGTTTCCTGACCTGTGTCATGACATGGATGCTAGATTGTCCTAACGAATCATGGGAATAGGATAGCGAGAATAACTCTTGTATGTCCTGTATAAACCTTGAGGTTTGAGTGTGAGGAATCAATACCAATCCCGCTTCTAGGCCTAGGGTCTGGTTGGTTTCCCTGCCACAGTGATTGTTCAGGACCCAGGCCCAGGTCAAGCAATGTACACCATTCTCCCAGCCACAGGGCTTCTGTCAGAAAAGTGACTCAGTTCAAGCCACTGATTCGGGAGCTTTTCTGAGTGGTTCCAAAAAAGGACTCTATTTTACCAGAGAGCAAATAGAAGAGATACTGTCTTTTTCTCTAGAAGTTGTAGTATATAACTGGGAGGCATGGAGCCCCTGCAGCCGTGTTTGGTAACATGAAATCAATACATAAATGGAGGCAGATCTGAGAAATTGCAGAGTAAAGGGCCAAGCTCTTGATCACACTTCGCCTGAAGCTGTCATAGCTCTGGACATTTTCAGATACAAGAACTTTATATTTTCCTGTATTATTTTGATTTCTTTGATCATCTGACATTAGTTTGATCTGTATTTCCTATTTCTTGTAACTGAAAGCATCTTAACTGATACAATGAGGAAGCAGTGGCCAGTGTGGCAGGGTTAGCTTAGGCTAATGTCTGGGTGGTCACTTGGCCTTTGGACTGATAAAATGCCCCATCCTGATTATGGGCATTTTACTCAATATTTCTTGTTTCCCTCACAATTGCCCAACTGATTTCTGTTATCTATTGTCTACTCTCAGAAAAATATAGAAAAAAGGACTTTTCCCCCTTTATTTTTATTTGGAGTCGGGAGAGGTTGTGGGTGAGGAAGTGGCCCGAGAAGAATGAATGGAGGTCTGGAGCATCTTCCAGCCTAGGAAATATCTCCCTCCCTGCCCCTCTGTTAGTCTGGATTCCTGGAGTCACTGTCCACACTGGGGTCACTGGTTTATCTATAGTGGGCTAGGGATATGGTCCACTCAGAAATCCACTTAATTTCTTTTCATGACTTGGTGTTCTTTGTGGCTGTTCAATATTTAACAAAAAGAAATAATTTAAATGAAATAATAAAGCCTTGTGACAGAATTTTGGATTGTTATGTAATTTATATCTTTAAAGAATATTTTATCACAAAGAGAAATGATCTGTATATAATGTCACATAAAAGAAACAGGGAACATAATGGTATCACATGTGTTATAAAAATAGTGAAAATTCACTCATTTGTGGAGCATAACCAATAGCATGGAGGACAAGGGGCGTTAGAGAGGAGTAGGGAATTTGGGTAAATTGGAAGGGGAGGTGAACCATGAGAGACTATGGACTCTGAAAAACAATCTGAGGGGTTTGAAGTGGCGGGGGGGTGGGAGGTTGGGGTACCAGGTGGTGGGTATTATAGAGGGCACAGCTTGTATGGAGCACTGGGTGTGGTGAAAAAATAATGAATACTGTTTTTCTGAAAATAAATAAATTGGGAAAAAATAGTGAAAATTATAAGGACACTCCATATATACATAGAAATAAAAACAAGATTTTATTTTATAATGAAATATGCCAAATGTAATCAGGAAATATTTTTAGGTATTAGGGTTTTAGGGGTTTTGTGTATTCTCCTTTATACTTTTCTGATTTTTTTCAGGTTTTGTGATATAAACATGTCTTGAGAAAATGTTTCTGGTATATAAAAGCCTAATAAAGCTTTGGTTTATGCCTGATATTTTTAAAATTTAGAGCAAACAGGTATTTATAGATTTTTTTTTTAAGTCAAAGGAGTTAGAGGAAGCTTCCCTATCTTCCCCGTGCCAGGGCTGGGAGGCTTGTGAAGTATTGCTCTGTGCCAAGACCAAAGCAGAGAAGCGCCAGGTTGCACTGACTCCAGGTGTCGACATGCCCGTGGGGTAGCGGCTCTGAGGACAATGAGCCATCATCATTTAAGGCAGCATGTTCAGCCACAGCTGCACAAAAGAATCCCCTAGAAACTCTAACCTTCTGCACCAGGTGGGGCTCTGACATCTTGACTTTTTACAAGTGTGCCAGATTTTTCTGCTGTGTGGCCAGGTTGAGTACTGGGTCCCAGAGCACAGGCTTGGAACTCAGGCCCAGAGGACCAGGTCCCATCCTGTTGTTCTGGGTAATCAGCCGCATTTCCTTGGGCCAATCTTTCCATTTTTCACAGTTCAACCTGTTTCTCTGTAAGCCAGAACTCTGATATCTGTGTGAACTGCCTCCCAGGGGTATCTGATACATTTCAGGCAGGACTCTGCAAGTGGCTGCGAACCTCAGCCTACACCGCTTTGCACTGATATGTAGGGTCCTAAGCTGTTGTCTCATTGATGAGCCTTCTGGTTCTTGAGGGGAGTGCCTTGCCAGGCTCTGCAGGGACCCAGCTGTACCGTGACTCCTGGGATCATGCACTGAGCTCTGAAGAGAGTCCCAAACCTCAGTGTGATCTCGTGCACATCTACAGGGTCCTTCTTGGATGAAGGTCCCAGAAAAACTCATCCTTGGCATAACCGTCTAACAGACTTACTTTATGACTAACGAAAGCCAGGCAATTCTCTGTCTCAGTTTCCACATCTGGAAATATGCTAACATGTATGGTAAGGTATGATTAAAACAGCAAATGTGGGGTCCTGACAGTAGCATAATGTGGAATAAATCCAGAAGTAATATGATAATAACACCATCAAGTAAATAAATCGAGTACTGATTTTATATCTGATATTGAGTGGTTTCAGACATTATTTCATGTTTATTCCCCCCACTTACAGACAGGGGAACTCAGATTAGCAACTCCTCAAAGGTCACACCTTAGAGTGGAAAGGCTGAGAAACAAACCTTGGCCATTCGCCAGCAGAGGCTGAGCTGTGAGGCTCTCCAGCCTGCCTTCCAACTGCAGCCTCTGCTGGGGCTACTATTTATTTTGGGTATTTTAACAAAAGTAACACTTGGAATGGGAAATTGTGGAAGTATATTTTAAGACAGAGTTGTCAAATTTGCAAAGGATCTCCAAATGTGTGTATGTGTGCGTGTGTGCGTGCACGCAGTGTGGTGACAAGTGCACAGGACTGGAGTCTGCTGGATCTAAGCTTAAGTTTCAGTTCTTACTGGCTATCTACCTTGGGACAGTTATTAACCTCTCGGGGATTTTCCTTCTCCTTAAAAGGGGAAACACAATAATGTTTCTCTGAGATTATTTGTAGACACCTGAGAAACTGTCTAGGACAGTAATATCTAACAAGGATTGCACTTCCAATGGGTCAGGCACAGTTCTAAAGGACTGCGTATACATTAAGTCATTTAATCCTGATAAAAACCCTAGGAAGTAGACAATACTAGCATGCCCATTTTATAAAGGGGGAAAGCAAGGCACAGTTCTAAAGGACTGCATATACATTAAGTCATTTAATCCTGATAAAAACCCTAGGAAGTAGACAATACTAGCATGCCCATTTTATAAAGGGGGAAAGCAAGGCACAGAGAGGTTAAACAACTTGCCCAGGGTCACAATAACAGTAAGTGGTGGAATGCTTTTTTTTTTTTTAATTTTTTAAAAGATTTTTAATTTATTTATTTGACACAGAGAGAGAGAGAGAGAGAGAGATCACAAGTAGGCAGAGGCAGGCAGTGGGGGGGGAAAGCAGGCTCCCCGCTGAGTGGAGAGCCCGATGTGGGGCTCGATCCCAGGACCCTTAGATCATGACCTGAGCCAAAGGCAGCAGCTTAACCCACTGAGCCACCCAGGTGCTCCCGGTGGAACGCTTTTAACCACCAAGCAGTGAACTACATCGTGGGGGCTTAGCATGGGGGAAATGCCTAAGAAAAGTTCACTACCGTGATTATATTTGGCAGTGACTTGGAAAGTTACCATGGCTCTTTTATTGGTGATAAACTTTTGAAAGACTTACTTATGTATAACAGAGTAAAGGTGTTACTACTTTGAAGTAAGAATGAGGTCTCTCTGCCCCCCAACTCCCACCACATGTGCAGCAGCCCTAAGTTACTTCTGGGAAGGCTGGGTTTTGAAGAACTTGTTTTGAAAAGTCCTAGTCCCAGTTTTTGCATTGTGTCTGTGCCTCTACTTTCCCCTATTTCCTGGCCCCACTCTACCCCCAGCCCTGGAAATCAGCAGCTAGAAAACCAGAGACAGGAATAGTTTTCCAGGAGGCCAGCATGCTCTGACTTTTCTCCCATGTGGTCCGTGGCGTATGTCTGTGCCTATCCCCTGGGAGAGAACGGGCAGACTCACCAGTCTTATCTGAGTTGCAGAGGATGGTTTCCTTCTCGGCTCTCACACCAGGGCTGGGGCCATGTTTCATCCACATGGTGATGGTGAACTGGTCTGTCAGGTTCTTGGGCACAATCCCGTCAGGGATCTTGGCCCCTTGTCTGCCATCAAACTTGAAGATCATCTCGCTGCTGTCCACTAGCAGTCCTGCTGTCCAGTTTGTGGCAGCACTGGGGGACGGCAAGAGGTCGATGATGCCAGACGAGGCTCCTGCGGGTCCGGGGGCCAGAAAGAACAAAGGGTTATTCCACACAGGGTGGGTGTCCCTGCCTTCTATTTTTTGCTCCTGGAGCAGGGTGAACTGCAGTGTATTTACTTAGAGATCTGAGTCAACCTTCAGCTAGGTGACTCAGGAAAAGAAGGGCCAAATGCCATCCCTCCCTCTGAGTTCCTTATGGTCTACAGAGGTTAAGGCATCAGTAACTTATAGACAAAAATGTTGCATGTGACATGATAACATGCAACAAGCTACTATACAAGGAAAAAGTGCTGGAGGAATTTCAGGAAAGAAGACTGGGGGTGGGGGCTTTTATAAGTAGGGAAGGTTCCTGGAGAAGGTCAGAGTTTGATGTGGATCATTGAATTCATTCATGCATTCATCCATCCACTAACCTAGAAGCCATTTACTGAGGACAGACCATGTGCCAATACCCCTGCTAGACTCTGGTGGTGTAAACGCGAATCAGCACAGTCCCCCACCTGGGGGAGCTGAGAGCCAATAAGTGCACAGACAGCTGTGACACAGCGTGATCAGGGCTGGGATTGGGAAAGTTGTAGGTCCTGATGCCATGGGAAGGAGTGTGAGCCATGTTCTATTCACCACACCTTTTTTTTTTTTAAACAAGCATTATGTTTAGACCAAATGGTACAGAGGTTGAGAGAACATGGGTTCAGAAGTCCACAAACTTGTTGTGGTGCAAAAACAATGAATACTATTACGCTGAAAAGAAATAAAAAAATAAAAAATAAAAAAAATAAACTCAAAATGGGGGAAAAAAAAAAAAAGAAGTCCTCAAATTTGAATTGGATGCCTTGGACCACGACTTGCTAGCCTTGCAACTGTGAGCACGTCCCTTAGCCTTTCTGTCTCTCCAGCTCCTGCCATGGTATGTCCCTTCCTAGCAGGTGGTGAGGACTGGATGAGACCCTGCCTGAGAGCCTGAGCAGCGAGCCGGCCGCGTGGTGAACACACCCTCCCTCCCTGTCACCTATGACTTTATCCTTATAATGATGATTATAAGGATATCATCATTATAAGGTTATGATGATAAGGCACGAGCACTAAGCCTGAAGCAGGGGGAGTGTCATGGGTAGATTTATATTTTAAGAAGGTCACACCAGCAGCTTTGTGGAGGGTAAAGCTAAGGTGGGCAGGAGGGGCCACCCTTGCAGAGAAGACTGTATGCCTCAGCTGGGGGGACTGTGGGCAACGGTGGACCTTCCCACTGAGGATCTTTGAGGCCAGCAGAGATCTCCACGTCTTTGTGTTCCACACAGGACCAGGACTTGGCTCTTTTGGAAAGGATGGGGGCCAGGGTTTCCTGATATTGTCAGGGAATAAGAGTCAGAGAGCCTAAGGAGTGCCTGGTGTGGGGAGCTAGTGCTTTCCCGGGATGGTCCTGACCAGCCAGTCGCAGAGGCTGATGGGTTTTATGAATGGTAGTTGTATGCATTACCTGATCTTTGTCAGAGATCACTGGACTTCTGAATTCTGTATATCAGAGTCTCATCTCACCTAGGGTTTGGGCTCCAAAGTCAGCTTCCCACAAACATCTACAGTTAAAATGACCCTTGAGAATCCTTCAGGAAAGGACCACATTGGAAACCAACGTCCTTCTCTGAAAATGACTAACCAGCCAGTTTTTCCTCTAGCCTTGGAATAGATGACCAAGTCTACGGTTCAGCACCCATCAGTTTACAATCGAAATTTATACTATGTGAGAAATAGGTAGCCATAGAGCCTGCTGCTGTGTTTAGCACTGTGAGAGGCTCACCCTGGGAGAGGCCTCCGGGAACTGTGGTGTCCAAGAGGGCAGGAGATTCCCATTGGCCAATTCATGATCGCCCTGCTGTTTATGCTTACCAAGGGGGACGTGGGGACAGTGTTGACAGCATCATTTACATAAGTTTTTCCTAGGGTTTTGGGGCTGGTGCCAGGCCTGATATATAGCCGGCACTCCATTACTGTTTATAATGGCTCTTCCTCCCAGTGGTGCCTTCATGAGATGCTTCTAGCCATCTACCCAATGCTCAGGTGAGCCTTCCCAGGAAGTCTCCTGTTGGATCCCACACCTCTCCTCAATACTTACTTGTTCTCTCATCCCATGTCCCTGCAACCTTGCCTGGTATCCGTTTTATTTATCCACTAAGTTGATCCACACTAATATTTTAATAACTAAGAAAGCCTTAAGGGTAATCACCCTCCAAAGGTGTCTGAAAGAAAGAAATGTATGTAGGTGGTAGAGACAGAGGTTTGGGGGTGGTTTGGAAGCTACGTGGTCTTTCAGAGCAAATTCACGGTCTTAGAAGCCCCGGAATAGTGCAACATAGCCACTGCTTCTTTGAGCCATAGGTAAACTGGCTCTGATACCGGGATTTGTCCAGCTGTAGACAGCCCGGGAACTGGCACACTGAGTGAGAGTGTCAGTTCCAGAAATTGCAGGTGGCCAGAGAGGCACTGGCTGAGTGCTCAGGGCTCCTGGCCTCCAGCTCAGGTCAGGGAAGGTGATGGTTCTAGCAGAGTCAGAGCAAAGGAGGATACCAGCTTTGCCACCAATATCATTATTACTATTCTCTTAGGGACCAGTTTTGGGGCACTGAGCACCAGACCTGAATCAAGTACCACAGTGCTTTTTCTGACTCACCTACATGGTAAATACTACTGTGATTCCAGTCTACAGGTGAGAACCTGAGGCTCAGAAAGCCCAGAATCACAACCAGCTGGTGAGCCGGCTCATCTGCAGGACTTTGCTGTTCCAAAGCCCTAACCCCCTCACTGCACCACTTCAAGGAAGCTGGAGAGAGTTCTTGTAACATCCTCCACATTTTACAAAAGGAAAGCAAAGGGAATGACTTGACCAAGGTCACACAGTCACGCAGCTGGCTAGAAGAAGTACCAGCTCTCAGATCCCCAGCTAACGTTCATTCTACTGCACAGTATGGTGTCTCACCAAGCACACAACCCAGTCCCCTGGGATCCCATCTCCCTGCACAGGTAGCTGTCTGAAGAGAGGCACACTGAAGACAGCATGTGCCCTGGTAAGGCCACTGACGCAGACTTCCTTGATTCTGTGGTGAGGGGAACAGCAGGCCACCCCGCCTAACCCACAGATGTTGCCTAGCAGAAAGCATCAAGCTGTAAGGAACCAGATGGTGCAGACTTCCCCAACTTAGCAGCTTGTATTTCATTTCTTGGTGAACTTAAACAAACTAAGAGAGATTTACTTTCTCCCAAAGTTCCTCTCTTTCCTCTCCTCAAGGGACCTCATGGAAAGCTGTGGGTAAACAGGATGCTTCACTTGCAAAGATGGCGCACATTATCTGCACACAGGGAGGATTTAAGAAGCTCCTTGGGAATCTTGGCGAAGGTCCTTGGGACCCATCAGGCTGCAGAGAGTCCACACCAGTCTGGTGGACAGCAATGGTAGCTTGAATGGGGGGAGTTTGGAATCAGAGTCAAGGTGAGATTCAAGGTCCCTGAGCTCTAGTGTTGGGAAGTCTCTCTGAGTCAGCAAGTAGATAAAGACAGGGTGGGTGAGGCAGATTTCAGGACATGTGGTAGTGTGAGCCCGGGGCACTGAACTTCTTAACTGCAGGGTTTGCATTCTGCTCTGGATGGCTTTGGTCAGGGCAGAGTCTTGCACTTCGAGGTGAGCCTATGGCAAGAGTGGCTGACATGGAGTTTCAGGTCATGCCTCCTTCTGGTCTACCACAGGACCAGAATGAGTGGGAGGATCTCTGGGGGAGGAACCACCCTGACCAAAGACACAGGCTTCATTCTGTGGAGTATTCTCACAACCGCAATGACAACTCCCTGTTATTTCCATAAATATTTATGTGACGTCTAGGTTATGCCAGGCACTGTGAGGAGAAGGCAGCAGTGAACCAAACAGAACTTGGCCCTACCTTTAGGGATCCAGTAGAAAACCTTTAACCTTTGGTGAGTGAGCTGGGTCAGGGGCAGAGAGTGTCAGGGGAGGACAGGGAGGCCCTCTTAGACAAATGCTGCTGTATTAGGACTCCATGTTGGGAGAATGCATTCTGTTCTCCACATGCTTCTCTGACCCACTGATGTCACTTAGCTGTTAACTTCCTCTGACTAATGAAATGTGAGTGCAAAGGACGTGTCATTTCAGGGAAGAAGCTTTAAGGGCCAGTTTGCAGTTCTCCACGTCTTTTCCACGTTCCCTGAGATCCACAGTGCTCTACATAAAGGCTGTTTGTTGGCCCAGGTTCCAGGGGGAAGACACATGGAGGAGAGCCATAGCCAACCCAAGAAGGACATGCAGTAGGAATGACCAACACACCCTTGTTATTTTGAGCCAATGAGATGTTATAAATGTGGGCTCAGCGTCACTCAGATATGTCTCAGTGTGGGCCCAGAGGACTGTTTCAAAACTTGTGACTGCAGCATCACCTGCTTTCCTGATAATCCACCTAAGTGACTGACATCAGAGGCTATGATTCCCATTTCTTCTTCAGTATGCCTTCAACACAGACAGGGAGGACTTTCTAACATCCTTTCAGGAGCTCACATGCTGCTGACCTACACAACCAGAGCAGCATTCCACCTTGGGAATCCTAGACAAGAAGGATTCCTGCAAGGCCTTGCAATAAGGATCCTGGGTCTCCAGGTAGAGCAGCTGGACCCTGGCAAAGGGGTGGTCAGCCCGACTCCTGGAGCAGGGCCATGGATACCCAGTTGCTGACCAGCTTGGGCAAGGCCACTGCAGGTAAAAACCATCAGCTCAACATGGGAGGGCATGCCATAAGGGAGCTGCTCAGAGGACGCCAAAGACATCAGCATATCCACAGAGAAGCTCCCTGCCGACTGAGTCAGGGTGTGCAGCCCTGTGCTGAGGCATGGTTAAGGGTTTAATCTGATTCCTGATAGGTGTGCACCAATTCTCCTTAAAGCTATAGGCCCCCTTTTTGCTCCCTGAGAGTCTAGGGAACCGACACTCAAGCCTGGAAGCTCCAGCCTTGCAGAAGCATCTTGGAGAAGCTGTTGGTAGTTGCTTGGACTTTAGTGATTCTGAGGGTACAAAGGACTCTGACTGTGATTCTGAATGAAGACGAACTCTGTTAAGCTTCACGGTGTAGTAGAAAAGCATGATCTTCACTTTTTTTTTTTTTAAACATGTCTTCCTCAGAAGATTGAATTGTCAAGTGATCTTATTAACTTCTGTATAACCTCAAGAATTATAGCATTTGGATGCTCAACAAATATTTGTTGAATTAATAAATACATGACTGAATGAATGAATGAATGAACAAATCTCTGAAAATCTCCTGGACTCACAAGGGCATACATCTTGGGCACAACTTAATGTCTGGTGATCTTAAGCACTCTGACAGATCAACCACTTATTTAAGCATGCTCTCATTCTGTGGCCTTTCCTTCAACAGGACCTGCCCTTGGAGTTCCTGACTCCACATACAAAACAGCTGACCTGCACAGCATGTGTGGTGGTGTGGGCCAGCTGCCAGGAACCCTGTGACCCCAAGGAGGAATAGCCCTGGCCTCCACGCTAAGAAAGGCCTGTGTGCCATGGACTGTTTTTCTATTTACTATAATATGTAGTGACGTAGGGGCATCAAAGTGGGCCCTTCCTCTGGCTGTCGGTAATGTCAAATTTCATTTGGCCAAGAGGTCTTCCTGAGGGTTTCATGGTGCATTTCATACTCAAGGCAGCTCTGTGACACTTTGCTTCTGGAAATCCTGGGACTGATATGACAGAGCACTTCACCTTGAATCTCTGAATTCAGAAAAACTGAAATGCAGTTTTCTCAACCTCTCCAAGAAACCTGGCTTTAGGTAGAGTGAGGCTAGTGGCAGACCATCTGAGGCTGTGTTCTATAAGCTTGAGGGGACATGGGTTCAGGGTCCTGCATTGTTTTTATTTCAAGACAGAATGCAGGTGTCCTTGTGTGGGCCCAGGGGGCTGTTTCAAATGCTGCTGCACCTGTCAGGTCCTTCCTGACAATAGGCTTTGAACTAGCTATTGTCTGCTCCTAATAGAGCCAGCGTCGCAAGAGGAGGAAGCAGGTGGGCAGTGACCAGATGGGCAAAATACCCCTCCACAGACACACTCCTGCCTATGTCACTGACCAGCTATGGTATCACAGAGGAGACATGGGAACCCAAAGGCATTCCAGGAAGCACCCGTAGGATAGTCTTCCTGGTACACAAAGGCCAGAGAATACTCCTGAAGGGAAAGGTTTGGAACAGCAAAGCAGGGAGAGATTCTGGTGGGAAGAAACCATGAGCAAAGATTTAGGAATGAGAACCAGCCAGACATGGGGACAGGGAGGTGTCCTGACCAAGAAGAGGCAGAACATCAGGAAGAAACCGGCTATGACCATGGATTGGCATGGTGGAGGCAGGTCCTTGGAAGCTCCAGTCAGGCAGGCGCTGGACACCCACACCTGCATGTTCCCCAGGCACCTGTCCTCATAGTCCCTAAATCTGCGCATGCCTGGATTCCTAGCTCTGGTTGGCGGCACTCTTGTCCAGGTAGATGCTTGCACTAGCCTCGGCTTAGATTCCTTCTCTCTCACTCCTGACAGCTAATCCATCATTGATTAGCTTGCCGGTTTTGCCTCCTAAAGCTGTCTTAAATGCATCCCTACTGCCACTCCCCTGGTTCAGAACTCATTATCTCTTGCTTAGACCATGGAAATAACATCCTAATTGGTCTCCCTGTTTCCATCCAAAGTCAATAAAGGTTTGAAAGATGAAAAATGTATGGCTGCCGAGGCCGAAAGTGTCACAGCCATTCCCTAGTTGGGAAAGCCTGCAAGCAACTGGTCTACCATCCACTGAAAACACATGGAAGGTTGTCCTGAACCTAAGCTGCCCCACAGGAGCAGGAATTGTAATGCAGACTCTGTTTTGGAAATGATCCAGCCTGTGTCTCCCTCAAAGTTTGGAAAGAGCATGGGGCCTGATGGGCTGCCTCCTTCTGAAGCCCACTCCCACACTGGATGCACATCTGGGTCCCACTCATTTGCTTCAGTTCTTTTATCCCCAAGCTCTCACTCCATGGAATTCAAGATTCAGACCTCTGACACAGAGGGAGGAGTGGCTCTGCCTGTCACTTACTTGGACAGAGACCCCACAGTGCACTGGGTGCTCCCACCAGGAAGGTTACCAGAAAGACACACAGACCTCCCCCCATAAAGCGGCACTCACAGAACCAGGGAAGCTCACATCTTGGGGGAAAGCCGCTTTTCTCACTGATTACCTGTCTTCCTTCAAGGCAACGCCAGCAGCCCAGAAGGAATGAGCAGTGTTAACAACCAGATGCAATTTTGCTCTAAAGTTTCTTCCCTCGGAAAAAAATCCTTCTTGCTCTCCATATCTCCTCATCTCTCCCCAGCAACATTCAAAATCAAATCACAAGAGCGTGCCCTTGGGCCCATCTGATCTTTAACAACCTGATTCCATCATCTCCTTCTCACCCGGAGGAGTTTAGGAAATGACTGTGACCCACAGTGGCGTGGGGTTGAGTTGACTTATAATCCAGGTGAGGGAAGCGAAATGGCATGTTCCTTCACAATATGATGTTGTCGGAGATGGCTTCTCTGCACACCAGTAAAGGAGAGCGCCGGAGGCCCTTGGCATCCTTTTTTGTGGGGGCTGTCTGGGGTACCAAAATTGTGGTATTCTCCCCAACCTATTGCATCGCTCTGGAGAAGCTGTGTCCCCAGAGGCCTTTCTGACAGCCTGGTGACTTGATAAATGAGACGCTCCCCAAGTAGGGTCCACTTCACTTTAACTTCTAGAACTTTCACCTGATTCCTTGGGGAAGAGCAATGTGGGTGAAAGTGTGTGTGTGTACCTCTGTGTGTGTGTGTGTGTGTGTGTGTGGGTGTGCATGCACAGTTGTGCAGCAATAGTGAGGGAGGAAAGGTTACCCCCAAATACAGGTCTACTCTAACATTAAGCTCTTTTCGAAGCTCCCCACAGCACAGCTGGGGACCCAGATGTGAGTTCCTGAATACTCTTGGAAAGAACAAGAAAGCAATGAAACATACGTGGTCCACCTCATGCCAAGGCCCATTGACACATCAGCGGTCTGGCATGCCATGCACAGGGGCTGATTCCCACCATGCGGAGCACTCCGCAGGCTGACTCAAGAGGCTGACATTCTAGCCGCTGTAGCCTGGCCCACCTCCGCAGCTGCTGAGCTAAGCAGCCTGCATTCACGCAGAAGTGCCTTCAAATTCTGCCTCTGTCACCTTCTAACTAGAGTCTTGGGATGAATAACAGCCATCTCATGCTGATGAAGAGAGCGTTAAACAAAGTGATGCATGTAAAGAGTGTGGCAGGTGCCCCCAGTAGGGGCTTCAGAAGCTGTTTCCTTGGGTAGTACCTCTAGGGGCCTCGTTTCCTAGCTCCCAATGTCTCCTTTCCCCAGCCATCACCTCACAGAGACAGCAGGTCCTCTCCCTGTGCTGGGACACCTCCAGCTCTACCCCAGCCCTTCCTCTCTGCCGCGGGCAGCCAGGCTGCCTTTATTGGCATGCTGCCTAAGCTGTCACATGGGGCCCGTGCTTGGCAGAGGCCCTGGCTTGGTTTCATGCTTTGCTGTTGCAGCCTTAATATTTATAATAGTTTTTTTTTAATAAGTTTAGGTGAAATATCTACAAGTTGAAAGTATTTATTTATTTATTGCCTTTAAAAATTTTTTTAATTTTATTTTTTCAGTGTTCCAAGATTCATTGTCTATGCAGCACATCCAGTGCTCCATGCACTCCATGCCCTCCTTAATACCCACTACCAGGCTCACCCAACTTCCCACCTCCCTCCTCTCCAAAACCCTCAGTTTGTTTCGCAGAGTCCACAGTCTCTCATGGTTCATTTCCCCCTCTGATTTCCCCCAATTAACTTTTCCTTTCCTTCTCCTAATGTCCTCCATGTTATTCCTTATGCTCCACAAATAAGCAAAACCATATGATAATTGACTCTCTCTGCTTAACTTATTTCACACAGCATAATCTCTTCCAGTCCCGTCCATGTTGATACAAAAGTTGGGTATTCATCCTTTCTCATGGAGGCATAATACTCCATAGTGTATATGGACCACATCTTCCTTATCCATTCATTCATTGAAGGGCATCTTGTCTCTTTCCACAGTTTGGAGACTGTGGCCATTGCTGCTGTAAACATTGGGTACAGATGGTCCTTCTTTTCACGACATCTGAATCTTTGGGTTAAATACCCAGTAGTGAAATTGCAGGGTCATATGGTAGCTCTATTTTTAATTTCTTAAGGAATCTCCACACTGTTTTCCAAAGTGGCTGCACCAGCTTACATTCCCACCAACAGTGTAAGAGGGTTCCCCTTTCTCCACATCCTCTCCACCACTTGCTGTTTACTGTCCTGTTAATTTTGGCCATTCTAAGTGGTGTAAGGTGGTATCTCAATGTGCTTTTGATTTGAATCTCCTTGATGGCTAATGATGATGAACATTTGTAATAGTTTTTGAACAAGGGTCCCCCATTTTCATTTGCACTGGGCCCTGTAAATTATGTAGCTGTTCCTTTGTGGAGGAAACTGACCTCTCCCCAGGTGACAGTCACCACCTTTCACATTGGCCTCTGGTCAGGTGTCTCTTTCCAAACCAACACAGTGGAAGGGAGCCATGGTCCTACAGGCTCTGTGGTAGGTTCTCGTGAATACACTGGGTCCTTAATTGCTGTTGTTGATGAAGAGCTGATGCTTTGTCACATGCCTTGCTCACAGCCACAATATTGGTAAATGGTGGGATCTAGTCAGGTACATGTGATGCTGAGAGATGAGCCCTCTGACCCTTTAACCATAATAAGTAAATTTAATATTCACCCAGGAGTTACATGTGCCCATGCGGGAAGGACTCATTCTTTCATAATAAAAGATATGCTCTGTATAAATCATTTAAAAGCAATTAATTAAAAAACAATCCCAAGAGCAAAAAACGTACCACATAATTTCTGAAGGGATCTCTCAGAGTAGGTCTCCCGGTCGCAGCCCTTCCCGATATAATTGGTCTGCAGCTCTGTGGTGATCTGGATGGAGGACACAGCCCCGTCGCAAGTCTCCAGGTGGATGCTGGGGAAAAGCGGCATGCTCCCTGAGCCCGGCTGATACTCAATCCTCTTGGTCCAGTCTGAATCAACAAGGAAAAGATAAAAGTCAATCGGGGATGGCCAGTCCTGCCATAACACTTGATCTGTGAATGTGGATCTGTTCCAAAATAACTGATATATTGGGAAACAGTTGGAAGATAAGGGGAATTTGACATTTGCTTATGGAAGTCTTCCTTCCTGAGCAACATGAGGTGAAGGCAAAAAACAGCTGTCAGCAGAGCTGAGTCAGGTAGGAAGGTACAAGACACGTATGTGTACACACCCCAAACATCCAGCCGCCACGCAGTCCACTGCACATTATGAGCCACATCACATGTCCCCGCAGTGACAGCATCCCCTCCATTCAGGAAGCCCCATCCCCCATCCTGTCACAGTACCGCCCCAGCTGCAGCCCTCCCGTGTCCTCTGCCACGGGCAAATGCCATGTCTCTTTAGGGTGAGGTACAAGATTCAGTGTAGGAATTCTATCTTTCTTAACCATTGAACACATGTAAAACCATGATAATTTTTTTCTTTCTTATGTGTCACTGATGACATTTTTGAGTGTTATGCCGCTTTCCTCATTTCTCCCATTTTGCCCAGTGGGGTGATTTTTAGGAATGCGTACGTTCTGTCACAAAACAAGAGAGCATGGTAGTTCAGGGTTCCTTGGAGTCATGTGGTGGGACACAGGACTCTTTATCAAGCATTCAGGACTGTGACCACTTGAGTAGCGCTGATGGGCTTATCACTTCTTTTTAGTGTAAAAATAATTCAGAGATGATAAAGTGTTGGAGAAGAATGAAACCACAATCAAAACAATACCACACAAAATAGAGCAATCGATGAAAATAAACACCAAGACGGAGTGTACCCATAGATTGACTGGAACAACCACAGCAGCAGTTGAAAGGCAGAGGAAAGTCAAGCCAAAAGTCACAGTGACCAGTCACAGCACTTGGAGATAGCAACGAGCCAGCCATGCTCAGTGAGGAGGCACGTCTGAGAGGTCTGTGTGGCCCCAAGTCAGACTGGTGGGTAGAACCAAGCAATGTGACATATGGATACTATTAGCTGATGAATCCCAAATGTTTGTCACATAGAACCTTGCTAGGAGGCATCCTTTTTCTGAAGCAGAAATGAAAATCTATGAAATTGCCCATTCTTGCCTATAAGAAAAGGAGAAATTCTGGCATTCGTGGCTCAGTGTTCTTCACAAGCACCCAGTGAGCCACTGGCTGACATCTTGAGCAGTTCCAGTGGACAGGCCAGATGCCCTTGTTCACTGAGCAGCTGTGTGTTCAGGGTTCCCATGTGCAAGCTCTGCTTGGAGCATCGAGAACAAACAGTGCAGGAGGCAGGAAAGGTCCCTGCCTTGTAGAGGTGGCACAGGGGAGGGCATGGTTTGGGGGGAGGCCTGTGCTATCCTATCTGAGAGGGTGAGCCTAGGAAAGGAAAAGCAGGGACAGAGAGGGGCTCTTTAGATGGAGAGAGTTCCTGTCTGAGCTGAGGTCTGCATGTAAAGGATGAATGTGCATGGGAAGCCTCAGAGAAGCAGGTTCGAAGCAGATGCCCCAGTGATCTTGGCTTGACTCTGTCTGGTCAGAAACTTCCTGGGAAGGAAGCTTCCTGAAGCAGCAAGCTTCAGGCACCTCATCATAAAAGAGGGACCTTAGAGTGTTGGGGTGAGGACTGAGGGCCTCTGTGTGTGCATGGCATATGGCAGGGCCTCAATCAGTGTTGTTCCTGGAGAGGAAGGGAGATGTTCAGTCCCAGGGGACCCGTGTCCCTGCCCTGCAACCCTGCCATGTTCCAGATAACCACGGAAACTGGGTTTAGGTCTGAAGCCCATGTCAGCCAGCCACTCTTTCAGGGATTTTCTCAGAGCAGGCCATAAGCAGAGACTGCACCCAGGCTTGTGAGGTTGGCCACCAGGAACTTAGCACAGGACAGTATTTGGATGGGAGGGACTTCATGTGAAAGAGAGTGTACCTGATTGCATCTTTTCCTCACAGCCCTCAGGAACTCTGTCTGGACTAGACCATTGCCTTCTGGAGGATGACATCATGGAGCTGCTCTAAGCCATGCTCCAGAGGCCCCAGGTTCAATTAAGATGAAACACTGGAGGAAAGGAGGGCTTTCTCTCAGGTGCCTCTGAAGGTCACAGAGCTGTAAAAAGCAGTCCGCACACAGCCAAGCTTGTGTTTTGGGTATAGTGTTTCATGCCTCTGTGCACTTGATCATGCTGTGTCTTCTGTAAAGAGCTCCCTTCCTTTCCCCTTCCATCTTGTTAACTCCACGCAACCTGTCCGGATTTCTCCATTCTGGGTAGATATGCTCGTTTGTGCCCCCACGACGTCCCCAGCATTAGTTACGGCATTGGACTCTCAGCTTCATGGTTACTCTGAATCCGCATCACACTCTGTGCCCAGTGCCTGGCATGGAGCAGACGCTCCCTCGATATTGGCAGAAAGCATGAATGAATCCTATGGGAGCGATATGTATGCTTGCCTCCCCCACCAACTGGGAGTTCCTCAAAGCCAGGGACTGTGATGCTTATTTTGATCCTTCTACACTGAGGTCAGAGCACAGGCTATATCCACCAGGTGGATCTGGGGATCCTCAGACACCTGAGCTGACTGCCGCCATGGCAGCCTTCCCTGAGCCCCAGACAGAACTTGTGGCCTCTTTGTCCTTCTCTGGTACTGCCCCAGCCTGCTCCCACCTTCAGTCCTACAAAGCCACCCAGCCCAACAGCAGCCCATAACACCTGGGTTCTTTTTGTTCTCAGCAAGGCAGGTGTGCCAGAATTGATGAAAGAAGCAGCTACCTCCAGATAATAGGAAATGGCACCCGCTGTCTCACCCTTCTTTCCCTGGATCTTCCCTCTCTTTAAAGGAGCAGATAGGAGCATGGAGAAAGTGGCTTTGTATAGAGTGCCGTGGGGTGAGCCCCGTGGCACCAGTCCTTGATGTGCTGCTCTTTCTGCTGGTATAAGGTCCTCCCACCTCACCTCCTTCTGGAAGCCTCTTCATTGGAGAAGCCCAAGACATCTATGGTATTGAGTCCCTTTATTCTGTGGGGGCTGTGGGTATCTGGACATTTTGCTGGTTATCCTTGATGATGTTCTACCTGAAATCCTTTTTGGAAGGAGTGCAAATAAAGAAGCAAATAAATGGTAAAGGGAAGTTCAGTGGAGGCACAGGCCTAGTACAGATCTCATTCCTCTCGCCACCCCCTGGCTGGGGGCGGGGTGAGGCCCTCTTTGGGAGGAAATCGAAGGGACTTTGGGAACGTCACACCTGCAGTCGCTTTGTGGACCTCACCAGGCTTGTTTTTGAGGGTTCACGAGGAGTAGCCAAAATTGTAACCACAGAGTGAAAGAAATCGATGAAGCTTTCTGAGTGTAGTGTCCTTGACAGAGTGGGAAGCTCACACAAACATCTTTCATTTTCCAAGAAGGACTTTGAGATGGGGATCAAGAGAGCAAAAAGGAAGCCGTCAAATTCATCCTTTGTCACATGAAATGTCTATTCATCCTCATTTCCTGGAGGTAAGATAGCAAGATGGGTAAAGGTATGACCAACCTCTAAATTCAGTGTGCCTGAGTTCAAATCCCACCCCTACTACTTCCTGCAGAACTTTGGGCAAATCATTTACCCTCTCTGAGCCTCAGTTTCTTCTTATGTAGAAGTGTTGTCTACCACCCAGAATTTGGGGGGAGGGATTATATGCAGACCTGTTTTAGCATCAAACACAAGGGTCATGTTCAATAAATATAGTACGGTTAACTTCTCATTTATTCAAGAGCACTTATTACAGGAAACAAAGGATATATAAGCATTAAGCACCCACAAGGGGCTAGCACTTAACATTCTATTCTTTTGTTTGATCCTCCCAGCGACCCAGTGATTATTATCTTAATTGTGCAGGTGGCAACGCCATGGTTGACAGTTAGTGTGACTTACCCAGGGCCATGCAGCTCTTTTACCATAGCTCTGCCATGATTCTGAGGATTTGCTGGGATGGAGAACAAGTGTAATTTTTACAGATTCATTTTGAATGTTTAGTTTATACTGATATATACATATATAGACAGATACACATATGTATGTGTGTGTGTATATATATATATATATATGCATATACATATAAATAGTACAGAAGCTGGCTTGGGTTGTGGGTTCTGGACTAAATGGTCTGCATTGGCAAAGCAAATGGGTAAGTTGTTTCTCATCTTTGTATTGCTAGGAATTGGCTAACCCTGGGGTGAGTCCCTTCAGGGTCAGCAAGGCCCCAGTTGTCTAAATATCAGAATACAGAATGAATAAATAAATAAATATCTCACCTCCTCTAAATGTGGGTCATGTGACCTCTGCAAATCTGAGCCTGTCATCGCTGAGCCTTCACTGCCGCACCTGTAGAGCTGAGTTAGAGATACCTCCTCATGGGCTTGTCAGGAGAGTTTAAGGCGAAGGGCCCAACATGGCACACTTCGTGTTGAAGGCTCACGACAAGAATGTCCCGCTCCCTGGCTCACAAGCTTCCCAGACTTCTCTGAGCTATCCTGCTTGGAAACAAAATCTTTCCAGTGTAAAAAGGTCCTGGAGACTAGTTTATGAAGCATGGTTCAGTTGTTTACTTAAGTGAAGAGAAAGGAAGCAGCCCCCTTTTGTTGTGATAAGTCAGGCTAAATTATCTCATAAGTATTCCTGGAAAAGTGAACAGTGAACACCTTTAGGAATTACACTCCTTCTCCATGGGTTAAGGATTTAGAAACATGGTAATTCTATTATAACTTCTGCTAAATTTGGGGAACACATGTTTTCTTATCAGCGGAATATTAACCACTTGGAATTCCCCTCTTAGATACCTGGAGGTGGAAAAAAGCAAATCTGAGACTTCTGGGAACCACAGGCTTTGGGGATTCTTGTAATCCAAGACATTCATAATTGTTCCACTTCTGTACTCAGAAGCGACACCAAAGGATGAAAACAAAAGACGCAGGTGTGTCAAAACATGCTTCACTCCTTAACTGTGCGTGCTCACCGGCCTCCAGCTCTTCCTGGTCCCAGCTGAAGGAGCATCAGGTTTTCCAGGAAATCTCTGGATTCATATTAAGGTGAGTGGTTGGATATGGGGATGCTGGAGAGTGGGAGGGGAGGAAGGGGATCCCCCTGCACAGGATAGGATGGCGCAGGCAGCTGACATTCTAGCCAGTCTCTGCAGGTGTCAGCCATCTGGCATCTTTCAAGAATTCCTCCAAGAGGGGGGTGACTTTGATTTGGGTGATAAGGGATTTTATTTCCTGCTGGGAGAAGGTGGGAAGTTACTTTTTCTCAGCAGTGAGCACTTTTATCTCCATGGCCATCCTGTGCATCTGAATTGGGGGTGAGTTAGGAGGTAGAGAGGGGCTGGAGAGGTAAGTAGAGGTCAGATGATGGAGGCTAGGTAAGAGTGGGTTTCACCTTACAGGTAGTGAGGAGTCATCAATGAGTGTTTAGTGAGGACATAAAGTATCCAGAGTCTGGTTTTAAAAGGTCATTTGGCAGCTGGATTAGGTCTGGTGTTCATTTTCAGAACATAAGAAGACTCCTGATCATCAGTTCATGCAAAGTGCTCCCTATGACAGGGTCACACCATGGGAAATTAACTTCAACTCAGTTCCATTCAATTTAATGAAATGCAAGAGATTTAACTCTGCAGCTGGACAGACTCAGGTCTGAACCCTGATTCTGCCACTTCTTAGCTGTGTAGCCTTGAATAAGTCACTGAACTTCTCTGAGCCTCATTTTGCATCTATAGAATAAGGAGAACCCGCTGCAGAGTTGCTTTGGGACTTGGAGAAAAGGTGTGAAAAGCACCAGGAACAGAGAGCTACTCTTATAACTACTATTATTCTTCTTGTATCATTCTTACCATTTTCAGATGCCAGGTCTTTACTGAGCATCTCCTAAGTGCCAGGCAGTGCCCTAGCCATGGGAGACAGAGAAGTAGGACTCATAACCCCTAACTGGAAGGAGCTCACAGTGAAGGGAGTAGCAGCCACAGACAGCAGCCAGTTTCTAAGCAGACAGAGGAACAAAGAACAGGCCTCTGGGAACAGAGATGTAAATTATATCACTAGGGCGATCCAAGGAGGCTTCCTGGAGGAAGTGACCTGGGCATTTGTTTTAATATAGATTTCATTTATTTAGGTCTGGCAAGGCTAACAGATCAGGATGCTGTTGTCATTGAACAGATCATTGGTTATACTCACAGATCCCAAGGAGAGGGGATATGCTATGCCAGCCAGGCACATGGAGAGAAGCGTTGCGGTCAGTCCGGAGGCGGAGAGGGGAAAATGATGGGCAAGAGACTTTATTGTGCTTTTCATGGGAAAGAGCAGGCAAACCATGGTAACCCAGTTTTGGATGGCCACAAATGCTAGTTTGTATAATTTCAGCGGCCTCTGGTATATAGGGGCTGTCCCTTGTTGCCTGGTACCTGGCCCCAGGGTCGTTAGGGCAGATGGAGGTTGGCACAGGGCAGGAGAGCCCAGTAAAGAAGGTGGTTGTGGGTGTGTGTTCTGGATTGGTTGGTCTGCATTTGAAAAGCTAACAGGTAAGTTGTTTCTTATCTTTGAATTGCTGGGAATTGGTTAACCCTGAGGTAAGCCCCTCCAGTGTAAGCAAGGTCCCATTTATCTAAACATCAGAATACAGACAATAAAAGGCATGGTTAACACAGTACTGAAAATGGAGGGAAATGCCAGAAGGCACAATGGAACCCCAGAATGTCTCCCTCAAAGCCTTGGGGCTGCCTAAGGGAGTGGGTGGGTGGGGAGGCTATTGAGATGGGAAAGGACAGGAAGAGCATCTCTCACCTCAATCTTTAACTCAGCAGTCTGCCATGACTCAGAAGTGTAGACCTATGTGAGGCTGGGGGTGGTCTCTAGGGGGGGCCTGGTGCCAGACGGGCCAGAACGGAACTTTGGGACAGACTGAGGACCAAGCTGGGTGGGGGATCTTCTGTAGCATAAGTAATAAAGCAAAAAGGGTCAGAAAAGCTGGCTTCCACGGCTCACCTTCTGTCCCCTTGCTCCACATGGCTCCTGGGGTGAGTTCTTCAGTGTCCATGCCCAAATTTGGGTAGGGCCATGATGACACTTAGATGACAGAGCACTAGACCCCTGAGTTCAAACCCCTCTCTGTTTACCAGTTACTGCACCTTGGGTGGGATACTCTCTGTATCTCGATTTCCTCATCTGTAAAATTGGGGGGCGGGGAATAACACCTACATCTCCAGGGATGTTGTGAAGATTGAGACAATACAAGTGGTAGAGCCAGGACTCGCTCTGCGCCCACCTGACTCCAAAGTCAAACCCCAGAAAGCATTCCCTGCTTGTCTGAATTCTTTTTCTTTTCACATTTCCTCAACTGCTGCTCCGGGTCTTTAACTGTGAGGTGGGACATTCAGCTGGAAGGAGACAGGAGGTGGTGAGGAGTCAGGGAGGTTGGGCATCCAATCCAGGCTCCAAGACCAGCTTTATGAAGGGCCTCATACTTGCTTTTCTGCTCTACTGTCCCTGCAGTAAAATTCTTAGTAATTTTAAAACAAGAGGGCTTCCATTTTCATTTTGAACCGGGACCCACAAATTATGTAGCTGGTCCTGCTTTGGTAACCTTGGTTCTATTCCTTAACCTTTTAGAGCCTCAGGTTTCTACATCGGCAGAATGGGGCTAATTATTAACCACCTAAAAGGAGGAACTCGAGCCTGGGCTCAGACTCATGTGTGCGTCCTGGCTCTCCCACTTGGTGCCCCGTACCATGGCCAGCCACTTCCTTCTCCGCACGAGCAGGCAGCACTGGCGACATGCACACATGCTGGGGTTATTCTCACCTATCTCAGAGTCATGGAGAGGATTTCTATCAGACAATAAATGCAAACCACTTAGCCTTGTGCCCCACGTGTAATAGGCCCATACACAATTTAACAGGGATTAAATGATGTGGCTTTCTTTCTCCAATTAAAAATAGTTACACACAGGCCCAATTTAAAAAGAAGCAAAGCCGCAAACTCTCTGAACTCAATTACAAATACAAGGAATCATTTCTTCTCCTTCATCGCTGACCCCTTCCTGTTTACTATATTTTAGTTTCACAAAGTCAGAGCATTTTATTACATTTTAATTCTTCCTAAAAAGAGAGATCTTAATTACCTACAAAGGAGAGCAAGGGAGGGGCAGCTCCGACCCCCCCACCCCATATCACGGCTTAAGCCTCAAGGCCTGGGTGCTCCCTTCATGTCCTTCCCTTGGCTGGTCCTCCTCTGCTTCCAGGCCTCAACTCACACATGCCTTTGTCAAGGAGGCCTTCTGGGCCACACCTGGATGACCAGCACCCTGCTTCCACCCCCACCCCCTGTCCTCCCCGCACTGGACCATAGCTTGTACAGCACCGTGCAGCACCTGGCCCATAGGAGGTACTCAGTAAAAAGTGAGTGATTAAGTGCATGGAAACCAGCTCCCCCAGCACACACATGCACTCCAATGCTGGCTGTCAGGGGCGAGGACGGTGCTCATCTGGACCCAGGGAACTTTTGCTGCTGTCCATGCAGGACGGCCCATCTAGCCCCCAGCCAGCTGTCAAATGACAGCCTGCCAGGCATTAAAATGGGAACAATTCAGGACATACCAAGTGTGCGCGCGCATGTGTGTGTGTTTGCAAGTGTGTGCAGCCATACACCTGTGTGTGTGTGTGTGTGTGCGTGTGTGCAAGGGTGTGCGGCCACACACCCCAGCCTGAATCTGAGTGTCTGCGGGCGAGTGTATGTGATGGGGAAACTGCACTTACCCATGGCTCCAATTCTGGAAAACCTCATGCATCTTCAACACTTTTGTTACCTCCCTCACTCCTGAGACACCCCAATAAATGCCTTCTGAAACAACTAGAAATCCACCCTCCGCTTAGATCTGCCCATGAAGCTCTCTGGTTCCATGACGGCAGAGGGTCTCTCATTTTGTCTCTGATCCACAAGGGTCTCACTGGCTTGAGAACGCCCTTACACCTGACCCTGGGGTGATCGCAGGGTCATGCACACAGGCAGACACTTAAAAACGAGCCTTATTCTGGGAGCACCTGGCAAACTGCACATGGCTGCCGGTGACAGACTGAGGCTATGGTCAGCCCCCTTCCCCACCTGTCACCGTCAGCCAGCAGAGCTGGCGCCATCAGGCAAGGACCACAGGAGGATGGCTTGCCGAGGAGACCACACTGGAAAGATGATCCAAACCATTTCAGGTTGTGTGCATGAGGGCAAAGCCTTGCTGCCAGAACAATGTGACTCACTGGGGCCTACAGACCAGTTCAGTCCCCAAGGGGTGTCCCCAGCTCTGCAATGAGGTCAGTAGGGAAATGGATGGTAAGCATTTAGAAACTTGGATAATCATATGGCAGAGTGAGTTTATATGTGTTGATGCTAATAAAAATAAACATTTTGGTTTTTATTTTAAACCTCTTTTCTATTTATTTCATTTTCCCAGAAATTTGTTTCTATTATATTTGTACAAAATTATGGTCTATGACTGATTGAGGAAAAACTGGTCTGGCACTACAGAAGATTTAAGAAGCATGGTCCTAGGTAATACCCAGTCATCATGATAGCCTAAAACTTAACTTCCATAGGCTTTAAATCTAAAGCAACATTTTACCCTCCACATACAATGGGCCAGTAAGGCCTCTTGCTTCTGAATTTTAGATGGCTCCCAAGACTGATGTCTCTCCACTCTAGTTTAAGGCTATCATCCCTTCTCACCCGGTCCAACCACTATGACAACTTCCTGTCTCACCTCTCTTTGGCCTTCTAATCTATACTGGTTACCACATCCAGTTCCTCTTCCAGGGAGTCCTCCACGATTGCCCCAGCCCAGACCACATTCTCTCCTCCCCAATTCACAGGCTTTGCAATGTATATCATCTATGGGGAGAATCACACTGTGTCCCCTAATTATTGTTTGTAGATGGGAGCAGGGTTAGGGCTGACCTCAGGATAATCACTAGAAAAACCTCTATAGACCCTAATTGCTGGGCCCCACCTTGGGAAATTCCCAGTGGAAGGCTTTGAGGGCAAAGACCTGGAATCTGTCATTTTAACTAACCCCGCAGATGATCAGGATGCACAGACAGACTTGGAAGACACTAGCCCAAACAATAGTGAGCACTGAACGGCCATCCCTTCTCCTACTGCATTCATGGCTCCCAGCAGCTAGAGCAGGATTAAGAAAGGATGTCTTCCCCCACTGCAGGGGGCCCAGGAGGAGACCTGTGTGCTGCCCAGAGCCGGACCCAGCAGGGCAGGACTTCATACCAAGTGAATTCAGAACAAGCTGTTTTCTTTACCCCCTGTAGGCCAAAGCAGGGTTCCAGTCCCAGAAGAGTGACACGGAGGACCCGGAGCTCTGTGTGGAAAGAGAACCACTTCCCACTGCCTGCGTTTGATTATGGCTTCTGACCACGCCCTCCTCCCAGAAGCGGGGGATTATGCCCAGGCCCCACTGATTTGGGGTTTAGCCATGTGACTGGCTTTGACCAATAGAATCAACCAGTCATTTATTTCTCAATTGTTTTTGTCTGACACTCTCTATCCCCCATCCCCAACGGAGGTTCCACAAGAGCAGGGTCCGTGTCTGTTTCGTTAGTTTTAAAATCTCGGGTGCATGGGCGCCTAGGTGGTTCAGAGGGTTAATTAAGCCCCTGCCTTCGGCTCAGGTCATGATCTCAGCTCATGTTCTGGGATCGAGCCCCGCATCGGGCTCTCTGCTCATCGGGGAGCCTGCTTCCCCTCTCTCTCTCTCTCTGCCTGCCTCTCTGCCTACTTGTGATTTCTCTCTCTGTCAAATAAATAAATAAAATCTTAAAAAAAAATAAAAATATCTCCAGTGCCTGGTGCAGTTTCTGGAACGTGGTAGGTTCTCACTGATTATATGGGAAATGAACAACAAGGATGTCCTGAGAGAGGTGACTGCCCAGGTTCTGGGCCTCAGCGGATTTCCTTGGACCTCCTGATCTGGTCAGACTTGCTCCTTGTTGAGTTCCTTGCGGGTTCTCTTGCTAACTCTAGCCTTTCCCGACTGAGGATGCGGTTGCCATCTGTTGCTGTCAGGTTTGGCTTTGCTCTGGTGCTGCTCCTCCAAGGTCCTTGGATCCACACATAGTCTTTGGGCTCCGCTCTGCGCCTATGCCTGGTGCAAGCCCTTGGATGCCATGGCCCCCCATGCCGCTAGACCCCGCCCATCCACATGCTGTGAGGAGACCCATACTCTTCTGTGTGGCTCTCTGATACCCGTGTGAGTGCCTCGGTTCCTCAACAAGTCTCTGAGCTGGCTGGTGTCGGGCATCACCTCTTTAAAGTCCCGTGTTCCCCCTTCCTCTGGCTCCAAGCTCCGTGGGGCTGCTGGGGGAGCCGCTGATGCTGCCATCATGGTGAACCATGTCGAGCTCAGAAACCAGGACTCCCATCCAAAGCTTGGCTGCCACTTTCTCCCCAACCCCCTCCTCTCCAAAGATCCTCCACTCCCCAGCTTCTCAGCTCTCAGACAGAAACACAGTAGGCAGAACTGATGCTGGGAGGGTGCAGAAACCAGGCAATTGAAGAGCCGCTTTTCTGAAAGATAATTCTCCCTGGGGGGAAATCATTAACTCC
Organism: Neogale vison; assembly: GCF_020171115.1. Classification (NCBI taxonomy): domain Eukaryota; kingdom Metazoa; phylum Chordata; class Mammalia; order Carnivora; family Mustelidae; genus Neogale; species Neogale vison. Next base: position 123,732,082 of record NC_058096.1, read on the forward strand.
ATCGACCAGGGTACTTTCTCTTGGATTGATAGAAACTCTTCTCTCTTATGTCTAATAAACATGAGCATTTTCCAGGCAATTTTCTTATCTCGAGACAAATGTATTATTGGTGCAAGACGGAGTAGCTATTCTTCAAGAATCTTTACCTTTATGGCTTTGAAAAGCATTTGCAAGGCAAGAGTGTGGTTTTTCATGCACACACTTACCCTCTCTTTGTAAAGGTGTGCATATACTTTTTATTCTCCAGTAATACAGATCTCTTTAATGTACAGATCGGTTGTCCACGGTTGCAAAATTTTTCTTCATTTTTTTTAATTTTTAATTTTTTATAAACATATATTTTTATCCCCAGGGGTACAGGTCTGTGAATCGCCAGGTTTACACACTTCACAGTGCTCACCAAAGCACATACCCTCCCCAATGTCCATAACCCCACCTCCCTTCTCCCAACCCCCCTCCCCCCAGCAACCCTCAGTTTGTTTTGTGAGATTAAGAGTCACTTATGGTTTGTCTCCCTCCGGGTCTCATCTTTTTATTTTTAATTTTTTTTTTCAATTTATTTATTTTCTGAAAAACATTATTCATTATTTTTTCACCACACCCAGTGCTCCATGCAAGCTGTGCCCTCTATAATACCCACCACCTGGTACCCCAGCCTCCCACCCCCCCGCCACTTCAAACCCCTCAGATTGTTTTTCAGAGTCCATAGTCTCTCATGGTTCACCTCCCCTTCCAATTTACCCAAATTCCCTTCTCCTCTCTAATACCCCTTGTCCTCCATGCTATTTGTTATGCTCCACAAATAAGTGAAACCATATGATAACTGACTCTTTCTGCTTGACTTATTTCACTCAGCATAATCTCTTCCAGTCCCGTCCATGTTGCTACAAAAGTCTCCCAGTCCCATCTTATCCCCAGGGGTACAGGTCTGTGAATCGCCAGGTTTACACACTTCACTGTGCTCACCAAATCACATACCCTCCCCATTGTCCATAACCCCACTTCTCCCAACCCCCCTCCCCCCAGCAACCCTCAGTTTGTTTTGTGAGATTGAGAGTCACTTATGGTTTGTCTCCCTCCCAGTCCCATCTTGTTTCATTTATTCTTCTCCTACCCACTTAAGCCCCCATGTTGCATCACCACTTCCTCATATCAGGGAAATCATATGGTAGTTGTCTTTCTCTGCTTGACTTATTTTGCTAAGCATGATACGCTCTAGTTCCATCCATGTTGTCGCAAAGGGCAAGATTTCATTTCTTTTGATGGCTGCATAGTATTCCATTGTGTATATATACCACATCTTCTTTATCATTTTTTAAATAAAAGGACTACGACTCTAGGTGATATTCCAGTCCTGCAGAACTTTGCATTTCTCGGAACGGCATTCTAAAATTGGAACAAAATTATCATCTCTTCAGAAGATATGGTACAAGTCAGCAGAGTTAGTCAAACACACAGGAAGCCTGAGAGAGCGTGTGGGTGAAGGTGGAGGAGGGTCGCTCACTCTGCAGGGGGCCGCACGAGCCATCACCCATGATCGGGCTTGGCAGAATGCATGTCAAGCCAAGAAATGTCCACATACCTTAGCCCAGGTAATAGACTCCTGAGAAAGTGACTCAAACTGCAAAGACTTTGGCAGAAAGATATTTACCAGTGCACAGAAAAAGAAAAATGGAGCCAAGCTAAAATCAATCATGCGGCTCCAGGCAAGCTCACGTGATCTTCCATGAGGGAATAGTATGCGGGTTGGCTGCTCTCACCCAGAGATGCAGGGTCTCGGGCCAGAGACAGACACAGACACTGGGAGATGCACAGTGGCTTCTGGCCTACAGCAAATGCCTGCTCCTAAAATACGGCGAACCAGACAACCTACTTGTCTTACACTGTGGCTGAGAATAAGGTCACATTTTCCTCTAAATACTGACCACCTCTACCCACCAAGTTATCAGAATGCGCCCTCCTCAGAGCGTACTAGTGTCTAGAGGTCCCAGACAAGTTCCTCATACTGGTCTATTGTCTGATTGTGCACCTGCAGGCCCCCCAAGCCTCCCTGAATGTCCCATTCTGCTCACACTCACTTGCTCATGCCTACTGCTCCCATGCTCTACCTGACCAGTGGACACCAGCCTCCGGGCTCAGGGCACCACCTACAGATGCTTGAAGGTATCTCGGCCACAGGGCCAAGGCTGGCTGGGCCCCCGAGAGAGATGAGAAGAAAGGAGCCTCAGAGGGGAGGCCAGGTGAACTCTGGTTGTTATGCTCACAGCCTTAAAGAATCTCTCTGGAAAGTTCTGTCTACTTCATCCACTGTCTGCCCTGGAAATCTCACTTTTGTCATGAAAACAAGCAATAAAATCAACACTAGCTCATATCTCTGCTCAATTTTCTCCAAATCCTTTTGTGTGACTGAAATTCTTGTCTCCTGTCAGCCATAAAGCAAGAGATGCTGAGCAGAGCAGAAACTATAAACAGGTTCCTGAAAGGTGCAGCCTTTAAAGGTGCAAGATCTCCTGGGGATACTCCTCCCTGCTTCTCCCCGTTACTGCCTCCTTCCCCATAGCCCAGTGCACCTGGCAAATCGTATTGATGCCTCAAATCTCAGCCTCATGACACCACCTCTGAGAAGCCTTCCTGAAGCACTGGGCTCCCCTGCTCTCTACTTTCATTGCCCTGGGCCCCCTGGCCACTGCTCTGACTTCCCTGTATTGGAATGATCTATTCATGATCTGTTCACCTGCGTGCCCTCACCGCACCACACCAGCTTATGGTCTCCAGGGACTCATCCACCACCTGGTACAGAGTTGGCCCTGAGCAAAGTTCCCTGAGTTCAGTGGAAGCTTTGATAACTTCTCTGTTGTGCCAGGACCACAACTGGCCCTCGGCATGGTTAGACAGAGTCAGTGTTCCAAGCCCCTGTGATGGCATCCGAAGGGATATGATAGGCATGTTGTCAGTCTACCAAGTCCCATGAGAAGTGGTTGTGGGGAGAGGGGGACACGACTCTGTCCACTTCAGAGGTGAGGACAAGTGTGGCAAGGAGAGGGGCGGCAGCCTGCCATGGCTCACGTGTATCGCTAGCACAGCAGTGTCTGGATGGAAGGATGTGATGATACTGGTGTCTAGGCTGGCTAGGACTGTCCTCCCACTCAGTGACACAGACAGCAGGAAGAAATGGGTTCAGTGCTGGGAGCTGAGATTCTCACATGTGTTATCAGTCCGCATGGCACCCACCTGAGGAGGACAGGTAACTGAGGTGAAGTTGTCAAAAGAACTCTCCAAGGTCACGCAGTCAGAAAATGGCACCCAAGCCTGGCCTGACTCCTAAACCCACTTTAGTGGCTTCTATTCCTTCTCTTCTGGCATTCCCCTCACAGGTACGGTGGAGCCATTCCTCATGCCCAGACCAATTCTACCTTGTGATGACCCTCTGAGATAGGTACGAGAGTCCCATTTTGCAGCTGCCGCATCTGAAGGTTCACATAGGTTAAATGGCTTGCCTTCAGGTCCCTGAGCCAAGATGGGGTAGAAGGTACCTTTGAACTCGGCTCTTTCTGTCTTCAGAGCCACCCTTCTGAAGCCCGGCCCCTTGTGACTCCCTGCAGGGAGAAATTCTAGCAGGCTGCAAATATTGGAAAGAACGATCAGTAGAAGAGGCTGATTGTGTGTCGCTCTGGGGCAGACCCGGGTCTATAGAGAGAGGGGACTGAGCATGGGTTCTGAGTCAGAAAACCCAACACCATGCATGGTTCCCCCTCTCAGCATCTGTGTGTCCTCAGGGAAGCCCATATGCTTTGGGGTTCTTAAGGGGTCATCTAAGAAGGCCGAGAGAGGGCCTTGCTCTTCTGAATGAAGGTGGGTCTCTGAGACGGGCTCATGTGACAAGACTGCTACGTCCCCCACCTCCAACTCCACAAGTCACAGTCCTCTCTCAAGGCTGCCCTGATGTCCAATCACACATTGTCCTTACAACATCAAGGACAGGCTCTCACTATAAAGTATGTCTTGAAATAGCTTGCATTGATATCAAAAGGTGGCCAGTACTCTCCTTTGCTTTGAGCCACATTGTAGGTGAAGGGGCAGGAGCTCGGTGTCTGCAGATGGAGAGGACTGGGGTGGTTGCGGGTCCCGGAGGTAACTAGCTGTGTGATGAGCGTCTTAACTCCAATGCTCTCATCTGCCAAATGGGAAAATAATCAGCTTTTGGGGGATAGTGAGCAGTAAAGGGGCAAGTACAGGCATTACCATTAGACAGGGTTTGGCAAAGAGTAAATGCTTATACCCTGGTAACTGTTAATCTGACTGAGCTCTGTTTGGATGAGAGCAATCTGCCTGCATCCCCCTCTCCCTTGGAGCTGAGATGATTGGCCCCAGAAACCTTCAAGGCCCATTTCCACTCATGCTCACATAGAGCCCAGGAGGGCCAGTTGGAAACAGGCTCAAGCAGGCACACTTTTGTCTAGCATGTCTTTGAGCACATTAAGACGTCACAGAATCAGGGGCACCTGGGTGGCTCAGTGGGTTAAAGCCTCTGCCTTCGGCTCAGGTCATGATCCCAGGGTCCTGGGATCGAGTCCCGCATCGGGCTCTCTGCTCAGCAGGGAGCCTACTTCCCCTTCTCTCTCTGTCTGCCTCTCTGCCTACTTGTGATCTCTGTCTGTCAAATAAATAAATTTTTAAAAAAAAAAGACGTCATGGAATCAGAATACCAGCATCCTGTACAGAAATCATTTGTTGCAACTTAGTGATCGGCTGTGTCAGTGATGTCAAAACAGATCGTTATTCCTGGAGGAGTGCCCCTGAAGGCCCTCTGCCAGGAGCTCGGATGCTTGCCTGGCAGATCTGAGCAGACCCAGGAGCAGCTAGCCTGGGGTCACATGCCCGGAGTTAGTGGAATTTGGCTTCAGCGATGACTTTTCCAATTATCTGGGGAGAAAGTGCTCTACTGTGACTTTTAAAAAATCAGAATAAAGGCAACTAAAAAGAGCTGCTCTTCCTTGGGCCTCTGTGCAGGTGGTCATGAGCACGGCCTTCCCAGGCAGCCTTGTGTCTGGTCCTCAGAAGGCATTATTTTGTTTCTATGTGGAGATGCTGAACTAGGCAGAAGTGACTTTCCCAAGGATGGAGCATAGCTGAGAGCCCAGGAGGGCCCGAGGCCTGTGTGCCCAGCCCCCAGACAGTGCTCTTCCCACACACCCCACCCCACTGTCTCCCTCTGGTATAATCTAAAGCTCTAAAATCAAGAGCACGAGGCTCAAACCACATAGTCTTACCCAATTGTACGAATTTCAGCGTGTGTGTGTGTGTGTGCACATGCATGTGTGTAAGCATTTATAGGATGGTACCTATTTTACTAATTTTAATCCTAACATTGTTTGCATGGTAACCTAAATTTTGTAAAGTACTTCCAAGCATAGGACCACTTTTGGCTTCCTTACCATCCTACAAAATGATTAGGCCAAGGGTTATGCTTCTCAATTTATTTATTTGACAGAGAGGAGAGAGCACAAGCAGGGGGAGTGGCAGGCAGAGGGAGAGGGAGAAGCAGACCCCTGCTGAGCAGGGAGCCAGACACAGGACTCGATCCCAGGACCCCAGGATCATGACCTGAGCTGAAGGCAGGTGTTTAACCAACTGAGCCACCCAGGCACCCCTGGTTGCTTCTTCTCTGAATGGTCTCCCTTTTAGAGCTGGTTACATGCCCCTTTGGAAATTCCCAACCTGCTTGTTCTACCCTTCCTCCTGACACCTCAGTGTTCCCCTGGGATAGGCTGATACAAACTCGAATTCTATCTCTGCCATTTATCAGGTGTGAGATACTGAACAAGTCACTCAAGCTGTTACTCTAAGTTTTCCCCATCTGTAAAATGGGCTAGAATTGCTTATCTCACAGGGCTATTCCTGTCCTCCATGCAGTGAACCTTATTTTCAACTCTCATATTCCTTTGCCTCCTTTTAAATTTGTCTATTTGGTGTTTCAGTCTTTCTAGGCTGTCCAGGATACTCCATTAAATTACTTCTCACTAAGGTGTCAATGGATGATAATAGCTTCACGCAGGTGTCAGCAAGCTTTCTCTGGAGAGGGCCAGAAAGTAAATATGGAGGCTTGGAGGGCCATCTGGTCTCTGTCGAAACTGCTCATCTCTGTTGTTATAGTGCAAGAACAGCAACGAAAGAATATGTAAATGGAGGAGTGTGGCAATATGCCAATAAAACTTTATTTATGGGCACTAAAATTTACATTTCATGTGATTTTCATGTGGCCTAAAATATTATTCGTCTTTTGATTTTTTCCAACCATTTAAGATGCACAAATCATTTTTTAGCCCACAGTAGTACAAAAACAGGTGGTCAGCTAGATTTGGCTTGGGGGCTCTACTTTGCTGACCACTGGGTTCAGAGGAATTCCTACAAGAAGCACGTGCATTTTAAGGGGGAATTATCCTTTAGAACAAAACATCTGGTAACCTAATGGTGGAATCTCAGTCCCACAGGCAGTACAGTGAGGGACAGAGCTGAGGGGAAGGAGCCATCCTTTCTCCTGTCATCCTGACAATGACCTTGTGCATCGACTTGCACTAAGGGTAATGCCATTATGTGATCCTCAGATGGACACAGCTTGACCTGCGGGGCCTTGCCTGTCTAAGCAAATCTGGGTACCTTCTGGGCTTATCACCTTATGATTTGAAATCAATGCCTTCCTTTTTTTTTTTTTTTTCTTTTAAAGATTTATTTACTCATTTATTTGAGAAAGAGACAGAGAGCATGCATAAGCAGGGGAGCAGCAGGCAGAAGGAGAGGGAGAAGCAGGCTCCCTGCCAAGCAGAGTGCTGGACGTGGGGCTCGATTTAGGACCTGAGCTGAAGGCAGATGCTTACCTGACTGAGTCACCCAGATGCCCATCAATGCCTTTCATGCAGTAAAGCCTACGCCAGCTCTTCAGTGTACTTGCCCAATAACACATCTAATTTTGGAAGGGACAGGGTGAAGGCAGCTGACTCCTGGGACCTGGAAATATTTTCCCCTTGGCAGGGTGGTGGGCAAGTGGACAGCTGTTGAGGGGACAGGGACATCTACTTGATGAAGCTTAGCAGCGATCTTTTCTACCTCAGACATGCTTGGCTGCCAGCCTTGTCCCCTTGCCTGTGGTGTCTCAGGGGATTTGCCTGAAAAATCTAACTTCCCTTGTTGTTTAGTACTTTGAATTGGCTTTTGAATAAATACATGACTTTAGATACTCTTCCAGAAGTGCTCCAAGATTAATCATCCTTTTCACTAGTCTCCCTGCCCCAGTCTCTGTATCTTAGCCACCATCTGTGTGGTTGGCCAAGGAGTCCTTCTTCCCAAGACCCCCCTCACCACACAGGGTTGTGAAAGCATCTGTGCTCCCCAGTGCCCTTGAGGTAGCACAGGAGGCCCTTTCTCCATGACCTGGTCCCCATCAGCCCAACCAGACTTCTCCCCCATGTCCCAGCCACACCACGTTCTTTCCCACCTTCCTGACATCTGTTCCCTAGTCTGGAATAATCTTCTCTGTGCTCAAACTAGTATCCTTCAATATTTGGCCCAGGCACATCTCCCCAGGGCCCCACCACCATTAAGCAGCTCTCCTCCATGTCCCCAAAGCCTCCTCCAGCAGAGCTTTCATCCTGAGCATTGTCCGCATCTCCTTCCATACTACGAGCCCTCATAGGTCATGTCTGCCTGTGCACCCCCAGCTGTGAGCACACAGCGGGACTCGGGAAAGGGTGAGCGAATTCACTCAGCAACGTCTCCCGCCATGTGGCATGTGTGTCAACTCCTGCTATCTCACAATGCAAATAACTAAGGGAGAATTAATCTCCACCAGCAGCTTTCCTGCTGCTGTCCTTTCCACACAAAAGTCCTAGACACTCTAGGTGTTCAGTAAATATTTTCCGAGTGACCTTCTTGTTCAATGTGAAGGCCATGGACCAGCAGCATCCCGAGGCGCCCCACACTGCTGAAGTCAGATCTGTGTTTTACCCCAGTGTCCAGGCGCTACGGGGCCCATTCTGCCCTATTTGATACCACCCCTCCTCCCTGACTAAAGCCTCATTGTGGGATCCCGGAAACACTGAGACTGTCTGAGGCACCTGGAGAATTCTTCAAGCCCAGGGAATAGGTGCTGGGAGAAGGGCCATTGACTGCTGTGGGCTTTTCCTCAGTGAGGAGGGGGGCAAGCAGAGATGGGGTCCCATGGAGGCGGAGTCTGCAAACCCAATCTGACCTGGGGGCTCTAAATCCAGAACATCGACATGCCTGGTCAACAACATGTCTGGGAGAGAAATGGGGATGGGCCACTCCGGCAGTCGGCAGTGGCTCTCTCCAGAGTGAAACTGTTTCCATAAAGGGACATGAAATACTGAACTCCACGTCCCTACTGATGGAAGCAGATAACAGATCCGGAATCTGACGTGCAATAATAAAAGGGAAAATACACTGAGTCAGTGTTCTGAAAACAATGTTTTCAGCTTGCCACATAGGAAGAGATGGGCTATGGGATTATAAAGGACAATAAAAGAAGGCATAAAGAGGGGGTGTGTTTCTCAACATAACATATAAACAAACACACAAAACCCATATCAGCAACCAAATTACAAATGATTTCTGTGGCCCCTAGAAGGATGGATCCACTGGGTCAGCTCTCCCTGGATCAGTTGCCATCCTGCTGGCCTCTGGCGGCACTACACCCTCTCTGAGGCTCTGATCCCTGAACAGGTGCGGATTCTTCCCAAAGTCCCCAGCCCCTACATAGGCCCAGGCTCAAGCACATATAACTGCTTGGCGAGAGGGAAACAGATACCATGAAGACTACAAATATCTGGCAGAGGATGCAGGGCACAGGCCAGCCTTGGCATGTAGCCCTACGGCAGGTTCACCTTTTTCCTGCTTTCCAATAGAATCCTTTATCATCATAGTAAGCTGCTAGAGGAATACCATGAATTGTCAAAGCTCAGGACAAAACACAGAGATTTCATTCTCCCTTCTGCTCACAAAGGTCTAGAGGGTGCTGTCTTCTCTGGGCAGCTGAGAATAGGAGTGACATTCCCTTGGGCAAAACTCCACAACCCCTGTGCTGTGAGTTGACCCCTACCACCTGTTTAAACTTGCAATTTCAGAATACAGCAGAGAGAATCGAACTCATATCGTTTCTGGGAAGACAAGGCCCAGCCACAGAAAAAGACGGAGAGTGGAAAATCCTAGCCCAAGGAGACAATGTCTTGGCTGAGGTCTGAAGGGAAGATGATGTCCGTGATGTCCTTGTGCAGTTGAGTAAGGCCAGCAGCATGCTGGGAAAGCTGCAAACTCCTCCCCCCACACCCCTGCTCTGGAAGGGATTGCTGTGATGGGAAACAGGGCCATGTCCTGGGGCACCTCAGGAGTCTGGGAGCAGTCTGTCGTCAGCGTGGGAAGGCAGGGGAGGCTCCAGCTGTGAGCAGGGTCCCTTCTTCCTCCAGGACGGCTCCTGGGAGCCACTGAGGGCTGCAGGGGCTGATGGTGCTGACTGGGAGAGCTCCCCGGGGAAAGGACACTCTTGAGCATGATGGATTGCTCGCACTGCGCTGCAATCCCCTCCTGCCTGGAGGGAAATGACTAGGAACAGGTACAAGAATTTGAAGTGCCAAACTGTGTTTGCTTGGTGGCTCTTGTCGTTTGTGGGAAATCAGCTCAGGGAGGAGTCTCTGTTCCAGGCACATACCTGTTGACCCCTTACTCATGGCTGAGTCTTATGTGCTGGAACCGTGGCAGCTCCTGACCCTGGCATTCAAATTATTGACCGCCAGCTCTCCTCTAACTCTGGCCTCTCCAGCCTTGCTCCTCGTTCCCCACGGTCCTGACCATCTCTGCAAACCAGACTGGCTTCCTTATACTCCTTCGTACGGTGTAGGCTTCACCCTGTGCCCACTTCAAGAAGAGCCTGCCCTTCCCCCTAGGGACCTGACAACCTCTCAGGGGGAGGGGCGGCCTGTTTCATCTGTGCTTAGAAAGGAAAACCAGCAAAACATGACGCACTCCAGCTGGGAGAGGAGATTGGGTGAGAGACACACACTAGGGGCCAGGGGTGGTTTGCTTTTCTGTGAAGAAAGGCACACTTCAAGCTATGAGGCTGCAGCCCTGACCTGGGGTAGAAGAGAGGACAGACCCCAAGATGGGTGAGCTGGAGAGGAGGGCTGCCCACGGGCAGGAATAAAGTGGGTCCACTTACTGGAAGGAAAGGACCATTCTCTGGCTCTGGGGGCTGAGACAGAACTTGCTGGAAGGCAGTGTGAGCCCTGCTATGTGTATCAGAGAACCTGGATGACCTGCCTACAGTCTGAGTGAGAGCCTGCTGGGATGAAGGTGGGGAGAGAGACCTAACGGCTTCCATAGGGTCCATGCTGGAGGGAGGAGAGGCACGGCGCAGAATCCCATGTCAGCTTCTGCCGCCAAAGCCTGCCACACTAGGCAGGGAAAGCCCCATGGAGTAGGTGATTCTGATGTTACACGTGCTTGAATGGTGTGATCTGACACAGTGAACGGATACAGGGAGTTGCTGCTCCCCTCTCTCTTTCTTCCACAGAAAAGCACACTTTTCACCATTCATTCCTCCACCCAGCTCCTGCCAACCACCCACATGGTGCCCAGCCCTGTGCTGGGCACTGGAGCCACAGCAGACAGGCACGACCTTTGCCTCCAGGAGCTCACTGTCAGGCCACAGATAGCACCATGCCAGCGGGTTAGGTGACCCACACAGGCTGCACATACACAACTCCATGTCATTAACATGATTTTTTTTTGCTCACATTTAACAGGGAAGCGAGTACAAACTCCGTTAGGAAACTGCATTTAAATATAGGTACAAAAATGTAATCCCAACTCTGTAGGTGTCTCATTTATCAAAGACACAAAACATTGGGATCTTTCTCCAGATATAGCTTAGTGTTTTACTTTCCCCACTGAAAAATCCCATTATGAGCATGTGCCCTGCTTAGAAGGCTTTTATATTCTTTCCAGGCTTTCTTTTCAAAAGCTAGACTTTCGCTGGCTTAGTCCTTATAAGTTAAAATAAAACAAGCTGAGTACTTCTTTCCTCTAACAGCTTTTCATTCAGGCATTCATTCATTCAAAGTCTATCTCTTGAGAACCAATCACTGGGGTCGGATATGTGCTAACCGGAGAAGTTCAGCTGTGAACAAGAGAGACAGAGTCCTGCCCTCAGGTTCCATAGGGTTTAGAGAATTATACCAACCAGAGACCAGGCTCCCCAGGCTGGTGCCACATAGTTCCCCACTCAGGCTTGTTCCTTTTTCTCTTTTGCTTGATCCTGAATAGGCATTTCAAAGAGGGCTCTGTATTTTTTTCTTTATGTCTCATCTGTCTTACCTGTGACTTCTCGACTGGGCATTTCATCTCCTCCACTTTGTTCAAAGGCAAACATCTCTGGCTCTCTCCAGAGGTGAGTTTAATTATTGCCTCCCATTTTTCTAGTTGAAAGATTAAGGGCAATAACATGGTTCAGGGGAGGGGCCCTTGGAGAACCACCTTCTGAGGAGAGTGACCCCAGGTGGGTCCTCAGGTGTCCTTGCTTTGTGCCCCCAGAACCAATGCATGACTCAAGGGCAGCCATTCCAAGTCTGATGGTGACCTATGGTGGTATCCTGGCATCAGTCTGTCTGAGAGAAATTCAGATGCTGAACTTGGCTAATGACGCCCTCTCTAGTGCAGTTTAAGAATGAAATATACAGAGAGAAAGAAAAATGGGGAGACCATAACAGGGGCCTGAAGCTTCAAGACACATGAAGAGAAGACAGTAGACAAAGCCACAAAATGGAGACTCCACGAAATGCCCTAAGTTTTAAGTGGGCGGCAGTCACACAGGAAGCCGAAACAGCAGGGGCTGAGCCACCAAAACAGGGGCAGAGGTACCTCCAGCCTTCCTGCCTGACCACTGGGCTATTCACCCCACTGTGAGAGCTATCATTATTCCATAAACCATCCAGTTCTCTGCAAGATCCCTCTGCGCAGCTGGCCTCATCTTCTTATTTCCCTTAGGTCAGTGCCACATCTCTGTCACCTTGGGGGGTCCCGAGCAACTGCTCTGTCTTTGCACACCAAAATACATACACCATGACAAAAATCCACCTCCCTCCAAGACCACAGCTTCTCCATTCCCAGAACCAGCATTTGAGAAACTCCTTCATCAAAGGCTGGGTTCAGGGACCCTAGCCTCTGCTTGTGCACCTTTGGTGCCGGCCCAGAGAACAGGACAACCTGCCCCAGGTCCCGAGTGATGCTGCAAACCTGAGGCATACTACCTAGACTCATTCCCTTAGATAAAGTGAAGAGGCTTGCTGGCACTTTCTCCTGAGCACTGAGCGATAATTACTATTGATTCCAAAGTGTCATGAGATTTTAGAAAGGGCGCACTGGACAAATGGGGCACGTGACCATGGACGAGTGCCCTCGAACGTTCTCAGCTGTAAAATGAGGGTAATACATCCCCTAGGAGTTGTAAGAATCAACAGCAGATTCTTGCGGCAGAGTGACCACACTTAAAGAAAGTCCTCTAGCTATACGTTGTGATGATTTTTAGGACAGGTCTAGTATCTTCCACACACCCAGCCAAGCTGCCCTCACTCAACGGGATCGACAAGAGGGGGCCCACCTTGCCAGCCAGGCTTGCAAACTGGCTTCACGTCCACCTGCACCAGCGTGTCCTGAGCAGCGGGCTTCTGTCCACAGTCGTAGGCGGTCACCAGGATCTCGTACTGGTGTTGCTTGTCGTAGCTCAGCTTCTCAGTATTTCTGATGTTGCCTGAGAACACAGGGGTATGCTTCAGATCAAGTCAACCACACTGCAGTTCTTTTCCTTTTTATTTAACTTCCATTTAGTTAACATCTACCGTATTATTCATTTTAGGGGAAGAATTTAGTGCAGCTCTGTAAAGTTCCCTCTTTACTCCTCTAACCTTCGTTAGAATGGAATAACCCCTTTCCTCACCTCCTTGTACAAACAAGGGTGAATAGGGGGCATGGCTTTTCACATGTGGCCTGCTTGTTGGCGTCTGATTCCAGGAGCCGCTGGCTGGAGCCACCCGGTTGTGGGACCAGACTACTAGGGAATTCCAAGCACACAGCTGGAACCCAACTGGTGTGTTTGTTAGCCGTGTATTGTCAGAAAACTCCCTCCTAAAGTGTGCCCGTGTCCCCGATGATGTAGGGCACCAAGCCTCATCCGCTATGAAATCTCTGGGAAAAAGATGGGATTCAGAAATATCCCGACATGTATTTTTCAACATCTGGGCTTGTCGCCAGGAATGTGCACTGCCTCTTCTCACATTATTTTGCTACCAAATGGGAAGTAAAATCAATAAGAAAACATGTGACCTCTCTTCTGAAAGCTACACAGAATAACTGATTCCTTGCCCTGGTGGCAAAGACATTTTTCTTCTCCAAGAGAGACCAAACCATTTTTCTGGGCCACTTGTGAGTTCTTGTGGGTTGATGCTATAATTCAGAAATAAATATTTGATAATTAATGAGTGAAATTCTGATTGGACTACTTCTGCTGAAATACAGTTTTGGTTCCAAGGAACAAATAAAGGCCTCGTGGGCCTTGAATACTTCTCGGGTTTTGATACCAAGAGAGTGAAGTCTTCCTTTGCGGGGAATAATTTCATTCTTGCTTTTCTTCTGATAGCAGAGCTGACAGCAAATTACAACTCCAATGTTATCATTATCCTTCAGCAGAAGTGAAATTAAGAAAATGGAAACTTAAAAGCAAACAAACCAACACGCTAATAAGCAAACATGGAATGGCTGACTCAGGTATATTTTTACATTTCATCAAAACTAAGGGAAAACTCCCTGATGAGCTTTCTTTCTTCCCTTTCGACGGCTATCTTTGGCTCGTGTAAACGGAGGCAACAGGGACTAAGGCAAGAAAGCCTGGGGAATTATCAAAGTCACGTCATGTTTTACAGATCGGAAGAGTTGACGCACCGATCACCCAGCACTAGTGAAATGGTCCTCGGTGCCAAGGCCCTGGGCTTGCAGGAGCTAGGCCTTCGAAGGCAGGGTGGAGATCTACAAAGCTGCCCCAGACTTAGGAGCATTTGTTCCACTGCCTGTTCCAGACTGTTTCTAAAAGCGTAATAGCAGCCTCCGATTTGAAGTAAAATTTCATTCAACAAAGCCAGTCAAAAATCTCCAAATGAAAATGGATTTGATGTACTTTTGGTCCCATGCCTGGTGTTCAGAATCACTCCCTACCCCGCCGCCCCCACGAGCTCGGGTCTCAGTTCAGGGCACCCCCAGGGCTGGAGCAGCTCAGTTCTGGGTTGGTAACGTTCCCTGTGGGTTCTGTTAGCAAACAAGTTTGTGGGAACTGTTCTCACAGGGGAGGGATTCTCACAGGTAGAAATGCTGCAATAGAACCCCAGGAACATCAAATTGAATTTTGAACACAGAGTTTTAACTTTCCCTTTCTTTAAAGGTAAATGGCTCTCAAAAGATCGGCCTTTCGAAAGAGGAAGGCTCAGGGCTTGCCAGCCGTGTGACATTAAGCAGACCAAACACTACTGACCATGGTAGAAAAATAAACCCACAGGCCAGCCAGTCACACGGCCCCGTGTGCAGCAGGGGCGCCCCCTGGCAAGTCCTAGCGAGACTGCGCGAGAAACAAATGTGCTTCGCCATCACCACCGACTTCATGAGTTCGAGAATGGCTTTCACTGCCTGTAATTTGAAGCCTTGGTCAAATTTATGTGTCTAACCATGTGACCAATGATTGTGCCAGGCGAGGCCTATTCAGACAAGACACACATTTAAAAATGTTTGGAAGTTCAAAAAGCCACCCATTTTGCTTCTGTTACACCTGTATTATTTCCCCCACATTTGAATGATTTCTCCTAGTAATGCCTTCTTAGGAGACCTGAGGCCACAGTTAGCGCAGGTGAATAGGGGTTCCTCAACCTGTTTCTCTGGTCCAGATGAACCTGTGGAAGCTAGCTCTCAAGAAAAATCAGTACCTATCTTGGATATTAGTGAGCGTATATTATTTTATTTTATTTTATTTTTATTTTTTTAAAGATTTCATTTATTTATTTGACAGAAAGAGAGAGAGAGAGACAGAGAGAGCATAAGCAGGGGGAACAATAGAGGGAGAGGGAGAAGGAGGCTCCCCACTCAGCAGGGAGCCTGATGCAGGACTCGATCCCAGGACTCTGGGTTCATGACCTGAGCCAAAGGCAGAGGCAGAGGCTTATGACTGAGCCACCCAGGCTCCCCATTAGTGCGGGTATTTTAAAACTGAGTCAGGGTAGAAGGACAGTGAGACCAGCATGCTGACCTGTACCCTCTTTCCAGTGGAATTTAACTTGGAATAAAATTAACCACTTTGGAAAATTATATAGACTAGTCACTTTGCAATTTGCTCATGCCTTTTGGGGATGCGAGTCCACATCTAAAAAACTGATTCCAGGAAAATAATAAAAATTGCAGATACAGGTGCAAGTATGTTCATCTAAGCGTTATTTCTTACAGTGAAAAATAATATGGAAACTGGATGCCTGTTAGTAAGGGAAGAACCATGTAAGGAGTCTCTGCATCAGATAGGATGTTTTTAGCTCTAAAAGCAGTAATTATGAAGCATTCTTAAGGGCGAAAAAAATCCATACAATTGAATGTTAAATGAAAAAGGGAGAATAAAGAAAAACAAGGGAAGCATGGCCTTACTTTTGTTATAAAACTTCACAGAAAAAGTCGTGTTGCAACATCAATCACGGCTATTTTTGGTGGGATTACGGGTGATTTATTTCCTTCTTCCCATGTTTCTCCTTTCCAAATTTCCTACAAAGGGCATGCGTTCCTTTTCTATTCAGATGGAACAGAAATGTTTTCATTTACTTTAAAATAAGCAGACTCTGGGGTGCATTTTGCCCAGAGGCAGCAGAGTCCCATGACTCACCAGGACAGCCTCCTGCCAGAGAGAGGCTGCCCCGGGACCCCACAGGTGCTGGAAAAGAAGAAACGTCTGCCAAGGGGTGACTGGGTGCCCCTGAGACCCCTGCTGCTCCCTCTGGTCATCCCTGAACCTGGCTGAGGGCTCTGGTTGTGCCGACACTCTGGGGGGTGCCTTGCTGGCATTGCGACCGTCCTCTCACACAGCCATTGGTACTTAGCGTGCTGAATAATTAACTTACTAATTAATTAATGATTAATTAATTTTATTATGTTATGTTAGTATGGTATTTAGTTCCCATTTTACTGATGAGGATCTGAGGCAGGGTTAAGTAGCTTGTCAAAGATCTCTCTCTCTCTCTCTCTCTCACACACACACACACACACACACACACATACAAGTAATGGATGTAAGATTCAGATGCAACTTTGTGGCTTTGAACTTAAAAACTGTAGCCTTGGGGCGCCTGGGTGGCTCAGTGGGTTAAGCCTCTGCCTTGGGCTTAGGTCATGATCCCAGGGTCCTGGGATGGAGCCCTGCATCTGGCTCTCTGCACAGCAGGGAGTCTGCTCCCCACCCCCCTCTTCTGCCTGCCTCTCTGCCTACTTGCAATCTCTGTCTGTCAAATAGATAAATAAAATCTTTAAAAAAAAAAAAAAAAGTGTAGCCTTGCCTTCCTGTCAAGCATCACTTCAAAGTCTGGTGACAGTATCACTGGTGGAAAGGCATTGGAGCCAACGCTCGGGGACCTGGGCTCCAGTCCTGCTCTGCCATTGGGGTTACAGGTGCTGTTAGGCAAGCACTCCATACTTTAGGACTCCGTTTTTTTCATCCATTCAACGAGACTGAGGATCTAGGCCCTGCTGACCTCCTAGAGACCAGCCAAGAGCCAGGAGAGGATGGCCAGGAAGCCATCTGAAGCGAGTCCAGAACTTCCTGAGAGGGAGCGGGTGTCACTAATGCAGTCACCTGCTCATGTTTCAGCCTGGAAGTCCATGGGAAGTGAATGACCTTCCTGTCCCAATCACCTGGGTAAACATCTGATGACCGCTGCACCATGAAAGGAAGCGTTCCCTCTCTGCCAGGGACCCTGCAAGCATCATCGCCTGGCACCGCTTCCCTGAGACCTCACAACACCACAAGGGACCAGGGCAGTTTCTGCCATGATTTCACAGGGGAAGAATTCAAGCAGAGGGAGGCCGATGACCTCTGGTAGGAAGAGGTTGAGTTTTGGGTTAAGACAGGTCAGGCTGAATCTAGGTTTACCCTCTCTACTTCCCTGCTTCCTGTCTTCCTCCACAAATAAAGAGCCTGGGCAATTGGAGGGGCCAGGAACCATCTACCTGCAGTCATGAGGCTTTAGTGAGGGAACCCCAAACTCAGTAGCACTTTCTCTGATATGCAGGCAAAGAATGTCTTCAAGGAGTCCAGAAGGTCGCTGGGATAAATGATGAATCAGGGCCAGTTGGGAAGCTCATTAGAATGGGAGCAGCCGTTTCTGCATCTGCCCCCAGGTCCTGCCTTCATTACTTGGAGAACCACTTTTATAAACCTTGCTTTCAGGGGGCCCACACTCCCTGGGAGTGCCCACTCTCCTCTTCATCTTATGTTGTAACCAGTGTTGGAGGCAGAGACTTGGCAAAGGACCATTACTCACTTTTAATGAGACAGCTAGGGAAATAAATTGGCATATGTTAGCAAAATGGCTCATCAAGGTGAGTAATTATCTTCATGACTGGGGCAGTTGACTCTCAGATGAAAGGATTTGCATCTCATCTCTCATTGGGCTGTGACTCTCCGGAACCAAGGCAGGAGGTCAAGTGGAGCTTGGATACTCATCACAGAGACCTGCCCTTGTCTAGTCTTACTCTTCACCAAGGACTCATCACTCTCCAAATTCCAAAGCCTTTTGTGGACGAGGACCACATAGGTGGTCCGTGGGGAAAAGAAAAAGACAAACGAGTTGTTTGTGTTTTACGGAGTGGTGCGTGCATGTGTATGTGCAAGGATGTGTTGTGCATGCATGTGTGTGTGTATGTGATGTGTGTGAGACATGTCTGTGTGGTGGGGACAAGCCAGCCACATCACAGGGCCCATAGGAAAAGCTATCAGGAAGCAGTTCTGATGGGTTCTACTAATTGAAATCACCTACTTCTTCATCCCGAACCAATTTTTAAGGTCCCGTATCTTCTCCTGTACCTTCTTGGTCATGGACGCACTGATCCTGTGATCCACACAGTTGGTCTCCCGCAATGTCCAGGTCTGTAACTGTTGTTTCCACATGTTTTATCATTTTGCAAAGAAACTGTCCTATGACCATTTTGTCTGTTTTATGAATGTTGCTTTCATTGTCCGAGGCCGATCATAAACCATTGGAGGCCGGGGATGAGGGTGTCTCCTTGGCTTCCATCCCCTCTGGAACCTGCTGCACTTCTCAGGAAGCAGAAGACCAGGTCACAGGATAAGTTTCTCCCTGGTCTTGACGTCAAGGAGCACTGGGAGCACCGACCAGTGTAAGCAGGTAACGGATGGTCTACTCCCTAGGCGTTGGCTACCCAGAGGCCCCAAGCGAACCTTATGGCTCCCCCTGGCTCACGGCAGGTGTTCTGCATCCCCTCACCCTCAAGCCTCCCTGATTTCTATTTGTTATTTTGACTTTCTTCCCATGGCAGGGTAAACTTCCTGTGGGCAGGTCCATGTCTGTTTTGAGTTCCACTCTGCCTCCACTCCCAGTTCCCAGCACTGTGCCAGGACTTGGGCAATATTTACAGATGCTTTTCAATAATGTACTTGGCAAGTAATTATCATTTCATTAACATGGAGTTATTGAGAATTGCACTGAAAGTGGGCTGAGTTGATTGAGCCTCTGGCTGGGGTGTTTGTACTACAAGATTTTTATTAATGGTGATGGGGAAATACACAAGTGGCTTTATAGGACTGTTTTCAGTTCAGTAAGTTCAGGTTGGGATTGGGGTTTGATTCATTCCTCATTCTCACTATGGAAGAAATTCCCAAAGAACATTGGCAAGCTCATTTCAGAGTCTTCAATGAACCTAAGATTAGAAGGTGTTTCCAGAAATCTCCACCTTCTGTTTTAGCTTTTTTTTTTTTTTTTTTTTTTTGTCTAAGAGCAAGAAACCAATGACAGGGGTTGGGGGTGGTGTCAAAACTAGTGACCCAGGAAAGGGCCTCAGATATGGCCTAGTTGATAGCAGGATGATTAGAACATTCTACCAGAAAACCTGTCTTCAGTACCCAAATGTGTGGCATTCTGAGTTCCATGGATTGTATTCATTGAGTGGGTCGTTGAGGTATTTTGGAGGAGGGATTTTAGACCTGGCTGTGTTGTTAATAACGTGAGGCCATCCCCTCCGGTGCGGGACTGAGTTCTGGGTTACTGAACCCAGGTCACAGATGGCAAGGGAGTCACCTCTTCCCACGGACATCCAGAAAGGGGTGTTGGAGGGGTTTCCCGCCCCCCACTGGAGTCCTCTCAGGACACTCACCATTTCTGTCAATGGCAAAAGGCACGTCAGTTGTGACGATCTCATAGTTGCAAATCTGGCTATACTGGGGGGAGCAGTCCTCGTCAACGGCCTCCACCTGCAGGATGCTGTCGTAGATCTTCCCCTCCGTCACAACTGCCCTGTAGGCTGGCTCTTTGAAGGTGGGAGCAAACTCATTGATGTCCTTCACCTGGATGTGGACCACAGCCCTGGGACCACACATAGGAAGGAAGAAATGGCAATAAAGGGAGGCTGACACTCGTTCCGCGCCTCCCATGGCCACTGACTCTGGTCCCGGAGCCAAGAGAGCCGAGAAACTGCAACCAGCCAGGCTGATTGTTGCCTGAGCTTTCTGTCCACCCTCCCACCAGAGAGGGCTCCACCTGTCCCTTCCCTTGTCCTGAGATGAACCTGCCCCTTCTCTGGCCTTCCGCTACCCAGCTTGGGGCAATGATTCCCTTGAGATCACCTACCCTTTCCCTTATTCACTCCTCCTCTGTTCATTTACTCTTCTGTTCAGTCAGAATTGAACCACTCTGACTCTGTGCAAGGCTCAGAGCCAAACTCCATAATGGAGAGAGTTCCAACCCAAACTAAGAAATGCCATGACAGGGACAAGCATGCGACCTGGCAGAAACCCAGAGAAAGGTCCCAACCGGGTCTGCAGGGTTGGGTCAGCTCAGGGAAGGCTTCTTGGAGGAAGTGACCTCTGAGTGCAGTCCTGCTAATGGAAGAGGGATGTCTCCAGGCAAGGTGGGGGCAGAAGACAGCAGGTGCAGGAGTGGCCTGTGCCAATGCCTACAGAGGCCTGGGGAAGCAGCTGGTGGCTGAGCAGGCTGTGTGACTGCTGGGTATACAACCCTGAGGAGCAGTGTGTGATCCCAAAAGGTGGGGTGGAGAGGGGTTCAGGGAGCCTTGTCAGGCAACTCACTTGTGAGACTTCTTCCAGGCTGTCTCCCGGGGCCCAGCGCCACAGTCATAGGCCTGGATGATGAACGTGTACTCTTTCTGCAGCTCGCAGTCGATGGGGCTCTTGGCACGCAGCCGGCCCTCTCCTGACGTCTTGTTGAGCACCACGGCCTCGAAGGGCAGCTCCTGGCCATGGATCTTGAAGGCACAAATTTCCCCTGCAGAAGGATGCAAGACAGTGAATGGGGATCCTGAGAATTGCCAGATTGAAGACAGAGAAGCTCTCTTGGAGCAGATTTGCAAACCCAAAACCTCCGGGCCATTTCCTCCACACAAAGACTTGTCAAACTAGAAGAGGAGGCCTCCGGAGACCCAGACCAACATGCTCATTTCATGGATGGTAAAACTGAAGTGTTTCACACACAGAAATGTCACCCATCAAGTGTACCGGATGGGAGAAAAAAGAGTCATGGTGCCGGGGGGCTGGCTGATTGTCCTAGTTCGCTGTTTTTCCTAGCAGCTTCCCACTTGTCCTCTGCCCAGGCTGAGAAGAAGGATTTTTGCCCGCAGTCTAAAGATAAATGACTGTAGAGAAAAGAGGAAAAGGCCAAAGCTTTCACAGTGTTTGGCCCCCTGAACCAGAAGCATGAGCATTGCTGGAGGACTTGTTAAAAATACAGACCTCTGGGTCCCACCGGGCCTTCCTGAATCAGCATCTGCATCATTTTTTAAAACCAGATCCCTGGTAAGGTGATTTGTTTGCTCACTAAATATGAGCAGCACAGCTCTGTCCTGTCCTCCTGGCTTAGACGCCCCACATTGCTGTAGCCAGCTCCCACCGCCCACCACTTCTGTCTCTCCACCCACCCTTCCCTGTGGGGAGAGGGGCACCACTCAGTTGCAATTATCTCTCATAACAGTGGGGGTGAGTCTATGTGAGTTCCAGAATCCCCGTGGAGCCTGAAAAGCTAACTTCTTAAAGAGCTAAACATGTTGTGAAATTAATGCATTTCTCCCCCTCAGCTGGGTTAAAGTGTATTATAACTATTTCTCTGCATTAACAGTGTAAGGCCTTGAAAACATCCTCTTTTTCCCAATTGATGGGTATTTATTTCTTGGACCCCGACTGCAAGTAAGCCCTGCAGTATGTGCCTTGGGAAGGACTGAAAACTTGAGACACATTCTCTTCCTATCTTGTTGGGGTGATCATGTGTAGTTGTTCAGAAAGGCATGGTGCAGGTTGGGGGGTGTGTGAGCATCTTGTGCCACAGGCAGCAAAGGGTTCAGCTCTCAGCTGCTGAGGTGTAGAAGACAGACTTGGAGCCCAGAGGCCCAGAGTCACATTCTGGGTTTGCCACGTACTTGCTGCTGTGGTCAAACTCTGGATCTCAATTGTGTCCCATAAAATGTCCCAGGAGTTGGTATAGGAGGAGGGCATCTACCCTGGGACTCCCCAATCCTGGCCTGATATTGTCCTGCCACATTGCTGGGACCAGGGTGAGGGGCCTAGTGTGCACAATTTAAGGGGGTCCAGCAACCAGGTGTCTCTAGCCCAGTCCATGGCCAGGTGTTCCAAAAAGGAACAGTCTTCTGACACTGCAGGGAGAAGGGGTGACATGATTGCACCCCTGCTCTGTGCCAGGCACTGAGCTCCGTATCTCTATCCAGATGATCTTATTTAATCTTCACAGCAAACCTGGAGGCAGGGGATTTACCCCAACTTGCAAAATTAAAAAGGAGGAGGAGGAGGAAGAGGGGGAAAGAGAATCCGAATCAGAGAGGTTATCACCTGCTCCAAATCACAGAGTTGAAGCTATGGCTGATTCCTGAGCCATGCCTTTTCTACTCCATAGCACCCTCTGTAAGCAGCCCCATAACTTCCAGGGGACTGCACTGGGATGGCTTCTAATAGCATCCTATATTCCCATTCACATCTTACTCTGGACAGAATTCTCCCATTTTACATATAGGAAGCATGCCCTGATCTCTTACTAACAATGTTTTCTGAGATGGTCAATCAATACCCATCTTACCCCTAGGCTTTTATTTTTTATTATTTCATCGATCCTCAATTTCATTACGAGCGCTCCATTTTCCCTACAGCCCCTCCTGCCATTTCTCAGACGTAGGTGGAATAGCGGACCAGACAGACAGGCTGCAGACCAGGCCTGACAAGGACAGGTCCCATTCTGCCACTGTTGTTCATGATCAGTGGTGTCACTGTCCTCCTCATGGACAAGGCTAACTCTACAGCCCCTCAGGGTGGAATGGCGGGTTTCGTCTGGTCTCCTGTTTCATTTCTGCTCTGAGCTGGCTGGGGTTGCATGGATAGAACCTTGTGATTCTATCGTAAGATCAATGCCGATATGGCAATATTACCAGTCAGTGTGCCCAGCCCGGTTCTGGGGCAGTCTCTGGAGTGCCCAACCACCGTATGATTATAGGGCCAATCAGGCCATTTTTCTCTGAAGAGTCGAGTTAAACCGAAAATAAATGAGGGTAATTTTCCGTTGGAAACATTTGATCACCACTAAAGTGGTTCTCAAGACTCAGAAATCCTTAACAAGAGGGAAGGAGAGGACGGAGGAAAAGGAGATACAGGGGAGGGAGAGACACAGGAAGCCGCAGGGCCACACATTTCATCCAAGTCCATCTCAGATTGCTCAATAGGACCAGAACTTTCTGAGAGCTGAGTAAGTGCCAGCGCCATGCTGGGCCCGGAGACACAAAGGACAGGATTTGGATCCTTTACAATGCGAGGATAGCCTATCATCAAGCACTCATTACCTAGAAGAGACAGCAAGGAAGCAAGGGCCACAGCATGCTCATGGAGTCTCACCAGCTCGGACCAAGACAGGATTTAGCCTCTTGGGAAGGAAAACTAGAATTCACGCCACCCTCACGTCTCCTACCTCTTCATCTGACACGCGTGCTCCACTTGCAAAAACATTCATCTATTTTTTCATTCAATCATTCGCCGCATGAATGTTTATTAAGGACCACGTGCCCAGCCCTGGTGCCACACTGAGGAGCAAAACCAGACCCAGTCATGGAGGCTAGGACTGCTTAGGAGGTTAGAACTGCCAGGCTGCTGGCAGCTCAATGGGAGAACAGTGAGTGATCCGCCCTCACAGCCCTAGATGAGGAAAGGTGACCACGATGCATGATTGAAGGAGAGCTCCATGGGGCCAAGGAAGTTCTGATGCATCAGCCGGGCAGGGAGACCTACCTAGAGATGTGACAGCTGAGCTGAGATCATAGGAAGAGAAGGAGGAACATGCCCAGGACATGAGGGAGGAAAGTGAGTCTCAGTCAAAGGAGCAGATGCTCTAGGGGTTGCAGGAGCCGGTGTGGCCAGAGCAGAGGCCATGGGGCGGGGCCAGCTTGATGGGTATGTGACCCATGAGCCACACAGTGCTCATGCTTAAGAGGATCTTGAGCTGGATTTCAGCCTCTGTCATTACCACCTTGAATTTTTTTTTTAAGATTTTATTTATTTATATGAGGGAGAGAGAGAGCATGAGAGAGAGAGAAAGCACAAGCAGGGGAAGTGGCAGATGGAGAGGGAGAAGCAGGCTCCCCACTGAGCAGGAAGCCCAATGTGGGACTCTATCCCAGGACCCTGGGATCATGACCTGAGCCAAAGGCAGACCCTTAACTGACTGAGTCACTCAGGTGTGCCCTCCTCCCATCTTGAAAAACTTAATAATTTTGTGTTTGAACTTGGGACAAGGCAGCATGTCCATGAGCAGAGGAGATAAGATTCATTGTCCTTGCTGCTCCATTTACAAACAGTGCTCAGGATGTGCGGTGAACACAGAATTCCAGAGCGCTCACCCCGTGTGGGAGGCTCAGCGACTCAGAGTGAGAAGTTAAGCGAGTGACGTTTGTGACTGAGAAGCAGGGAGCTGACCACCTGAGAGGTTCCCTTTCTGTTTGAACCACAGTTGTTTTGAAAGCAGAAAGAAGGCGGGGGTGTTTTATGACACATGACTAAGCAAAGAACCTGTTTTATCTTTTCTTACTCACGTTACTTCTCTGCGGTAGTTAATCGCTTATGCTGGAGATGGCAGAGAGGAAGAGGACAGTGAGGACAGCCTGTGGTTCCTTTTGTCTGGGGCTGTCCTTCCTATCTACAAGCCTAGGGCAGAGAATGTGGGTAAAATGTGTGCATATCAGGAAGCAAAATAAAAACAGTTGAGCTCCGTTTGTGTTTGTGGGGCATTTACACTGCGCTGGTGAAGAATGAAATACATATGCATACACGAGCTATGAAACGTAAATTCTGTAATTTTGGGAGACTCTGCACAGCAGTTAACAGCTCTTATATTTGCATTTAAAACTGGCATTGCATAGTATAAAGATGAATGGTAAAATTCATGCTCATAATTTAACATTTTAATTTGTCTTTACCTAGAATGACTTCAAATAGCAAATGAAGAGCACCGCAAGTTGAGAGAAGGGTCTGTGGAAGAGAGGTCCCGGATGGAGGGCTGTGGGGGGGGAAGGATATTTCAAACTGCAGTTCCCAGCACTAGGGTATGGGGCTCACTGGGCTGCCTCCATCTTTTGGGAGGTCTGCCACTAGAATTTGTTATTACTGATAAAGGATTGCAGTGTGTGTGTGTTGGCGGGGGGAGGCGATGTGCTTAAAGTAAAAGTGTGTAATGATGATGGTAAGTGGTGGTTTCCATATAAAGATATCCCTCCTAAAATCTGGCTTTCTGATATGCTTTCTTGGGTAGGAGAGCAGCACAAAGATGGGCATGCATACCGGGCCAGCAATGGGCTCTGTTGGGAGGGGAGGGCAGCAGCACCAGCCTGCCAGGCCTCTGGTTGTGAGCCACACTGGCCGTGGTCTCAGGAAGCTGAACTTGGCCTCCCCCAGAGGCTCCCTTGAGAGGCCAGACCAGAAGCGGGACCCATGCTGTACTGGGGTGAGACACGATGGTTCCCTCCCTCCGTACCCCGTCTATGTCCTGATTGCCTTCTCTCCTGCAGGAACGCACCTCCCACCCCCTAGACACTGGCATAGCTGTCTCTGAAGTCCTCCCATAAAGTTCTGGGGGAAATGAATGAAACTGATGGGTGAATGAAATCGATTTTTTAGAATATACTTAGTAAACCGAGCCTCAGATAAGAAGTTCACCCAAAGTCACTTTGATAGTAAGGAGCGGATCGAGGACTGATTTAGATCCTCTGATTCTGCATGCTCTTTGTTCTTTCTTGTTGCTTATCCCTGGTGAGTGTGACATTGTAGGACAGTGGTCCCTCAAGTGCGACTTGTGGACCACTGGAATCTCTAAAACCCCTGCTGCGGGCTCCACAGAGTCAGAATTACCACACAATTAACATTAAGACATTCACTGACTTTTTCCCCATGGTGATATTTGCACTGATGGTATAAAAGCAATGGTGACTAGAAATGCTGGTGCCGGGAACCAGGGTGGCTCAGTCAGTTAAGCGTCTGCCTTAAGCCCTGGGTCAGGCTCCCTGCTCAGAGGGGAGTCTGGTTCTCCCTCTCCTCCCTGCTTATGCTCTCTCTCACTATCTGTCTCTATCTCTCTCTCAAATAAATGAGTAAATCTTTAAAATAAATAAATAAATAAATAAAACCGCTGGTGCCCTAGTAGCACCCAGCTGCATTCTTTTTTTTTTTTTCCCAGCTGCATTCTTTATCATAGAGTTGGAGAAAAAAAAAAAAAGTCAATTTCACTTAAGAATGACTTGAGTAATGCAGTAAATCTTATAATTTCTTAAATCTCAATCCTCAAGTACACATCTTTTTTAATATTCTGGGTAACAAAATGAAGGTATACGTAAAGCCCCTAGCTGAACAATGTAGGCTATTGTGTCTCTAAGAAAAGCCTTTGTGTGAGTCGAATGGGAACTGGACGAGGGCCTTTTCTCATAGAATGTCTTTTTTACTTGAAAGAATGATTGATGGATAAACTATGTCTATTCAAACTGGAGTGTGTGGCAGACTTTTTGGTTAAGTAATCCTGTCACCTCAAGGAGAAGAACCAGCAGTATTTGTTGCCAATGATAAGATTAGAGCTTTCAACATTGGAAAACTCATGTCTGCCACATTAAGTTTTCACAATTTTCTTTAATACTCTTCCAATGAGATGGTTAGTGATATTAATGAATGTGACCATGGGATACTGTACGATGAAATACGTCAAGTTTTGAAAGACCCACTTGCCAGTGAATCAGCATCTTCCAAATGACCGATATATAGTATTACACACTCATGTATAGGTAAAAGATCTGTTCAAACTGTGAGACAGACCAGTAGATTCTAATGTAATAGTATATGATAAGTTCATTAACGCGATTTCAGATTCCTCATTATAGATAGCCTTTAAGAAATTTACTTAAGAGTCCAGGTGTTGTTATCAGAGAAGAATATCTACAACTCTCTGAAAAGATTTTTAAAATACTTCTTTCTTTTCCAACTACATACCTGGGTGAGGCCATATTTTTTAATTCACATACTTCCTCTAAACAACGTATCTCAACAGACTGAGGAAGAAGCAGATGAGGCTCTAGCTGTCTTCTAGCAAGCTAGACATTGAAGGGATTGCAAAAATGGAAACAATGCCACTCTTCTCACTAATTTATTTTGTTTTTGATATATATATCCAAAATCATATATATATGTGTGTGTATGTGAGTGTGTATATATATATGTGTGTGTGTGTGTGTGTATGATTATATATATATGATTATATATATATATGATTTTATTTATTTGACAGAGAGAGGAGAGAGACAGAGCATAAGCAGGGGGGATAGCAGGAAGAGGGAGAGGGAGAAGCAGACGCCCTGCTGAGCAAGGAACCTGTGGGACTTGATCCCAGGACCCTGGGATCATGACCTTAGCCTAAGCAGATGCTTAACTGACTGAGCCACACAGGCGCCCTGGGCGGGGGGAAATACACACACACACACACACACACACACACACACACACGTATATATATATATTTTTTTGTCAAAGTATGTTATGTATTTAATATGTAATTAATTTATTATTGTTGTTTTTAAGTGAATTAAAATAAGGATCTGAAAGTTTTCTCGGTTTCACTTTCTTCTATAACAAACCTCAATAGACATACCCCACATAGACAAAACCTCATGCAAGTCCTTAATAATGTTTATGAGTGTAGGGGTCATGAGACCAAAAAGCTTGAGAAGTCTGTTCTTGTAACTTATCAGGCACAGTTTCCACCCCGATCATGATTTCACTTCCTGACCCTGATGTTAAACCACAGGCCATCACCTCTCAGAGAACTCCCAACCTCAGAGCAACACAATACGTTTTGTATCTCACAGCTGAAGCCTTTGTCGTGAGTTCACCCAGGTAGAGCTTGATGTCCACAGAGTGTTTGGGGGCAAGAAACTCCGCTTCCAGATCTTCATCTAAACATGGACAGTCTCAATCTGGCTCTGGAGTCAGAGAGGCTGACTCAGATCCTACCTCTCTGATTAACTCCCTGTGTGAACTTGGGCAAGTCGCTTACCTCTCTTTGTCTCTTTCCTCATCTGTAGAATGGGATGATAACAGTCATGGTCCCTTCATAGCAATTTTGATTGTTGAGAGGATTAAATGCATTAACACCCATAGAACACTTACTAGTGCCTGCTATGAAGTTAAGTCCTACATAAATGTTAGCTCTTATCCCTGTCACAATATTGAAGAAAAGTCACACACTTGTGACAAACTCCCTGTTCACGCTTGAGAAGTGAAGGGGCTGAATGTGGAGATGATTTCATCAGCAAAAATATTTTGAATCATTCAAAACCCATGTGCTCCATGAACCACCTTGTACCCACTGGCCACAGCTTCCATACACTTGGTTTCCTGAACATCACTGGTCAGCGACTATATCCCGTGTCTGCAAAAGTTCATCCAGGGCCAGTAATGCATCACAGGTCAGGTTTTTGGGGTGGGTGGGTACTCTTCGCCTGCTTGATTTTGCTTGTCCCAGCGGCTGGAGGTCACTAATGGCCAATATTGGGCAAGAGTAAAGGGTGCTAAGCACCCTACTCTTAGCAGGCCCGTCTTACTTCACCAAGAACCATCTCACCCCAAATGGCCATAGACCTGAGGAAAATGATAGGTATTGTAAAGGCTTCTCCTCCAGATGGAGTATGATGCCACCTGCTCTCCTCTGCACACTGTGTCCTCTGGCATGCACACTCGGCAGAACGTGACCACCAACCGTGCTGCCCGAGGGATGGGGGCAGGGGGTACGATGGGTAAAGTGTAGTCTACACCGCTACCTGGAGCCATCTGCCATCACTTTAAGTACACTAAAATGGGAAAGGACAAATGCTAATCACATCAAGAGGCAATCATGTCCAGAATATCAAGTTAGGGCTGAACTAAGAAATAAATCTATACTTTAAAAGGAAGAGTTGGTTTGAAGCCCTCTTGCTCCTGATAAAAACTTAAAATGTCCCAAAGTAAAAAGCAAAAGGAAAAGGTTGGATGATCACTGCTTTTGCTTGCTCCCTCATGTGTCCGGTGGCAGGCAGGTAACCTTGGTTGGGGTCCCAGCTCTCTTCTCAGCTGAGTGACCCTGATGCATTCCTAAATTCCTCTTCATTACAACTGAGGATATGACCATGCCGAATCCTGAAAGGGCCATGAGGCTTCACGGATACGTGAAATGCATAAGCTCTCTGGGAAATGTGAAGGTCTATCTGTGTTTTATTATTGTGATAATAATAAACCCTGCTTTCAACCCTGCAAGTAGATAAATGGATATTGACGACTTTATTTCCATTAGACACAGAAGTCAGGGTCAAGAAGGGAGGTGTCACCACTTATAGCTTCTGGTCTACTTAATATTGAACAAAATTAAACATATATTTTGTTTAAAAAGTCATCTTCTGGGACGCCTGGGTGGCTCAGTCAGTTAAGCATCTGCCTTCAGCTCAGGTCATGATTTCAGGGTCCTGGGATCGAGTCCTGCACTGGGCTCCCTGCTCGTAGGGAGCCTGCTTCTCCCTTTCTCTCTGCTACTCACCCTGCTTGTTCTCTATCTCTCTCTTCCCAGTAAAAAATAATAAATAAAAATAAAAGTAAAAAAAGTCATTTTCCTATGTTCTGAGATCAAAATCTCCCACCTTTTGGAAGATTCACATAGCACAGTTATTGCATTGCTGAAAGGCCAAAGAAGACAATGCATTTTTCCTTCTTTAGCAATGTTTGTTGAATGAATAAATGATCCAAACAAGTACTATATATGCTGAGAGACTTGGAGAAGTCCCCCTGGGTCAGTTCATCACAATTAGGTGAAGTAGAACTTGAAGAGATGTCAGACAGTCATTTGCTCTTCCTGGTGCCCAGTGGTCTGGAGTTCAAGGACTCAACACACAAACATGTGCTATGTTCATAATTCACTCAGCAAACCTTCCCTAGATGTGCATAACAAACAGAAATGGAATGCATAATAATTTATAAAATTTACTGCAGCTCACATTTATTGAGCATTTATGAGGGAGCCGGCACTTGTTTGGGTCTACAGTGAAAACCACCTGCATCTCTTTATGCTTCTTGATCCAGCCATGATAAACTCAGTAACTATCCTATTCAGTGTGGTTTCCTTGCTCCGTCCCTTCTCCTGCCATCTGACAACTCCTGACCCAGCCGGAGATCTGGATGAATCTGAGACTAGTTCTGTGTTCACAGACCAGAAAAGGAGGCAGACGAACAAAAAGTTAAGTGCAATAAAATACTCAAAGGCTGTAACAGTTATCTGTTCTAGGTGTGGTGAGAACACAACGCACAATAGTCAGTCATTCTCACACCTAAGTGCTTCCAGACCCAGTTGCTTGCTGTCATGGAGCCACCAAAGAGGAGTGATGTCGCTGCCAGGAGGACTGACTGGATTTCAGACTAAACATTTCTGCGGGGACAAGACCCTGCCTAAAGATGCCACCATATCTTCCTCTTTACAATAGCACTTTGGGGCTTCTGTTCCTAGCCTGGTAGATGAGACAGCTTTTTCCTAGTCTCACCCTTGTGCCCTCACAGATGGGAGTGACTCCCTACCTTCCTGCTGACCTAACTGGTTGACCCCCAGGTATCCACAGTTCAGGTCAGGAGTTGTCAGATGGTGGAAGAAGGGAGGGAGCAAGAAAACCACACTGAATAGGATGGTGGCTGAGTTCATCAGGGCTGGATTTTTTAAGGTTTGCCAAGAATGCAAAACTCCGTGTCTCAAAAATTATTAGCCTGGATGCAATTACCAGATGGGAAGAGACACCCTTCTCACTGACAAGCAGGAGTGGGGGACTCTCAAAGACCGTGGAGAGTCTTATTTAAAAATGAAGGGATCTTGTTTGCCCACAGCTATTGGGTGGAGTTCAGTCAGACCCACTCCACAGTCATTATCTGGACTCTACCTCGATTAACTCCTGCTTGGCCTTCAGGGGAAATAATGGATGTTGAAGTGCCTGGAGAATGAAAAAATCCTATACACATATAATGGCCCTCTACCACTCTGCAATCATCTCCATCAACACAGTTTTTGTAAGCATCTACCTCCTGCAGGGAGGGAATCTTAGGAGATGCTGAGGTCCCGAGAAGACTATGGCTCTTACAATTAGAGTCAGGGCTCATGATTTCAGAAACAGGAGCTATCCATTGGACCAAATATATTTTTTTCTTTTTTCTTTAATTGAAGTATAGTTGACATACAGTGTTATATTAGTTTCGGTGTACAATACAGTGATTCAACATTTCCATACATTACTCAGTGCTCATAATGCTAAGTGTAGGCTTGATCCCCTTTGCCTATTTCACCCATCCCCCACCCACTGCCTTTCTGGCAACCACCAGTTTGTTCTTTGTATTTGAGAGTCTGTTTTTTGTCTTTTTATTGTTGTTGTTCATTTGTTTCTTAAATTCCACATGTGTATCAAATCTTACAGTATTTGTCTTTTTCTGACTGATTTCACTTGGCATTTTACCCTCCAGATCCATCCATATTGCAAACAGTAAGCTCTCATTCTTTTTGATGGCTGAGTAATATCCCATTATATATATAAAACACACATGTCTATATCTATATATCACATTTTCCTTTATAAAATTTGTTAAAGTTTTTATTTATTTGAGAAAGAGAGTACAAATGGGGGAGGGACAGAGGGAGAAGGAGAAGCAGACTCCCTGCTGAGGGGGGAGCCTGAGGTTGGGCTCGATCCCAAGAACCTAGATCACAACCAAAGGCAGACCCTTAACTGACTGAACCACCCAGGTGCCCCTAAATATCATTTTCTTTATCCATTCATCTATTGATTGACACTTGGGTTGCTTCCGTATCTTGGCTATTGTAAATAATGCTGCCATAACATAGGGGAGCAGATAGATATTTTTTTTTCTGGAATTAGTATTTTTGTTTTCTTTGGGTAAACACCCAATAGTAGAATTACTGAGTCATTCGGTAATTCTATTTTTAATTTTTTTGAAGAACCTCCATACTGTTTTCCATCATGGCTGTACCAATTTGCATTTCCACTAACAGTGCATGAGGGTTCCTTTTTCTCCACATCCTAGCCAATACTAGCTGTTTCTTATGTTTTTGATTTTAGCCATTCTGATAAGTATGAGGTGATACCTCATTGTGGTTTTGATTTGCATTTCCCCGATGATGAGTGATGTTGAACATTTTTTAATGTGTCTGTTGGCCATGTGCACGTCTTCTTTGGGGAGTTATCTATTCAGGTCTCCTGCTCAATTTTTAATCAAATTATTTGTTGGTTTGTTTTGGTATTGAGTAGTATAATTTTTTTTATATATTTTGGATATTAACCCTTTATCAGATATGTCATTTGCAAATATCTTCTCCCATTCAGCAGGTTGCCTTTTAGTTTTGTTGATAATTTCCTTTACTGTGCAAAAGCTTTTTTTTTTTAATTTTGATGTACTCCCTGTAGTTTATTTTTGCTTTTGCTTCCCTTGACAAAGGAGACATATCTAGAAAAATGTTTCTATGGCTGTTGTGAAAGAAATTACTATATTTTCTTCTAGGAGTTTTATGGTTTCAGGTCTCATATTTAGATCTTTAATCCATGTTGAGTTTATTTTTGTGTGTGGTATAAGAAAGTTGTCCAGTTTCATTTTTTTGCATGTAGCTGTGCAGTTTTCCCAGAACCATTTATCAAAGACTTTGCCCATTGTATATTCTTGCCTCCTTTGTCGAAGATTAATTGACCATATAAGCATGGATTTATTTCTGGGCTCTCTGCTCTGTTCCATGGATCAGTGTGTCTATTTTTGTGCCAGCACCATACTGTTTTAACACTACAGCTTTGTAGCGTATCTTGAAATCTGGGATTGTGAGGACCAAATAATTAATGAGTGATAATGAGTTTTCAGGATATAAGGACTGAATATTATAAACTCAAGTAACCAGAGGAAGGCCTGAAGACTAATATTCAAGTAAAATTGGTATAGATCATACTGACTTCAGAATTTCTTCCTATCTCCTTTTTCTCAGTGTCTAGACAGGAGTCTCACATATAGCCTCAACATTGAACCAATCAGAAGTTCTAACCCAGTCAAACCTGAAGGCTTTGCTTTCTTCCATTCAATTTTTTTAAATTAATTTTTTTCTGTAATTCATTCTGAATTTTTCTCATCTACAATGTCTTTAGGAACTTGGATAGGCACAGGATGCAAGTTTCCCTTCAAAGAACACCTTCTTGAATAATCTACTCCATACTTTTCAGAGTGGAAGCCACTAGCCACAGTGAGGGTCTTTAATACTGGATATGTGTCTAGTGTGACAGAAAAGCTAGGTTTTAAATTTTATTTAATTTTCATATTTGAATTGTACCTTTAAGAACAGTTGCTCAATTCAGTTACCGAAAAACTTCTAAGTACATTCAGGAATGTGAATCAGTTTTTTCAACCATAATCTACATACAGACCAAATATTTCCAGTGAGAATTTAGAGTCCAAATTGAGACATCTTATAAGTGTAAAATACGTATCAAATTTAAAAATCCTTTTTATGAAAATTTTTTTATTAATTATTTTCTATTTGATAGCATATAAAGATGATAATATTGGATATTTGGGGTATATAACACATTACTGAAATCAATTCCACCTCTTTACTTGTTTAATGTGGCTACCAGAAAATAAATAATTATGTATACGGCTGGAATTATATTTCTGTTGGACAGTGTTGCTCTACATAATTAATAGCATATATCATTAAGGCTAATTTTCCCATAGAAATCAATGTAAAGTACAGAGGATGCATCCTATAGTGATTGTAGAATTGTTCTGCTTAAATGCTGATTTTTATTTCTCACTATTTTCCCTAATATTTAGAATAATTTTTCCTCTTAAAACAATAGCCCATTTGGCCTTCTTCAGATGATTAAGCCAAATTTAGCTCAAGTTCCCAAAGTGCTGATTGTCAGGCTTTGAATTAGCATGGCCTCTTAATGCTTTGGATGGTTTTTATTATAAAAGAAAATACTTTGAAATTCTTTTTTTTTTTTTTTTCCCCAATTTATTTATTTTCAGAAAAACAGTATTCATTATTTTTTCACCACACCCAGTGCTCCATGCAAGCTGTGCCCTCTATAATACCCACCACCTGGTACCCCAACCTCCCACCCCCCCCGCCACTTCAGACCCCTCAGACTGTTTTTCAGAGTCCATAGTCTCTCATGGTTCACCTCCCCTTCCAATTTACCCAAATTCCCTACTACTCTCTAACGCCCCTTGTCCTCCATGCTATTGGTTATGCTCCACAAATGAGTGAAACCATATGATAATTGACTCTCTCTGCTTGACTGATTTCACTCAGAATAATCTCTTCCAGTCCCGTCCATGTTGCTACAAAAGTTGGATATTCGTCCTTTCTGATGGAGGCATAATACTCCATAGTGTATATGGACCACATCTTCCTTATCCATTCATCCGTTGAAGGGCATCTTGGTTCTTTCCATAGTTTGGCGACTGTGGCCATTGCTGCTATAAACATTGGGGTACAGATGGCCCTTCTTTTCACGACATCTGTATCTTTGGGGTAAATACCCAGGAGTGCAATTGCAGGGTCGTAGGGAAGCTCTATTTTTAATTTCTTGAGGAATCTCCACACTGTTCTCCAAAGAGGCTGCACCAACTTGCATTCCCACCAACAGTGTAAGAGGGTTCCCCTTTCTCCACATCCTCTCCAACACATGTTGTTTCCTGTTTTGTTAATTTTGGCCATTCTAACTGGTGTAAGGTGATATCTCAATGTGGTTTTAATTTGAATCTCCCTGAGGGCTAATGATGATGAGCATTTTTTCATGTGTCTGATAGCCATTTGTATTTCTTGATTGGAGAAGTGTCTGTTCATATCTTCTGCCCATTTTTTGATGTGTTTGTCTGTTTCGTGTGGGTTGAGTTTGAGGAGTTCATTATAGATCCTGGATATCAACCTTTTGTCTGTACTGTCATTTGCAAATATCTTCTCCCATTCCGTGGGTTGCCTCTTTGTTTTTTTGACTGTTTCCTTTGCTGTGCAGAAGCTTTTGATTTTGATGAAGTCCCAGAAGTCTATTTTCGCTTTTGTTTCCTTTGCCTTTGGAGACGTATCTTGAAAGAAGTTGCTGTGGCTGATATCGAAGAGATTACTGCCTATGTTCTCCTCTAAGATTCTGATAGATTCCTGTCTCACGTTGAGGTCTTTTATCCATTTTGAGTTGATCTTTGTGTATGGTGTAAGAGAATGGTCGAGTTTCATTCTTCTACATATAGCTGTCCAGCTTTCCCAGCACCATTTATTGAAGAGACTGTCTTTTTTCCACTGTATATTTTTTCCTGTTTTGTCGAAGATTAATTGACCATAGAGTTGAGGGTCCATATCAGGGCTCTCTACTCTGTTCCACTGGTCTATGTGTCTGTTTTTATGCCAGTACCATGCTGTCTTGGTGATCACAGCTTTGTAATAAAGCTTGAAATCAGGTAAGGTGATGCCGCCAGCTTTATTTTTGTTTTTCAACGTTTCCTTAGCGATTCGGGGTCTCTTCTGATTCCATACAAATTTTTGGATTATTTGCTCCAGCTCTTTGAAGAATGCCGGTGGAATTTTGATCGGAATGGCATTAAAAGTATAGATTGCTCTAGGCAGTATAGACATTTTAACGATGTTTATTCTTCCGATCCAAGAGCATGGAATGGTCTTCCATCTTTTTGTGTCTTCTTCAATTTCTTTCATGAGTGTTCTATAGTTCCTCAAGTATAGATCCTTTACCTCTTTAGTTAGGTTTATTCCCAGGTATCTTATGGTTCTTGGTGCTATAGTAAATGGAATAGATTCTCTAATTTCCCTTTCTGTATTTTCCTTGTTAGTGTATAAGAAAGCCACTGATTTCTGCACATTGACTTTGTATCCTGCCACGCTGCTGAATTGCTGTATGAGTTCTAGTAGTTTGGGGGTGGAGTCTTTTGGGTTTTCCATATAAAGAATCATGTCATCTGCGAAGAGAGAGAGTTTGACTTCTTCATTACCAATTTGGATACCTTTTATTTCTCTCTGTTGTCTGATTGCTGTTGCTAGGACTTCTAATACTATGTTGAACAAGAGTGGTGAAAGTGGGCATCCTTGTCTTGTTCCTGATCTCAACGGGAAGGCTGCAAGCTTTTTCCCATTGAGGATGATATTTGCTGTGGGTCTTTCATAGATAGATTTGATGAGGTTCAGGAATGTTCCCTCTATCCCTATACTTTGAAGCGTTTTAATCAGGAACGGATGTTGGATTTTGTCAAATGCTTTTTCTGCATCAATTGAGAGGACCATGTGGTTCTTCTCTCTTCTCATATTAATTTGTTGTATCACATTGATTGATTTACGAATGTTGAACCATCCTTGTAGCCCAGGGATGAATCCCACCTGATCATGGTGGATAATCTTTTTAATGTGTTGTTGGATCCTGTTGGCTAGGATCTTGTTGAGAATCTTAGCATCCATATTCATCAGTGATATTGGTCTGAAATTCTCCTTTTTGGTAGGGTCCTTGCCTGGTTTGGGGATCAGGGTAATGCTGGCTTCATAGAAAGAGTCTGGAAGTTTTCCTTCTGCTTCAATTTTTTGAAACAGCTTCAGGAGAATAGGTGTTATTTCTTCTTGGAAGGTTTGGTAGAATTCCCCAGGGAATCCGTCAGGTCCTGGGCTCTTGTTTTTTGGGAGATTTTTGATCACTGCTTCAATCTCGTTATTAGATATCGGTCTATTCAGGTTGTCGATTTCTTCCTGGTTCAATTTTGGTAGTTTATATTTTTCCAGGAATGCATCCATTTCATCTAGGTTGCTAAGCTTATTGGCATATAACTGTTCGTAGTAACTTCTGATGATTGTTTCTACTTCCTTGGTGTTAGTTGTGATCTCTCCCCTTTCATTCATAATTTTATGAATTTGGGATTTCTCTCTTTTCTTTTGGATTAGTGTAGCCAGTGGCTTATCGATCTTATTGATTCTTTCAAAAAACCAGCTTCTAGTTTCATTGATACGTTCTACTGTATCTCTGGTTTCTCCCTCATTGATCTCAGCTCTAATCTTGATGATTTCCCTTCTTATGTGTGGAGTTGGTTTGATTTGTTGTTGATCCTCCAGTTCTTTAAGGTGTAGAGACAGCTGGTGTGTTCTGGATTTTTCAATTTTTTTGAGCAAGGCTTGGATGGCTATATATTTTCCCCTTAGGACCGCCTTTGCTGTATCCCATAGGTTTTGGACCGAAGTGTCTTCATTCTCATTGGTTTCCATGAATTGTTTCAGTTCTTCTTTGATCTCCTGGTTGATCCAAGCATTCTTAAGCAAGGTGGTCTTTAGCTTCCAGGTGTTTGAGTTCCTTCGGAACTTTTCCTTGTGATTGAGCTCCAGTTTCAAAGCATTGTGATCTGAGAATATGCAGGGAATAATCTCAGTCTTTTGGTATCGGCTGAGTCCTGATTTGTGACCCAGTATGTGGTCTATTCTGGAGAAGGTTCCGTGTGCACTTGAGAAGAATGAGTATTCTGCTGTTTTAGGGTGGAATGTTCTGTATATATCTATGAGGTCCATCTGGTCCAATGTGTCGTTCAATGCTCTTGTTCCTTTATTGATTTTCTGCTTCGATGATCTGTCTAATTCTGAAAGAGGCGTGTTAAGATCACCTACGATTAGTGTATTCATATCAATATGACTCTTTATCTTGATTAACAGTTTTCTTAAGTAATTGGCTGCTCCCATATTGGGAGCATAGATATTTACAATTGTTAGATCATCTTGGTGGATAGTCCCTTTAAGGATTATGTAGTGTCCTTCTGTATCTCTGACTGCAGTCTTTAGTTTGAAGTCTAATTTATCTGATATGAGAATCGCTACCCCAGCCTTCTTTTGAGTCCCATTGGCATGAAAGATGCTTCTCCACCCCTTCACTTTCAGTCTGCGTGTATCTTTAGGTTCGAAATGGGTCTCTTGTAGACAGCATATGGATGGGTCCTGTCGTTTTATCCAATCTGCAACCCTGTGCCGTTTTATGGGTGCATTGAGGCCATTCACATTGAGAGTGATTATTGATAGATACGTTTTTATTGACATCGAGTTACCTTTGAAGTCTTTCTTTCTGTAGACTGTCTCTATATTTCTGTTCAATGCTATTCTTGGGATTTTTCCTCTTTTATAGAACCCCCCTTAATATTTCCTGCAGTATCGGCTTGGTGGTTGCATAGTCTTTTAAGTCTTGCCGGTCTTGGAAACTCTTTATCTCTCCATCCATTTTGAATGTCAGTCTTGCTGGATAAAGTATTCTTGGCTGCATGTTCTTCTCATTTAGTGCCCTGAATATATCTTGCCAGCCTCTTCTGGCTTGCCAGGTCTCTGTGGACAGGTCTGACGTTATTCTGATGGGCTTCCCTCTGTAAGTAAGGAGCCTCTTTGCCCTGGCAGCTTTCAAGAGATTATACCTACAATTATAATTTCTCAATTTGACTATCAGGTGTCGTGATGTTTTTTTGGAGTGTATAATCTTGGGTGGAGACCGTTCAGCCTCTAGTACATGAACGCTGGTTTCATTCGCGAGACTCGGAAAGTTTTCATGAAGGACTTGTTCCACGACATCTTCTAGACTTCTTTCTTTCTCCTCCCCTTCAGGAATTCCAATAATTCTGACGTTGGAACACTTCATGGCATCACTTATTTCCCTAATTCTGCTTTCGTGGGATCTAAGCTGTTTGTTCCAGGCTTCCTCCTGATCCTTTCTCTCTATCTGTTTGTCTTCCAGATCACTAATTCTATCTTCTGTCTCAGTTACCCTAGCTTTGAGAGAGTTTAGATTGGATTGGAACTCATTGAGAGCATTGTGGACCTCCTCCCTGGTAGCTTTAAGCTCCGCCCTAACATTGTGAACATCCTGTCTGGTCGCTTTCAGTTCGGCTCTAATCAATTCTGTTTGGTCATCCATGGCTTTCTCCAACCTAGCTATTGCCTGGATAATTGTTAGCCTGAATTCTCTTTCCGACATATTGTCTATGTTGATAGCCGTTAGCTCTGTTGCGGAAGGTCCATCCTCTGTATTTTTCTTCTGTTGGGCATTCCTCCTCCTAGTCATTTTGGTGGGAGAAGACTGAACAGATGTAGCTGGATGTATCAACTCTGGTGCAGTCAAGGTGCACCCTGGAACACTTCCTGATCTCCGTCTAGAAGCCTCAGTCTGGGTGCAGAAGCTGAATAAATTCCCCCTTGGACGCTGGCAGTGCAGGTTCCAAGTTAAAGACCCTGGGGGCGCAGGATCTTTTGCTCGTCCCCAAAGCCAAGGCAGTGGCGGCTGTCTGGGAGCTCCTGACCGCCAGAGAGGTTCCAAGCAGCGATCGCACACTGAGATTTTGCCGCCGGCCGGGGCTGGGAGTGCCCGGCTTGCGCGCACCTCTTTTCAGAGGCGGCTGTGGGTCGGGCGCGCGTCTGGGGCACTGAGAACGGGGCGCTGGTCCGTAAGCCGCAGGCTGGGCTTTTGCGCGCCTCTGTCCGGGGAAGAGTTTCGCGGGCGCGAGGCTTAGACTTTGAAACAATGGCCCGGGTCAAGAAGCGCCCCAGGGCCTTAGAAACCCAGGAGAGCTGGAGCGACGTGCACGCGCATCTCAAGCTTTGTGGTAGGGCTAGCGCGCGTTCTGCAGACCGGCTCCCATCCCCTCACAGGAGCCGGAACCCCGCGCTCTGGGGCACGCTGGCGGCTTAGGGACCAGGAGCCGGTTTCTCCGCCGCACTCTCTCTGCCTCCGCGCCGGGGAGGCCGTCTGGGACCGGGGACTCAAGCCCCTGTCCCTAGCCACCCCGATTCCCACAATTTGCCCCCGCGATCCTTTGCTCTTTTGGAGTGCTTTCAACCAGTCTCCGAGTTAATGCTGGTCCCCAGACGCAGGGCACTCTCGCTCGTATCGGGGTATTACTTTTGCACCGGTCGCCTCTGGTGGCTCCCTCCCCCTTTTGTTTATCTTCCGATATCAGTCCGCTGTTCCCATTCCGCTTTACCTGCTCACTGGCGTCTTCTGCCCCTGTAGAGATCCAGACGTGTATAATTCTGATCTCAGGCTGATTTCATGGGTGATCAGAGTTCTTTGGTAGGTAATCAGCTCACTTTGGGGTACCAGCTGAAAAGACGCCTCTTCCTAGTACCCCGCCATCTTGTCCCCCCCTACTTTGAAATTCTAATGACATTGCATATTTAAATAATAGCACATTGGTCGCTTACAGAATTTCAGGTGTACGTACTGATAAATGGCTTTTATTACTTATCAGCTAAGGTAGAAGCCTTCTGGCAACAGGATTTGAGTTTATAATTCACTTAGTCACCAAAATTAAAAATGTGTCATTCTTTATAAAGAAAATTTTATTTTTATAAAATATATTTAATAACATTATATTACTCCTATATTAATAGTAAGGTAAGAGAGGAGGAGTCAAGATGGTGGAGAAGTAGCAGGCTGAGGCTACATCAGGTAGCAGGACATCAGCTAGATAGCTTACCTACAGATCCAACGGGAGATCGAAGAGAAGAACAGCAATTCTAGAAACAGAAAATCAACCACTTTATGAAAGGTAGGACTGGCGGAGAAGTCAACCCAAAGCGACGGGAAGATAGACCGCGGGGGTAGGGGCCAGCTCTGGGCAAGCGGCAGAGCAATGGAGCACAAAATCGGGACTTTTAAAAGTCTGTTCCGCTGAGGGACATCGCTTCAGAGGCTAAATCGGGGTGAAGCCCACGTGGGGTCAGCATGGCCCTAGGTCCCGCAGGGTCACAGAAGGATCGGGGGTGTCTGAGTGTCGCAGAGCTTGCAGGTATTAGAAAGGGGAAGCTGGCTACAGAGACAGAGTTGAGGAGTGAGCTCTCAGCTCGGGTTTACCTTGAACCGGTCGCAGCCTGGATGAGCTCGGAGCGTGGCTGGAGGCCAGGGAGATGGGAGTTATTGGGCGCTATTCTCTGAGCGCGCACAGAGGATTGAGGCCCTGAGCTCTCAGCTCCTCTGGGCAGGAGATTGGGAGGCTGCCATTTTCATTCCCGTCCTTCAGAACTCTATGGAAAGTGTTCAGGGAACAAAAGCTTCCGAAAGTGAACCTGAGCCGATTACTCAGCCCGGCCCCTGGTAAGGGCGGTGCAATTCCGCCTGGGGCAAAGACACATGAGAATCACTACAACAGGCCCCTCCCCCAAAAGATCAATAAGAAATCCATCCAGGACCAAGTTCACCTACCAAGGAGTGCAGTTTCAATACCAAGGAGAGCAGCGGAATTCCAGAGGAGGAGAAAGCAAAGCACTGAACTCATGGCTTTCTCCCTATGATTCATTAGTCCTGCAGTTAATTTAAATTTTTTCCAATTTTTTTTTCTTCTTCTGCTAATTTTTTTTAACTTTTACCCTTTTCTTTTTTAATGTTTTTTAACTAGTTTATCATATATATATTTTTTTTCTTTTTTTAATTTTTTCATTATTCGTTTTCTTTTTTAATTGTTTCTTTTTTTTTCTGAACCTCTTTTTTCTGAACCCTTTCTCCCCACCATGATTTGGGGTCTCTTCTGATTTGGTTAAAGCATATTTTCCTGGGATTGTTGCCACCATTTTAGTATTTTACTTGCTCCTTCATATACTCTTATCTGGACAAAATGACAAGGTGGAAAAACTCACCACAAAAAAAAAAAAAAAAGAACAAGAGGCAGCACTGAAGGCTAGGGACCTAATCAATACAGACATTGGTAATATGTCAGATATGAGGTTCAGAATGATGATTCTCAAGGTTCTAGCCGGGCTCAAAAAAGGCACGAAAGATATTAGAGAAACCCTCTCGGGAGATATAAAAGCCCTTTCTGGAGAAATAAAAGAACTAAAACCTAACCAAGTTGAAATTAAAAAAGCTATTAATGAGGTGCAATTAAAAATGGAGGCTCTCACTGTTAGGATAAATGAGGCAGAAGAAAGAATTAGTGATATAGAGGACCAAATGACAGAGAATAAAGAAGCTGAGCAAAAGAGGGACAAACAGCTACTGGACTACGATGGAAGAATTCGAGAGATAAGTGGCATGAAACAACATTAGAATAATTGGGATTCCAGAAGAAGAAGAAAGAGGGGAGCAGAATGTATATTGGAGAGAATTATTGGAGAGAATTTCCCCAATATGGCAAAGGGAACAAGCATCAAAATCCAGGAGGTGCAGAGAACCCCCCTCAAAATCAACAAGATTAGGTCCACACCCCATCACCTAATAGTAAAATTTACAAGTCTTAGTGACAAAGAGAAAATTCTGAAAGCAGCCCGGGAAAAGAAGACTGTAACATACAATGGTAAAAATATTAGATTGGCAGCAGACTTATCCACAGAGACCTGACAGGCCAGAAAGAACTGGCATGATATATTCAGAGCACTAATTGAGAAAAACATGCAGCCAAGAATACTATATCCAGCTAGGCTATCATTGAAAATAGAGATAAAAAGCTTCCAGGACAAACAAAAACTGAAAGAATTGGCAAACACCAAACCAGCTCTACAGGAAATATTGAAAGGGGGTCCTCTAAGCAAAGAGAGAGCCTAAAAGTAGTATATCGGAAAGGAACAGAGACAATATACAGTAACAGTCACCTTACAGGCAATACAATGGCACTAAATTCATATATCTCAATAGTTACCCTGAATGTTAATGGGCTAAATGCCCCAATCAAAAGACACAGGGTGGCTCCCTCCCCCTTTTGTTTGGAAACAACATGTGTTGGAGAGGATGTGGACAAAGGGGAACCCTCTTACACTGTTGGTGGGAATACAAGTTGGTGCAGCCTCTTTGGAGAACAGTGTGGAGATTCCTCAAGAAATTAAAAATAGAGCTTCCCTATGACCCTGCAATTGCACTCCAAGGTATTTACCACAAAGATACAGATGTCGTGAAAAGAAGGGGCATCTGTACCCCAATGTTTATAGCAGCAATGGCCACAGTCGCCAAACTATGGAAAGAACCAAGATGCCCTTCAACGGATGAATGGATAAGGAAGATGTGGTGCATATACACTATGGAGTATTATGCTTCCATCAGAAAGGATGAATACCCAACTTTTGTAGCAACATGGACGGGACTGGAAGAGATTATGCTGAGTGAAATAAGTCAAGCAGAAAGAGTCAATTATCATATGGTTTCACTTATTTGTGGAGCATAACAAATAGCATGGAAGAAAAGGGGTATTAGAGAGGAGAAGGGAGTTGGGGTAAATTGGAAGGGGAGGTGAACCACGAAGACTATGGACTCTGAAAAACAATCTGAGGGGTTTGAAGTGGTGGTGGGGTGGGAGGTTGGGGTACCAGGTGATGGGTATTATAGAGGGCACGGCTTGCATGGAGCACTGGGTGTGGTGAAAAAATAATGAATACTGTTTTTCTGAAAATAAATAAATTAAAAAAAAAAGACACAGGGTATCAGAATGGATAAAAAACAAAACCCATCTATATGTTGCCTACAAG
Organism: Neogale vison; assembly: GCF_020171115.1. NCBI lineage: Eukaryota > Metazoa > Chordata > Mammalia > Carnivora > Mustelidae > Neogale > Neogale vison. The sequence goes on from NC_058096.1 coordinate 123,775,452, forward strand.
AAACTCATTTCAGACCCGAAGACACCTCCAGATTTAAAGTGAGGAGGTGGAAAACAATTTACCATGCTAATGGACATTAGAAGAAAGCAGGGGTGGCAATCCTTAGATCAGATCAATTAGATTTTAAGCCAAAGACTATAATAAGAGATGAGGAAGGACACTATATCATACTCAAATGATCTGTCCAACAAGAAGATCTAACAATTTTAAATATCTATGCCCCTAACATGGGAGCAGCCAACTATATAAACCAATTAATAACAAAATCAAAGAAACACATCAGCAGGATGTGAGGGCGATCTGGCTGCGACATCTGTCACCCTATTGATCACCAGGGTTGATTCGGCTGATCTGGTTGGCTAGGCGGGTGTCCCCTTCCTCCCTCACCGCTCCACGTGTGTCACTCCTGAAGCTGCACGCTCGGTCGAAGAGGACGACCTTCCCCTAGAGGAAAGGACCGTTCTTCAGTCAAGGGTATATGAGTAACTGCGCTCCCCTGCTAGAACCTCCAAAGAAACATATCAATAGAAATACAATAATAGTAGGGGACTTTAAAACTCCCCTCACTGAAATGGACAGATCATCCAAGCAAAAGATCAGCAAGGAAATAAAAGCCTTAAATAACACACTGGACCAGATGGACATCACAGATATATTCAGAACATTTCATCCCAAAGCAACAGAATACGCATTCTTCTCTGGTGCACATGGAACATTCTCCAGAATAGATCACATCCTGGGTCCTAAATCAGGTCTCAACTGGTATAAAAAGATTGGGATCATTCCCTGCATATTTTCTGACCACAATGCTCTGAAGCTAGAACTCAATCACAAGAGGAAATTTGGAAAGAACCCAAATACATGGAGACTAAACAGCATTCTTCTAAAGAATGAATGGGTCAACCAGGAAATTAAGGAAGAATTGAAAAAAATCATGGAAACATGATAATGAAAACACAACGGTTCAAAATCTGTGGGACACAGCAAAGGCAGTCTTGAGAGGAAAATATATAGCAGTACAAGACTTTCTCGAGAAACAACAAAGGTCTCAAGTACACAACCTAACCCTACACCTAAAGGAGCTAGAGAAAGAACAAGAAAGAAATCCTAAACCCAGCAGGAGAAGAGAAATAATAAAGATCAGAGCATAAATCAATGAAATAAAAACAAACAAACAAAAAAATCCAATAGAAACTAGGAGCTGTTTCTTTGAAAGAATCAGATTGATAAACCCCTGCCAGACTTATCAAAAAGAAAATAGAAAGTACCCAAATAAATAAAATCATGAATTAAAGAGGAGAGATCACAACTAACACCGAAGAAATACAAACAATTATAAGAACACACTATGAGCAACTCTATGCAAACAAATTTGACAATCTGGAAGAAATGGATGCATTTCTAGAGACATATAAACTACCACAACTGAACCAGGAAGAAATAGAAAACCTGAACAGACCCATAACCAGTAAGGAGATTGAAACAGTCATTAAAAATCTCCAAACAAACAAAAGTCCAGGGCCAGACAACTTCCCAGGGGAATTCTACCAAACGTTTAAAGAACTAATTCCTATTCTCCTGAAACTGTTTCCAAAAAATAGAAATGGAAGGAAAACTTCCAAACTCATTTTCTGAGGCCAGCATCACCTTGATCCCAAAACCAGCCAAGGATCCCATCAAAAAAGAGAACTACAGGCCAATATCCTTGATGAACACAGATGTGAAAATTCTCACCAAAATACTAGCCAATAGGATTCAACAGTACATTAAAAGGATTATTCACAAAATAATGAATACTGTTTTTCTGAAAATAAATAAATTGGAAAAAAAAATAAAATAAAATAAAAGGATTATTCATCACGACCAAGTGGGATTTATTCCAGGGTTGCAAGGTTGTTTCAACATCCACAAATCAATGTCGTGAAAAGAAGGGGCATCTGTACCCCAATGTTTATAGCAGCAATACATTAATAACATAAAGAACAAGAACCATATGATACTCTCAATAGATGCTGAAAAAGCATTTGACAAAGTACAGCATCCCTTCCTGATCAAAACTCATCAAAGTGTAGGGATAGAGGGCACATACCTCAATATTATCAGAGCCATCTATGAAAAACCCACTGCAAAAATCATTCTCAATGGAGAAAAACTGAAAGCTTTTCCGCTAAGGTCAGGAACATGGCAGGGATGTCCATTATCACCACTACTATTCAACATAGTACTAGAAGTCCTATCTTCAGCAATCAGACAACAAAAGGAAATTAAAGGCATCCAAATCAGCAAAGAAGAAGTCAAACTACCACTCTTTGCAGATTATATGAGACTATATGTGGAAAACCCAAAAGACTCCACTCCAAAACTGTTAGAACTTATACGGGAATTCAGTTTAGTGTCAGGATATAAAATCAATGCACAGAAATCGGTTGCATATCTCTACACCAACAACAAGACAGAAGAAAGAGAAATTAAGGAGTTAGTTCCATTTACAATTGCACCCAAAACTATAAGATACCTAGGAATAAACCTAACCAAAGAGGCTAAGAATCTATACTCGGAAAACTATAAAGTACTCAAGAAAGAAATTGAGGAAGACACAAAGAAATGGAAAAATGTTCCATGCTCCTGGATTAGAAGAACAAATATTGTGAAAATGTCTATGCTACCTAAAGCAATCTACACATTTAATGCAATTCCTATCAAAATATCATCCATTTTTTTCAAAGAAATGGAACAAATAATTCTAAAATTTATATGGAATCAGAAAAGACCTCGAATAGCCAAAGGAATACTGAAAAAGAAAGCCAAAGTTGGTGGCAGCACAATTCCAGACTTCAAGCTCTATTACGAAGCTGTCATCATCAAGACAGCATAGTACTGGCACAAAAACAGACACATAGATCAATGGAACAGAACCGAGAGCCCAGAAATAGACCCTCAACTCTATGGTCAACTAATCTTCGACAAAGCAGGAAAGAATGTCCAATGGAAAAAAGACAGCCTCTTCAATAAATGGTGTTGGGAAAATTGGACAGCCACGTGCAGAAAAATGAAATTGGACCATTTCCTTACACCACACACAAAAATAGACTCAAAATGGATGAAGGACCTCAATGTGAGAAAGGAATCCATCAAAATCCTTGAGGAGAACACAGGCAGCAACCTCTTCGACCTCAGCTGCAGCAACATCTTCCTAGGAACATCGCCAAAGGCAAGGGAAGCAAGGACAAAAGTGAACTATTGGGATTTCATCAAGATCAAAAGCTTTTGCACAGCAAAAGAAACAGTTAACAAAACCAAAAGACAACTGACAGAATGGGAGAAGATATTTGCAAATGACATATCAGATAAAGGACTAGTGTCCAAAATCTATAAAGAACTTAGCAAACTCGACACCCAAAGAACAAATAATCCAATCAAGAAATGGGCAGAGGACATGAACAGACATTTCTGCAAAGAAGACAGACAGATACATGAAAAACTGCTCCATATCACTCGGCATCAGGGAAATACAAATCAAAACCACAATGAGATATCAACTCACACCAGTCAGAATGGCTAAAATCAACAAGTCAGGAAATGACAGATGCTGGCGAAAATGCGGAGAAAGGGGAACCCTTCTCCACTGTGGGTGGAAATGCAAGCTGGTGCAACCACTCTGGAAAACAGCATGGAGGTTCCTCAAAATGTTGAAAACAGAACTGCCCTATGACCCAGCAATTGCACTACTGGGTATTTACCCTAAAGATACAAACGTAGTGATCCGAAGGGGCACGTGCACCCGAATGTTTATAGCAGCAATGTCCACAATAGCCAAACTATGGAAAGAACCTAGATGTCCATCAACAGATGAATGGATCAAGAAGATGTAGTATATATACACAATGGAATACTATGCAGCCATCAAAAGAAATGAAATCTTGCCATTTGTGACGACGTGGATGGAACTAGAGGGTATCATGCTTAGTGAAATAAGTCAATCAGAGAAAGACAACTATCATATGATCTCCCTGACATGAGGTAGTGGAGATGCAACATGGGGGGCTAAGGGGGTAGGAGAAGAATGAATGAAACAAGATGGGATCAGGAGGAAGACAAACCATAAGTGACACTTAATCTCATAATACAAACTGAGGGTTGCTGGAGGAAGGGGGTTAGGGAGAGGGGGGTGGGGTTATGGTCATTGGGGAGGGTATGTGCTATGGTGAGTGCTGTGAAGTGTGTAAACCTGGCGATTCACAGACCTGTACCCCGGGGATAAAAATACATTATATGTTTATAAAAAATAAAAAATAAATAAAAAATTTTTAAGAAACTGAAAAAAATAGTAAAGTAATAATTTTTATAAAATAATACTTTTATATTACATGTTGGGTCATATAATGTCATTACATTACATTTTCTTTTAATTAGAATAATTCAAATTCACAGAAAATGTGATGCACTGTGTTTATTTCCCTGAAACTGGGAGGACAGCAAACTTGGGCTTGTTAAAGGCACAAGTGAGGGATCTAAGGAATTCTGCTTCTGGTGCAGACATGTAGGCTTCTAACACCCAGACTCTCTCACATTACCTACAACCCTGGAAAAATACCTCCCCCTCCCAAATACCTGACGCCTGGAGAGTGACTGAAAGGAGAGATTTTGGAGGGGAGTAGAAAAAACTACTAAAAATGGGTGAGTTTTCAGATTCTTAATAATTATTAAAAATTGTGAAAAAAATTCACATAACATAAAATGTACCATCTGAACCCTTTCTGAGTGTACAATTCAATATTCCTAAGTGCCTTCATGAGTTTCCAGTTCTAATCCTTTGCCCTGAGGGCAGCTGCAGCCCTGGTGGAACAGGGGAACTAACACTCTGAGAGCAAGACTTTTGTCTTTCTGGCCAGATGGACAGGACTGCTGGAGGGTGAGGGAGAGCTACTGGAAAGCAGTGAGCCAGGGAAGGTGATGCCCAAACTCCATGTTGAAAAACCCAGGTCTCTGGCTGTCCCCAGAATTGTGCATGTGGGGGACAGAATGAAAGCCATCTGCACTGAGATCTGAACTGCTGCCCATAGCAGGCAAGGGAGGGTTGATAGCTTGAGTTGAACTAAGTTAATTGCCTGTTCAAACAAAACACCAACAATTCTTGAAGGAATATGACTGTTCAGTGTCATCTCAGCATAACATGGAAAATATCCTGGATATAATCTAACCTTTAATGACATATGAAGAGTCAGGGCAAAGGAGTCCCAAGGGCAAAGACAACACAGCCAAATCCCAAGATAACTCAGGTATTTGTAGTTTCAAACAAGTATATTCTTTATTTTTAGATGTAGGCTCAGGGCTATAAAAGAAAATATGCTTATAATGAATGAAGATATAAATCTCATCAGACAAATACAACATAGAAAAAAGAATCAAATACAAATTCTATAATTAAAAGATAATATTTGAAATCAAATATTCACTGGGTGGACATAAGGGCAGGATGGAGATGATGAAATAGGTGAGTGAATGTGTGAGAAATCAATATAAAATTACCCGATTTGAAGAAAAGAGAAAACAAAGACTTAACGGAGATAAACAAAGCTTTGATGACTTGTGAGAAATCTGACATAGAAAGAGAAAAAGTATTGAAGAAAATATAACCTCAGGGACCTATGGTTTGTTATCAAAAAGTCTTACATAATAGGTCATTGGAGTCCCAGAAAGAGAAGAGAGGAAGAATGAGGCAAAAATAATATTCAAATAAATAATGGCTGAAAGCTTTCTCAGTTTGGTGAAAGACATACATTTATGCACTCAGAAGCCAATAAATCCCAAGAGGAATAAATATGGGTGAAACTACACCTATGTACATTAAAGCTGAAGAGAAAGAGAAAGCAAGCCACAGAAAAATGGCATTATATACAGGAAACAATAATTTGAATGACTGCTAACTAATCACAAACCATAGAAGCTACAGGACAGGAGAACAACAACTTGCAGGGGCTAAAAGAAAAAAAAAATCTATCAGCCCATAATTCTATAACAAGCAAAATCATCATCAATAAGAAGGTGAAATGAAGACACTTCAGTTCATCTCCAACAGGCTGTCGTATAAGAAATGCTAAAGGATTTTTTTCCTGGAAAAAGAGAAATTATATTATGGAAATCATGAGTCTGAAGGGATAAAGGGAGATTATCAGGAATTGTATCAGAAATTGTATCTAGGTAAATCTAAGAGACCACTTTTCTCCTCCTAGTTCTTAAAAAAAAATATATATATATATATATATATGTATATATATATAATACATTATACATATATAATCATATATATGATTGTTTAAAGTAAAAAATACATTTTATGATATATATGAGATTGTTTAAAGTAAAATTCTAACATTGTGTGTGGGGCTTATAATATGTATAGATATGATGCATGTGATCATTGTGGCATAAAAGATGGTAGGAGAGGAGTGGTAAATGTATGTAGTTGCAGTGTTTCTGCAGTTTGTACACAGTGGTAAAATACTAATTCTAGGAAGACTTTGAAAATTTATAGATATATACAGAGAGCAAGTAAACAGTAAAAATAAAGGAAAAGAGGCATAGGTAAAAGTCAATGATAAAGTGAAATTCTAAAGAATATTCAAACAATACTAAAGACGGTAGGAAAGGGGCAATGGAGAAACAGGTATCAGAAGTTAAACAAACAATAAAATGGTAGGTCTAAGTCTAACCATATCAATAATTACATTAAACATCCCAATAAAGAGGCAGAGATTATCAGAATGAATAAAAATGCCAGAGACAACTATATGCATGTTGTCTACAGAGATGCACTCTAAATATGAAAACATACATAGGTCAAAAAGGAATGATGGAAAAATGTCTGATACAATAGGTGGGCACAGCAAGTCTGAAGTGGATGCATTAATATTAGATGAAATGGATGTCAAACAATTAATATTGCCAAAGAAGAACATTACATAATTATAAATGGAAGAAATAGCTTTTATAAAAGCACATGCACCTAATTATAAAGCCTCAAAATACATGAAGCAAAAATGGGCAAGATTAAAGAAAGAAATAGACAATTCCACAATCACAGCAGAATTTTCATAATTGATATTATAACAATACACAAAAGAATAAAGTCATCAGTAACCTAAAAATGCTATTAACCACTGTGTCCTAATTCATATTTTTATGCAGCTCATGCACCTGTAGTATACACATTCAATTCAGCCTCACATGTCATGGTCACAAAGACCACATACAGGCTATAAAACGACCCCATTGATTAAAAAGCTGAAATCCTAGAGTGTGCTCTCTGACCGCACTGGGATTAAATTGGAAATCGATAGTGTTTAACAATAAGAGATCTAAAGAAAGCCCAGATATTTGGAAATTAAACAATAAACATTGCAACAATGCATGAGCAAAGAAGAAATTGAAAGAGAAATAATTGGAACTGAAGAGAATACAAATACAATATATTAAAATCTGTGTAATGCAGTTAAATTGGTGCTTAGAGAGATATTTACAGCTTTAAATGCATGTATTATAAAAGAAGAAGATCTAAAATCAAGAAGGAACTAGAAGAAGAGTTCATCCAATCCAGAGTAGATTAAGAAAAAACCTTGTTGAGGGACACCTGGGTGGCTCAGTTGGTTAAGCAGCTGCCTTCGGCTCAGGTCATGATCCCAGCGTCCTGGGATCGAATCCCACATCGGGCTCCTTGCTCCACGGGGAACCTGCTCCTCCCTCTGACTCTGCCTGCCATTCTGTCTGCCTGTGCTTGCTCTCTCCCCCTCTCTCTCTCTGATAAATAAATAAAATCTTTAAAAAAAAAGAAAAAAGAAAAAACCTTGTTGATTATTACCATATTTAAATCATATATTAATCACTGGAATTTTTTTCAGAAGATCTTCCTACAGAGCAACTCTAGGCCCAGGTGGTTTCATCGGTTTCTATCATGCATCCAAAAAAAAGAAAAAACCAACACTAATCATATATCATTTGTTTTTAGGAAATAGAGGAAGAGGGAACGCATTCTCCTATTCAGAGGCTGATATTACCCTAATATCAGAACGTGGCACAGACTTTAAAACTGAAGAAAAGTACAGACCTCTATCTGTCATGAACATAGACATAACATCCTCAACAATATATTAGCAAATTTAATCCAACTCTATAAAAAAGGATTATGACTAAGTAGAATTTATCCCAGAAATGCAAGTTTCAGTCAATGTAATTACTGTATTAACAGGATAAAGGAGAAAAACCAGAGGGTCACTTCAACAGATGTAGAAAAAAAAATTTCATGCAATCTCCCAGAAAACTAGAATTAGAAGGGAGTTTGTTCAAACTGGTAAGGAACACCTATGATCAACCTACAGATAACATCACACTCATGGTGAAAAACTAGATCCTTCTTTCCCAAGGTCAAGAACAAGGCAGGAGGCCTGTTCTCACCACGTAATAATTCTGGAGTGCTTATGATGAGCCTGGTACTGTGCTAGTGGCTTCGCAGATACCACTCATGCGAGGACCAGATCTCTTCCCGTGACAGAGATGAAGATGCTGGAACACAGGGAGGCAAGATTGCCCAGCATCCCACAGTAATCCTAAGCCAAGATTTAAATACAGATCTCCCTGACTTTAGAGGACACCCCTTAATCACAGCTGTCTTTTCAGTAGCATGCCAATTACTATTTTCTTTTGTTAAGATTTTATTTATTTATTAGAGAGAGAGGGAACACAAGCGGAGTGGGAAGGGTGGAGGGGGAAACAGGCTCTCAGGGAGCCCAATGTAGGGCTCCATCCCAGAACCCTGGGATCATGACCTGAGATGAAGGCAGACGCTTCACTGACTGAGTCCCTCAGGAGCCCCAGCATGGCAATAATCATCAAAGGGACCTAGAGTGGTCCCAGGGTGGAACATTCTGTGGTCTGGCTTCTTCCCACTTGCCCCTCTCACAGGTCTGAGAGGCAACAACCACTGCTGACACTTGTCATGAAGAGACAGAGCAGATGCAGATTAAGAGTCTGTAGTTTCCAGGAGACGTGAAAGAGCCTGGCCTGATTTACGGGCCTCCATCAAAGACGCCATGCTGTCCATCCATAGGAATATTCAAACGACAATAGTATTTTGCTACTAAAATCAGTCTAATTTGCTCATTTTCATTATTTAGAGGCAGTTAATTAAAAACCCAGCCGATATTTATTTTGCTCCCTTCACATCACCAGTGATTTCTGGCTGCTCAGCTTTTACAGCATTACAGTTTTATGACTCAACATGGCCCAGAGTGGGTTTCTTATGGTTGTGTCTCCCATTACTTTAATCTCAAGCAAGACATTAGAGCGCTCTAAGATTTCAACCACTGCTGGTGAAGTGCGAGGTGCCGTCGCGGTCCCCGTCTTTAGAAAGAGCAGACTGTACTGGCTTCTGCACCAGGTAACGGACCTTGGTCCCTTCTACAGGGATAACGTGGGGGTTTGGCCTTTGAGCAGGTGAAGGATCGACCCTGAGTGCTCTCTTTGCCGGAAGCAGGCAACCTCACTCGAGGCCCATTCAGATGTTTCATCATCCCTTAATGGTGGAGAAGGAATTGCCGTGCCAAACAATGGCCTGAGTCAACGGGTATGTGGCTAAGAAAGCTCATGTTTTATTTCTTAAGAATCATGCTAATTTTGCAATTCACTCTAAAACGTATCTAGGTACAGTATGAAATTCGTGTTGTTTGCTCTTGCATCTTTGAGTAGAATTAACATTCCAAGGTCATGTATCATGTATCTGGTGTTTCCAGCCCTGTTTGGTAAAGCAGCTTCACTCAGACAGAAGGCCTGCTCTGAAACTGCTGGTTCAAGGTCAGCCTGTCAGGGAGTCAACTGGCAAGTAAAGCTCAGGTATCTTTTTTTTTTTCTTTTTTATAAACATATATTTTTATCCCCAGGGGTACAGGTCTGTGTACCACTTCACAGCACTCACCAAAGCACATACCCTCCCCAATGTCCATAACCCCACCCCTCTTCCCCCAACCCCCCTCAGTTTGTTTTGTGAGATTAAGAGTCACTTATGGTTTGTCTCCCTCCCAATCCCATCTTTTTTCATTGATTCTTCTCCTACCCACTTAAGCCCCCACGTTGCATCACCACTTTCTCATATCAAGGAGATCATATGATAGTTGTCTTTCTCCGCTTGACTTATTTCGGTAAGCATGATACGCTCTAGTTCCATCCATGTTGTCCTAAATGGCAAGATTTCATTTCTTTTTTTTTTTTTTTTAAGATTTTATTCATTTATTTGTCAGAGAGAAAGAGGGAGAGAGAGTGAGCACAGGCAGACAGAATGGCAGGCAGAGGCAGAGGGAGAAGCAGGCTTCCTGCCGAGCAAGGAGCCCGATGCGGGACTCGATCCCAGAACGCTGGGATCATGACCTGAGCTGAAGGCAGCTGCTTAACCAACTGAGCCACCCAGGCGTCCCAGATTTCATTTCTTTTGATGGCTGCATAGTATTCCATTGTGTATATATACCACATCTTCTTTTTTTTTTTTTAATTTTTTATTTTTTATAAACATATATTTTTATCCCCAGGGGTACAGGTCTGTGAATTGCCAGGTTTACACACTTCACAGCACTCACCAAAGCACATACCCTCCCCAATGTCCATAACCCCACCCCCCTTCTCCCAACCCACCTCCCCCCAGAAACCCTCTGTTTTGTGAGATTAAGAGTCAATTATGGTTTGGCTCCCTCCCAATCCCATCGTGTTTCATTCATTCTTCTCCTACCCACTTAAGCCCCCATGTTGCATCACCGCTTCCTCATATCAGGGAGATCATATGATAGTTGTCTTTCTCCGCTTGACTTATTTCCTAAGCATGATACCCTCTAGTTCCATCCATGTTGTCGCAAATGGCAAGATTTCATTTCTTTTGATGGCTGCATAGTATTCCATTGTGTATATATACCACATCTTCTTGATCCATTCATCTGTTGATGGACATCTAGGTTCTTTCCATAGTTTGGCTATTGTGGACATTGCTGCTATAAACATTCGGGTGCACGTGCCCCTTCGGATCACTACGTTTGTATCTTTAGGGTAAATACCCAGTAGTGCAATTGCTGGGTCATAGGGCAGTTCTGTTTTCAACATTTTGAGGAACCTCCATGCTGTTTTCCAGAGTGGTTGCACCAGCTTGCATTTCCACCCACAGTGGAGAAGGGTTCCCCTTTCTCCGCATTTTCGCCAGCATCTGTCATTTCCTGACTTGTTGATTTTAGCCATTCTGACTGGTGTGAGTTGATATCTCATTGTGGTTTTGATTTGTATTTCCCTGATGCCGAGTGATATGGAGCAGTTTTTCATGTATCTGTCTGTCTTCTTTGCAGAAATGTCTGTTCATGTCCTCTGCCCATTTCTTGATTGGATTATTTGTTCTTTGGGTGTCGAGTTTGCTAAGTTCTTTATAGATTTTGGACACTAGTCCTTTATCTGATATGTCATTTGCAAATATCTTCTCCCATTCTGTCAGTTGTCTTTTGGTTTTGTTAACTGTTTCTTTTGCTGTGCAAAAGCTTTTGATCTTGATGAAATCCCAATAGTTCACTTTTGTCCTTGCTTCCCTTGCCTTTGGCGATGTTCCTAGGAAGATGTTGCTGCAGCTGAGGTCGAAGAGGTTGCTGCCTGTGTTCTCCTCAAGGATTTTGATGGATTCCTTTCTCACATTGAGGTCCTTCATCCATTTTGAGTCTATTTTTGTGTGTGGTGTAAGGAAATGGTCCAATTTCATTTTTCTGCACGTGGCTGTCCAGTTTTCCCAACACCATTTATTGAAGAGGCTGTCTTTTTTCCATTGGACATTCTTTCCTGCTTTGTCGAAGATTAGTTGACCATAGAGTTGAGGGTCTATTTCTGGGCTCTCGGTTCTGTTCCATTGATCTATGTGTCTGTTTTTGCGCCAGTACTATGCTGTCTTGATGATGACAGCTTCGTAATAGAGCTTGAAGTCTGGAATTGTGCTGCCACCAACTTTGGCTTTCTTTTTCAGTATTCCTTTGGCTATTCGAGGTCTTTTCTGATTCCATATAAATTTTAGAATTATTTGTTCCATTTCTTTGAAAAAGATAGATGGTACTTTGATAGGAATTCCATTAAATGTGTAGATTGCTTTAGGTAGCATAGACATTTTCACAATATTTATTCTTCCAATCCAGGAGCATGGAACATTTTTCCATTTCTTTGTGTCTTCATCAATTTCTTTCTTGAGTACTTTATAGTTTTCTGAGTATAGATTCTTAACCTCTTTGGTTAGGTTTATTCCTAGGTATCTTATGGTTTGGGGTGCAATTTGGAAAGAACCCAAATACATGGAGACTAAACAGAATCCTTCTAAAGAATGAATGGGTCAACCAGGAAATTAAAGAAGAATTGAAAAAAATCATGGAAACAAATGATAATGAAAATACAACGGTTCAAAATCTGTGGGACACAACAAAGGCAGTCCTGTGAGGAAAATATATAGCGGTACAAGCCTTTCTCAAGAAACAAGAAAGGTCTCAGGTATACAACCTAACCCTACACCTAAAGGAGCTGGAGAAAGAACAAGAAAGAAACCCTAAGCCCAGCATGAGAAGAGAAATCATAAAGATCAGAGCAGAAATCAATGAAATAGAAACCAAAAAAACAATAGAACAAATCAACCAAACTAGGAGCTGGTTATTTGAAAGAATTAATAAAATTGATAAACCCCTGGCCAGACTTATCAAAAAGAAAAGAGAAAGGACCCAAATAAATAAAATCATGAATGAAAAAGGAGAGATCACAACGAACACCAAAGAAATACAGACAATTATAAGAACATACTATGAGCAACTCTATGCAAACAAATTTGACAATCTGGAAGAAATGGATGCATTTCTAGAAACATATAAACTACCACAACTGAACCAGGAAGAAATAGAAAGCCTGAACAGACCCATAACCAGTAAGGAGATTGAAACAGTCATTAAAAATCTCCAAACAAACAAAAGCCCAGGGCCAGACAGCTTCCCGGGGGAATTCTAACAAACATTTAAAGAAGAACTAATTCCTATTCTCCTGAAACTGTTCCAAAAAATAGAAATGGAAGGAAAACTTCCAAACTCATTTTATGAGGCCAGCATCACCTTGATCCCAAAACCAGCCAAGGATCCCATCAAAAAAGAGAGGTATAGACCAATATCCTTGATGAACACAGATGTGAAAATTCTCACCAAAATACTAGCCAATAGGATTCAACAGTACATTAAAAGGATTATTCACCACGACCAAGTGGGATTTATCCCAGGGCTGCAAGGTTGGTTCAACATCCGCAAATCAGTCAATGTGATACAACACATCAATAAAAGAAAGAACTAGAACCATATGATACTCTCAATAGATGCTGAAAAAGCATTTGACAAAGTACAGCATCCCTTCCTGATCAAAACTCTTCAAAGTGTAGGGATAGAGGGCACATACCTCAATATCATCAAAGCCATCTATGAAAAACCCACCGCAAAAATCATTCTCAATGGAGAAAAACTGAAAGCTTTTCCACTAAGGTCAGGAACACGGCAGGGATGTCCATTATCACCACTGCTATTCAACATAGTACTAGAAGTCCTAGCCTCAGCAATCAGACAACAAAAGGAAATTAAAGGCATCCAAAAAGCTCAGGTTTCTAATCTGGAAATTAAGGAGAAACTGAAAGTACCCTAATAAGAAGTCTCCTTGCAGTTTATCTGCAGACAGGAACCTGCGGGAACAGAAAGGCTTGCAAGCTGCCCAGTGAGAGGTTAAAGTGGCTGATAGTGCCATCAGTAGCCCTTATTGCCAAAAAAATGAGCCATTATACCTTTTCTTGGTCAACTAAGGAAGAACATTCCCTTACGTCTATCAGGAGAACTCCTATACAAGCTTCAAAACCCAGTCTGAGCATTACTTCTTTTGAGGAGCCTTCTCTGGCTTCTCAAGCTGAGATGGAAGCTCCCCCATGCCTTAGGTTTCTGTGCACATTCTTTCTTGCTTTGTCAGTTGTGCCTACACATCTGTTTTCCCTTTAAAGCTCCCAGAGACGAGAATCTGTACTCACTCATGTCCCTGACTTCACTGCCTATTTTAAGGCCTAGCTTAATAGGGGGGCTCAGGGAATGAGTGCTGGGTGTCAGAGAAAGAAAGTCTCCATCAGTTCAAAGGCAGTACGGTATGATAGTTAGTATCAAAGTCTTAGAATCGAATAACTTGTCTTCAAGTATGAGTTTTAATATTCCTAACGCTGATCATTGGCCATAATGTATTAACTTCTCCAAAGTTCAATTTTCACATCCATAAATTGTGAATAATAATGGATTCTACTATATTGGGCACTTGTGAAGTTTGAAGTCAACAAATGTGTTTAAGATTTATTTATTTATCAGGGGCGCCTGGGTGGCTCAGTGGGTTAAGCCGCTGCCTTCGGCTCAGGTCATGATCTCAGGGTCCTGGGATCGAGTCCCGCATCAGGCTCTCTGCTCAGCAGGGAGCCTCCTTCCCTCTCTCTCTCTCTGCCTGCCTCTCCGTCTACTTGTGATTTCTCTCTGTCAAATAAATAAATAAATAAAATCTTTAAAAAAAAAAGATTTATTTATTTATCAGAGAGAGAGAGAGAGAGCACGAGTGTGCCTGAAGGGTGGGGAGTGGGAGACAAAGGGAGAGGGAGAGAAAAACTTCAGCAGACTCCATACTGATCCTGGAGTCCAAGGATGGGGGGTGGTATGGGGGGTAGCGGGGCAGGACTCAATCTCATGACCCTGAGATCAGGACCTACGCTCAACTCAAGAGTCAGAGCCTTAACCAACTCTGCCACCCAGATGCTCCTAAAATCAACAAGTTTCAAACAACCTGCTGGCACAGAGAAGGTGCACAGTGTTGGGAATTTGCTAACTCACTGGCAGCACCTTCGTGTGGAAGCTGAAACTCACCTTCTTGAATGTCACCATCTGGTGTCAGAAAGATCCCAACAAGGCCATCACTAAGACTCTGCGTCCACTTCTCTCTTTGCCAGCTGTCATGCCCTACCTCCTTCAACCGGCCTCAGGTCAAGGTCGGTTTAGCCCCTATTCCATACCCCATCTTGCTTCTGGGGCTCTGAACCATGAGCCCCTCAGGTGGGCTGCTGTTCCAGGCGCCAGGGCTCCTCTCATGTCTGATGTTATCCCTGAATTTATCCTGTAGCTCACTTCTTCCGGGCTGTCTGCACTGCTTCGTCTTTCCCCTGTCTGCTGGGGACACAGAGCACACAGCACATGCCATCTCTCACTCCACCAATGGTCCCACTGTCAGGGCATATTCACCCCATTTGGCAGATGAGTCAGTGGAGGCTCAGAGCCACTGAATGGGCTATTCAAGGTCACACGGGGGATCTGGCCCACATTTCCCGGCTCTGATACTCACAACTCTGTACCCAGCTGCTTATTATACAGCATAGCCTCTGAAATCGATGAACAACAGCAGGCACACAAGACCTCATATTTCCACTCCCTGACAAGTTTTGCCCATAATCCATATGTCGTACTGAAGTTCCCAAATGTTCAGGTGGGGAACCCCAAAGGGGCAGAGGCATATTTTAAATGTTTAATTCAAATTAAGGCTAGTGTCAGGAAAATCCATATTTTGAGCCACAGAAGAAAGAGAAATGGCAGCCCAATCAATATTACAGAAGTATATGGACTCTTTTACTGTTCTATCAATTCCTGGAGCTAATAAGTCAGCACCTCAGGGGACAGCCTCACAGTTTAAAACAAAAGTTCAGAGGCCGCTTCCTGTCAGGCATGATTCCAGCTTTCGTTCTGATCAAGGTGAGCAGGAGACAAAGGGCCTTCTCACGCATGGACCGGACGACCCCTGGGTGCCTCTCATCAGCACCACGGCTGCTCAGCTGATAACAAGCACCTCCCCTGTGGCCGGCTAATCCTTCACCTCCCTGTCATCAATACCGCCTGCAAAGTCCCCACAGAAGGCATGCAGATTAAAATGTTAAATCAAATTCCGAAGAGAAATTTGAAAATCAATTTTAGGTTCCCGAAGAAAAGGCCAGGGAAGATAATTAAGACTCGTAACTCCCAGCTTCAGCTGCTTTATTTTCTAATTCTGAAGCAAAATAAAACCATTATTTCCCAAGCAATCAGCTGGAGCAGGAACACAATGGGAGAGCCAAGCATGCTCCCCAGCGGAGAGCCACAGTGGCCAAGACAGTCCCCATTCATGGACGTGCACTTTAGGGAGCCACCCGATCAGCAAACTGTCTTGCAACGCTCACATTTTCTTTTCATGTACCCTTTATTATTATTTTTTTCTTCCTGGCAACAGAAAACCAATGCAGATGTGAAAGGTTGGTTGCTTCCAAGTTTACAGTAAATAAGTTGAAAGAGCTGTAGATTACCCAGGCCCTGAGTGTCAGGAGCTAATGCGTTCTAAATGTACCCCATTTCCAGCAGAGCCAAATTCCGCTTTGACATTTTCCTTCGCTGCACACGGATATTTGTATTATGGGTGCTCAGCTCTTGTTCTCATTTGCCTATTGTGATTCACACAGACCCGCAATGCTAATAGGATGCTTCATTTCCCTCTTGGGCCCATGCAAGATAAATCACAGCTCCGCGATCCACTTCAGTGTACGGTAAGTACCCTTTCCCCGCCGCTTACTTTCCATGCAAAACATATGTGAACGTGGTCTGCCGTTAAGCTACCTGGCAGTGGGAGGAGAGATCGAATTCCTCCCTCTCCGAGTAGGGGGTATTTGTAGAAGACCTAGGAGAATTTAATTCCCTGGCTCCCAGCTCAACAGTCACATAATTATGCCATCCCCAATGAGAGCCAAAATTCTTCATACCCTGGAAAAATATGATCAACGGAAGGAGTGACTTCTGCAGCTACTCACAACTGCCCATGTCTCTAGTGACTGGGAAGTCTGTATCGCGTGTTTCCACACAAATTTATCAGCACGTCTGTCCCATTTTAATTTTTTATCTCACACCTGCTTCATGAATGGTATTTGGCTTAGAACGTCCACGAGAAGCTTGGAATTCACCTAGTTATATCTTTTATTACTTGGTACTTTCCTGGCCAATCACACTTCATGCCTGGCATATTAGGAATCCTAAATGAGCACCTATTATATACTAAATGCTGCAGAGGAGGCTAAAGGAATGGGACTCCGTTGCTGTCCTGTAGGCTATCTTTTTAGGAAAAGGAGCTGGGTACACATGGCACCCAGAGGTTTTAGACCAGAGAGCTCTTACTCTAGCGTTTTTCAACCTCAGTTTTTCAGGGCTCACCTTCATGATTTTTGCTAGAGTCGAGGAAGACTTGCAATATTTTTACTTCATAACTGTAAACTAGATTTGTTAACTAGATTTAACGTAAATTTGTTATCATAGGATTGGTTAATATAAATTTAACTAGGATTGCTTCTACTTAAAATGACTTATAAAGAAGACTTCATAACTATAGCTTGGAAAACAACACAATCGGCTCCAAAGAGAAGGCACCACTTATACACTATTTCTAGTTTGGCAGTGTTACCCTCGCAGTGAGGAAATGAACATGTGTGAATTTCATGAAAATGGAGGACAGTAAGTAAAACAGAGAAGGGGGGAATTAACCAACTGTAGGGGTGAGGGAAGGCTTCTTGAAAGAGAAGACACCTAAGTTGGGCTGGACGGATGATTAGGAGTTCATTAGGAAGGCAAGACAACTTTCCATACTCCTTTGAGGTCTTCCTTGTGTCTGGACCCAGCCACAGTGTCTCGGTGTTAATTTACCCACTGTTGTCTCTGGAACAATGCAGAAACAGTGCATTACTGATTATCCAACATGGATATCAAAACCTATATGCACCAGCACCTTTCAAACTGCTTGGGCCATTCCAGAGATACACTCTGATCATTCCTCTTGTGAAACAGGTCTTAAATTGTTGCCTGTTTTCATACTCAGCCTCTCTCATTTGCTTTGATGGTTGTGATTTATTTTAAACACTACATTGTGGCTACTCTCCTTTCTCCAAGCTGTGATTCCCTGCTAGGGTCAGATGCCCAGCCTCTCTTCCCATGAGCTACAGGGTACTGAGCTCAGGGATGCCTGGAGATTCTGTTGTGGTGACATCCCTGAGCTGAAGAATCTATTTGCTGGTCACCAGTCATATACAGGCCAACCGCCACAGTCTTTTGCTTGGACTGGCTTCATTTTTTCTCCTGGAGGAACAGAACCATTTCACTGCTCATACAGAGTATGCGCAAGGTAGGCGTGAAGACCTGGAGTTTATGCCAAGGATAGAAGCCTCTAGTGTTTCCTCTCTGTTTGATACCTCTTGTTTGTAGCAGCGAGAGTTTTCATAGGGTTATCCCATTAACCTGAGCCCCAAAGCCATGAGGTGGAGTGCAGCCCCCAAACACACACAAAGGTGGTGTTGGCAGCAGGGTGTTTGTCAATTTCATAAAAATGAACTGAATTCTTTGATAAATCACACTGATTAAATAAGACTTAGTTGAAAGTAGAAGCTATAAATCACTAATTTTCTCAGATGACCAGCCCCCCTCAGTCTTAGGAGGTCACACTGTGATTGGGGAAATAGTGTCTTTTTCCATACATTAGATAGCCACAAAATAGTCCCGAGTACCCCAGTGTTTGCAGGACCTGAGCTGGGCAGGAGGTAGTCCATGAGGGAAGACAACTTACAGAGACTCTGTAGTTGGTGACCTGGCCTAATGGAAAAAAGCAAATATCAAGTGAGTAACTACAAGACTGAAGATGTGGTTACAAATTGGGTTAAATATTAGGAAGGGAATGAACAGAGAAAATAACTGGGGGAAGGGATAATAGGTGAGTAAAGAATGAGAAGAAATTAGATAAATTGGGGAATGGACAAGGAGGGTAGAATGCAGTGTATTTTGGATTGAAGAAACAGCAGTGCAAAGGCCCTGAGGTATTTTGGATTGAAGAAACAGCAGTGCAAAGGCCTCTTAGGGAACAGAAAGAGACTCTGAACATAGTAAGGGTAGTGTCAGTGGCAGGTGAAGCCTTAGAAAGGTAGGAATGGACACATCATGTTTTTCAATTCAAGGCTTTCTGGTCTGACCCCAAATTTATTGAGGACCTCTTGCTTTCTTATATCCAGTAGGCCTCAGGGCAAATGTGACCTCCGTGAGATTGTTTTAAAAAGGCAACCTCTAATTGTTCGGTTCTGCAAACTTTGATACATCACCACTCCTATGTCTGGTCCTACGCTCTTGCTTGCTGGGACACCTGGCAGGTCAGCCTAGGAGGAACCTGCTGGCATGCCACCTTTGAACCCTCCACAGTGTGGAGCTAGAGCCGCAGTATCAGCCCTGGTTGGCTTAGGCTGGACTCTCCCTTGAGCAGAGAGACTGTGTGGCCAGCAAGTGGTAGTGGTAGCTTGAGAACAGTGACGGGAAGTCACACCTATAATCAGCCAGGTGTCATGTTACGTGCTTCACACATATTACTTCCTTTAGACCATGCATTGACCTTGGAGTTAGGTGTCCTTTCTAACTCCCGTTTTGCAGAATAAGAGCTAGTTGAGGTCTGGAGAGCTTGTGTGATTTCAAGGCTACATGCTTACTGAGTGATTGAGTCAGCCTTAGAAATCACGAAACAGGCAAACACATCAAAAAATGGGCAGAAGATATGAACAGACACTTCTCCAATCAAGACATACAAATGGCTATCAGACACATGAAAAAATGTTCATCATCATTAGCCCTCAGGGAGATTCAAATTAAAACCACATTGAGATCACCTTACACCAGTTATAATGGCCAAAATTAACAAAACAGGAAACAACATGTGTTGGAGAGGATGTGGAGAAAGGGGAACCCTCTTACACTGTTGGTGGGAATGCAAGTTGGTGCAGCCTCTTTGGAGAACAGTGTGGAGATTCCTCAAGAAATTAAAAATAGAGCTTCCCTATGACCCTGCAATTGCACTCCTGGGTATTTACCCCAAAGACACAGATGTCGTGAAAAGAAGGGCCACCTGTACCCCAATGTTTATAGAAGCAATGGCCACGGTCGCCAAACTATGGAAAGAACCAAGATGCCCTTCAATGGATGAATGGATAAGGAAGATGTGGTCCATATACACTATGGAGTATTATGCCTCCATCAGAAAGGATGAATACCCAACTTTTGTAGCAACATGGACGGGACTGGAAGAGATTATGTTGAGTGAAATAAGTCAAGCAGAGAGAGTCAATTATCATATGGTTTCACTTATTTGTGGAGCATAACAAATAGCATGGAGGACAAGGGGCGTTAGAGAGGAGAAGGGAATTTGGGTAAATTGGAAGGAGAGGTGAACCACGAGAGCCTGTGGACTCTGAAAAACAATCTGAGGGGTTGGAAGTGGCGGGGGGGTGGGAGGTTGGGGTACCAGGTGGTGGGTATTATAGAGGGCATGGCTTGCATGGAGCACTGGGTGTGGTGAAAAAATAATGAATACTGTTTTTCTGAAAATAAATAAATTGAAAAAAAAAAAAAAGAAAGAAATCATTGTGATTTGAACTGTGTGTTTCCCAAAAGAGACCTTGAAGTCCTAACTCCAGAATGTGAGCTTGGAAATAGGGTCTTTACAAAGGTAAGCAAGTTAAAATGAGGTCATTGGGGTGGGCTCTAAGCCAATACAATGGTGTCTTTATAAAAAGATGGAAATCTGGGCAGAGACAAACACAGAGGGAAGATGTGAAGACATGGAGCAGAAGATAGTCACATGACTGGGGAAAGGCATCACAAGCCAAGAATGCAAGGATGGCAAAGATGGCCAGCAAGTGCCAGAAGCTGGAAAAGATAAAGAAGAATCCACCTCTGGGGGCTTCACGGAGAGTATGGCCCTGCTGACATCATGATTTCAGTCTCTTAGCCTCTAGATAGTGAGACACTAAATTTCTGTTGTTTCCAGCCACCCAGTTTGTGGTCCTTTATTATGGGGTGATACAGATACAGAACTGATACAGAACCCAAACCCGAGGCAGGTACAGTCTTTGTGAACCACAAAGCCCATGACCACACTTTCCCACAGCTGCCATTCAAGTCCACAAGTGTACCTTGGTCCTGTGTGGGAGCCATGGGGGCTGAAGAGGGAGAGAAGATCCCAAAAGGAACACACAGTCTAGCCATGGAAGGTTCTCATATGTGTCCCCGTCTGCCCCACTAGTCCCAATGAGCAGGTGGGGTTTGAGTACACAGTGAAGCTGTGAGTGCTCATCAGATAAATGAGGAATTGTGCATCAGAGTTGGCCAGAGGCCTGACCAGTGAGGCCCAAACCAGGGGTGTTTGTGGTGGGGTTGAGGTCAGTGGGAAAGATCCTCCAGAGGCCAGACCAGATTTTCTCAAGAGGAAATAAAACTAATCTTTGTCAGTGTTTCCAAAACTTGGAGAAATTCCAAAATTAAAAAAAGGAAATTCTCAAGTACTTCAATAAAATGGCTATTGATAAATCCATTATCATTTCATTGTTATGTGTTGTCTCTTGCGGGAGCCAATCTGATAAGCATTCCAATTTACACCTGGCTGGTCAAGTGTTGGAACACACGTGGATACATTGTTTGGTCCTCTCAGGAAACAGGGGCAGGACACCACAGGGCTCAGCTCCCCTTCCAGCCTGTCTCCCCGACAGGGGCTGATCTGGTCAGTGCTGCCTCTCTGACAGACACACACTCCCAACTGCCCCTTATAAACATTTCTGGCTGTTCCCAAAGCCCAGTGCTGTCATTACAGGCTCAGTGGTCAGTCATGTAGGCCACTGTCTGGGCGGGGTGACTCAACAGTCCCCCGATTGCTCTTATTCCAACATAGACCCCTGGTAGGCTCTTCCACACTGGAGTCTAATATTTTGGGTTTAGTTCATCCCTACTGGTGTGTCTTGGTTTTATTTTTGTTTCATTTTTAGTTTTTATCTTTATGCTCAGTAGATAAAATTTAGAAATATAAAAGGTAAAAAAAAATATGGTAATCTTACCGCTGAGAGGCAATGAAAAGTAAGTTTTAGGCATATTTATTTCCAATCTTCTTTCAGTGAACTTTTTTTTTAAATAGCAGAGATCATGCTTTATGTACAATTCTGTGTCTTATGTCTTTATTTCATTTTATAGGCATTTTCCTAGCTTCTTAAAGACCCCTTGCAAGCACTACTTTTTTTTTTTTTTTAATTTTATTTATTTATTTGGCAGACAGAGATCGCAAGTAGGCAGAGAGGCAGGCAGAGAGCAGTGGGGAAGGAGGCTCCCCACTGAGCAGAGCCCCCCCCCATGTGGAACTCGATCTCAGGACCCTGAGATCATGACCTGGCCGAAGGCAGAGACTTTAACCCACTGAGCCACCCAGGTGCCTGTAAGTACTACTTTTAATGGCTACATAGTGTTCCATTCCATGGCTATGGCTAACATCTATGACCTGATCCACATGGTCGAAATGGAGGTTGTTTGTACATTCTTACAAACATAAATAGCACCGGGATATACAGTTTCATATATATATCTTACAATATCATTTGGCAGATGATGATGAATTCCTGAAAGTGAAAATAAGTCCGAAGGCATAAATATTTTTGGTGCTTGTGATGTTTTGCTCTTTTACATAAAATACAACCTCCCACTTCCCCCTCCCTAGCAGGAGAACACATTTCATCATGGATGCTCCACCACCCTAATGCCAACCTCTCAGAACCTGGAGCCAGCCTTCCCCATGGTGGGGTGGACTCTGGCTAAATGGTCGTACAAAGACCCCCAGCATGTCCCAGCCCATGAAATACTCTGAAGAGTCACTGTCTCCTCCATCCCACTCCTGGCAGCCTCCACTGTGACTGCAACCTCCCTTGGATCAGTCCCTTTTGACATCTGGGGAGCATATCCCTCTCAGTATGGTCCTGAGACTCTCTGTTTGTTCTGGGGCCAAGCTGGTTGCCAAGACCGTGAACAAGAAACGATAGGTTCCTGCCTGCTGAATGAGGTGGTCTCAGCTCCTGCTGGCAGACACCCAGCACTGAGTAATGCGGCGGGGGGGTGGTGGTGGTGGTGACTCACCATTTCTTCTCTCTTCCCCCAGAATGGGCCCCTTGGGGATTTTCATTAGCACCTCACCTTCCAGACAGCAGGGTGGGAATAGAGTGGAATGGGGCAGAATATGCTCACAGGGGAAGCCTAGGTGCTAAGCTAACACTGATAGTCAACAATGATCCTTGAATATGACCACTTGCCTCAGGTGCAGTACAGCAGGGAGCAGGATTGTGGCAGGAGGGCAGGAAGGGTAAAGCCATCTCTAAATGAGCATCCCCAAAAATCAAACTCTAGATGTGGCTTTTCATGTATATTAGCACATTAAATCTTGTCTATATGCCTGAAAGCCAGTTATTGTACCAAATTTTAGAGAAAAACAAACTGGAGTCCAGAGAAATTATGGGACTCACCTAAGGCCACACAGCCAGTAAGTGACCCTCATGCTTCAGACATATTCTGTCTGATTCCTACATTCAGTCTTCTGTTTGGTACCTGTCTCTGAAGAGGCCCTTCTTGGTGGAGCCTCAAGGCCTCTGTATTGCTTCTTACAGCCAGGTTCAAATGGGCAATAGGATCCTAGTGTCACTGAGAAAGTCTAGGTCTCAGGTCTCAAGGAAACAGATCAAATAGCTCAATGACAAACAAAATAAGGTTACTGCATTTCTAGCCCCAACTTCCCTAGATCTGACAGAGAGCTCTTAGTCTTGGGACTGAGTCTGTTAAGTCAGAAGCTTGTAGGCACTGGTCTTGTACAGCCTTAGTGTGTAAAGTGCCCAGAACATAATATATCTGAGCAGGTATTAGTTCCCTTTCTCCATTAGGGTTTAAATGGGTTGCAGTTCATTCATCAAATATTTATTAAGCATCTACTATATGCCATCCAGAGTAATTCCTATATAGGTCTGCTACCAGGAGAAAGTAATAAGAGAGCACTCACAGCAAGAGAAGTTCTTTCCCTTAAGTCCAACTGGCAGGAATGTGGTTCCTGTTGGCTTTAAGATTCCATCAAGAAATGATAAAATGATCCCAAACCCAGCTCACAGACCTTTCATTATGCCTCTTCCCAAGGAATCTCATGAGAATGCTGCCTTCTCTCATGAGGTGGCTTATTTCAGTTAAAACAAGACACTGCTATCTTGTTGGCACCTCTTGCCAAGTCCTGGGGTTCTATAGTCAGACAAAACACTGAATTCAGGGGCGCCTGGGTGGCTCAGTGGGTTAAGCCTCTGCCTTCAGCTTAGGTTATGATCTCAGGGTTCTGGGATCAAGCCCCACATCAGGCTTTCTGCTCGGCAGGGAACCTGCTTCTCCCTCTCTCTCTGCCTTCTTGTGATCTCTCTCTCTCTCTCTCTCTCTCTCTCTGTCAAAAAAAAAAAAAAGACACTGAATTTATAGCATACCTCATCACAGGGTTTGTAGAGAATGTGATATGAAAAAACAATGTTGTTCTAACATTTAAAAGCAAAATCCATGTAGAGTTTGTCCCTTGGGGTGGGGATTTGGAATTTTGGTCAACTGTCTACTAGATAATTCAGCTAAGTACTATTTAAGAATCTAGTTGAATACTTAGTTGAAGAAAGAAGAGATGGAGGGATGATGCAGAAGGGAGGGAATCTTTGGGAGGAGGTTATGATGCTGTCTCAGGATTATTTGAAGGAGAAAAGAAACTAGTCTCCCTTTCATCCATGTCCATCACTGCCCTTAGGTGAGGAATCTACCACCACAGCCTAGAAGGTAAAGCTTTAGCTGATGGCTAAAGCTGATGGAGGTGGGGAAAGGGCTGGAATTGGAAAACTAAGCCGAACAGAACTACAAAATCAGACCCTCTCTTCCTGGTATTTGGCAGAGGTCAACTGAGACTAGCCCATTACATCGTAGTAGGTTCTGGTCTGTAAGGCATGAAAACTTGAGTTTGGTGGTTAGGCTGGGCCCTGGGAAAGCAGACCTGTGCTGTTTGGCAAGGGCACATGAAGTAGAGGAGCAGAGAGGAAGAAACCAGGGACCCCAGATTGCGAGACAGATGGAGAAGGCAGTTGTTGGTGATAATTTTCCATTTCTAATGAGGCTTGAATATCCTTATTGCTCTTTGTTTTTTTTTTTTATATTCACTTGTATCCTTCCAATAAGCCTTCACTGGATGGAGTTAGCATGAGTGGCTTGCTGCTTCTGGCCACTCGAGTTGTCCTTTCGAAGACACTGGACAACCCTCACAACTGGCTCTTTCACAACTTTCCCTCAAACTTGTCATTTTGTAATGAAAGAGCATAAAAGCTGATAAAGTAACAGTATGCTGCCAACAAAAAGATGAATCAAGGCAAAAGTCATTAAAAACAGCAGAAAAGGCAAATAACAAGGCTGAAATAAAAATGAACAGCATAAAAATAAAGCTCAAAATAAAAGCTGAATATGGTGAGGGAACTAGATAAAATATGAGCCATGGATAAAAGTAAAAGTGAGATAAAAGAAAGCCATTAAATCGTTGTCAGCTGAGAACAATTAAAATACAAGAAATGAAGAGCAAAGTGAATACTGAAAGAATATAATCTACAAACCATAAAACTGGGATAATCAGGCAATAAAACAAAATGGATAAGAAGACAGAACTCATCTGGCCCTGGGGCATATGCCAAAGCTAGAGTTTCCACCAGCAAAGACCATCAAGGCCTTTCTGCCAGGGCACAGCCCTCCAACAACTGTTTTCCCCTGGCAAGTGGTCCCCAAGCAAATGTTTCTGGGAGAGAGACTCTCAAGAGTTGGAGAGCAGGACATGAATCCTTTCCTTTTCCCTTTTCTCCCTCTCCTTCAATGAGGACCCCTGCCCCATGCCAGCTTTTTTAATGCACCAGAATGAGACTTCAGCCCGATCAGCCATTCTCCCTCAGCCCTTTCACTACCCTCTGTGAACAGCAAAGAACAGTGCCAGTACACAAAGACCATTAAGGAGTTCCAAGTGTCAAGATCTAGCATACCACCCTGCCTGCTAGGTGGGGAAAGAAAGGCTAAAGGCGTTGTCTATCTGAAATTCTGCAAAATGCATAGAGGTTTCCGGTTGGGCTGGTATGGCCGCAGGAAATCACCAGGTCACGAGAGTGGTCTGTGAGCAGCTGGCCTCTTTCTCCTAACCCTCGCCAGGGTACTTGAAGGGGTCTGATGTCCAACATCAGTCAGGCAATACTGGGATACACTGTGATGTGACCAAGGAGCTCCCAGTGTGTCAAGGGGACAGGCATCCAACTACGAAAAAGTACTGGTTGTCTTTATTTATGAGTAATAGGATAATTTAGGCTTTTCATTTCTTCTTATATCAGTTTGGAAAGCTGAATTTTTAGAAATTTGTTTATGCCAGTTAGATTTTCAAATGTATTTCATAGTTGTTTATAATACCTCTTTATTATCACTGACCATCTGATGTCTTCTTTTGTCATTCCTGCTATAGGTTATGTCTTATTTCTTCTTCACTTGGTCATCCTTAACAAAGCTTTATCAGTTTTAATGGTATTTTCAAAGAATCAGCAAATCCAAACATTAACAATGAATGAAATAGCAAACAGACATATAGTAGAGAGTTTCCTTAGGGCAAGAAAACATACCTATAAGAATTAGCTAACAAAATAAGATAGGAAGACTAATGTTACAAAGATATTTAGTAGTAGGTCCCATCAGAGATCACTCTGTAAAGACACATTAGGCAGAATGTGGAACTTCATTTGGGTCATAAAGAATGGCAGTATTTGCATAGTCAGGGCAGGGGGAAGGGAGGGGAGTCTTGAGCAAAGGTGCAGTACAGGCTGAAGAACTTGGTTTGTGTGATTTAAAATCACAGAATTAAAACTGTAAACAAGGGCCCCATCATAAAGGACTGTGATGTGAAAGTCAGGGGAAGGAGTTTGTGGCATATCCTAAAGTTAGTGGGAAGCCACCGAAGGTGCCTGGCAGATGAAGGATGCAGTCCTACTGGAGAACCTTTCTGCAGAGCAACAGAGGGGAAGGCAGCTGGACTGCAAGACTGTCTGCAGGCAATGGATGCCATCCATGCCTGGTGATGAGAGCCTGTAGCAGGAAGCCTGAAGAAAAAATAGAGAAGGGTCTGGAGCCTGAGCAATCAGGAAGAGAAAAGAGCTGAGGGCATAGGAAATGTCCAGTCCACAAGGCAGGGCTCCAGAAAGTGCTGGCAGGGATGAGTGTCCCATTTTCATGCTCCATGCTTTCATGCTGACAGGAAGCCTCCAGCCTCTTTGCTTTGACACCTTTCCCTCCTGCTGATTGAGAAGCCGGACTCCACCTCACTCTTCAAAGAGACGATTATGCTTTCCTGACTCTCCCACTGTTAGAGCCTCACATGTGATGGTGTATGTAGGTCAGAGTCATTGTTCCTTTGCCCTAAAATAGAGTTCTTTCTCTCCTGAGCCCACAGTACAGATTACCAGTGCCCTGAGCACTTAGAGAGCTCTTTCCCCTAAAGACAGTCTCCACACCCTAGCGGCACAGCCCCACAGCCTGAACAGAGTGAGGAGGGAGAGATTTCTTCTGGCTCTTGTTCTCTGATGCACTTGTTCCACGTGAAAGCACATAAGAAAGAAGTTCTCAGAATGGACCTTTTGTGGGAGCACAGTGAAGCAGAAAGCTGATCATCTTCCATTTGAAAATGTAGTTGTTAACACTGGGCATGTTTTTATCCATGGTGTCACACAAGCGGTGGTAGTGAAAAGAGATCATATTTCCCTGATACCTGAGCAAAATTTCTCCCAAGAATAAGGATCAACAGTCCTCAAAGTTCCAGTGAGATAGTCTTTCATTATATCACTGTTAAGAGAGTGTGATGATCATTTTTGCAAGTATGCTCTGCCATTTCTTAATGGATATTATACACACAGTTCCCTTTATGGTTACCCATGTTTGGAAAATGCTGAGTTAACAATAGTTTCTTAACTGCATGACCTCTCAGAGCCTTTAATATGCTAATATATACTGTGAGTTTCCAAGAGAACCAATGTTCCCAAGAGGATGCATTATTCAAATACTTTTTTGTAGAGCATCTCATGCAATGGAGCTTATAACATACCTTCAGGGAAAATGGTCAAATGGCCATCTCACCTTTATGTTGGAGCCACCTACATTCTGAGGGTTGTATTCAGACTCACCTCCCTTGCTTGCCTCTCCAACAGAATCTCATGGAAGCTAAGGGATTTTATTATCTCATAGCTGGTAATACCAAGAGACCTGAACTTATTAAGTCAGCAAAATGTGTTGTCAAGGGCCTCCCTATCCTTCCCCACCTTCCCCTGCTCTTCTTTCCCACCAAGTGCCCTATGTTCACTCTGACATAGTTACCCAAGTTCTGTCTCATAAAAAGGGGAGGGGGTGGAATATTTCACACTAAGACTGTTCTCTACCCACCCGTATAGGCATCCCTTTATCCCCTCTTTTAGTCATTCAGAAGCACTCAGTGCTGACTGTGCTGGCTAGAGAGAGAGTTGTCCCTGCCCTGGAGAAGATCTCAAGTTCAGTGAGAGAAGCAGGGAACTAAAAAGATAAGACCCTCCTGGTCAATATACTACAAAGAAGGACCAAAAGTTTTGGGGGCAGATGAAGGGTATCTCACCTGGTCCAAGAAGGATGCATTCAGAGATAGCTTCCAGAAGGAGGTGATACCTAACTGGGAAATCAGGAAAAGGTGCTAGAGCAGAACAAAGGACATGGGAACGGCTGGGAGATGAGACACAACATATCACGCTTGGGAGAAAAGCAAGCAGCCTAGCATGGCTGAAGAAGAAGGTGATTTTAAAGAAGCAACTGGAGATTAGGTCAGCAGAGACACAGATGAAGGCCAAATCATGGATGTTCTTATGGAGCAAAGAGTATTGATGTCATCCTGGAAACTAAGAGGATGGCATGGACTAGGAGTAAACTGAGCTCCTATTACTCTCTCCCCACTCTGGTATTTCCCAGGCCAGAGACATCCCCACCTGTTGCACATCCTTCTCCTGATTCATCCTATGTCCTTATAGTTACCCCTCTTCCTCCCAGATGCCCCAATTACAAACCCTTTTGCCCTGCAGGAGTTACTGGCTTGCTCTCTTCAGCCACCTTGTAACCCAGCATAAAGCATCGATGTGTTACAGCCCC
Source organism: Neogale vison (assembly GCF_020171115.1). Taxonomy (NCBI): domain Eukaryota; kingdom Metazoa; phylum Chordata; class Mammalia; order Carnivora; family Mustelidae; genus Neogale; species Neogale vison. Next base: position 123,804,629 of record NC_058096.1, read on the forward strand.
CACCCTTCCCCTGCCCAGGGAGGGAGAGATGGGCATTGTGGGTGTCCCTAGTGTTAAGTTTAGGTACAGATAGCACATCGCATACTGGTGTTTCCACTGCTTCATGTGAAGCTCCCTGACCAGAGATTTGCTGAACACATGCTATTTGGCTATTGTCCTATAACTGGTTTGATGGAGAAACCCTAAAATTCTTTTTTAATGTTTTATGTATTTATTTGAGAGGGAGAAGAGAAAGTGAGCATGAATGGATAGGCAGAGGGAGAAGCAGGCTCCCCACTGAGCAGGCAGTCTGATGTGGGACTCCAGCCCAGGATCCCGGGATCATAACCTGAGCTGAAGGCAGAGCTTAACTGAGCCCCCCAGGCACCCTAAGAAACCCTGAAATTAATGAATGTGTGGCCCTCGGCTGGTCCTATACCCACCCTGAGTTGCAATTATTCAGCAAAATAGGAATAAAATTTTCTTCTCAGGCTTTTTTAAGACGGAATACATGGGATGATGGACACTGAAGCTCTAGTCTGAGCTTGGACCAGCCTCAACATGATCAGATGTGGTGGCCAATGCTGGGGGCTGATTTGCTGGAAGTTTCCAGGGACAGTGACTCAGTGGTCCTAATGAAAGCCAGGGTGGGAGAGTTTACCAGTTTGCTCAGCCCTCATCATAAACTAGGTGGCTTAAACCACAGAAATTTATTGTTTCATGGTTTCGAAAGCTAGAAGTCTGAGACCAAGGCGTTGGCAGAGTCATTTTTTTCTGAAAGATGTGATGGACAATCTACCCATGCCTTTCCCCAAGCTCCTGGAGGTTTGATGGCATCACCCCATCTCTAACTTCACCTTCACACATGCATTCTCTCTGTGTATGTCTGTGCCCTAATTTCCCCTTTTTATAAGGACACCAGTCATCTTGGACTAGGGACCCATCCTACTTCAGTCAGGTTACATTCTGAGGTATTGCAGGGTTAGGACTTCAATGAATGAACTTGGGGGGGGTGCACAATTTAGCCCATAACAGACAGGAACATGGAATGACCCATTAAGTGCATATTAAACTCTCTGGGAACTGTAGAACTTTGGGTGGTCTGCACCTGCCTCATGCCAGGGGATCCTCATGCCAGGATCCCCTCATTCCGGGCATCCTGGAAGTTATGAATGTGTGCTCATGGTATGTGACTAGTAACTGGTGTGGGGGTCTCATCTGCATCAAAGATTGGTCAGACCTGGGGAATCTCACTTTTGTCCAAGAGTGCTCCTAACACATCACAGCTCCTTGTCTCCCACCCTCTAATGCCCTGTGTTCCAGCTGAGCAAGTTTTCTCCTTAGTTGTCTGTAGATTGTTTGTACAACCTTCCAGGGCCATGTTTTTCAGGCCCAGCCATCCCTTAATCTTCAAAGATCAAGCTACATGCTCTGCCCCATGTCCTGAACCCCTCTACTTCCCAAAGCCCATTCAGATCCCTGTCTCCAGAGGGACCTGCTGGGACTCCTGGAAGGCATGCCTTACCTGGCTCCCTTTATCTCTTAGTAGCTTTGATGCCAGGGGAATTGCCAGTGAAATATGTTGCCACTGAAAAGTGAGAAAATCTCTGCAGAAGGTGTTTTCCAGAAAGACAGCAAAAGGTGTTGTTTTCGCTTAGCAGGTGTTTAAATTTTTATGAGACACAAACCTGTGGAAATCACAGACATTCAGATGGGTGTTTGATATCTAGTGTCATTATGCTTTCCCAGCCAAGGCACTGGAGGTGGGTGTGGGCTGTGTGTTGGCTGGGGGTGAGGGGTGGTACCGGGGATTCCGAGGGAAGAAATAAGTGCTCACGGGTCTCATGTGAACCCTGTCAGCAGCTGGGTATTGAAAAGGACGGTTGAGCTCCCAGAAGACGGTTCATCGTTGAAATGTGATTTGCAAGCTCTGAAGGGTGCTCTTTTCTCAGTTGTGTGTACCTCCCGCTTAGCTTGACTCCAGTCTACCTGGGGTGAAGGCATGCTGAGTCAATAAGGTTCTCTCAGGCCAGGGCCAGCCCAGTTATCTCCTCCTTCTTCCTTCAACCCTGACACAACTGTCCTATTCTAGAACAACAAAGTCAGCATCCAGCTAGGTCATGAGCTTTCCAGGACAGTTCCTTTCCTCCCTCCCTTTCTTTCCCCCTTCCTTCCGTTAAGTGTGTACCCCACACATCTATGTCCCACATGCCTGGCATTGAGCAGGTGAAGAATACAGGATGAGCACAAAGCTATCCTGGGTCCTCGGTCTGCTGGGCCAGACAGAACTCCCCATCTTCCCAGCCAGGACTGCACTACTGCAGTCCCAGGACTATTGACCATCAGCAGACAGTCTTCCTTGGGACCTTGACTACTCGTGAGAATCACTACGGAGTTCTTCCCTATACCAGCACCAGGCCTTACCTGAGAGCAAGCAAACCTGACTCTGGGGAGAGTGCACTCAGTGTTGTCTAAAGCAGAGCATGAGCTGAGAGGCCTGCCCCAGGACAGCCACAGGCCTGTCAGATGATCTGCTCACACGTCCTAGCCCCTGAAACCCACCTTGCTGAGTGACTGACAGGGGGAAGTTTCTAAACAAAATAGGGAGGCCAACCCTCCGTGAAACAGGGGACTCTGAGACTGTGGACCTCACTCCACAACCCTACGAAAGCAATCCTGACCAATTCCCAGAAGACATAGGGGGTTTCATGTTTTGTAGCTACCCGTCTGTAATATCAAATGGTCCCCAGAAACAACTTCCAGGGGGACCACGATCTGCTTTGGCTGTGTGTCCATCTATAGCCTTGTTTCTCCACCATCTGCGGCTTGGCATGCCTCCTCCATCAGGGGGATCAGGGCAAGGTGCCGGGAGTGTGAGAAACAGGCTGCATTAAGGACACATGGCACTGGGGGCTGGGGCCAGACTGGGTGGGCCATTATTTACCTCCCAGGCATGGTGGTCAAGCAGGAACTTATACTGACATCTTCAGATTTTTTTTCTGCAGGTTTTTAAGTGAAATCTCTTATTTTTAAATGTTGAAAGCCGAATTTTAAAATGTTGATTTTTAAATGTTGAAAGCCAAATTTTAAAACATTAGAAATAAACAAAAATCCCACTGGACCATACATGTCAGACATGCCAACTGATCAGATCTGGTTTCCAGGCCAAAAGAATAGCAAGGGCATCAGCCACATAGGGCTCTGTGCACATCAGACCTGGGATAGATCGTCACTGTGAGCTGCTGGAACCCCCAGTGTCATTAGTCAGGTCAGAGTAGCTAAACCCTATCCCTGGCCTCCGTCTGCCACCTCCTGTGAAATCCAAGTATGAAGTTCACAGAGACCTGTGAGGCGAGAAGCTCTGTCATCGACTCAGTACTGACTTCTAATGGCTGCTGCTGAGTTTTACATAAGACAATTAAATAGCAAGGCACAACAATGGAAGTGCCTAGAACCAGCTGATGAATTTTCCAATTATTCTTCACCTAGATGACTGGTCTTAGATGTCTCTGGGTGATAGAGGAGCCATAGTCTGGTCAGAATCTCATTCTTTTACTGAAAAACTGCTACCAACTCTCTCTTTGAGGTGGGTGGGCCTCACCTTCAAGCTCTACAGGCTCCTAGGGGAGGAGAGTCAGTAAAAATGCCTTGATGATGCACTGGCTATCAGGAAGGAAGCTAACTGTGGTTATGGAGCAGGACCGCACCCCCTGCCCTTCATTCTGACTGTATTTCCAGATGGTTTTCATTTCATGCTCACACATAGAACGCTGTAAGAACATCAATGAATAATGATGCTATAACAAATAAATTTCAACAAGAAACAAACATGCAGTGGGCACTCTAGAGAGAGGGGGCCACTTCTCTGCTTTCTCACCATAAGCAAGGCAGAGACGGTGGGAGTGGGAAGGTGGAGGCAGAACTTCCAGACCCAGTGTGCGCTGGGTATTTGCCTGGCTCTTTGAGGATTCCCATGGATACTCCTGGGGACCTTAAAACACAGGTTGAAACTTAACTGACGCTTAGGGAAGATGGGACTACCTGGCTCTGACCCGTTGAGGAGTGGGGCTTGATTCAGGCTGAAGACTGGGTGCTCCAGCAGGGTCTGGATAGCTTGTGTCCTACCCCTCCCATTCCCAAACACTGTCATCTCCAGCCAGGATGGCTTCTGTCCTTCTATGGGGTTAATTCCACATTTGAGGCCTCTCCTCCCAGAGTCACAGGGGTCCTGCCTTCTCTTCTGAATATCCCCCAAACCATCTACCTCTGAGGCAAGCCTTAGTGCCATGGAGCCTTCTTCTCCTGGAAGTCCTTGCTGTCTAGTTGGCCCCCTTCTGGAAGTTCCCACACATGAGCACTTACTGAGTGCTTATCATATAACACATGCTGTATCTATACAATAGCCTCCTTGGTTCTCAATACAACCCAGAGAAGGTCTCCTTTACAGAGGGTCAGAGAAGTTCAGCACAAGGTGGGGGGCCACCCTCCTACTAAGTATAGTTCTAGAATATGACCTCACAGTGTTCTCCCTCTCCTGTGCCTTGCAGGCATCACCAGGCTACTGGGACGGTCTCTGGGAGACAGAGCTTGGGGAGGAGATGAGGGCCACAGGTCAGAGAGTTGCACAGGGGACGTAAGAGGCGAGCAGTCTGCAAGGAAGAACAGGAGTGAGTCAGCCAAGTGGCACGGGGTACCAGGGAGAGGAAGCAGCTTCTTATCCATGGGACCTTCTTTCAGCATTTCCTTCAGCAACTATACTACGCACATGACAATCTGGATTCTTATTTAAAGCATTTTAGAGGATTCATTCTCCTTCTGTTGGAACTTTTTTTCTTTTCTATATTTTTAATATCTCACTAAATAGAACTGTCATCCACCAAATCTTTTGATGCAGAAAACTCAGAAGTTTCCCTAGGTTCATCCCTTGTGCTTTACATGTACTTAGTCCCTGGAATCGCCCCTCATTCTCTCACTGATGTGCCTTAGTCTGTTCTTTTAATCTCTCACCTAGAGCACCTATGTGGCTTCCTAATATGGGTCCCAGCTCCAATCTGGCTCCTCTCCAGCCCATCCTCCGTAAGATGGCCAGGAAGTTCTTTCTCTAAAGCCAAGCTAAGGACACAACCCTGGCATTTAAAATTCTTTTTGGGGTTAGCATTTACCTTCAAATAGACTCCAAGCTTTTTAGCTTAGTACAAAAGCCTCTCTATCATGGGGTTCCCTGCTTCCTTCCCCAGTACAACCACCCCCAGTCTCCCAGGAAGAGGGTCTGGCAGGGTCCAGATCCAGTTCTCGTCCTTCGCACTCATGTTGGGTTCCTCTTTACCTCTGGCTCTGTCTGATGTTTACCTGTAAACAGTCACGGTCCCAAGAGGAAACTTAAGAGGTGGGTAAAGGGACTACTCCCTAGGGTGAGGTTCTGGTATAGAGAAACCCCAGGGAAGGGGGAACTGGGACACAGACACCACCCCTAGGCCTGGGTGGGGATGAGGAAGCAGTTTCAGATGTCTGAAGCAGGAGGCTGAGGATGGATCCATCTGACGAGAACTTTGGCCCTTGATCAAGGGCATATCCAGCCTTCAGTGGCCAAGCAGGGAGGGTGCCTTGGGCAATGAGTAACCTGGTGTCCCCTGTTTCCTTCCCCTGAGCTCCTGCCTGGCCCCACTGGCTGAACCAGCTGGAAGGTTGAGGCCAAGACACAGAAAATGGCAGGAAAGAAGGGCTCTGGAAGGCAAACAGTCACTCAAACCCCAAACACTACTCATCTCTTAAAATGTAGCCAGGCCACCTTGTCTGGGGGAACTTTCTGACCATCCCCGTCCTCTGGCTAACGGGTATCCCTGTGCTCTGTGACTGGCTCAGCCTAGGTGCCCAGGGAGGGGGCAGGTGGCACAGAGTGCCCATGAATGCATATTTTAAAATTTCACTGGCAGCCTGTCTCCCTGGGTAATAAATTCCTTATATTTACAATTTTCTACCTAAATTGGACTTTCCCTGATTTCTTTTTCCAAAACTAATCACCTGGAACCTTCCAAGGCCCTCTGTGGTTTAGACTTCAGGGTCTGGAGCTCCCTCCTTCACCCCAGCGATGTAACATGAACCACAAACAGCTCTGGTGCCCACACAGAAGTAATAGCATCTGTCAGCTCCCACTATCCTCCAGCCCTACGCTTAGAACTTACAGGTTTCCTTAGTTTATGAAGCATCCTAGCAGCCACTTATGACTGCTTTGTTTACGGATGAGAAAGTAGAGGATCAGAGACGTTCCCAGCCACAGCCCTGCCCACAAATTCAGGTGGTAAAGCCAGGATGGGATGAGTACCTTCATGCATTAAGGATGCTACGGAGCCCTCAACCTTCCCAATCAAAAGAACACAAAACACTGAGGTAAAACTAACGCAGATGACAGAAGTTTCTAAGGTTTAGAATTCTAAAAGTTCTGGATGCATTTCTCCGAAGCTGAGCTTCTCTCCTTTTTGTCTGTCCCTCTCAGTGTCCCTGTCAGGTCACTCGGCCTGAGGTGAGAGGGCTGGAGTCCAGGTGGTGGGCTCAGCACTCACGTCCTTACTACCAGGCCACTGCCAAGGCCACCACAGCAAGTCCTCCTTCCGCATACAGAGGGGCCTCAGAACTTTCCTGTCTGCTGCAGGGGGCCATACCAGTCCTGGGGAGTTTACCTTTGCCTTCCCTCCACCGTGGCCACTCAGGCCCCACCCAGTGCTGGTTCTTCCCTGGGTTGGCCAATGAGAGCACCCTGGTCATTCCCAACTCGGGTCTTTTCATCTTTCACCAGGGGTCAGTTCGTCCCAAAGGCTATAATAGAAAAAGCCAAGAACACTAGAAAAGTCCCCAAGTGCAAGGACAAATCTTGAGTAGGAACAAGACAGAGTTTTGCGAAGAAAGTGATGACTGCCAGCCAAGTGATTCTGCAGGTGCTGGAGAGAGGCAGCGTCTCTGAGCAGATGCACAGGGCAGAGAGGATTTGAGAAGGAATGATGGGAAGGTTCAGGCCCCCAATAGGCAGAACTCACAGGGGCAGAGAAGAGAGGGAAGGCAAGGGTGAGCTAATGACAATGCATGCGGTTCTCTGCAGTGTCTGAAGTCCGCCCTGGTGGTGGCTCAGCCCGCGGCCCACGCATTTAAGTGCCTTGGTCTTGACTCACATGTTTTCTTTCTCAATATGTGAGGGCTGCTTTCTTAACCGCTCTTTTAAGGCAGAACAAATCCCGTCTCCAGTCCTCCTGCGGCTCACAATTGGTTTCAGGAGCGATGAAGTCATTAGGCTGATTGCTCCACACGGGGGTTGATGCTGCCCACGCCCGATGGGTCACATTGTCCTCACATAGACAGCATTTCTGTTTACCTGGCAAGGCTTTTCCGGCACGAACCCTAACCAGTGGCTCCTGAGCTGGTGGGGTGGGAGGGGGTGGTGGAGATGATGGGTCCCATCCATCCCACAGGGGCGTGCTGCCCATGCCTCTGGGACCTGTAGCCGACCAGCATCCTAGCTGTCCCAGCCTGGGGCTCAGCTTCTCTCCAGCTGGCCAGGAGATAAGCAGCCATCCATGTTCCCCAAGTGTAGCCTCCTTGGGAATCAGGGTGAGGGGGTGGCCTGGGGTGCGGTCCTGCAGGGGGTAGAACACAAGCTCCTGGGGAGGCCCTCCATCTGGGGCACAGCTGCCCCTCACTATCTCTCTAGACATCTCCCGGGTGCTTCCAGAAGCTTTGTGAAGGAGCTAAGAAAATTTTTAAACAGAAAGTTCTTGTGTTGAATGTGCAGCTGTGTGTCTCCATCTGTGTCCAGAGCCCCGGGCCTAAAATAGGGCTCAGTGTGTCGCAGGCACTCAGGGAGCATTGAACGGACAAATGAGAGGATTATGGGAGGAAGACAAACTCTAGGGCTCTGATTTATTTTATTTTATTCTTTTTCAAGATCATTTGTTTCAAATTAATGGTTAAGAGAACTAATTTTGTATCCTTTAAAAGGGCCTTAAAATGCATTCTGTTCATTCCCAGATACCTTTTTTCTTCTGAATTTTTATTTAAATTCTCCAGGGCTCTGATTTTGAAGTCCATTCTCTGGCACCATTGTTCTCCATGTATGTGGCTTTGGTCAGTACTGTCCTTCCTGGGCATTCCCGACCCATTCTCATGTTTGGGTGAAGTGCTCCTCCCAGGGGCTCTCAGCAACTTGGGCCTTCCCCACTGTACTATACGCTCCCTTACTCACCACCGTGACCCCTGTGCGCACCTGGGGTCCTGATAGAGCTTGCACAACTGTGGCACTCAATCGATTTTTGCCGAATGAATGAAAGAATTTATCTTGGGTAGTAACCCACTGTTTCCCTCCAAGGCAAGTGATGGCATGGAATTTGGATCAAGACCCTTCTACCTGCCCATCTAGAGGTGGGCCTCTGCTTCTCTCCTGGCCCTCTCCCTATGTCATTATCACCCCATAGGCCCCAGGGGTTGTCTCTCTTGTCCCCTCTTCCCAACTTCTACTATAAGCTACTCGCACCCTACCACACCCCCATTTCCTGTTCCCAGCACTCTGGACATAGGTGCCCTCATTCCTCATGGCTGCATCTTAGCTGACCTTCAAATAGGCACCAGCCTCACATAGGCTTGTTTTAAGTCGGTTAATACCCAGTCAGACTAGGAGACCAAATGGCACGTGAAGGAGAAGGTAGGGTTCTGGGGACCTTGGGCAGTTTCCATAATAACTTATTGGTTCCCCTCAAACTCCCTTCCTTAGCAGGGGATGGAGATAGGGCCCTCTGATACCTTAGGACAGAACCCATCAAATCAAACCCCGGGCTCCCACTCTGGAGAGAGGCCAACACCAATTCAGAACTCCAGGGATCTCCTCCAGGGCCCTCTCTTGGATCTTTGGGTGAATATGTCTGATGCTAATGACTGCCTATTTCACACCAAAAACAACTGAGTCCACTCCCTGGAGTTGACTTATGAGAAGGAAGTGGACTAGATGGGCAACTGTTTGAGAATGTGCACCCAGAGGTCTCAATTCAGGACTTAGAAAAAGGTGCCATATAGAAGGACCCTAGAAGGATACTCATTCATTAAAGACACGCAGTCTTGGCTGGCTGTATGCCAGGCATTGTAGATGGGTTGGGGTGCTGTGGTTTTCCGGTCTTGGTTTGCAGATGAGGAAACCAGGGGTAGCTCATTCAGTCAGGGACATGAAAATGGGGAAGGTCAGGGCCACCTGGAGACTCCCAGTCAGGATCCAGCCTGCAACTCATCTAACCACTCCAACTTAGGCCATTGCAAGAGTGACCCACTTGGCCTCCTGACCTCTAGACTCCCCATCCCCAGTTCATCCTTCACTGAGTAATCAGGGGGAATCTTTGTAAAATCTGCCTTGGATCTTGTTACCCCTTAAATTTAAAATCATCGTAGTTGCCCACTGTGCTCAGCTTAGAGTCCCAAAGGATTTTTTTGCCCTTCCTGTTTTTTTCCCCACCATCCCACCTCTGCTCAGAGAAGCCCTGCTTTGGTGGAATTCAAGAAAGGGAGAAAATATACATGGACAGGATCCTTAATACATGTCAGCACCCTCTGACTGTCTGGCATCTCTACCATCAGTGGCCACTGAACTTCACAAGACCACTATCTATTATTCACGGTTTGAGAATCAGAAGATTTGATCTCTTCATTTCTTTTTTAGCAACTTCACTAAGGTATAATTTACAGATCTAAAAATTTACCCATCAGAAGTCTATACTTCAATGACTTTTCAATAATTTTATAGAGGTGAGCAACTATCATCACAAACCAGTTTGAGAACATTTCCTTCACCCCCAAAAGATCCCCTCTGTGCCCATTTTGGTCATGTTGGGTGCTTACATCCCTTACCCCATGTAGCACCTGAGATAGATCTACTTTCTTTCTCCATAAATTTGACTTTTCTGGACATTTCATATAAATGCCATCATATAATACTGATGTAATATGGAATAATATAATAGTCTGTTGTGAATAGCTTCTTATACTTAGAACAATGTTTTTGAGATTCATCCATGTCATATTGTGTATACATAATGCATTCTTCTTATTGAAGAATAACAGTCTATTGTATAGGTATACCATATTCTGTTCATCTATTCATCAGTTGATAGCCATTTTGAAATTATTTATACTTTTAAGCTATTATGAATAATGCCATTATTATTAATATTCTGTATATAGACATATTTTTTTTCAAATCTTAGGTGAATACACAGGAGTGAAGCTTTTAAGTCATATGGTAAGTTTATGTTTAACTTTTTTTTAAGAAAGTGAGAAACTGTTTTCTAAAGTGATTGTATGATTATGCTTGCCTCACTCCTGCCCTGCACTATAGAAGGGTAACCGTTTCTCCACATTCTTGTCAACATTTGTTATTATTGTCTGGTTTATTATTATTATTATTATTAATTATTATGTCCATTCCTAAGCTCCTGAAGTGGTAGCTTACTGTGGTTTTAATTTTCATTTCCTTAATGACTAATGATGTTGAATACCTTTTCATTTTCCATTCTTACAACTTCTTTGGTAAAATGTCTATTCACATCTTTTGCCCATTTTCAAAATTAGGTTGTCCTTTCTCTTATGATTGAGTTGTAAGAGTTCTTCACATAGTCTATATTTGAGTTAGTCCTTGATCAGATATAGGATTCGCAAGTTTTTTCCCCAAGTCCATGGCTTGTCTTTTCATATTCTTAATGGTATCTTTTGAAGCACAATAGTTTTCAATCTTGATTAAGATCAATTTATCAATTCTTTATAGGTTATGCTTCTGGTTTAGGTGTCAGATTCCTTGTCAAACCCTAGGCCATAAAGATTTTTTCCTGTTTTCATCTAAAGGTTTATAGTTTTACCTCTTATATTCAAATTAATAAATGATCCATTTTGAGTTAGTTTTTGTGTATGTTTGAAGTAAGGGTCTGTATTCATCATTTTTGCACGTGGATATCCAGTTATCCTAGCACCATTTGTTGAAAGGACTACCTTTTTCCCACTGAGTTAACAAAGCACCTGTATTGAAAATCATTTGATCACAAATGTAAGAGCTTATTTCTAGACACTCAATTTTGTTCCATTGATCTATACTCCTATCCTTTCAACAGTTCCCCACTGTCTTGATGACTATAGACATAGTAAGTTTTGAAATCCTAAGGTCTAATCTTCCAACTTTGCTCTTCCTTTTCAAAATTGTTTTGGCTATTCTGGGTCTTTTGCATTGCCAGGATCATCTTGTCGATTTCTGCAAAAAGGTTTGCTCAGATTTTGGTAGGACATGTAGAGCTATTTGTGAAGAGTGGCCATTGTAATAATATTAAATCTTCCTATCCGTGAACTTGGAATGTCTTTCCATTTATTTAGGTATTTTAAATTTTTTTCTCAGTGGTGTTTTTACAGTCTTCAGTATACAAGTCTTGCCCTTCTTTTGTTAAATTTCTTTCTAGGCATTTTGTTATTTTTGATGCTATTTTGAATGGAGTTGTTTTCTTAATTTCATTTTTGGATTGTTCATTGCTAGTATATAAAAATACAATTGACTTTCTTACATTGATCTTGTATCTGCAAATTTGCTGAACTTGTTCATTAGTCCTAGTAGAATTTTGTTGATTCTGTAGGATTTTCTATATTTAGTTTCATGTTGTCTGTGAATAAAGACAATTGTTATTTCTTCCTTTCCAATCTGAATGTCTTAAATATCCATTTTTTGGTCTTATTTCAGAGGCTTAGAAACATTAATTTAATGATGAATAGAAGTGTGGAGTGGGTATCCTTACCTTGTTCTTGTTTTATGGAGGAAAGCTTTCAGTCTCTCATCATTAAGCATGATATTAGCTATAAGTTTTTTGTAAATGCCCTTTGTGAGGCTGAGAAGTTCCCCTATTTTTAGTTCAAGTGGGTGTTGATTTTTTTTTTTACATTATTTTTGTATATGTTGAGATGACCCTGTGGTTTTTGTCCTCACTAATTCTGTCCATTTAATAAAATAAAAATTATGTTGATTGACTTTTCGAAGTTAAACTAGCCTTTTATTCCTAGGATAAATCTGATTTGGTCATAGATAACATCTTTTTTAATATATTGCTGAATTTGGTTTTTTAACATTTGAAAATGTTTGCATCTATGCTCAAGAGAGATAGTGGCCTGTAGTTTTCTTATGATGTCCCTGTCTGACTTTGGTATCAGGTTGATTCTGGTCCTCCTCTTCTTTTTCCTGAAGAATTTGTGAAGCACTGGCATTATTTCTTCTTTAAATATGCTATAGAATCCATCAGTGAAGTCATCTGGGCCTGGACTTTCTTTGTGAGATGATTTTTGATTAGAGTTCAATTTATTGACTTGTTATAAGTCTATTTGATTCTTTATTTGTGTTGAGTCAGTTTTAGTTCCTGTGTCTTTGGGGGAATTTTTCCATTTTGTTGAAGTTTTCTGACTTACTGGCACGAAATTGTTCGTAGTGTTTCCCCAGTTTGTTGTTTGCCTTTTGTCAATTTTCAGAGTCCTGAAATGGTTGTTTATGATTTTTTTTTTCAGTTTTATTGTCCCTTCCCAGGGAGAGTATTTGCCAAGCTCCTCATTCTACCATTCCAGAAGTCACACCATTCTCTTCCAAGTTTGATAGCATATCCCCATTTCTTGCTGAAGGAGGCTTTGTGTGGGCAACCATTTCAGACATTTGTGTTTCTGTTAAAATGACAACCCCTCTGAGAGAACTTCCCTGGTCACTGTCATCTCAAATGCCTCTCCTTCCCCATCCAGGTACTTATTATCACGTCAGTCAGTTGTATTTTATTACTATCTGAATTTATTCTATTTGTTCAGCCACTTTCTCACTTAGTTACGGTCTGTTTCTTACTCCATGCCCACGCCCAGCCTCCCAGCCAGAATGTTAGTGCCATACAGGCACAGTCTGTCCTCAACTCTCTCTGCAGCACCCAAGGGAATCTGGAAAATATCTGCTGGTGAATGAGTGAGTGTGGGAAAAAAGAAGGAAGGATGATGGGAGGAGATCAGGCCTTAAACCTGGGGCCCTGAAGCCACCCCACAGTGAGTGATTTTCTGGTGCACTCTTGTAACTAAATTATAAACGTGTTCCCAGGATGGAGGTGGGAGAAACCACATGTGGGCAAACCAATGTGTACTGAGCTTACTGCCCACAGAGAGGCAGTAGGCATTTCTACACGTTTCCAAGCCTCCCTTGCAGTGAGGTTGGGGCCAGGTTACTAGTTCTGGCCAATGGAATGTAATTGGAAGTGAGTCTTAAGTCTCCACCATCATTACTCAGCAAGATAGATAGTATCATTCCCCTTTAAAGAGGAGGCTGCTGAGCATCAGAGGCTAAGCCACATGACCAACCTCACCCAACAGACAGGAGGTAGAGCCAGGCTTCCTTTTAAATTTAGTTCAAAGGATTTGAGATCCTGCTGTGTTTTCACTACCCCAGGCAACCTACAGTGGGGGTAATTATGTCATTAAGTTATTATAAACAATTAACACCATAGATGGTTTATTGTGACTTAGGCAGAGAATCAAAAGGCCCATGTTATTTTCCTTTTCCTTTCTTAATGTGAGTACGCATAATGTTTAACGTCAGTGCAGCCCTGGCTAACTGTCAAAATGATTTTTACGCTGACAATCAAGATTCAGGATAGAAGAGCTAGTTGAATGTGGAAATGGTCTCATTATGTGATGTTCATGTTTAAATTTACGCCTCATACTTGGGCACCTCACGTACTTTTGTTAATTCACTCCCTCATCCACCAAGCATTGTTTTTCTGGTTTGATTTTTCCTCTGTTGGGGGATGCAAAGATGAAGAGACTCAGCCCCTACCCTGAACAGCTCAGAGTCCAGAGGGATAGCTGGAGCAAAAGCCTGAATTTCCCCAGGAATACCAGCAAATAAATGCCACCTCTGGTTTCTGCATTAATTCCCCAGGACAGCATGTGTGGTAGGTGTCATGGGTGGGTCCTGCGCAATTGCAGACTCAGAGCTGACACCTTTGAACAAGAGGATCTTTGCTCTTAACATAGATGCCTGGATGTCAGCAGGAGACATGGTTGAGGGCCCTGCCCAGGAGAGTAGCCTGGCTGTGGCTTCTGCTCTCTAGATTATTCCACCTCCCAGTGACTGCCTGGGTGTATATCTGTGCTGTCTGTGTCCCTGACCTCATGCATCAGCATCTACAAAGCAAAGAGCTGCCCCAAACCAGCTTCTCCCTCCCCAGGCGTGTCATCTGCATCACTGCCAAACACCCAGGCTTTTGTCCCATCTCCAGACTAACAGGATCAAAATATGGGAGTTGCAGGGTTACAGTGATGGGCTTGGGGGTGGTGGCAGAAGATGGGTATTTTGGAAAAGCTCCCAGGTGACCGTGATGAGCTGCCAGGTTTGAGAACTTGACTAATATGAATCTAGAATAATCTCTTGGGCCCCTTCCAGCTCTGTGCAGATTCAGGCTTGCGAGGCACATTTCCGTGGCTAAAAGACGCTCCTCCGCCTTGCCTTTGATCTGGCCTTATGTTTTCCTAAGTGCTTTCCTATTCATTAAGGGAACGATCTTTAAATACTAATATGGCAGCAAGAGAGGTATTTCAGGTATTTTACTGATAGATAGTTCAGTCTCTCCCAAGATTACCAGCTATTTAACCACTAACTGGAACCGAAACTCAGACAAGCTACAGAACCCAGCCCAGGGCAGACTCCATGAGCACTAACTGCTCGCTAAAGCCAAGAAACTTTTGGAAAGTTTTTTTGAAGAGGAGGCCACAGATGGCCACAGATGGCCACATCTCCCCAACACTAGAGAGCTAGAGTGACTAGGTTTTACAGAATTCTGAGCAAGAAGACCCAACAACGGTCCACGTTTTGACACACAGAGTAAAGGGAGCCCCGGTCTGCCAGGCAGGCACTCAGCCAGCTCACAGCTCTGATAGAGGAAGCGGGGGTTGGGGGGCATTCTCCCTTAGGGTCAGCCCACTCATGCTACAACAGGGGGAGAAGTTTGTGCTAGGGCACTTCACACTTATCCTCTTGCTATTGGCTAATGGGCTGTCAGAATCCATAAAAGAGACTGTATTTCTGCCCTGCAACCCAGAAATAGATCATCTTTTCCTCAGTATGAAGTCGCTGAGGCTGGTCAGTCTGGCAATGAATTTAGAGTTCAGGAAGAGAAGTCTGAGCCTCGGGAACACCCTGGTAACCTTCAGCCAGCCTGCAAATGATAGTGTCTAGGTGCCCCCAAACCACAGTCCTCTACTCTCTGCATGAGGCGGTCTGGATTCCAAACATCCCCATCCATGAATGTCATTCGAAAGGATCTGGAGAGAGTAAAAAATGAAATAGACCAGTGAGTCTCTGCTGAGCTCTGATTCCTACCAGCAGAGTCTCCTATAGACCTTCCCTGTCTAGGCTTGGTATGTCTATTCTTGCCTTCCTCACATCAACACACAATCTTGGGTCAATGAACCAAGTACTAAAGTGACAATAATAATAGAAATCTCAATGCTGGGGAGGGGGCAAATACCCAAGGCACTTACACAGCCCCACTGAAGGACAGGAAGGCTTCCCGAAGGAGATGTCCTAGCAGTGGAGGAATGCACAGTTGGTGCGCCATGGTGCTTAGCAGGGATGAGTGGGGTTGCACAGCTATCAGCAGCCATGTGGTGAGGCCTTGCCCTGTCCCACAAGGTGCCCGTGAACTTGCATTCTGTCTTTAGGGCCTGCTATGTCATTTCCTATCATAGCCACCTCTGGGGTAGGGGAGGAAGTGGTAGGTCTGAGTAATCCCTGTAATTGTCGTATTTGAGGGAGGTAGAGTGTTGTGGGGCATGGGGGGGGGTCTTCTGGGTAACCCCCAAGACTGAACCTCAGGAGTTCCTTGGGGCTCTGTGCTTAGATCAAATTCTGCTGCCCTCTAGGCCCTTCAGTTTCCGGCCCCAGGGCCTGTTAGGAACTGAGCATATCCATCTGAATGTATGGGAGGTCCACAAGACCCTTTCTCCTAAATTCATTCCCAGCCAAGGCCTGTCCACTTGTGAGCAATAGGCTGTCCCCCCAGCACATCATCTGGCTCCCCTGGGTGGATGGGGCCAAGGTCACCGTGCTCCCAAAAGGGTTCGTCATTGTCTTTCTGTCCACAGCTGGACTTCTGAAGGGGTTCTCTGCCAGGGCAGGAGAGGAGACTCCTCCAGGTTGTGGCAACCTCTCCCAGCAGGCCTCTGTCAGTCTGTTCTCAAACCTGTGCATCTGGATATGAAGAGCTGGTTTGATTGTGTGGGTGTGTGTCGGAGGGAGAGTGTGTTGGGGGGAGAGGGTGTCCAGAGCACAAGCCCATGGAGGGGGCTCTGATGCTGCTGGTCCGGGAACAGCATTAGGAAACATGGGGTCAGTTAATCTCTAGCCCCTTCTAACCACCTGACATAGTATTCCCTGGAGAGTCACCACAGCTGCCACTTTGGATGATTCATCGGGCCATAGTACTTCAGACAATCTAACAAAAACTAAGATCTGTTAGACACCTACTGTGTCCCCGATCCTCTGCTGAGAACTGTAACATAAAATATCATCTTTCCTCTCCATTTTCCAGATTGAGGTCCAAGCATGTGACTTGCCCAAGACCCAGCAGGGATTCCATGGTTGAGCTGAGGTCCAAGCCTGGGTCTGCTTTGCTCTTTACTGACTGGCCTGGGGCCGTGTTCCTCTGTAAGCCTCAGTTTCCTCACCTGTGAAACGAATGCCAACCACATGCTGTGCACTGTGAGAACAGACAGCACAGGAAATGAGGTTGGATATATGAGTACCTGCCACCCAGTTCACGGTCCTTCTCAGTTTTTTTTATCCTTTCCCTTGTCTGAAATGATACTATAAATGTTAGTGTAATATGTTTTCAAATTGTCCTTTTAGTCGAGGACAACTGTTTTCTAGGGTGTCACCTAGCAGGTCCTTGTAGGGAAAAGGCTTCCATCTTGTCTAAGCTCACTGGGTGTTTTGTCAGTCCTGGGTGCTCTGGTTCATGGGTAGCTTCTGGGAAAATCTTGATAGTGGCCTGTTTTGTGAATCAGGTCCTGAACTGTCCACTGGGGGTGATCTCTCGCTCTGCAGACTCCCAGAGCATTTTCTACTTCCAGCCCCTCTGATGTTCGTCTTTCCTTTAAATTCCCATAGTTACTGAGCTGGGGGTCCAAGGCCCCATGTCTCTCTCTTCCCTGGAGGGGCTCCCAACCCTCGGGAGAAACAGATGGCCAGAATTAAGGGCAGTCAGTGCTGAATGATGGAGGTATGGCAGATAGGAAGAGGGTGAAGTCTAAACTGTGTCATCACTAAGGGGAGTTTTGCTAGATGTTCCAAAAATATTACGGTTAACTTTTCATTCACTCTTATTCAAGGACAAAAGCCTAGGTTAATTTACATTTTCTGAAGGCAACAAACAGCTGTTCACTTATCAAGGAAACAAGAGCTGCACTTGATCAGAATAAAGTCTCTTCCCTGTGATATCCTGGACACAAGGCTCCTTTTCCACTCTTCCGGGGAGTGGAGGTCCTGTGCCTTGGGGATGGCAGAGGCAGGTCTGGCCCCAGCCTGTCTCCTATCACCTGCCCCACAGGTACAGACCAGGCTACCTTTCAGCTAGCCTGACCTGACCGATGGGGTATAACACACCACCTTCCTTCTCCAAGATGCTTCCTAGGCTGCTTCATACCATGGGACTCTTCACCCCCGACATCTGGGTGTCAGATGTCCTTGCTGTCCCAGCATTGTCTCTGATGAGCTCGGATCGGTGATAGCCCTTTTGCTACTGAGGACCCTCCTTATGCCAGATGCCATGATAAATGCTAAGGGCGTTTTCTCACTTTTGCCTCAAAACAATCCTGTGACATTGATATTAACATTCCCATTTTACAGATAAGGGAAGCAAGTCTCAAATGAACAAAAAAGCATGTGAAATGGTAGATGAGAAGAGCCCACATCAAACTATTCAGGAGAGTGAGGATTCATGTTTAGGTTTAAAACATTAAATAAAAAATGCCATTCTTAGGTAAGGAAGGCCATTCTTAAACTCAGGCCCAATTTAATAGCAATGCCACTTTCTCTCTGGGACTCAGCCATTAGCATCTGTGTCTCGTGACAACACGGTGAGTGTCAGGCGTGAGGCCTCCCCCTACCAGCTCAAGCTAGATGCCACGAGGACAGTCCTGGCCTGAGGCTGCCTCAGACAGCTTGCGGTGTACAGCACAGGTGGGAGGAAACAGTGGGGCCTGGAGAGGCCTTGCCCTGAGGATCACATGCTGGCAAGTGGGAGGATGGCCTATGCAGCAGCAGAGGCCCCTGGTCCACGAGGGCAGGGGAAGCTCTGACCTGGTGGTATGAAGTGAGGAAGATGGGAGGGGGTGGGAGTGAGAAAGAGTCTCTCTTGGAGTCTTCTCACAGAAAGGAGCTATAAGGTGTGCCGTGATGTGCTTGATTCTCACAGAGCCTCACTCATCCTGGCCCCTTAGGCCTCCCCACTCCCACAGGCAAGCAAGGAACATCCCACAACACAGCCCAGACTGGGACTGGGACTGCATTTCGGTGAAAGTGGATTCTTGCAGAGTCTCGGGGGACGTCAGCGGGGCTTTTGGGAGTCAGGAGGACTGTGAAGCAGACCCAGCGTGACCAGAGCACTAGGACTGTTGACCCTGTGGGTGATATGGGGACCGAAATAAAGTTTACGTGGTTATCACAGGGCTGGCAATGTGATGGTGGCCATCGGCAACTGACAATTGAAGGAGGAAAAGTTTCTTTACTATTAAAGAGCATAAAGTATCTTTAACTACCAAAGATACCTAACCTGGATACCTAAGCTGGATACACAGCAGAAGGCAATGAAGTCCATGCACAGACTGTCACCAGCAAGACTGCCACAGAGCCACCTTCTTCACAGGAACGATAACTTTGACCTTTCAGTATATGTGCTGCTGAAGCGAGCACAACTTTGACCTTTCAGAGGCAAGTCACAGGAAGAGCGCCTACCAGCCTAGACCACTTAGAGTGTCCGGTAGTTACCTCTCCTTCATCGTTATGTTAAAACCTCCGCCCAAGGAGGAGCACAGACCTCGTTTCCATGACACAGGATGCATGTTTTTTTTTTTTTTTTTTTTTTTTTTTTTTTTTTTTTTCTTTTTCCAATTTATTTATTTTCAGAAAAACAGTATTCATTATTTTTTCACCACACCCAGTGCTCCATGCAAGCTGTGCCCTCTATAATACCCACCACCTGGTACCCCAACCTCCCACCCCCCCGCCACTTCAAACCCCTCAGATTGTTTTTCAGAGTCCATAGTCTCTCATGGTTCATCTCCCCTTCCAATTTACCCAAAAGCACATACCCTCCCCAATGTCCATAACCCTACCCCCCTTCTCTCAACCCCCCTCCTCCCAGCAACCCACAGTTTGTTTCGTGAGATTAAGAGTCACTTATGGTTTGTCTCCCTCCCTATCCCATCTTGTTTCATGGATTCTTCTCCAGTCACCTTACAGGCAATACAATGGCACTAAAATCATATCTCTCAATAGTTACCCTGAATGTTAATGGGCTAAATGCCCCAATCAAAAGACACAGGGTATCAGAATGGATAAAAAAACAAAACCCATCTATATGTTGCCTCCAAGAAACTCATTTTAAACCCGAAGACACCTCCAGACTTAAAGTGAGGGGGTGGAAAAGAATTTACCATGCTAATGGACATCAGAAAAAAGCAGGAGTGGCAATCCTTATATCAGATCAATTAGATTTTAAGCCAAAGACTATAATAAGAGATGAGGAAGGACACTATATCATACTCAAAGGGTCTGTCCAACAAGAAGATCTAACAATTTTAAATATCTATGCCCCCAACGTGGGCGCAGCAAACTATATAAACCAATTAATAACAAAATCAAAGAAACACATCAACAATAATACAATAATAGTAGGGGACTTTAACACTCCCCTCACTGAAATGGACAGATCATCCAAGCAAAAGATCAACAGGGAAATAAAGGCCTTAAATGATACACTGGATGAGATGGACATCACAGATATATTCAGAACATTTCATCCCAAAGCAACAGAATACACATTCTTCTCTAGTGCACATGGAACATTCTCCAGAATAGATCACATCCTCGGTCCTAAATCAGGACTCAATCAGTATCAAAAGATTGGGATCATTCCCTGCATATTTTCAGACCACAATGCTCTGAAGCTAGAACTCAACCACAAGAGGAAGTTTGGAAAGAACACAAATACATGGAGACTAAACAGCATCCTTCTAAAGAATGAATGGGTCAACCGGGAAATTAAAGAAGAACTGAAAAAAATCATGGAAACAAATGATAATGAAAATACAACGGTTCAAAATCTGTGGGACACAACAAAGGCAGTCCTGAGAGGAAAATATATAGCGGTACAAGCTTTTCTCAAGAAACAAGAAAGGTCTCAGGTACACAACCTAACCCTACACCTAAAGGAGCTGGAGAAAGAACAAGAAAGAAACCCTAAGCCCAGCAGGAGAAGAGAAATCATTAAGATCAGAGCAGAAATCAATGAAATAGAAACCAAAAAAACAATAGAACAAATCAACCAAACTAGGAGCTGGTTCTTTGAAAGAATTAATAAAATTGATAAACCCTTGGCCAGACTTATCAAAAAGAAAAGAGAAAGGACCCAAATAAATAAAATCATGAATGAAAGAGGAGAGATCACAACTAACACCAAAGAAATACAAACTATTATAAGAACATACTATGAGCAACTCTACGCCAACAAATTTGACAATCTGGAAGAAATGGATGCATTCCTAGAAACATATAAACTACCAAAATTGAACCAGGAAGAAATAGAAAGCCTGAACAGACCCATAACCAGTAAGGAGATTGAAACAGTCATTAAAAATCTCCAAACAAACAAAAGCCCAGGGCCAGATGGCTTCCCGGGGGAATTCTACCAAACATTTAAAGAGGAACTAATTCCTATTCTCCTGAAACTGTTCCAAAAAATAGAAATGGAAGGAAAACTCCCAAACTCATTTTATGAGGCCAGCATCACCTTGATCCCAAAACCAGACAAGGATCCCATCAAAAAAGAGAGCTATAGACCAATATCCTTGATGAACACAGATGCAAAAATTCTCACCAAAATACTAGCCAATAGGATTCAACAGTACATTAGAAGGATTATTCACCACGACCAAGTGGGATTTATCCCAGGGCTGCAAGGTTGGTTCAACATCCGCAAATCAGTCAATGTGATACAACACATCAATAAAAGAAAGAACAAGAACCATATGATACTCTCAATAGATGCTGAAAAAGCATTTGACAAAGTACAGCATCCCTTCCTAATCAAAACTCTTCAAAGTGTAGGGATAGAGGGCACATACCTCAATATCATCAAAGCCATCTATGAAAAACCCACCGCGAATATCATTCTCAATGGAGAAAAACTGAAAGCTTTTCCACTAAGGTCAGGGACACAGGATGCATGTTTATGCACGATGCCTGAGTATGCATGTGCAGCCTTGTGCCTGCCACTTCATGAGGACAAAACTTCTCTTTCTGAATATTCATCCTAACCTTAAATAAAAGAAACCTGCTCACCCCTGCCTTGGGGGTCACAGCTTTGGAAGTAATTCCCCATGATCTTATTTGCTGCAAATAAAGTTTCCTTTGTGTGACCACTCCACCTGGGGTGCTTTTTATCTGTGACTCACCAGGGAGTGAACTCCTGTCAGTTCAGTTGCAAGAGAGAAATTCAGTGGCCTTGGGTGGCCCCAAGTTCCACCCCGATTGGTGCAACAATAAGTGATATCATCACTGGAGGCAGGGTACTGTCAGATGTGAGAACTCCACTGGCCACAGGAGGGTCCTTCCTGACCATTTTGAGCCTCCTCTCCTTCACGTCTCCTCTCTCCTGGTTACCAAGGCTCTGTGCCTACTTACCCTCCATATGCAAGGAGTCAACACATTCCTGAGTGATTCCTGTAGGATGGATGAATAGGACCATCTTCCCAACTTGACCATTTTTCACTAAGCTCAGCCTTGAGACCCATCTTGGGTCCATTGGTGGGGTTCGGAGGTCTGTGCAGTCTGACACAGTCTCAACATTGGGGGGTCCCTCCACCCAGTATCACCAGGCAGTCTGTTTGGTTGAACCCAGGCAAAGAGGATTAGCACCACATGCCATTGGTATGATTACTCTTAGAGTATTACTACTGAGAAGTGAAAAAGAAACACAAAAGTGGCCCATGTTAAATACTTCTTCATCATTATTAATATTTTATTGAGGCCATCTGAGTAAGCTTTAGGGCTGCTAACAGAGGCAGCTATTACTACCAACGTGAGTGAGGCAGAGGTAGTCCCCTGAAAAGACAGAGCCTGGCTGAGGATGCTAAGAGTTTGAGGGGGAAGAGATGAATTCCTCTGCTCTTAAGGAGATAACTGGTCCCAATTAGTGAAATAATAAAACAAAACAAAGTAAAACACCCGAACCAAAAAAACAAAACCCTCCAAAACCTTTCAACAAACAGTATGGAGCCTCCCCAAGAAAGTTACAAATAGAGCTACCCTATGACCCAGTGATTACTCTACTGGGTATTTACCCAAAGAATACAAAAATGCTGACTTGAGGGGATACATGCACCCCGATGATCACAGCAGCATTATCAACAGTAGTCAAAATATGGAAAGAGACCAAATCCCCATCTACTGATGAATGGATAAAGAAGATGTGGTATATGGACAATGGAATAGTATTCAGCCCTTAAAGGAATGGAATCTTGCCTTTTGCAAGGACATGGATGGAGCTAGATGGAGAGTGTGTTATGCTAAACGAAGTAAGTCAGTAAAAGAAAGACAAATACTATATGATTTCACTTATATGTGGATCTCAAGAAGCAAAACAGATGAACATGGGGCGGAAAGAAGAGAGGCAAACCAGAAAACAGATTCTTAACTATAAAGAACAAACTGAGGGTTGATGGGGGCAGGAAAATAGGTTGAATGGGTGATGGGTAAGGAGGGCACCTGCTGTGTTGAGCACTGGGGGTTATTGGTAAGTGATGAATCACTAATCTACACCTGAAAGTAATATCACACTGTAGGTTAATGAACTGGAATTTAAATAAAAGCTTGAAAAAGAAAAAAAATAATAGGTACAATTTTAAAAGAGTGGCTCTGAATAAGCACAGGTCACTGCTGACAGGGCCAGAAGAGAAAGCACTGCTATGTTTCTTGGAGAATCTCTTAAGGCTTTAATGAACAGGTAGGAATCACTGTTAATTAGCACATCCATTGTGGGAATGCAAATGTGGCTGCTAATCCTGCAGTTTTGTTCTAAGTACACTCACTGTGTCCTTGTTTACAAGGCAATTGTCCCCAGAGCAATTGTTTATAAATTGTTACTAGGGGTAGGGGATGAGGAGATTCTTAATAGGAATTCCAGAAAACCCTGGTTTTCTGAGGCCAGCTGTGTATCAGAGGGAAAGATGGAGTTGGTTTACACAAAGTCTCAAAGACGGAGGACCTGAAATGAAAAGGAAGTGAGCAACAGGACTCTCCATTACACCTTCATGATCCCAGCAACTACCCTTTGTGACAAACGGTAGACTCAACTGTAGCTCCAGGCCCTCCCTTTGGCTATGATTAATGAATAATATCAATAATAATTTATAATTAAAAAGCTATCATTTAATTTAGTAATGGGAAATGCACTGTCTCTTTTTACTGTCACAGCAACCCTCTGGCTAGTTCCAATATTATTTTTATTTGTGAAGCAGGAAAACCAAGCTTTAGTAAGATGAATGTCAACCCTCTCAGGTCACTCATTGGAATCAGAACCTGGTCATTGCATTTTCTGGCCCAGGTGTATTAATCAGGTACACTTTTGCAACAGGTAAAAAGATGGTGGATTTCCTCCTGAATTATCCAGCTTTATTTCTCTTTGTATGGTTAACACCCCCTTTTCAGTGCTCTAGAAATCCTTACTCACTTACAGCTTCCCAAATACAATGTATAAACTCAGGCCCCAGTACCTTTGTACTTGTTGTTTTCCTTACTATAAACCTGTTAGGAAAAAAAAGCACCAAAACTTGGAAATGAGTCAAAAAGATGATTACGTGACCCTTTAAGTTTCTCCTAGAGCAGGGATCAGCTACATACTGCAGGCCAAATCCAGCCAACCACTTGTTTTTATAAAGTTTTGTTAAAACACAGCCACACCCATTCCTTTAAATATTGTGCTGTATTGTGCTGTAACAAAATCTGTGCTGTAATTGTAGAACTGAGTAGTTAACAATAGAGACCTTATGGCCCACAAAGCCTAAAATATTCACTCGCTGGGTCTTTATATAGTTTGCTGATCCCTGCTGGGGTGGGGTGGGCTTGACGGAGTTTTCTTTATAGTTTGGTATTGTTTAGGGTCCAGATATATTGTCTTCTGTAAAGGTTAGAGGTTAACTTACAGAAAACTGCTAAGGTTGGGGTGGAATCTGGTAGAAAGTGTCTCAAAAGTGATAAGTTTTTAAAAATTTTTATTATTCATTTGAGACAGAGAGAGACAGAGAGAGAGAGCAAGCATGAGCAGGAAAGAGAGGCAGAGGAAGAGGGAGAAGCAAACTCCCTACTGAGAGAGAAGCCTCAAACGGCACTTGATCCCAAGACTCCGGGATCAAAACCTGAGCCAAAGGCAGACGCTTAACCCAAAGAGCCACCCAGGAGCTCCTCAAAAGGGATAATTTTATTTCCTTGCAGAATTACCTAGCTTTGCATCTCATTTACTTATCTATTCTCGGCATCCTTTTTTGTTTCTTAAAGACTAAATAAAATCCTAGTTTTCATATTTCTTTGGTACTGATTTTGTCATCTTGCTGGTTCCCTCATTAAAAAGTTAAATGAAACCCTGAAACATTCTCTCTCGCTCTCTCTCACTCTCTCCATTTTGAGCAACTTATTTTGACAAGTTCTTCCATCCACTTCTAATTATGCTTCAGCACTCATCTGGGTTGTCCCCTTTTCTGGGAAGTCTCCCCTTTTCCGTCCTGGTTCCCCGCCTGTCTGTGCTCTTACAGCATCCTGAGCATTTTTCCTGGGCACTAATTCTCTTCATGAGGGAGTGGAACAAGGGATTTGAGCAAAAAACACTAAACTTTCTGCAAGGCCCGAAGAACGTGCTCAGGTCTGGACAGGAGAGGCTGGGGTGGGGATTGGTGTTGAGGGTCCCGGGGTTTCCTTACCACCTGATCAGCCTTTTGGCAACATGACTCAATGACTTTCTATCTCGGGTGTCTCCTCTCCCACTCTCTCCCAGGCTTCAGGGACCT
The DNA here is from genome assembly GCF_020171115.1 of Neogale vison. Lineage (NCBI taxonomy): Eukaryota > Metazoa > Chordata > Mammalia > Carnivora > Mustelidae > Neogale > Neogale vison. The sequence goes on from NC_058096.1 coordinate 123,829,964, forward strand.
GGAGTCAAAGGCAGAAAATCACTGACTACCTGGATGAAGGAATATCCCAAGACAAGTGCCTCATTATGAGCATTACTCCTGCAAAAGGATAGCATAAATTCAGAAGCATATTGTTAGGACGTATGGGAAGAAAGAACCCAAGAAATTTCTAGCAGAGAAGGAGTGAATGGGTAAATGAAACCTAATCACATACAACAGCCACAGTTCCCATTTTGAGATGAAACAATGTCGTCGATACACTCATGATTTGGTGTGTCTTTCAGTGTTTTACTTTGGGAAACCTAGAACATGTAGAAGAGCTGTCACAGGTCACACCATCTCCTTACCCTACCTTCCATCTTCTCCATTAGAACTAGTCCCTCACCACAGGGCTTTCAGGAACCCATCAGCCATGGCTAAGCTTTGTGTTGAAGGCAGATATCTATAACTGTCCTTTTAGCTTCCTCAGAGCACCTGCCTTTGCAAGTTCATTTGCACAAGTGGAACTCCTCTAACTGTGGTTACCTTCCAAGATTAGCGTGAATTTCTGGTAGGTAGTGTTCTTCGCATCATTAAAAAGAAATTGGGTTGTGAGAACTGTGTGTTCCTTTCAGCTTTCCAAATTTGTTTTCCTTTCTCCTGACCACTCTCCACCTTCAGCTGCCATCCAGCCAAGAGGCAGAAGGGCAACTACTCATGCAATCAGCTCACCTGCCTTAGGGATTAGAGCACGCGTGTGTAGAAAGAGGTCTGTTAGTCCATAGGCTCAATCTGACTCTTGGCTCTCCTTCTTGGACTTCAAACTTTCAAAAACTGTCATCTAATTTTGCCCTCAATCTTATGAACAATGTCAACAAGGTGAGAGGTAGGGAGTGTCAGAGAAGGCTTTGGAGAGAGAGAACCTGATGCAAAATCCTTGTGCTCCGTTCACAAGCCAGCCATGAGCACAGACTGATGGGGATGTGTGTGGAGGGACACACCCTAACCACGTGTACATGCAGAGTTCTGTTATAGAGGGGAACCTGTGCATGGAACAAGTTGCAAGTTGGAAAAATAGCAAGCAAAGGGTAAATAAGGACTTGCTGCTTCAATTCTAAATCCTCTTGCCTTGCAATTAGATTCAAACATCTGAACTCTTAAATGTCTGGGTGACCATTTCAAAGACTTTTCAGTTCATAGATTTCAGATCTGGCCATTCACAGCCCTCACCCCTCACTCATTCCTGCCGCCCTAGATTGGACTCCCACTGCAATGCCATCTACTATCTTCTTGGTGACCCTACAGGATTATATAAAAAGCAACCAACAAATGTTTCTTGAATAAATAAATGGATTATTCCTATTGGGAAAGGATTTTCATTTTACAAAGGGGAGCATGGGCTTTTCCCCCCTACACTAAATTCATTCAGTGCATTCTAAAAGTAATTGGATTCTGACCCAGTGACAAAGTAGAGGGTACATTCGTGGTATAGCACGAGGGAAACACAGTCAGCCATAATAATGACTGACAGCCAGGCTTGGCAAAGTCACTGGGACCCTAAATGTGATAATAGGGAGGAAAAAGAGGGGACACAGAGAAAGGGGGTGATAGAGCAGCAGGAAAGAGTGACTGGAGTTCTGGATCTCAGGGGATTTACCTGTATGTGTGTGTGTGGTGGAACAGTGAAATGTTCAGGGAAAGAATTCCCTCCAGTACAAGTCAAACAGCAGCAGGGTTGGCCTCCCATATTAGGTCACTACATATAAGGCATGACTTGGACCATAATGTAAAGGCTTTGCTGTATGAAATTATTTCCCCTATATGCTATGATGGCCACCATTTCTGTCACTGGGAGCAGGGGACTGTCTTTCAGCTCTTAGAGAAATTTCAAACTATGAATCTCTGAGAAAAGAACAGTGAAACCCATGACTGATAGCAGATCCCTTCTTGAGGGCAACCTGGACCTGGAGCCTGGTGGGGAGAAGTGCCCAGGCTGATATGTACCCCATGGCAGAAAGGAGAATGCAAGGCAACTGAAGATAGTGTTTGCTGACTGACCCTCAATTGAAGCATGAATATAAAGGTGATCAGAGAAAGGAAACATCCTTTTAACTTGAAACAGATGTTTAAAAAATTTTAAAGCCTGGTTTTGGGCTCTAGTGCTTCAGAAGTGAAACTATAGAGTTCAATCTATCCATGCCTGGGGGGTTAGGCTGAATGATTTAGTTTCTACCTGAGAGTCTGAAGGCAAAGAACTAGAGCTACACCTCATTTTGGTAACTCCACCATCTCAAGAGAAACTTTTCCAAGGGCCAAAGCTCTGTAACTTGACCACAACTGGTTAACTTTGCAAGTCTAGAAGATAGAACCAATGCCCAATACCTATATCATCACTTCCTTTCTACCCATGTCACAGTCAATGCTAATTCATTATGGCATTCTCCATACTGAGCCAATATTAAGCATCAGAATCCTTCTCAACCCAGCTCTCCAAGCTGTCAGAATTAATTGGACTGAACCTGGCTCTTGGGTCAAAAGTTATTTTTCTTTCATGGTCAAAAGCAATGAAGAGGCCCCACATAAAAATTCTTCAAAGGTTCTATTTCTATGTTTTTTCCCTGAAGAAGCAATTCAGGGTAGGACACTGTAGCACATATACAACAGATATATGAACATTTGATAACAACTCATGTGGAAATAAGTACACACAGTCAACACATATAATAATTCCTAAGAGGCAGGTAGAAGGAAGTATTACCTGGATATCATAAAAGTGTATTTTCTATGACTGCTACTCTCTGCTGCTTTGGGAAGAAAAATGACTCACTGAGGTCTTATCTACACAGAGATCCAGTCATGTTCAGCAAGGAAGAAATACTATAGTTGTGTTTTAGTGATAGATCTGATGTGTCCTTAACCAAAAAACAGAGGAGTTATGATGCATTAATAAGTCCATTCTCAGTGACCCACTTCCGCTCCCTCCCTTGTTGAGGACTCCAAGGAAATGACTAGAGTGCACCAATGCAGTGAACTTAGGAGCACCATCTTGTGAAGAGCCATTAAAACCATACTGGACTCAAGCTTCTTGCAAAACCTCTTTGGAATCTTCAACTCTTAGATTCCACGTCACTGGAATGACTTAATCTTTCCTGTTCAACAGGGAAAAGATATATTCTACTAGGAGATACCAAAAAATACATTTTACTCATTGTTTCAGTAAATGGTGTTTTGAGAGAAAACTAACCAACAAAACAACAATTTTGTTCAAACTGTGTGTGTGATTCTCAGGAGGAAACAGAATTTGGGCCCTTTTAAAGAAAATCAAATAAAACTTTTAGAGTTGTAAAATCCCTCCCAAAGAGAAATGTTATAAAAAAACATAAAGGTTAGATAAGATATTCTTCCAGTGTTTACTGTTGGGCAGGTTAAGTGGATTGGTTGAGGCAGGGACTCAATATTAACCATTATTTTAGAGTCTGGAAAATCAACCAAGGGCCACATGTATTTCACTATCTATCCATCACTGATAATCCTCACAACTGCACTCATGGTTATCGTTCCCTTGCTCTTGTAGGTGAGCATGAAGAGATGTTGAAGGGTGGAGTCATTGGTGGAGGGTCACTGGGAAAAGTGAGAAGTGGACTGTACATAGAGATGCAAAGAAAGTTTTCAGTCCCCATTTTAGGTAAGTAGGGACTGAAAATGGCTCAGTTCGGAGTTTCTGATTATTTGACTTTGTTTAAAAATGGACTACTTAATTCTCTTAAGTCAATCCCACAAACTTATTGAATAACTCCTCTTTACAAAGTACTTGTGCCAGCAGGGTACACTGCCTAGAAGATCTGAATGAGCAGAACTGGGAATGTGGGCTTGCAAAGCACAGTGCAGAGATGTGGATACACAGAGTGGGTCCAAAGGGTGTGACAAGCAGAGGGGATCACTGAAGACAAGGTGGGGATGCCAGGCACAGACTGCACCTATCCCATAAGTTCTATATGTTCCCTGCAGCCTCCTCTAAATGAGAATACTCAAAAGAATTTGTTTAGGCTAGGAGTGCCTGGGTGGCTCAGTCAGTTAAGTGGCTGCCTTCAGCTTGGGTCATGATCTCAGGGTTCTGGGATCGAGACCACACCAGGCTCCCTGCTTGGCAGAGAGCCTGCTTCTCCCTTTCCCTTTGCCTGCTGCTCTGCCTATTTGTGCTCTCTCTCTTTCTATCTCTCTGTCAAATAAAATCTTAAAAAAAAAAAAAGAACTCTTTTAGGCTATTCTATGCAGGATGACTGCATGGACTTGGCTAATATGATATTCTAAATTTGAATACAGTGTGATATCTTGTTTGATGAATTTTACAGCCAATTCAACTGGCGTGGAATAAACACCTTTGAGATGGTGAGACTCATGTGAATGTTTGCATGCCTAGGGGAATTAGAAATGGCCCAAGGAGAGGCATCAGGGTTTGGGGCTCTGCCATCCACTGCCTTCTCTCATATTCTATGTACTGATTTGGAAGAGGTTTCTGAATGTCTCCACTCACTCCTTTGGATGAAGACCCAGCCTGGGAAACCATGCATGGTTTCAGTAAGCTGAGATGATAGGCCATTATATCTAAGAGTACCATATTGAACCGGCAAACACAGATAATTGAGTTACCTTCAAAATGATCATTCACACTGAAAGGCTTTGGATTCCTTTAAATGAGGAGCAGCTGTGACTTTAAAGTACCACCCGGCAAATATATAAATTCCCATTTCCAACTCCATTCTGAAGAAACTGAAGTCTGTAGTGGGTTGAGAGCAGCCTGTGAGTCTGTACCCTTCCACCCTCACTATTGCCTCTGGAAAAATCCTAGCAGAGATGAGTGGCAGCCACACATGTCACTGTCTTTAACCACATGCACGGCCTTCTGCTCCATTGCTCTCAGCCCCACCCACTTCACCAGAAAATCAGCACAGGAACATCAATGACAAATCAATGACAAATCCTGCAGAACAAAGCCTGCATCCACCCAACGTCTCCCTGCCTCAAATCCTCCAAGACTACTACCTGGAGAGCAAACTGGCAGTGTGTCGGACTTATTCTTCACCTAAGTCAAGACAGGAGGAACAAAATTCAGAAAGGGCAAATGAGGATATGGTGCTGACCAGAACAGAGCCTAAGTCACGTGGTCTACACTGCTTTCCCAGTCTCCACATGCCTCAAAAGCAGATGGCATTTATTGGACATAGTCAGTTGTGCCCAGACAGCTCATACAGTTCATTCCAAATGGGCCTCCTCCTTGGAAATGTCAAAACCCCAGTTCTTTCTGTGCTTCCCCCCAGAGCTGTCAGTGTAGAGAGACAAGTGCCACAAACACAGCACACATTTGCTTCAAAACCTTTGAGCCTGCACTACATGTTGGGAAAATAACGGTGAATAAGATGTGTTTCAGCACTCATGAAATGGTGGGGATGATAAAGACCAACAGATACATTCACAGTGCAGGCTAACAGGGTCTGCATGGGCAGAAATTTATGGGAACCCAGAGGGCATTCCAGGAACCTGTGTGTTATCAGGGCAGGGATCCCAGGATGTTGTGGGGGGGTACTCAATGGAATCTCAGAAGTTAAGTAGGAATGAGTCAGGGAGAGGGATGGTTTGACCCCTGAGGAGAGAGTATTTCAGATTTTAGGTAGAGGGGAGGGTATACAAAAGTCCAAGAGGTTAAAAAAAAAAAAAAAAAGCAATACACTTACATAAGTGGTTCTGGGAATGATAAATTAGATAACTGCTCAGAAGATACTCACACCCTCTCCCTTACCTCCTGGGAGGAGTCTCCTGCATGCAACATGACTTTGGGCTGAACATACGACTTATTTCGGCCATTGGTATGTCAGTGAATAGGATGTGAGCAGAGGCTTAAAATGTGCATGCACAGTCAGGTAGCTGTCTTGCGTTCCCCGCCTTTTGTCAGGAGAACATGTGTTGGACAACCTCAGGGCCAGCCACAAGGTGTGTGGAGAACATACCTGAACCGTATTTCAACTGGGCTCAGCCTAAAGCAGCCAAATTCCTGATGACGGGGGACAAGTGAGTAGCAAACGAATGTTTATTACCATAAGCCTGTGAGAATTGGGGTGGCTTGTTATGCAGCATTATAGAAATATAGCAGACTAATACACTAGGCAAGGTAAAGAATATGAAGAGAAGAGGCTGAAGAAAGGACGAGATGCCAATCATAACTAACTGGAAATAAACACAGCAGAGAGACAAAGGGAGCAAAAAGTGGCCCAGACACTTGAGCACAAGGGACTATCTTCTTTTGGGTGGTCACCCAGGCCTGACCCTTCACCTAAGTCTAAGCACATAGCAGTTATTCCATAAAGACAGCTGAATGACCAAACCAACAAGTCCTCAGCCAGGAGCAAATGAGAAGCTGCACATACATCACCACTGACAGGCTGACAGACAGTGGACTACTTGCAGCACTGGCTTGAAACCATCATAGACAAAACTTCATTCATGGCCACAGACAAAAATTTTCTATTAACACAACAATCATATGAGCTCACTCGGGGTCACCAGAACTTGCATAAGGGCTGAAGAGGAGTAAAACTTCGTATTCTAATTACAGTTTGCCTTGCAATTCCAGGCTCAAGAAACATCTCACAAGCTCTGATATAGATCATATTGAGCATAATAAAATGCCCAGTCACTGAGATCTGAAACATTTATTCAATAAACACTTACTAAGAGCCCAGTCTGTGCATTGCACATTGGTAGACCCTGGAAAACACAAGCTCACCCTGAGATAGTCTCTTAAAAGCAAAGATTTATGTGCAATCTTGCTTCAAGTATATCAGCACCACTATTTATTGAGCTAAGCTCATAGTAACCAATGCTGTGGTTTTGACTTAAAATTAGCTTTCTCAAGGTGAAATGGAGTTAGCTGTTCTTAAGACCTCTAGAATTAAGAATTGAATGGTTCTCTGAGGCACTGGGGTCTGGTCAGAGGGAATAAAACAGACAAAACCCCAGAATCCTCCAACCACCAGATCCGGAGGTTGGTTTCACTCTAGTCTCTGATGCTGGGGGAGCCTCTGTGGTGAATGAGAGGAGAGCAGAGAGCCTGAGAAGAGAGAGTAAGGAGCAAGGGTCCATGTATTGGGGTGAGAAAAATATCCACTGCAGAAAGGGAAGGTCAGGGAAAGAACTGGGGCAGATGGCCTCAATATATTCTGCCCATGTGTTCTTCCTACAAGGTGACTTAGACACTCCTCCCAGCTGGGAGTCCTTCTGACCACAGCAGAAGCCATACTGTGGGAGTTCCAGGCTTGGTCACAGAAGGTCACTAGCTTCCATCTGGTTCTCCTGTGATAGTCACCTTTGGAGCCCTGAGACACCATGCAGGCCTCTGAATGCCCTGAGGCTGCCATGTTGTGTGGAAGCCCAGACCACATGGAGAAGCCAAGACTAGATGTTCTGGCCACAGCCCCGGCTTAGTTCCAGATGACAGCAAGCATCAGCTGCCAGACACGTGAGTGAAGACAGCTTTGGGTGATTCCAGGTCCTCAAGTAAGAAGTCACTCTCAGCCTTTTAGTCTTCCCACTGAGGACTCCAAACATCAGGAGCAGGGATGAGCCATTCTATTATGCCCCTTCTAAATGCCACAGAATCCAGAAATGGTTGCTTATTTATTATACTAAGTTTAGGGCACTTGGTTACACAGCAGTAGATAACAGGAACAGGAACCATGTTGGGGACTGCCTCCCCGGTTTCCCCTGGTAACATCTGCAATTCATAGTTAACAAGTCATCAGCCCTCCACAGGCAGGAAGTAAGCAAATGTATTCCATTGTACAAAGCCTAGAGAAATAGCCATCTTTTTAGGATAGTTGTTCTCTGCTGAGGGTGATTTTCCCCTTAGGGGACACTCAGCAATGTCTGAAGACATTTTTGATTGTCACAACTTGGAGGAGGAGTGCTAAGGTCATTCAGCAGGTAGGGACTAGGGACACTGCTAAACATTCTCCAATGCACAGAACAGCCCCTCACCCCCCAAAATTATTCTGTCTACAATATTAGTAGTGCTGAGGTTGAGAATCTCTGCTCTAGAAGTCAGCAACCACTTGGAGCTGCACAATTTGCTAAGAATGTTCCATTTTCATGGGGAATCCTACCTAGGCCAGGACAGTAAGGTTCTGACAAGGTGTGATGGAAGGCTCTTTCCTTTCAGGTGTTAAATAAATGAAGTGGCGTCCATAGCCCTCCACCCCAGGGCACCCTTCCCGGACGACGTCCCTTCAGAAGCTTGCCTTCCACTCAGGCTCTCCTTAACGCACAGCAATTAGCCCCCTGCTCTCAGACTCTGTAGAACCACTTCTTTTGGAAAAACAAAACAAAAACAAAGACAAAAACAAGCCAACAATTCACTAAGGACAGTAAATTTTGGACAGTGTGCCTGCTGTATGTGGCCAGGAAGCTATTTCTGTAGGAAAAACTGTCCAGTTTCCACACATCCCTCTCACCAGCTTTCTCTGACAAAAAGCCACGGAGGGGTGGGGAATGGTCACATTTCACTCATTTATCTGTCTGGTAACTCAACACGACGTGCCCGGCTCTGTGCTGGATGCTGGGTGTTCTGAATAGAAAGAGCTGTGGAGCAGATTGTCCTCCAAATGGCGGGGGTGTTTTCCGGTGGCTGGATAAGAATCTTCTCCTTCAGCAAGATTTACACCCTGTTTACATTCAGCAGCAAGGAGAAAGCGAGGCTGAAAGTCCCCTTCACGTTTACAGAGAGGGCAAGGCTCCCTGGCTGATTTATGGGGCTGCTCAAGCAGGATACCAACGGAAGTTACTCTGCAGGATACACCGTCCTCGAGGCGAGAAGTCTGGACTCAGGGCACAGGCACACTTGGCAGGAACTGAGGCAGTGACCAGACAAATTCCCAACAGGGACTTCTGGAGGAGCAGTGTGCAACAGTGTGAAAATCAAGCCAAAACAAAATACACAGAAAGGATCAAAGTCTTAGGAGACCTTGTCAATTTTTTCCCCCAGAATGATTATCAAAGTAATTATGCTCCTTGAAAGGAGAAAAAAAAAAAGAAAAAAAAAAACTTTGGAAAATCTGGAACAATAAAAAAGAAATCAAAGAGTATAGTATGGAAAAGGGGGTAGAGAATGACTGTGTATTTACAGAGGAGAGCCTGATAAATACCACGTTGGCCGACGCATAAGTCCACATCAGCTGAGGTAAGTCAGGTTGAACGTATGTGCCTCTGATGTCATGTGGAGAAAACAGCCCTTTACTTCTGTGATTTTCCTTCCCCAAACTCATAGGCCCAGTCTAGTCATGAGAAAAACATGAGACAAATCCCAATCTCAGGACATTCTTCTAGTACCTGATCAGTATATTTCAAAACTGTCGAGGTCATCTAAAGCAAGGAACTGTCTCAGCCACAAGGAGCCTAAGGAGATGTGATGATTGTGTAATGCGGTATGCAAAATGGATATTAAGTAAACAGTAAGAAAACATGAACACACTCTGGACTTAAGCTAATAATAATATTTCAATATCGGTTCATTAATTGTAACGTACCACGTTAATGTAAAAAGTTAATAATAGGGTAAACTGAGATTAGGGATTTTCTGTACTATCATTTGAAATTTTTCTGTAAATCTAAAACTAAACAGATAAAGTTTATTAAAAAACAGAAAGGAAATGCAAATCATCTCTAATTGCACCCTCCAGACAAAACTATTGTTAATGATATGGTTTATAGCCTTCTCTTTGCATACACAAGTATTCCATATGTATACAGCCTTGTCTCAATTTTCTAAACAAAAAAGTAGGGTTATTCGCTATTTTGTTAAACTTTTTTACTCACTCCCTGGCCCTCATTTGCAAGCCTAGTCAGCATACATTACTACTGTGTTCCATACACGAGGGAAGATAAAAGACACGATGAAAGACATGTCAGAAGTGCACGAGAACTTCTTAAAGTCAAGTGTACTTCACAAATTACCCTGCGCCAAGATAAAACACATGCTATAGAACGATATCCACTGTGCAAGGACCAGTTTCAGCAAGATTATAAAGAGATACACTCAAGCTATAAGGAGGGCATGGGAGAAGAATGCACACATCTGTCCACGTGATGCAACACTAACCCCACCACCTCCACCTCTTTTATTCTTACAGAAATCCTGTAAGGTCAACCCATTAGCCCTTAGTTTTAGGAAAGAAAATGGCGGAGGGATAGGGGGCGTGGGTCTGAGGGACATTGGTACCTTGCCCAAGGTCTAACAGTAATTCACAGTAAGCAGTGGAACAAGTGTCTGAAGCCAGTCCAACTCCAGAACTTGGGCTCCTTCTCCTGCGTAAGACAGCGCTGCTGCCCAAGCTAAGATAAGGGCACTAAGGCTTGATGGCTGTAGGACCCACGGTCAGCTGCTTAGAATGACACCCGTTCGGCGTGTGTTGTGAGTACCACGTATTTGTTTGTTTGTTTTTTGTTTTGCGTTGTTTGACTCCTGGAGGGGTACTGTGCTTCTAGGGGTGTCTTGGGGGACCACAGGGCACACACATCTCAGCTAAGGATGAAAACTTCTAAGCCATTCTTTCAAGGCCCTCATGGCTCTGAGGAAGCCCAAGGCGATGCTGGACACAGAGATGCCCTGGCCCCAGCCCCAGAGACCTCATTTAGTGGGACGAGTTTTGAGCCTGGGAATTGGCATGTTGCTCAAGTTCCCCAGGAGACGCTGCTGGTGTGCAGCCAGATTTAGAAATCACGGAGATGGATGACCCCTTCCAGTTTTAAGATTCTAAGGGTAACTGATTAGCAAACTAAATCCCTATAATTAGTCTTTATAAATATCACTGTAATTCCAGAGTACCTTCTGGTCTTTTTAATAACTTGTCCTTGGAAGAAGGGGAGGGAGGTTGGGGTGGGGGGTGTTAGAATATCCAATTCTTCATGGTGCAGACACGGTACCAAAGTGTGGAGGGCCACATTCAAGCTCGGACCGGCCACTTTAGACCTAAGGCTGAAAACACAGGTCCAAGAAGCAGATGGCGTGGAGCTTCTGCTCCATGATACAGGGTGGCTCCGCGGAGGAGAGCCATGGCACTGTGCGACCCAGCCCTGTTCTGTCCTAATACAGCAGCAGACGTGGGTCTGCGTCAGACGGCCAGGACCCGCGGCTCTGCCCCCCACCTCATTAGCTAAGAGCCCATAACGCCCGTCCCCATGTCTGTTAAAAGCAGACCCACGCAGTGCACAGTAGATCTGGAGAGCAGCTGGCCGGGCTGAGGACCAGGGAGAGTGGCATCTGTGCAGGCCTCCAGGGCTGGGGGAAGAACGGCCCACTCGGGCCCCGTCTGTTCTACACGATGTGTGTTCCCCCAGGTCTCAGGCAGGAAGAGCCCCGCAGGAACCAATGCCATGCCTGGCGCAGTAATTACCATCTCCCTCGGGCCCCCCAAATAAAAGCTCTCTGATGAGCTCAGTGTCACTCAGAACCTGACCATTCTGAGGGCCACTTCGTAGAGATGCCGCCACTTGCTGAGCGCCCCCTAGGGGCCAAGAGTGGAACTGGATGCGTTACGTGCTGGGTCGCCTTTTTAAATTTTTTTTTATTTTTTTTTATTTTTATTTATTTGACAGACAGAGATCACAAGCAGGCAGAGAGGCAGGCAGAGAGAGAGGAGGAAGCAGGCTCGCTGCGGAGCAGAGAGCCCGATGCAGGGCTCGATCCCAGGACCCTGGGACCACGACCTGAGCCGAAGGCAGAGGCTTTAACCCACTGAGCCACCCCGGCGCCCCTGGGTCGCCTTTCTTCAGGGCTGCCCTCCATTACTCCTGCTTCTGTGAGGCCCAGGGAGCTTCAAATGCTCAATTTCCGGAGCTGGAACAGAAGGGCAGGCATGATCCGGACTGGCCACCCCAGGGCCTGGGGCAGTGTTAGGGATTCAGGTTTTAGTCTAAGAGCTGTGGGTCACAGGCACATCTGTGGTCCCAGGTTTGCATGGCAAGTAGAGTCCCCCTCCAGCTGAAGTGTGGGCAAGAGTGGAGTGGTTGCCTATGGAGACCCATCACTAAGTGCGTGAGATGGAGAGGCAGAGAGGTGGGAGGAAAACCAAGGTGCTTACTCTTGCTCACCCCAAGGGCTGTGGATTAAAGACTATTGGACAGTCATTTCCATGGAAACAGGAGGACATTTAATCAAAGTGTGGACCACGAACTCTGTATCAGAATCACTGCTCGTATTTTTAAAATTCAGATTCCTGGGCTCCATCTCACATTTGCAGAATCGGAAGCTCTGGGAGGAAAGCCTAGAAACCTGCATTATTATTTTTTTTCAAGATTTTATTTATTTATTTGTCAGAGAGAGAGGAGAGCACAGGCAGGCAGAGTGGCAGGCAGAGGCAGAGAGAGAAGCAGGCTCCCCACTGAGCAAGGAGCCAGATGCGGGACTCGACCCCAGGACCCTGGGATCATGACCTGAGCCAAAGGCAGTGGCTTCACCCACTGAGCCACCCACGCGTCCCTAGAAACCTGCATTATTAATAATATAGGACTAAAAATTAAGGCTCTGATGTCAGAGTGCCTGAGCTTTCATCCAGGCTCTGTTACTTCGGTGAGTCTGGGAAAGTGACCTATTGTTTGTAAAACAGCGATTGTGCGAGTATCCACCTCATGTGGAAGTCATGCAGGTTAAATCAGTTAACACATATAAAGCCTTGAAACTAGTCTAGGCCAAGAGTAAGAGGCCAGGTAGTATCAGGTAGTATCCAAGTGCTATTGAAAGGGATAATGCAAATTACACATCAGCAGGTGGGGGCTCAGGCTCCATTCTAGCCTAGTAAAGATGCATCCTGCCTGGGCTCATTCCAGGACTCAAGAACTCAGCTTGGCGGTGATTACGTTCTGTGACTCAGGCCAGGGCAGTCCCCCATCCCAAGTGTACCTCCACTCACTGTGACAGCTGACATATCCACTTCTCCCATGCAGATTCTGGGAATAAAGGCAGCACTGTGGCTGTTATGGGTTAAACTATTCCCCCCATGAAGATATTGATGTGCTCACCCCAGGTGCTTGGGAATGTGAAGATCAAGTCAAAATGCGGTCATTGGCATGGGCCCTACTGCAGCGTGACTGTGTCTCCTTGATAAAAGGGGAAATTTGGAAACAGAGACAGACATGTACAAAGAGAAGATGATGTAAAGACACAGGAAAAACACCATCTGCAATCCAGGGATACCCAAAGCCACCAGAAACTAAGGGAGAGGGTTAGAACAGATTCTCCCACAGAGCTCTGGGAAGGAATCAATCTTGCCAACGCCTTGATTTCAGACTTTGAGCCTCCAGAACCGTGCGACAATAAATTGCTGTGAACTCAATTAAAACAAGTGTTTTAAATGTGTTTGTTATAGCAGCCCTAGGAAATTAATATATCTGTCGACCTAGAACAGGCAGTAACTGGTCTCTCAAAGGAGGGAAAGTGAGCTGAATGGCAGCTCCCCAGAAGTAAGCCTCCAATTTCTGATGATTAGAACCTGAATCTGGCCTGCTGGGCACCAGTGGGGGCAAAAGCCCTTCTAGAGATAGGAGCATTGCTACTGATGGGGAAGAGGTGGTTCTCAGTTCTTCCCTCAGCTGTTGATCTTCTGGAGGGGGATGGGGGGCGAGTGTTGTAAGGACTCCTAGCCTCTTCCCCACCTGTGCAGCTGTACGATGTGGTTCATGGTGACTGGGATGTTCTCAGCGGCCCCACTAGCCTGCGGTCTGGTGAATGCTGACAACTGGAGCCTTTGGCAGTTGGCTTTCGGCAGCACGATTCACTCAGTGATTGCTTGAAAGAAAACACAAAAGCCCCCTGCCCCAGGACTTCAGTGTTTAATATGCTGAGAGTAGCTGGCTTTCAGGAAAGTCTCGGCATGGCTACACTGGCTCTGACGAGCTATGAGTATGGCAGAGGGTCAGTTCCATCCCCACCTCTGTTAGGTGGGAGGCTTTGTGTAACACCCATACCCAGAATCTAGGTGCTGAGCCGGGGCCAGGGAGGTGGGGTGGAGCTGTGCCATTCCATGGGACCTGTCCATACTTCAGGGGATGCTGAAGAGAAGCCCATCCACAGGCAGAGTCTGAAATACCAGAAAGAAGGAAGGCTGAGCCCCCTAGAATGGTACCCCAGACCCTTCCTGATATACCTCCAACTGCAGTTCCATCTCCTCTTCCTCTCTCGTACCTTAGGCTCCAGAAATGCCGGACAATGGGTTGTTCCTGAGTTCAAATCCTATCTCTACCATGTACCTGCTCTGTATGCTTGGATATGACCCTGAGCCTCATTTTCCACCTCTATAAAATGGGAGGCTTGAGATAAAATGTTCAAAGGGCCTTTGCAGTGCCCAGTGCACAGTCAGCACTCAATGGCTATTATTGATCATCATTAGTTCATTCATCAATAACCGAATTCAGGAGTATTCAATCTATAAATAACTCTGCTGACTGAGGACAGAATAGCAAAATAAAAAAAAATAATAGTTGACTCAGTCAACCTAGCTTCACAGTTGCTTATGCTTACACTGCTAAACGTAAAAAGAATTTTTCTGGTATCTAGTATCTATTTAACTCAGACTCTGGTATGGCCTGCAACTCTGTTCTGAGCGGGGGAGGGGTTCTGATAGCAGTGAAGGTCAGAGGAGAGAGGCTCTTCCCAGCATCCCTACTCCTCGCTCACTCCCCCTCCACACACCCACATAACACACACACATACGTGCAAGCACACAGAGTCCTATTCAAGTGTCTTACAAGTTCATTTCCCCTCCTTCTCTTGGAAGAGGTGACTTGCTGAAGCACACGGCCCCCATATTACAGGGGCATGATTGGATTAATTCCAGCATTGTAGGAATCAGCAACCACCTGAAAGACCTCCGTGAGTAATCATATTCTCCCTTCTGCCTTTATTAGAATAATGTAATATAAAATAACGGCAATCAGTCGGAAATGCAGTCTCTAAGTCTTCAGATCTGAATTATCCTGTCTCTGTCATTAAGATTCTAGCTGTCTCAATCAGCGGCACCCAGACCACAGGCTGTTTCCTTTGAGCACTGTGGCCCCGGGCCTGAGAAGGAAGGGAGGGCTTCAGAACCAGGGATGCACTGAGCCCCTCGACTCATGTCAAAGAAAAGCCACTTCAAGTCTCAATGGGGCTTTTTTTTTTTTTTTTCCTTCTATAACTTCTGATCAAGGGCACACAGCTCAAGTTCCCTTGACAACTTCTCCCTCACCTGCTATCTGCCATAATCAGTTTTTTGTAAGAGTTAAAAGGTTGTACTGAAGTGTATATTTCTTTAATTACTACCATCCTTATAGTATATGATCCCTAAAAGATGAGTATGCCTTGTGACTTGCTCCACTTCCCACCATGGCCACCAAATGGGTCACCCTGTCCAAAGGTCCTTGCGGCCAGAGGCAGGTTGTCTGTCGCACATTTGGGTTTTGATCAAGACCAGGATGCGACTTATTGCCACAGAGGAGGATGTAACAACACTTTCCCCACTAGAGGGTAAATAATCCTCAGCCTTCGAGACCCCCCAGGTAACCTTCAGCCATACAAATATCTGGTTGGGGTAAAGAGCCAGTCACTCCTTTAAGAAGTCCCTCTCACCACTCCATTGTTGGCATCTGTAGCCTCCTGGACGTAAGCAGCTCCCTGGGACACTCAGCCCTCTGCCTGCCTGTCCTACACGTAGCAAAAGGACAACATATTCCTGAGGCTCTGGGGTAAAGAAAAGCTCGATTTCCAGGCTTTGCTTCCCAGACTGCTGGCTTGGCTTTAAGCTTGCTTGCAGGTCCCTTCCTGTACCTTCTGCCAGCTGACATTCAACCCAGACATGAGGCTCCTCCCCCCTTCCCTTCTGGCTCCCCTTTCCCCTTCTGCAAATGCCTTACTCATCTTGCAAGACTCTTCAAAGTTACCTCCTCTGAGAACATTTCTGGATTTCTCTAGATGATTCAGTGATCCTTTTCTTAGCCTCACATGGAACATCCCTTCATTCTGTCGTTGACTAGAACACACTGCAACTGCTTTGTTTCGTGGGCCTCCCTATGTGGCTCTGAGGTGGTCTAAGGCAGGGACCCTATCCTTCCCTTTGTGTCTCCACAGCCTAGGGCAGGGCTTGGCCCAGAGCCGGTCTTTAGCAAATGTTGTTGTGTGCACACCCCGTTAGCCTAGAATAGTAAATGCACACGTAACACAGAGAAGAAACTTCCAGCCAGGCAGTGATGAATGAGGCCACCAGACTGTTTTTTCATTTTACTATTTTAGGGCTGCCACGCTTCCTCTATTTATTCAGGTCACATCCATAGAATGAGTCATTTCTCAGTGGCTGGGGTAGATGACTGGTTTAGCTCATTCTAGAAAGCCTTTCTGTAATGGATGATAAGCAATGACTTCATGATAATGCTTCTTCCCTTCAGGACAACACTTGCATGTTTTCCCCAATGCACTTTTATATGCAACGTCTCAATCAGGGTAGGATACCCCTTCAGGAATAAGAGCACCTTCATTCTGCCCATGAGGAAACTGAGGCCAAAGAAGTTAAGCAGTTGGACTGAGGTCACATGTTGAGCTAAGATAAAACTGAATGGAGGCTTCTACCCCTGCCTTCTTCTGTTGTACTTCCCATAGCGCCTGGTCGCCCTTCGCCGATCAAGGTGACAGATACAGACATAAAACCCACATGTCATTTTCTATCTGGTCTGCTCACAACAGTCTCCATAGTGGGCTGAATGTGGGGCTGCAAGCACTTCCAGAGCCCATGTTTCTGCCCTAACAACCTTCTAGATGTCCTGGTCTGGTGAACTCACCAGCCATACCTCTGATTCTAAGCTCAGGCTCTCTTTGTGTTTCCCTCAGTATACCCACTCATAGTGGAATTGCAAGTTAACTCAGTGAAAACAGGATTGCCTGTCTCCTCTCTGCACAATGCTGCTAGGTGTTGTGATGAACCTGGGGAGTGGGGATGAGATAATACACAGTGTGGCAGGAGTCCAGGGCAGTCGCAGAGAATTCCACTGGGATAGCAAGACAAGGTCATAGAGAGTGGGGAAGAGGACCCAGGGATGATGAGGGTAAAATTATAGTCAGACCATGGGGACAGGGACTCTGGGGAGAGCTTGCGTGCCATGCCAAGGCATTTGAGTTTTATTTTCTAGACAGTTGGGAGCCCCGGAATCATAGAATCATATAATGTTAGAGCTGAGAGGACCCTCACAAATGATCCAGTTCATCCACCCATTTTATAGATGAGCACACTGAGGCCAAGAAAGGGAATGTGACTTGCCAACAGTCACGTGGCGAATTAGGGGCAAAGGAAGTGCATTGTCAGAACTCTGATGCAGAAGGTCATCACTGGTGGAGGTGTAGAAATGGATTAATCTGTGGAGAGATGGATGGGGTGGATAATGCTGATGCACATTGACACAGAGCTCATGTGTTCACAGAAAAGGAGGCAGAGAGGCAGGAAACAGGCCCCTCAAGGAGGAGCTGGTGGAGAGGAAGGTCAATATCCAATCAGCTCCATCTGGGGTCACCTTCAGAGTCATGGTCAGTGCCAGGCACTCCCATAATGTCCCCTTTACTTGTCCTAATAGCTCAGTGAGTAAATGAACCCTCTTGAGAAGGAAATTTGAGGTTCAGAGAAGTTTAATAACTTCTCTGAGCCCAAACCCAGCTATGAATATAGGTCCGTAAGATGCAAAGATCCCAAGCTCTTTTTGCTCAACTGTGCCTCCCTAAATTTTACAAAGTCAGGCTAAGATCTTGAGCAAATAAATGGGGATGGAAACCCTGCCTCCAGCCCACTGCCAACCCACTGCTTGCTTTTCCTTTTGTTGTTCCTTACTCATGTCTATGTGCAGAGGAAGGGCAAATGGAGCCTTCCTATAGACTGTCTTACAGGAAAAGACAAGAAAATTCTCCTCGGAAATATGGAGACCAGAAATTCCACTAAGTGAGAAGGCTGTGGACTGGCAGAGGTAATCACAGCCTTTGATCTTCTTTATTGCTTCAGCGCCTTCCATATTGAGAAGATCAAGTCTACAACCATGACATTTCTCATCCATTATTTTTTTTTAAAGATTTTATTTATTTATTTGACACACACACACACACAGAGAGAGAGAGAGAGATCACAAGTAGGCAGAGAGGCAGGCAGAGAGAGAGGGGTAAGCAGGGTCCCCACTGAGCAGAGAGCCCGATATGGGACTTGATCCCAGGACCCCGAGACCATGACCTGAACCAAAGGCAGAGGCTTAACCCACAGAGCCACCCAGGTGCCCCTCATCCATTCTTTATAGCCAAATATTCATCTCAGCCCAATGGATCCCACTCTATGTGGCCTTCCATTCAGAAACACAGACAGATGGTGGGGGGTGGAAATCAATTGAATTTCTGCAGTTTCCAGAATATAAGCAAGAGCAAAGCCCTTGCTGAGCACCTGACTTCTTTTTATGGGGTTGAGCATAAGCACCTTGATGGGCTTATCCTGTAGAGCAGGGCCTTGTGTATGTCCAACATATCCAGCCCACTCTAGTCTTTCCCATTTCCACTTCCACATTACAGAAGAGTCTAGTGTCCCCTATGGACATTTCTTGTCTCCTTGTCCTTGAACTCGCTGTTCCGTCTTGGGATGTCCTCCATGTCTCCCATACTCCACCTTTACCTAGCATTAAGGCAGTTCAGGTTACCTGGCACTGCCTCTGCCCCAGAGCCCCAGAGCTCTCCTCTATTATTGCACTCATCATGGTTCTGACTCTGTCTATCTGCTTTTTTTGTCCCTCCCCAGGACGGGTTGTACTGACTCATATCTGCAGAGCCAAGTATATTATTAGAAAACACTGAACGCATTCTTGATGAACAAATGGAAGAATGAATGAACAAATGGACAAATCCCAGGAAGCACTGCCATAGGACAAGTGAGCTTGGAAGCTTACTAGAATGCGTGAAGACCTGAAGAACAAATGCTGGAGAACACAAGTATACCGCTGGTGGAAGAGGGAAGTAGGGAGTCAGCAGTAACCAAGGGCACATGCAGAAGTGAAAATGTCACATAGGGCATGAGAGTGAGACTGCCTGGCCACAGTGTGTTAGGTTTGTGGATAAAAGTAACCAAACACAGGACAGACCCCCACCCCCCCTGAGGGGTCTGAGGACCACAGCTAGCTTAGAAGAATGCTTTTGTGGGAACTGGAAAAAGGTACCCCTTCTGTGCAGACACCAGCCTGAAGCCACATGGCTTGGAGAATGGTCAGTAATGTTGTGTTAGATACAGGAGCCTTTTATTTTGGTGGATGCAGCCCAGAACTTGAGGGTGTGGCCTGGGTGGCAGAATGCATGCCAGGTTTCAAATTTGTGCAATAGGTGCCTTTGTGCAGTGCCCACCCTGCGAAACTGTAAGCTGTAGCCTAACTGTGATCGTCCGGGTAAGATGTATATGGAATAAGAGGCAGAGCTGAAACAAAATTCTTTTCATAGAAGCTGACTTTCAGAGGTATTGGGCCTTTTTGTCGGTCCCCAAGCCTCAAAGTTCACTCCCCTTTCCAGAAATCCTCCTCCTCCTATGAGCCTGTGTCTTGACATGAGTCCCCCTGAAAGCAGAGACTAATACAAGTACTTGGCCTAGGTAATTTACATGGGAGGTATCTCAGGAAGACAGAGGAAGGGGGGGCATGGAAAACAATATGGGAAACTATGGACAGGTGCAGAATTGGGCTGGTGATTGCTGTAGTCAAACTGAGGCTTGATCTATCTGGGACCCTTTGAGGAAACATGGATGCACATCAAAATGGACATCTTTTGTGCCTGCAAAGGATGAGCAGCTGGGATATTGTTGACTACCACCATCCTCTGTCTCCCATTAGCTGGGAGGTATCATTGGGAACTTGTAATAAGGTATCACTCTCACCCTTCTGGGCAGCATGTACCTATGAGGTGAATGGACTCCAGGGGATGTGGGACTATGACCACAGGCACTGAACCATCCACTGTGACTGCAGTGAAAGCAGACAGGCTGAGGGGGCAGGATGTCGGGCACAGAACGTATCTGCCACAGCCTATCCTGAGGTCAAATCTCACACTGGGAATCCTCTCTTCACTTGAATGGGTTCAGGAAGACGAGCAGCCCCTCTGGCTCTCTTTCTCCCCAGAGAGGCCAAAACTGTTGGGTGGAAACTTGACTCTCTGCCATTCATTCCCTGGAAGAGTTCGCACCATGGGACCCTAAGGAAGTCAGCCCTCAGGCATGAGCGATAAAGGTGCAGGAGTTGCACCCCACAGCATGTGGGGGCCAGGCTGGGCACTCCAGGTCATTCCTTCCTGAACAGGGGAAGAAAAAGGCACCAGCCTACCTCTGGCTCTTGGGTAACATTGAATTACTTACATTTAATATTTTATGGCAGGCGTAATGATATAAGCTGCCTTCTTCAGCATCCATTAGAAATGAAGGAACATTTATATTTTGGTGGCACCCAGCCATAGATTTCCATGCCTACTTTGCTGAGGCCATGCTGTGAATACAGGAAGCGGAGAAGAGGCCATCGATCAGATCTTGCATCTTAACCCCATAAATATGACCTGAAGTGCTTACGTCTATAAAATCAAAGGGAAGGGAACAATTTTTTATGAGGTTGGGCAGAATTTCTTTTTTAATTCAAGGTGTGTCACAGGTATTTATAAGCCAAATCACAAGCCTTTCAGGATAGGATTGGAGATTGGTCTGTGAATACCAAGTGCTTAGCACAAGAAACAGACATGGGAAGGAGGCCCCTAGCAGGGGGTTGGGCAGCAGACCCCAGGACGAGCCATCCCTGTCATATCAAGCACCAA
Organism: Neogale vison; assembly: GCF_020171115.1. NCBI lineage: Eukaryota > Metazoa > Chordata > Mammalia > Carnivora > Mustelidae > Neogale > Neogale vison. Next base: position 123,850,791 of record NC_058096.1, read on the forward strand.
GTCATAAAGTCAAAGCATAGAGAAGACACCCCACACCCATTAGATGGCCACGGTCAACACCGGCCCCCAACCTAGAAAATCATAAGTGCTATGAGGATGTGGAGAAATTGGAACCCTTATGCACTGCTGGTGGGAATGTAAAATGGTGCAGCTGCTAATGAAAACAGTATGATGGCTCCTCAAAAAATTAAAAATAGAATAGCCATATGATCCAGTAATTCCACTTCAGGTATATACTAAAAAGAATTGGAAGCAGAGACTCGGAGAGATATTTGTATATCCATGTCCACTGCTGCATTATTCTCAAGAGCCAAAGGGCACAAGTAACCCAAGTGTTTATCAATACATGAATGGATAAAAAAAAAATTCTATGTATATACTATGTATGTAGTATTCAGCCTTAAGGAAGGGAATTCGGACACATGCTACAACACAGATAAACCTTGGGACACTAGGTTAAGTGAAATAAGCCACAGAAAAACAAAGTTGTATTGTTCCACTGATATGAAGAACCTACAGTAGTCAAATTCATAGAGACAGAAAGTAAAAATCGTGGTTCCCAGGGGCTGGGGGAGGAGAGGAGTTACTGTTTCGTGGGTCTAGTTTCCATTTGGAGTGATGGCAAAGTTTTGCAGAGGGATGGCGTGATGATGGTTGCACGTCAGTGGGAACATACTTAATACCACCAAACTGTATGCTGGAAAATGGTCAAGATAGTAAATATTATGTCACAGTTAAAAATTTTTTAAAAAGATACAGAAGATAGGAGGTCTCAGAGATCACCTCTTCCAACCCGCTGGTAAACAAATGGGGAAACTGAGGCCCAAAAGAAAAGTCGCTTGGTTAAATCACACACTAAATCAATGAAGGGATCATGACTAGAAGTTAGACCCTGAATCTCAGTCCAGTGCTCTTTTGACAATCCATATTAATTCACTTCCTTATAACACACAGGGTAAATGTCAACAAGAAATTGATGCAACACTACACACCAGGCACTGTTCTAAGGCCTTTATATATATTAGCTTACTGAATGCTCACAACCACCCTGTGAGGAAAGGACTACTATGATTTTAATTTTACACATGCAGAAACTGAGGCAGGGAGCAGTTATCCAGCTTGCCCAAAGTCATCTACTGACAGAGGTAGAGTTTGAAGTTAAGACTGTTTGACTCCAGAGTCCACTGTCTTAACCACTCTACTACTGCTTCTCATCAGGATTCTCCACACCACATGTTTCAAGGGAGTCTCTCCCACCACAAACAGCCTTAAAAATTGCACTGTGAGGAAATACCTCAGTTCTCTCTTTTTTTTTCCCTTTATTTATTTTCAGAAAAACAGTATTCATTATTTTCTCACCACACCCAGTGCTCCATGCAAGCCGTGCCCTCTATAATACCCACCACCTGGTACCCCAACCTCCCACACCCCCGCCACTTCAAACCCCTCAGATTGTTTTTCAGAGTCCATAGTCTCTCATGGTTCACCTCCCCTTCCAATTTACCCAAAAGCATATACCCTCCCCAATGTCCATAACCCTACCCACCTTCTCCCAACCCCCCTCCCCCCAGCAACCCACAGTTTGTTTCGTGAGATTAAGAGTCACTTATGGTTTGTCTCCCTCCCTATCCCATCTTGTTTCATGGACCTCAGTTCTCTTTTATTCATTGTGTATGTGCTGAGCTCTGGAGAGTTTCTAGCTTAGTCAATATTGGGGAAAACAGAGCAGTGAGAACCATGGGAAAATGGCTAACCCTGTTACTCCCCCAATCCAGACATTTATAATCCAATAAGATGGAAGTGCTGTGCATGGACTGGGAAGCTTGGTGAGCCTTCTCTGCAGAGGGTGTGTCTGCCTTGAGTTTTGCAGAATGAACAGAGCTTGGCTAAAGGGCATGGCTCATGTGCTGATTACCCAGTGTACAGTCCCATCCTGGAGACCACAGGGAAGATCAAAGCACAGGTACCATTTATTTACTTTCCAGGATGCCAGGGAATGTCTGTCTGCACTGCCTAGGTTGGGAATAGGACTCAGCTCCTGAAACTTTCCAGCTTGGGCTAGAGAAGACCACTTGTTACTTTCTGGAGAAGTTACAACAGAAGTAAGGCTTGTGGGCGGAATGAGTATCCAGAACAACTGGTAAACCATCCTCCTGTGATTCCTAAGGGCTTCTGGGACACCTTTGGAGTACAGGGATTAGAGTACAATTGTCCTGATGGGCTGAGACTCCAGGTATCCCAGCCCCACAGGTTAGCTTTCAACTAGTTTACAAGTTGTGTTTCTACATATAATTTCATTAAGCAAATGGATCTGTGAAATAAATATATCTGAAAACCAGAGTATGAAATTCTTCAGATGCCACAGGATTCTATGGATTGGCCAGTAAGCCGACATTTATTGAGTGCATGGTACTAATTTCAATTAATTCCCCCCAAATCCCTAGAAGATACATTTCACAGATATGCCCACTTCTTGGATGAGGAAGCTGAGGTTCATGAAGGTGAAGCGGCTTGTACAAGATGGCACAGCTGTTTGTCAGTGGAATCAGTATGTGAAGAGAGAGAGGTCTGACCTAAAAGCTTATGTTCTCTTGAGTCCAGCAGGCAGCATGCCCGGAGATTTCCCCCACCCCATTTCCTAAAGTTTGAAGACAGGTATGAGGGAGGGCTGGCCAGTAAGACTCAGGAGATGTAACCCCAAACTTGAGACCAGCAGCGCATGGATGTTTGTATCGGTACAAGGAGGCTTTGGATCCCTCGTGTGTGTGAAGGCACTTCATAAGCTGGACCTGTTGCTGGGACAATAGGGGCAGCTTTTGAGGGTTTGTCCCTCTGCAGAACAGGATGACGGCTATGTTGTGAAAAGCAGTGGGAGTGCCTGGTAGAGCATCAGACTCTGAATGGCTACCAGCGAGCCTGACTTCAAGTCTAATGACTTGGTTTTCCCCATAGGAATGAACCCCGGCTCATTCAGGGTTGAAATAAGACAGACTCATCCTCTTTGTCTTCTGTGTACTTCCTGGTACTGCTTTAATGATACTGACCTGTTTGCCGAGAGCTACACACCCAGCCACTTTAATGAGGTGTTATTTTTTTCTATGCAATAGATAATCTTATTTGATTGCATTTTTAGTTATTCTTCAGGGCAAATGCTTTGCATTAATCTTAGCAATGACGGATAAAAGGTCATGTATAAAATATTTCACATCCAGAAAGTCGACCTTTCACTCTTAAAATTGATGTCTAAAGCAAATACGGTTGTAGAAAGCACTTTGGGAAAATGTCACACCAAATTGCACAGGTCAATGAGAGAGTTTTGTCTGTAGGTGCAGAGGGAGATTCTAATGAGGCCCTCAGCTTTCCTTCTTTTGGTCCCTCATAATTGGTACAATGTCACAGTGTTTAGTACCCGGGCAGCACTGTGGCAAGTGCTGTCTGTGGGAAGGGATCATCTGGGCAGAAAGGGTGGTAGTTTTGGAGAATTCTGTGTCTCAGGCTCTTGAGTCCTCAAGAGGATTCTGGCTTGAAGAAGTAAAGCATGGCCTTGAATCTCCCATTTGCGATGTATTAACATGTGAACTTCTTGCTTCCTGAACTACTCAGAGCTGATTCTCTTCTGAAAACAAGGAACAGCCGAGATAATGAAATGACACCACGGATGGGAAACGCTCAACACAATCTATGCTGCCAGCTCCTCAGTTCCATGGAAGAATCAGTGGCTCACAGCCTTGGATGATGGCAACAACCGACAGGAATATGGTCTCTGGAAGCTTCGGGCACAACACAGGTAGTGTTGTGGCGATTTTGCCTGTTGGGGGCTACCTCTCACTTTGCCTCCCTGACTTCGCGTCCAGAAGCCTTCCCTACTGGTGGTCAGTTACTAAGCCAGCAGACACCAGACACGGACAGCCATATAAAGCTTTATCCCTCGGAGAGAAAGCATTGCCTGGGAACCCTTAAGAAACCAGGGACTATTCAAAGCTTAAAGGAGTAAAGCCATAGTGGTGGCATTTCAGGGACAGGGCCTAGCAGTGGGGGAGAGTTTGGGTATGATGGCGGGGAGGTGGAAATTGGACACAACTGGTGATTATTACAATGACTAAGAACGGTACTTTTTGCTTGTGGCTAACACTTTGTTGTGGGGTAGAACTGTAAGGAGAAAAAGTAAACAATTTGGTTTCCTAAAACTTTGATCCAGCGGCGCTGGGGTGGCTCAGTCACTTAAGCATCTGACCAATTTGGCTCAGGTCATGGTCCCAGCATCCTGGGATCCAGTTCTCCCTCTACCCACCCCCGACCCTCCCCGGCTCATGCTCACTCTCTTCCTTTATCTCTTTCAAATAAATTAATAAAATCTCAAGAAACAAAACAAAACAAAAACAAAAACAACCTGTGATCCAGGACCAAATTATGGGTGAGGCGTTTGGGGAAGAGGGGGTTCATACCAGCACACCACACACGGTGAAGGGAACTGCATCACCCATTTACACGACAAACTGGCCCTCGGTAACCCCATCTCAGGCTTTCTGACCTACCTCATCAAACTTCTTGTCTTAGAGGCAGCTTCAGCTCTTTCAATCTCTTTGTAATCAAAGTAAATCTCTTCATAAGGATGCATGCCAATCCCCTTTAATTTGTCACACACGTTAACCGTGGCTTCCCCAGTTTTTAGCATTTTCTTGATACATTTGTAGTCCCAGAAGGGTCCCCTAACTTCTATTTCTGTGGCCACCACCACCACAGTATTATTTCTAGTTTATATAACCTGTTCTCAGGGCCAGAGGTCCTCTCCCTCATCTCTCATTTGTTTCAATAAACCTGTTAAAAATGCATGAGATGCAGACGTTCTCCCCCACATAGCCCAAGTTGCTTTTTCATATTGATTTGGATAGAACAGAATGATAGAAATATACATGCAGATCTGTGCCAAGAGGGCATTCTCTGTGGTCAGGCTAACCACCATTATTTTTTTTAATTGTTTTTCTCCCTGTTAAAAGACTAAACACTTGGGAATCATAGAAATTTTGGAACACAATCAACTGGGCTCTCCCAACCTTAGACAAATCACTGTCAATATTTTGGTCTGATTTCTTCTAGTACATTTTTCCCCACACATAATTTTGTTTTGTACATATGTTGGCTTTCTGTAGTGGAAATAATGTGCTGTATACGTATTTTTATTTTGCTCACTCCACATTTTATAGTAGGATTTTCATACATCATCTGAAACACATTTTTAATACTGCATAATTAGAGAAGTACATTATTGATTATTTGACCATGCCTCTACCGTTAGACAATTGTTTCTTTTTCTTTTTGCTTTCAGAAATTACACCACAGACAACTTTCTACATAAAGGATAAATATTGCTAAACATGATAATTTTTAATAACAGAGTGCTTTATGAACTATTTTTAGTTAGTAGCAACTCCTTCATGAGGCCTAATGGGTGCACATACTTCTCAAGGTGGTATGGGAGACATCTGATAATATAAGATCCTGTCCTCCTCCTTGAGACTTATTTGAAAAGTAATGGCAGAGGCTTCCATCTGGCTGCTCATCTGGCTGCCCCTCTGAGATCTACCCATTTTCCTTACTGGTGGATTTCCTATTCATTGATAGCAGGAAGGCACCAGCTTCCTGGGCATGGCTTGTGAACATTGTGAGGTGGGGATGTGAGGCTGGACCTTGTGAGAAAAGCAAGGGACCCGTCTTAGGACAGAAACCACCATGGGCTCCTGGGCCCTTGGTGAAGTCATTGAACTGCCATCCAGCTCATCCTGCTGCCATCTTGCTACCAAGCTTCTTACTACATGAGAAAACCATTTTCCTCCTTGTTTCTTCTGTTGAGTTGGACTTTTTACTAATTGTGGCTGAAAGCACCCTAACTGATAAAGTAAAATCAACACATATCAAAAAATGGCAACCAATTATGAGCTGTTACGGATCTTATCTTTAACTGAGCAGCAATTCCCCTCATCGAACAAATGTAGGGACCAAATATCAGAGACCGAATATCAACTTGCCGGCAATCCATAGATGTGTTGTCTGGAGCCTCACTGATAGGTCGATTAGAGAAGTGAAGAGTTTCTAGCATACTGCCCATGAGGGTGAAGAGGAAGCAGGTAGTTTCCTTCATTTCTGCACCCTTGGTTTAGATGTACATGTGTGCAGCTCATTGCCTTATAAAACCTTTTTACATCTATTTATTTATTTAATCCTTCCCCAGATACCCTGCAGAAGACAAGTCCGAGAAATTGTCCGGAGGCACAACACTAACTAGTGTCAGAGACTAAATGGGAAGCCAGGTTCCCTGGGCAGCGGTCCAGGGACCACCGGATCCCACTGCTGAGGAAGTCTGCTCCTGGACAGAATCCCCTCCCCCTTCCCAGTTTTCTCCCCTCAGTCCCCAACATTTAATGTTTTCATTTTCTCTAGTGCAGCATCTACCCCGTGGCGCTGTTAACAAATATAATACATCAGAGAAAGAATTACAAATATTTATGGCTGTAATAACTTCCCACCCAAAACAGGGGCATGGATCAGATCATTAGAGAAAATCAACCCAGCATGAGGTATACTTTTTATTTCCCCCTTAGATTTTAATTCAGAGAATGTACATGGTTTTCTGGGAGTGAGAAACTTCTGCTTAGGGAAACAGGATTTTGCATGACAGGGATGCTGATTTGCAAACAGGGAGTTTATTTTTTGATTCACTGATTCCATCAGAACATTGTAACCCAGAAATCCCTCGGAGGCTTTCCAAGTGGGACTCTGAGATTCTAGGAACGATAGTGTCCCTGATGGATGTGCGAGTCTGAGATACACGGGGCCTTCTCTCTCACACACTCTAGGTCTTGTACTACCTGCATCTGGGCAAATCTTTTTTGCTAATTTATTTTTTATGGTTCAACAAGAATTGGTAACAAGGAGGTTCATTCTAAAAGACTCAGCTCCTTGCCATCTGCTCTAAAAAATGTCGGTGGCCACCCTCTGCCCTAAGGTTGCTCAGGTTGGGGCTCTTTCTCCATATTCCTACAATCCCTGGAGATAATTCTCATTTGGCATCTGTCATTCTGCATCCCACTGGGCTGTTTTCTTGTCTGTGTCTTCCACTCAACTCTGATGACCTGTCCACGGAAACTGTCATTCTTGGGTCTGTATTTCCAGCTCTGAGCATGGAGCTTGCCATGGGGATAGGTACTCAATACATTATTTCTTCAATGACTATTAAGCAGGGCCCAGGAAAATGACTCAGTGTTAGTTCACATCTCAGTGTTCAGGTGAGGAACTTATAGCCAGGTTATCTTGGCCCAGTGGAGACCAGTAATGTATAAGGCAATCTAGGGGAAGCTCCCACCTCTCCTAAGCACTGATATTCTCTTTACTGACATCCTCACTGACATAAAGCTCTGCCCCGGAGAACAGTCCCCACCCCAGAGCTGCCCTTCTCCTTGGGGACTAGAGTCTGGACAAATGGAGCCGGGGCAGGGGGTGACAGTGAGGACCCAGGTGTCTGCCCTAGAATGAGACACTAGTCAAGCCAGTCTGCTCTGAGTGCTGGTCCTGCACTGGACAAGGCTGTGGCCACATGGCCCTCTTTCCCTGAGAGCCTGGATTCCCCCGGAAGCTGGGAGCAGTCATGGCCCCCCAAATACCAGTTCGTATTGGACACAAAAATAGCAGAAATGGGAAAACATGTATTTCCCAGAACTCTTTTCAAGAATAACAATCTTATCATCTCTGGGGGTGATGTGGGGCTGGGAATCATCAATGCCTTCTCAGGAGGGGGGCTCTGGGTACCTGAGGGCTCTGGTTTCTTAGAGGGGAGTATACCCTTCCCAGTGGCTCCCCACCTCAGCCTTCAGCCTTGCTTCTAAATCAATGAGCAGCTACACTTTAAGGAAAATCAGCCCGAAGGACTGCTAAGTTATTAGCTTCAGGGGTCCCCAGCAGTGTCTCTCTGGCCCTGCAGAGGGAAGGTGGTGGACCACAGTGGGGATCCAGACCTGAGGGTTTAGGGAACAAGTGGAGAAGGATGAAATGCAAACACTGGACGACTCAGACCACTGCCAGGAGCTGAGAAGGTCCAAGAGAAGGAGGAGGAGACAGGTTTAGAGCTGAGGGGAACACACTGGCCACCTGGCTGGGCTGACCCCACCTAGTAGGTAGTGGAGATCGTTTTCCCTGAGCAGGAGGGGTAGGGGGTGTTATCAGAGAAGAGACAGGCAGGCCGAGAGCTATGAGGATGAGTCTGGACTTACGCTGGGCTTAAGGCTATGGAGGGTCCTGGGTCAGATCCATTCTACCGTGTCATCGAGGCCCTGGAGTTCCCACTGCAGGAGCAAGCTGCACTCTGCCTAATGGATACCCAGACGGCCCAGGGAAAACACCCTTCCCCCAATCGCATACCATGGTCACTCACTATTGGTCATCTTGCTCGTTACCCTTCCTAACTAAGCCCACTGACATCAGCTACATGACACCCAAAACGGGGCATTCTACAGTCCTCCCAGCATGCACTCCGTGCGGGCCATATGGTGCAACGTAGCTACCGACACCCAGTGAAATGATGCCCCATACCTTCTCTGTCGCCTCTGCTCACCTCCTGTCCAACCAACAGCCAAACAAACATAAGCAACCCAGAGTCTTAGGGAGTGCACCAGCCTTCCATTTCTGCCTTCTCACACTCCTGTCATTTATTCGTGCATTTCTGGAGCTGCTTAAGGCTGAACTGCACCCCCAAATTGCACTTTTCTTCTACTTGACATGAGTCAGGGCTCTAACTAATAATGAAGATGCTCCTGAATCTTGTACAATCCAAAAAATACCCACAAACTGAGCACCACTGCCCATCCCACCCCCCCACAAATGAAAGGTATCCTAGATATTATTTGTCCAGAAGTGGGGTATGCTCAGGGCCTCCCGGTCCTCAGGGCCCAGTTAGCCTCACTTTGTGTGGTCAGGCCTGAGGTGTCCACTCAGAGCCAAAAGTATGGCCCAGAGCCTGTGACAGCTGCATCAGAAATCATCCCAATAGGACCATGTCTTCTACGGCTACGTCATCCTTCCTTATCATCCCTATCACTCCCCTTTTCTTTTAAGAGGAGGTGAGAAGGCTATTACTTTCATTTGGGATCTACTGCTGGGCCTCCCTTCCCTGTCTTTCCTCTTACCTGGTTCCCCCATTCCCTATGTAGAAACTACAAATGGGGGTGAATTCTAATAAGGCCCCCAGTACCTGATCTGGGATGTTCTCCGGGTAGGAGGTTGTCCAGGTAACCCTGGCCTCCCACCTACTCAGGGTCTCCTGACTGGCTGGCACCCTGCAGGGCCCCTACGAGACCCTAACCCCACAGGCTGTCACAAGAGCTGGGCAGAGGGAGGATGTCAGACCTGGAGAAGCAACATGCTCTCGGATGACACTCGGACAGGAGCACATTCCACGGCGTTCAGAGACTGCCAGGACTGCACTTGCAGTAAAATGGGAAGGCCATAAAGCAGCAAGAGTGGTCTTTTTTCTCTGAAGGGAAGCAACGGAGACACTGGGCCCAGGGCAGTTTTCAAAAGAGCACAGTGATCGTTACTTGAAACAGGGACAGACAGAAATTCCTAGAAGGCTTTCCCCCTCTGCTTATTACTAAAACGATCTACAATCATGTAAGGCCCATGCTCGTAACTTTCCACGTGTTGTCTCTTTATCCTCTGAGACAAACCTCTATCATGGCACTTGTGGTGGGCACTACTGTTGGCGGCCTTCTGGGCATCCACATCCTTGCCAGCTTTCCTAACTGGATCTTGATTTGTTTTGCCGCCAGTCCATCCCCAGCCCCCTCCCCCACCCCCCCACCCCCCAGGACCTGCCTGATTACTTAAGAGGCAATTAAGTGCCCATCATTTCTCTGGCTACCATCACTCAACTGAAAGTGACCTGTGACTATGGTTCAAACAGACTGAGCATAAGGACACATATGCTGTGCTTGGAGAAACTGAATCTTTCTCTCCCTCCCATCCTCCTGCTGGCTGACAACAGAGCAGCACACAGACCCGAGGGCCACCTTGATCTCAGGGAACCGCCCCCAGCATGGCACCCACAACAGAGGACAACGGAGCTGAGGGACAGGGAGACCCGGGTGCCTGCAGCCATCAGTGAGCTGCTGGGTGTGTGCACCCTGCATCTGGCCTGCCTCATAGTGTGAAACAAGGCATTCCCCTAATTTCTAATTCAGGTTAAAGTGGAATCACGCCTGTACTTGGAGAAGTCCTGACTGATCTAGAACTATTACCATTCTTATTTTGCTGATGAAGAAACTGAAGTTTAAGGGTCTAATTAACTTGCCTAAGGTCATAGAGTTAGTAAACAGTGAAAATTGAAGAATAATGCGACCCAAAGCTTAAACTCTGAATTACTGCTACATGTACGTTCTTATAATAGTAATATGTGGAGATTTGAACAAGTCGCCTTTATTAAATGGAAGAAAAATACATTAAATCAATATCATCCCCCAAGAATTCAGAGCACAGATTGTTTTGCAGGATGGATTATTTTCAAAAACTACTTTAGAACTCAAATCTTTTAGCTTTACTCTTTCTCCAGTTTCCTCCTCAGCTAGTTACAAAGCAGGCACTAGATAGATGTTTTTAAATGACCTACGTATGGTCCCCCAGCAGGGGGATGGCTCTGAGGAGGGCTCTCAGGTACCTGGACCCTTTTTTGCATTACACTAATTCCCTCCATCTCCAGCATGTGGACACATTCATGCTGAGGTCTGTTTATTCAACAGCATGAAGACAATAAAAAGCTTTCAGAGGTAACAAAATTTTTGCAATTAACCACTAATATATTAGGTCACATCTTGAGACCTGAGGGGCCCCTGATAATCTCCAATGAATGGTAATCTCAGAGGGGCCCTCCAGCAACAGCTCTGCTCCCTTAGTTACCATGAGCCAGCTTCTGCAGAAACCCAGCAAGCTGATACCACCTTTGCTGGAAGGCCCGATTCCTGATGCACCTGCTCTTTCTCTGCTGACCCTGACCCTACCTTCTGCTCTCCCCACAACCTGTGGAATCCATCCCACCCACTTAGCTGTCCAAGCCTCCCTCTTTCCCCTTCCCCCTGTTGCATAGCCATGGTAGGTCATTAGATCCCACGTCTTTCTCTGCCCAAAGTGCCTGGATTTGCCTGGGTAGCATCATTCCCAGGAGACTGTCCAAAGGACAACACAGCTAGTCCACAAGGCCAAGTCACTCACCTTGTGAGTTACATTTCCCTGTGCCTCGCCAACCTAATCTGACATGGGAGTTGTAACCATCCCTGCCCCATGGGGCTAACGTGTGTTAGTGCAGGGTCACAAAGCAATAAACTGCACCACTCTAACGGGTGCCAGTGGTGTGGTGCCCAGCCTGCCATCAGCACAAGGTGGTCTTGACTTGTATGGAGCAAGCAAGCAACACGTTTTGGATTAGGTATTATTATTGCTATTGTTATTACTTTTATGGACTAAATTCCCTGGGATCCTCCCTGCCATTCACATCTTCCCAACTGGGCCCCAGATGCTATGTCCCTATAGGAGGGGAGAGAGCTGGCGAGAGCCCCTCAGGGCTGGGTTTGGCATGGATCTTAATATAACCCGGGGCGTGTGGTTTTTAGGAGCCTTGGTTACAAGAGGCACGAAACTGTGGGGCTTCCTAAGGAACCAACAAAGCTGGCATGAGACGTGAGGGAGGACAGAGCTGCACCTGTCATGTGAATTTCAGTATTTCCCATTTCCCTTACCCTTGAACATGGAGTCAGACAGTAATGAGCCCACATAGTATTAGAAGAGTAAGTTATTAGGTCTCCAAGTTCCAGATACACAGTCTCATCTGAGCCTTGGGGGCTGTGAGAGAAAGTCCAGACAGACAGATTTCCTATTCTGCCCATGACGAACAGAATGTCTGGAGAGGCGGTGACCTCTGACACAGCTGGTTACTGGCGCTCTGACACAAGACCTGGAGCCCGTGCAGACGGGGGCTGAGTGAGAACACTCCAGGGAGGAGACGGGACTGGGTGGGAGGTCTTTGGCCGCTCAAGCCTCACCCCTTAGTTTTGGTTGCATCCGTAAACTGAGGCTTCCAACTATTCGAGGCAACCTATTAGATGTGCCCTCCCCAAAGATTCTCCAAACTTTACCACCTGCACTTCCAAAGGCTGATGCAAAGAGCAGCAACCCTGTTTTTAATTGAGCCATCTGGTCCACTCATCACTTCCTTGGTATAATTCATGAAGATTATTTTCTTTCCTTGTTTGTTTTCTAAAAAGTCTCTGCTTCATTATAAAGAAGGCTTGTTCCCAGAGGATCCACTAATCGGGGAAATCACGGAAACTCTCAGATGGAAATGCCTCTAATAATTCACTTTATTATGATTCCGCCTAGCACTAAAAACTTATTTTCTTGATTTCCTCAAACTCTCTCTAAAGTGAGACAATTTTCCCATCAGCATGCTGACAGCCTACCCTGCATTATTCTACGGCAGGCTTTATTGGCATTCACGGTGAGTTTAAAACTTGGAGTAGTTTGATGAGATTAATATGAGGTGTCTCTTCAAAAGTTGAGTGGTATAACAATTTAGCAATGACTCCACTAACTATGTGAAATGAAATATTAACTTCACAAACGTGGTGACAGATTAGAATATCATTTGCCTCCAAGGCAATTACAGCTTCTGATCACACATCACCGCCACCCCTGGGAAATGTACGAGCCCTTCTGTCAATCACTCCCCAACAGGCATTCACTGAACACCTGCTTGGGGACCACATTGCTCTGGGAGACCTGAGACACCATCCCAGGCCTTAGGGAGCCGACACGCCAGCAGAATTAATGAATGATTAAAATGGTACCCAATCGAGAGGCAAAATGGGTGGCACAGATGCCAGGTGATGTTAACGAAAGAAGAGGGTGTGAACTGAAGAAGGGGGTTCAGGGTAAAGCTGTGAAATGCAAGAGCACATGCACCACGTGCAAAAACCACTTCTGCCAGCAGCAGGCCCGGCACTCGACCTACGTCCCTAAACTCAGACTTGAACTCTATGAGACAAGTCTGAGGCTCACCCTTGGTTTTCTTCCAGGCTTGAGATTTGGGCTCAGGAATTGCACCAAATGAGATCCCATTCCTTGTGCTGCTCTCTAGAAGTGCTTCTCTCCCTCACACTACTGCTCGTACTACACGGTGATCATACGGGAACCTGTCTGTCGCCAGATGTGGTTGTGAAGGCCAAGGCTGAGTTTCTTTTTTTTTTTTTTTTAATTTTTTTTTTTAAGATTTTATTCATTTATTTGACAGAGATCACAAGTAGGCAGAGAGGCAGGCAGAGAGAGAGAGGAGGAAGCAGGCTCCCCGCCACGCAGGGAGCCCGATGCGGGACTCGATCCCAGGACCCCGAAATCATGACCTGAGCTGAAGGCAGAGGCTTAACCCACTGAGCCACCCAGGTGCCCCAAGGCTGAGTTTAATTTCTCCCCATACCCCCGGTGCCTGACCCAGAGCCTGACCCAGAGCTGGTACCCAGCAAATGCCCACTGTATGAGGGAGTGAGTCTAAAGAGTCCCGCCGGTGCTGGGGAGAACGCACACCCCTCAGCAAACCTGTCCCAACTCTGTCTCCGTCTGCTGAGCTCCCCTTCTCCTGAGCCTACTGCCTCAGTGAGACAGAAATCACCTTGGAGGCAGCGACCACTCTCCACTTTCTATCCTCGCACCCCTCTACTCCAGACCCTGTACCACATTGAACCCATAGCACAGGCTCTAGAAGCTGATGAGAGCAGGTGGGTTATAACCTTGCTAAAAGACATCAGCTCGGATTTGGGATTTTTTTTTTTAAGATTTTATTTATTTATTTATTTGACAGAGAGAGATCACAAGTAGGCAGAGAGGCAGGCAGAGAGAGAGAGGGAAGCAGGCTGCCCGCCGAGCAGAGAGCCCAATGCAGGGCTTGATCCCAGGACTCTGAGATCATGATCTGAGCCAAAGGCAGAGGCTTAACCCACTAAGCCATCCAAGTGCCCTGGGACTTGGGCTTTTTGGCTCAGAAAGCAGTGTTAGCTGGGTGTTCCAGAAGGCAAATTGCTCTGGGAGGCCCCCATATTCAGGAAACAACCATTCCATGGAGCCTCTCCCCTGGACACTGACAACTTTTAATTGCCCTTTGCCAACTGAAACCAAATTTCTTTTTTTTTAAAAGATTTTATTTATTTACTTGACAGACAGAGATCACCAGTAGGCAGAGAGGCAGGCAGAGAGAGAGAGGAGGAAGCAGGCTCCTGCCAAGCAGAGAGTCCGATGTGGGGCTCAATCCCAGGACCCTGGGATCATGACCTGAGCTGAAGGCAGAGGCTTTAACCCACTGAGCCACCCAGGCGCCCCTGAAACCAAATTTCTTGGCTGAAGGAGCCAAGCAAGGGGATAGTGAAAGGGCTCAAATGAGGCACATGGGGAAGAGGCAAAAAGCCACACTATGAGAGGATAACACCATCAGGAACAAAAAAACATCTTCATAATTTGCCTACTAATTAAAATAGCAAATACAATCAAATCCAATTAACGTGGATTGGTCTGTGGGGCTTTAAATCAGAGGAGCCTGGTTGATTGCTCTGGAGTCATTAATTAGGCCTGACGTGATTTCTTCCAAGCAAAGCCTCTTGGCATGCACCTTTCCCAATTACAGGATTCATGATCGGCTGGGAAATCACAGGTGTTGTTCAGAACTGGACTTTCGTAAAGGCCTACTTTGAGGATTTCCATAATTTTACTTGGTTCAGGGGCAGGGGGCTTATGAGGCTTCCAGACCTGGTTGGTGCGTGTGGAGGTTTCAGGGTCTGAGGCAGGATCCCGGAATGTCAGGGAAGGAGGTCCTACGTGGACCTTCACCCTCCTCTTCTCAGCAGTGTTTTCTTCCTGTCCTGTGCACGCTGCCCTCACCAGGAGGCACCTACACATTTTGGGCCAATCTAATATTTCCTTGGCATTGGCTGAAAAGCAACTTAACTCTCTCACTGAACTGAGATAAATGGAAACTTAGTTCAATCACAGTTCCATTGAGTACATTTTTCAGTTCTTGCTTTGTGCTGGAAGGTGGCCATGAGTGAGAGTGGAAACTCCGTTCTGAGGAGCAAAGGTATGTTTCCCTTAGGGAGACAGATACCTACATAGTTACTACAGTGCCCCACGGGCCAGGCGAGGCAAAAAACCTAGCAGTGGGCCAAGAGTGGGAAACACAGGGAGGGTCGGGACTATAACACATGAGAGGAGACAGGCTTTTTTTTTTTTTTTTTTTAAAGATCTTATTTTTATTTATTTATTTGTTTATTTGAGAGAGAGAGAGAGCACACAAGCAGAGGGAGCAACAGGCAGAGGGAGAAGAAGCAGCTTCACCACTGAGCAAAGATCCAATGTGGGGCTCGATCCCAGGATCTCGGGATCATGACCTAAGCAGAAGGCAGACGCTTAACCAACTGAGCCCCCCAGGTACCTGAAAGATAGGCTCTTCCTGAGGGAGTAGCCACTACTAACTCAAAATGAGGGCTTCCTATCAGAAACATAGGCTCTAGTTCCTGGGTATCTAGGTTTACTCAATGGCTAGAGATCCAGCTCCTTCGGCAAAACTCCTATTTCTGTTGTTTGTTTCATTTTGTAAGATTCGTTTATTAAAAAACAAACATGAAAACACTGGACCATGGAAACATAGGCTGCTTGGAGCAAATGGAGTTAAGGAGAAGAGCATCCATCTGTCCCATGTGAGTAATCCTACCAGGTCTCCAGGGGATTAGGTCTCAACATCAAACAGCTCCTTCTCCACATTAAGGAGGAAAGGAAGGTGAGCCTTAAAGCAAAACACATGCAATTCATGGGCTCAGGGAGACAAACCGATGCCTTCTCCCACAAGGAAGTGTGGATAGAGATCTGGGGGCAACTCCAGGGCCACAGTGAAGGGAAGCTTCATGGCCACAGCTAAGGGAAGCTTCACAGCTAATACAGGAGTCATCCTGTATTGTGAACCAGAGCCTGGCTTTGAATTAAATCCAGGAGATTTCATCTTTACCTAATGCTTTCCTGGGAGCTTGACTTTTATGATGACTGTTTCATTTCTTAAATGAAAGATGGAGACTTGGGGTGCCTGGGTGGCTCAGCAATCAACTCTTGGTTTCAACTCAGGTTGTGATCTCAGGGTTGGGAGACAGAGTCCTACATGGGGAATCTGTGCTCAGCAGGAAGTCTGCTTGAGATTCTCTCTCTACCTTTGCCCTGCCTTCTAAAATAAATAAATATCTTTTAAAAAGAGATGGAGATAAGACAAACCACCTCATGGGATGGTAGTGGAGAATCCATGAGGCCACAGGGGGAAATGTGTACATTTCACCTGTTGATGTGTGCCCTACAAGGAAGAGAGTGCTGCTGTCAAAAGTCCCAGTGGCTTTTGGCTCCTCCGGGCCGGAGACCAGGAGGCCGCCATTTGTGTTCCCGTCCTCCGGAACTCTACGGAAAGCGCTCAGGGAACAAAAGCCCCTGAAAGCAAAGCCAAGCGGATCACTCAGCCCGGCCCCTGCTAAGGGCGGTGCAATTCCACCTGGGGCAAAGACACTTGAGAATCACTACAACAGGCCCCTCCCCCAGAAGATCAACAAGAAATCCAGGCAAGACCAAGTTCACCTACCAAGGAGTGCAGTTTCAATACAAAGGAGAGCAGCAGAATTCCAGAGGATGAGAAAACAAACCACGGAACTCATGGCTTTCTCCCTGTGATTTTTTAGTCTTGCAGTTAATTTAATTTTTTTTCTTTTTCATTTTTTTTTTCTCTTCTTCGGCTAAAATTTTTTTTAAACTTTTACCCTTTTCTTTTTTAACGTTTTTTAACTAGTTTATATAATATATACATATATTTTTTCTTTTTTAACTTTTTTTATTCATTTTTTTTTAATTCTTTTTTTTTCTTTCTTTATTTTTGAACCTCTTTTTATCCCCAAATCAGAAGAGATCCCAATCTCTTCAATCTCTTTTTTTAATTCTTTTTTTAATTCTTGATTGAATTTTTAATTCAGTCTCTTTTTTTAATTCTTTTTTTTTCTTTCTTTCTTTTTGAACCTCTTTTTATTCCCAAATAGAAGAGACCGGGAGACCCCAATCAGAAGAGATCCCAATCAGAGGAGATCCCTCACCCAATCGTGAGGGGGGATTTCTCCCCCCCCCATGATTTGGGATCTCTTCTGATTGGGTTAAAGCATATTTTCCTGGGATTGTTGCCACCCTTTTAGTATTTTACTTGCTCCTTCATATACTCTTAGCTGGACAAAATGACAAGGCGGAAAAATTCACAACAAAAAAAAAGAAAAAGAGGCAGTACCAAAGGCTAGGGACCTAATCAATGCAGACATTGGTAATATGTCAGATCTAGAGTTCAAAATGACAATTCTCAAGGTTCTAGCCGGGCTTGAAAAAAGCATGGAAGATATTAGAGAAACCCTCTCCAGAGATATAAAAGCCCTTTCTGGAGGAATAAAAGAACTAAAATCTAACCAAGTTGAAATAAAAAAAGCTATTAATGAGGTGCAATCAAAAATGGAGGCTCTCACTGCTAGGATAAATGAGGCAGAAGAAAGAATTAGTGATATAGAGGACCAAATGACAGAGAATAAAGAAGCTGAGCAAAAGAGGGACAAACAGCTACTGGACCATGAGGGGAGAATTCGAGAGTTAAGTGACACCATAAGACGAAACAACATTAGAATAATTGGGATTCCAGAAGAAGAAGAAAGAGAGAGGGGAGCAGAAAGTATACTGGAGAGAATTATTGGGGAGAATTTCCCCAATATGGCAAAGGGAACGAGCATCAAAATTCAGGAGGTTCAGAGAACGCCCCTCAAAATCAATAAGAATAGGCCCACACCCCGTCACTTAATAGTAAAATTTACAAGCCTTAGTGACAAAGAGCAAATCCTGAAAGCAGCCCGGGAAAAGAAGTCTGTAACATACAATGGTAAAAGTATTAGATTGGCAGCTGACTTATCCACAGAGACCTGGCAGGCCAGAAAGAGCTGGCATGATATTTTCAGAGCACTAAACGAGAAAAACATGCAGCCAAGAATACTATATCCAGCGAGGTTATCATTGAAAATAGAAGGAGAGATTAAAAGCTTCCAGGACAAACAAAAACTGAAAGAATTTGCAAACACCAAACCAGCTCTACAGGAAATACTGAAAGGGGTCCTCTAAGCAAAGAGAGAGCCTACAAGTGGTAGATCAGAAAGGAACAGAGACAATATACAGTAACAGTCACCTTACAGGCAATAAAATGGCACTAAAATCATATCTCTCAATAGTTACCCTGAATGTTAATGGGCTAAATGCCCCAATCAAAAGACACAGGGTATCAGAATGGATAAAAAAACAAACCCATCTATATGTTGCCTCCAAGAAACTCATTTTAAGCCCAAAGACACCTCCAGATTTAAAGTGAGGGGGTGGAAAAGAATTTACCATGCTAATGGACATCAGAAAAAAGCAGGAGTGGCAATTCTTATATCAGATCAATTAGATTTTAAGCCAAAGACTATAATAAGAGATGAGGAAGGACACTATATCATACTCAAAGGGTCTGTCCAAGAAGAAGATCTAACAATTTTAAATATCTATGCCCCCAACGTGGGAGCAGCCAACTATATAAACCAATTAATAACAAAATCAAAGAAACACATCAACAATAATACAATAATAGTAGGGGACTTTAACACTCCCCTCACTGAAATGGACAGATCATCCAAGCAAAAGATCAACAGGGAAATAAAGGCCTTAAATGATACACTGGATGAGATGAACATCACAGATATATTCAGAACATTTCATCCCAAAGCAACAGAATACACATTCTTCTCTAGTGCACATGGAACATTCTCCAGAATAGATCACATCCTCGGTCCTAAATCAGGACTCAACCGGTATCAAAAGATTGGGATCATTCCCTGCATATTTTCAGACCACAATGCTCTGAAGCTAGAACTCAACCACAAGAGGAAGTTTGGAAAGAACACAAATACATGGAGACTAAACAGCATCCTTCTAAAGAATGAATGGGTCAACCGGGAAATTAAAGAAGAATTGAAAAAAATCATGGAAACAAATGATAATGAAAATACAATGGTTCAAAATCTGTGGGACACAACAAAGGCAGTCCTGAGAGGAAAATATATAGCGGTACAAGCTTTTCTCAAGAAACAAGAAAGGTCTCAGGTACACAACCTAACCCTACACCTAAAGGAGCTGGAGAAAGAACAAGAAAGAAACCCTAAGCCCAGCAGGAGAAGAGAAATCATAAAGATCAGAGCAGAAATCAATGAAATAGAAACCAAAAAAAAAAAAATAGAACAAATCAACCAAACTAGGGGCTGGTTCTTTGAAAGAATTAATAAAATTGATAAACCCTTGGCCAGACTTATCAAAAAGAAAAGAGAAAGGACCCAAATAAATAAAATCATGAATGAAAGAGGAGAGATCACAACTAACACCAAAGAAATACAAACTATTATAAGAACATACTATGAGCAACTCTACGCCAACAAATTTGACAATCTGGAAGAAATGGATGCATTCCTAGAAACATATAAACTACCAAAATTGAACCAGGAAGAAATAGAAAGCCTGAACAGACCCATAACCAGTAAGGAGATTGAAACAGTCATTAAAAATCTCCAAACAAACAAAAGCCCAGGGCCAGATGGGTCCCCCAGTGAATTCTACCAAACATTTAAAGAAGAACTAATTCCTATTCTCCTGAAACTGTTCCAAAAAATAGAAATGGAAGGAAAACTTCCAAACTCATTTTATGAGGCCAACATCACCTTGATCCCAAAACCAGACAAGGATCCCATCAAAAAAGAGAGCTATAGACCAATATCCTTGATGAACACAGATGCGAAAATTCTCACCAAAATACTAGCCAATAGGATTCAACAGTACATTAAAAGGATTATTCACCACGACCAAGTGGGATTTATCCCAGGGCTGCAAGGTTGGTTCAACATCCGCAAATCAGTCAATGTGATACAACATAACAATAAAAGAAAGAACAAGAACCATATGATACTCTCAATAGATGCTGAAAAAGCATTTGACAAAGTACAGCATCCCTTCCTGATCAAAACCCTTCAAAGTGTAGGGATAGAGGGCACATACCTCAATATCATCAAAGCCATCTATGAAAAACCCACCGCAAATATCATTCTCAATGGAGAAAAACTGAAAGCTTTTCCACTAAGGTCAGGAACATGGCAGGGATGTCCATTATCACCATTGCTATTCAACATAGTACTAGAAGTCCTAGCCTCAGCAATCAGACAACAAAAGGAAATTAAAGGCATCCAAATCGGCAAAGAAGAAGTCAAACTATCACTCTTCGCAGATGATATGATACTCTATGTGGAAAACCCAAAAGACTCCACTCCAAAACTGCTAGAACTTGTACAGGAATTCAGTAAAGTGTCAGGATATAAGATCAGTGCACAGAAATCAGTTGCATTTCTCTACACCAACAACAAGACAGAAGAAAGAGAAATTAAGGAGTCAATCCCATTTACAATTGCACCCCAAACCATAAGATACCTAGGAATAAACCTAACCAAAGAGGCTAAGAATCTATACTCAGAAAACTATAAAGTACTCATGAAAGAAATTGAGGAAGACACAAAGAAATGGAAAAATGTTCCATGGTCCTGGATCGGAAGAATAAATATTGTGAAAATGTCTATGCTACCTAAAGCAATCTACACATTTAATGCAATTCCTATCAAAGTACCATCCGTCTTTTTCAAAGAAATGGAACAAAAAATCCCAAAATTTATATGGAACCAGAAAAGACCTCGAATAGCCAAAGGGATATTGAAAAACAAAGCCAAAGTTGGTGGCATCACAATTCCGGACTTCAAGCTTTATTACAAAGCTGTCATCATCAAGACAGCATGGTACTGGCACAAAAACAGACACATAGACCAATGGAACAGAATAGAGAGCCCAGAAATAGACCCTCAACTCTATGGTCAACTAATCTTCGACAAAGCAGGAAAGAATGTCCAATGGAATAAAGACAGCCTCTTCAATAAATGGTGTTGGAAAAATTGGACAGCTACGTGCAGAAAAATGAAACTGGACCATTTCCTTACACCACACACAAAAATAGACTCAAAATGGATGAAGGACCTCAATGTGAGAAAGGAATCCATCAAAATCCTTGAGGAGAACACAGGCAGCAACCTCTTCGACCTCAGCCGCAGCAACATCTTCCTAGGAACATCGCCAAAAGCAAGGGAAGCAAAGGCAAAAATGAACTGTTGGGATTTCATCAAGATCAAAAGCTTTTGCACAGCAAAGGAAACAGTTAACAAAATCAAAAGGCAACTGACAGAATGGGAGAAGATATTTACAAACGACATATCAGATAAAGGACTAGTGTCCAAAATCTATAAAGAACTTAACAAACTCAACACCCAAAGAACAAATAATCCAATCAAGAAATGGGCAGAGGACATGAACAGACATTTCTGCAAAGAAGACATCCAGATGGCCAACAGACACATGAAAAAGTGCTCCATATCACTCGGCATCAGGGAAATACAA
Source organism: Neogale vison (assembly GCF_020171115.1). Classification (NCBI taxonomy): domain Eukaryota; kingdom Metazoa; phylum Chordata; class Mammalia; order Carnivora; family Mustelidae; genus Neogale; species Neogale vison. The sequence goes on from NC_058096.1 coordinate 123,872,433, forward strand.
ATCAAAACCACAATGAGATATCACCTCACACCAGTCAGAATGGCTAAAATCAACAAGTCAGGAAATGACAGATGCTGGCGAGGATGCGGAGAAAGGGGAACCCTCCTACGCTGTTGGTGGGAATGCAAGCTGGTGCAGCCACTCTGCAAAACAGCATGGAGGTTCCTCAAAATGTTGAAAATAGAACTGCCCTATGACCCAGCAATTGCACTACTGGGTATTTACCCTATAGATACAAATGTAGTGATCCAAAGGGGCACGTGCACCCAAATGTTTATAGCAGCAATGTCCACAATAGCCAAACTATGGAAAGAACCTAGATGTCCATCAACAGATGAATGGATCAAGAAGATGTGGTATATATACACAATGGAATACTATGCAGCCATCAAAAGAAACGAAATCTTGCCATTTGCGACAACATGGATGGAACTAGAGCGTATCATGCTTAGTGAAATAAGTCAATCAGAGAAAGACAACTATCATATGATCTCCCTGATATGAGGAAGTAGTGATGCAACATGGGGGCTTAAGTGGGTAGGAGAAGAATCCATGAAACAAGATGGGATAGGGAGGGATACAAACCATAAGTGACTCTTAATCTCACAAAACAAACTGTGGGTTGCTGGGGGGAGGGGGGTTGGAAGAAGCGGGGTAGGGATATGGACATTGGGGAGGGTATGTGCTTTTGGGTAAATTGGAAGGGGTGGTGAACCATGAGAGACTATGGACTCTGAAAAACAATCTGAGGGGAGTGAAGTGGTGGAGGGGTGGGAGGTTGGGGTACCAGGTGGTGGGTATTATAGAGGGCACGGCTTGCATGGAGCACTGGGTGTGGTGAAAAAATAATGAATACTGTTTTTCTGAAAATAAATAAATTGGAAAAAAAAAAAAAAGTCCCAGTGGTCCAAAGCACACTCTTCCCTTGAACTAGGTATCCCTTGGCCCTGTGGCCACCCAAGGATGGGGATTGGCGTGGGTCAAAGGGTAAATGGGCAACACCAGAATGGAGGGCCTGTTCATGTTCTTTTCACTTTGAGCTGTTATCAATATTCCTAAACTGGTAGGTGGTCAACTTCCCAAAGGCCTGAGGACCAGCAGCGGGCAGAGTTGCTGAGGCACTTGCTGTGATCTGGAGATCAGTGCACTGTGCTTTGTGTCACAAAACCATTATGATGTCTAGCCATTATGATGTTTTACCCTGACACACTTCACTTTGGGAGTAGAGAAATGACCTCTGAGTGGCTGCTACAGATGTACCTGAATGCTGTGACAGCCTCCCTGTCCATCTCCACAGCTTCTAGCTCCTGGAATCATTACGGCCCACTGCTATGACTTCATAACCCATTTGTGCTTCTTCCTAAGCGCCAGAGCACAGCTGCCATGTCCTCCAAGTGCTCTCAGCTTGCCTCGGCTCTCAGCCTCTCTCAGCGGTCATTTGTCATATAATTCAAAATGACAGTGTGCTCCACTGACCTGCCAGCTCTTCTCTGGAGCCTTCATGGGGCCCCTCCCCAGACAGAAAGGGTTCCTCCCCTCTTGGCCTCCCATGGGTATAGGGGCTGCCCTGGGGAGTGGAAGGGGCCATGGACTTTGGAAGTTAGCAAGCTCTGCAACCCCACCACCTTGCTGTGACTCCCTGGCCAACCTCTCTGAGCTTTGATTTCCTCATCTGCTAAAGGAACTGATTAGTCCCTGATTTGCAGGGTTCTTGTGAAGATTAAGCACCATGAAATGCACAACATCTGACCTGGAGAGAGCTGTGAAATGCTTTGTCGCTCTTATTTTACTGCCCCCTCTACCAGAGTGTGAGTTTTTGGATGATGGTGACCCAGCCTGATTCACCCACCTCTACAACCCCAGCACCCAGTACCACGCACGGATAGCACATTCCTCGATTCACTGAATGTAACTGCCAGATTTCTTCTCCCCCGAAGTCTTTGCATTGCTTTTAAAAAGATGTGTTTTTTTTTTGTTGTTTTGTTTTGTTTTCCAATTTATTTATTTTCAGAAAAACAGTATTCATTATTTTTTCACCACACCCAGTGCTCCATGCAAGCCGTGCCCTCTATAATACCCACCACCTGGTATCCCAACCTCCCACCCCCCCGCCACTTCAAACCCCTCAGACTGTTTTTCAGAGTCCATAGTCTCTCATGGTTTCTTTATGTCTGAAAAGAAATTAACAAATAATACCAATACCACAAAATAGAAATTGCCCAGGATTTGGGTGCAGACCTTCGGAGACAAGCTAACATATAATCCAATTGTTGAAAATGTCAACCCTTAAAAGGTTTTGCTCTCCATTTTCAAAACAAATGCAAATTCTCTTCCCTGTTTCTCTCATGTACGTCTCGTCAGACTCTAAAACCAAGGCAAACCAAACTGTGTTCTTCTGAACATCCCCAGTTTTTCCCTTGACCTCAATTAATTATAATTTCACTGTGGTCTTACAGAGTTCACTTCACTGCTGATTTAACCCACTGGCTAATCTGGGCTCTTGACAATGCTAAAACATGACAGAAGGGAAGATCCAGAGGTGTTCAACTTCCGTATTTCTCATTATTGTGAAAGAGGGCTTAAAATTTTCTTGCATGTGCCTAATACAGAACGATTACTTCAAACAAGCTCACGGTTTAAACTCCACAGAAAGAGTTTTAGAATGAGGGTGAAAACCATCCTGTCAAAACAGTTTGCTTATTTCCCCCCCAGGGACAAACTACTTGAAAGGAAAATAAAGAGAAAGGCTCCTCACATGCAAGAATGACAAAGCAGGTCAAGGGCCCAGAGCTGAGCATGCCCCGGTGACAGCTCCCCAAGCCGGGCCTCGCTGAGGAAGGCAGCACTGCACAAAAGGCGTGCGCACTGAAAAGGGAGGAAATCGTTTATTTCCCAAATCAGGGATCCTGATTTGTAAAGTAATGCCCACCTAGCGATCTGAAACCAATTACTTGTTAGAAAAACTAGCACAGAGCAAACAGCTACCGGGAGGAGATCTCAGACTCGCGTCCTAATGAAACACTTGGCCTTCTCATTAAAAATAAATGTCTACATTGCTTCCAAGCATTTGGGAAAGTCAGTCACAGACTGCAGGGAAGGCAGGGAAAGCACCGTGAGTCCAAATGAACCACAGAAAGCAGAACCGAGCTTAATTGGATTACTTCTAATTAGTGACTTTAATGAGAATTGAAGAACATTGACAACACATGTGTAGAGAAGTGATTGGAATAATCTTCATAATTAGAGATGCGGCTGCAGATAAGGCTTTTCATTCCCTGGGTGGTTTGTTAGTACAAACTTGTTCCTTCTGCTTTCCGTCCTCTCGGAGCTCAGGATCTGGAGCCCAGGGTCTGGGTGGAAATCCAGGCCCACACTCACTAGCTGTGTGATTCCGGCAAGTTCCTTGACTCTGTGTCTGTCCTCATCAGCTGGGTGCAGATGATCAAAATAGGACTTACTTCATAGGGTCTTCATGGGGATTCCATGAGGAATATACAGTCTTATTCAAACAGCATTTATTAGGTATTTTCAATGTTCCCAATTCTGGGCTCTGCAAATCTGATCATATTAACCCCTATTCAATGGCATCCCACTATTTTTAAAATGAAGACTATAGGGACTCCCAGCCATATTCCGCTCACTTCTTCCTTCCTCTCTCTGCCCCAGGGGCACTGGTCTTCTTCCCGGCTCTCTGACTGATCTGCTCCCTGTGCGCAGGGCCTTGGCACAGGCTACTCCTTCAGCCTGCGATGTTCCAGGAGGGCAGAGTCTGTATCTGTTGTTGTTTGTTTTTGAATCCACAGCACTCAACATAGAAGCTGGTTTGTACTAGGTGCTCGATTAAAATTCATTGAACTAATGAATAAGCAAATGAATTAAAGATTAAGAAAAACAAATAAGACAGGTCTAAGGCATGGTAATAATAGCTAATGTTTACTTAGTGCTTGCTCTCTGACAAGCACAATTCTAAGCACTTTTCTTGTATTATCTCATAACCATTCCACCTTGAAAGGTAAGAAATGAAATAGAACAGAGTTAAGGGGTATTGGAATGCCATGCTCTGGAACAGAATAGGACAGGACAGGATAGTACAGGATAGGGTAGGAGAGCCTAACCTAAGTCTATGCAGGAGTGAGACGTGTGAACAGACCACTATTAATTAGTGAGTTAACATTAGGATAGAGGAGAGCAGAGGGACCATCAGCATCCCAGAAATGGCACCCCCACTGTTTGTGGACACTGAGGAAGGTCTCCCAGAGGTGACCAAGTCTAGAAGTGAGAGCTGAAGGATTGTCTATAAGGGGTGGGTGGGGTCTTGCCAGGAAAAGGAATAGCAGCTACAGAAGCATGAAGGCCCATGAGAGGCTGGGAAACTGAAACAGCATATGAAACCAGGCTGAGGTAGCTTTCCAGGAGCCGTGGGAAAGGGGCTGGGGAAATGGGGGGCAGCCAGACCAGAGAGGACCCATGCACCTGCCTGAGTATCCCCCGAAGACTTTAGAGAGGACATCCAGATGTATGGTTCATAAATATATCTCTGGCTGCAGCATTGAGTCTAGACGGCATGGGTCATGCAGGAGATAAAAAGAAAAGGAGGGGAACTGGTCTAGTAACTCAAGGACAGATGCTCGGACCTGAGCAGTAGCAGTAGGGGAGGAAGCCAAGTTAGAAGAAGGAAATGGAAATGGAGCGGGTGGGGGAGGGGTAGAGGGAGAGAGGACATGGAAGTCTAGAACACTAAGACCAGACCTTCCCGGAAAGGGAAAAAAAGAGGTCAAGGCAGAAGGCCCGGGAAGGATTACCATGCCACAGGCAATCAAAGTCAGAAGCATCAAACCTGCTCAAACCCCCAGACTTCTGGAAGAACCAGGGATGTGTGTCGTATGAGCACGGTGGAGCTGGCGGAAGGGGGCAGAACCCAAGTCTGAGAAAATGGGAAGGCCGGATGCCAAAACCGGACTCAGACATTCAGGATACAGAAGCCCCACAGCGGGGGTGAGGGGCAGAGAGACAAAGGAAACACTGAGTCACTATGGACTAACTCCTGGTAGAGGACATGGTGTGACTCTTGTGGCTGCTGGCAGTTGCAGCTGTGACCTGAAACCCTTACCTGAATGCCCTAATCCCCAAGAGGTTCAATAGGTCTGCGAGATCCCCAGGTCCTGTATCCTCTGGCCTACCTACCTGTCACCAGCTACGCCCAGCTGGGGAAAAGACCAGACCTCCACAATATTGTCATCTGCAGTAATACTAGTTCCCAGAGTTTCCCTTTACATTGCTCTAGACCCCAAGCTCCCTGGGGCACCTGTCTTCTTGACCTCTTCAGACATCCAAGGTCCAGGGTCTTTTTCTCCTCCTCTTGTCTCAGGCAGCCCCAGAGCTGATTCCCACTGTCGACCACAGTCTTGATCAGGACCTGCCAGGCTTGCATGCCCAGCTGCCACCTCTCGCCAGCCTTACCTGAGACCACCCTTCTGTGGGGGCAGCAAAGAGACCCCACATCTGTGTATTACCAACATGTCCTGAGGATCTTGCCACCTCAGGCCCTTCACGGTCATGATCATTCCCCCCTGTCCCCACCTCCTACTCAGTCTTCAGTTTTATCCTATGTGGGACTTCCTTGGAGAAGCCTTCCCTCAGAACCCCTGCTACACCCTCTCAGTATACTGTAATTCCACTTTATCTCATTTGTCAAAGTTGTAATTCAAATAATTAGTCACTTAATCATGTGCTTAGGGTCTGACTCACTATGAGGGCAGGGACCAAGTTGGCCTTATTCACCACTATATTCCCGGCTACTTGAAATAGAACCAAGCACATAGCATGTGCTCAATAAATATGTGTTAAACCAACAGAGGGAATAACCCATGCCACCACTGCTTAGAGATCAAGCAGCCAGTTAAATGTTGATTCAAGATGCAAATGCCCTATTCTGCATAGGCTTTAGGCGAGCCCAGTCAGGAAATGAGTTTTAGTGGAGAATTTGCCCTTCAATCTACATTAGGGTGGCCTTCAGGAAAGCAGGAAGATGGTATAGGGAGGGAAAAAATCTAACATGCCAACAATCATCAGTTTTCTGAGAATATTAGATGGTTAGCTTAAAACTGAAGAGAGATTGTGCTTCTGAAATGTTAAACATTGTTTAATAATTTGGCAAAGTACAATGAGGGGCTTCTGTCAACATCGAACACACAACGCTCCAGCTGGCTGCAAAATGAGCAGGGTGGTTTTGAAAAATTCACCAGTTCTCTTGGGGAAGGCCAACTAATCTGATTTTAACACCTCACACAATGCTTTAGAATTACATCCATTCACTTCAAAAACGTGCTTGCTGGAATTAAGTAGGTAGACTCTCCCAAGGGAGACACAGAGTCCTCCATAAACACCACATTTCTTGATTGGAGTGTAGCATGAATTCCAGGAGGGACTGCAAAGGATTTATAACAACTGGGATCATTTATGGAAAGCCTACTACATGTCGGCACTGTTCAGGTCCCTCACCCCCGTCTCCCCTCTCAGAGTTGAATGATACTGTCTGAATGGGTGACCCTTGCATTTACATCACAGTTGAGTGTCTTGCCTTGGTCCCAACACCTCACAGGAGTGGAGCAGGCCTGAGCACCCAAGGCTCTCTGGCCTTGAAGTCGGTGTTCATTTTCAGGTTCCATTTTGTCTGACTGATGGGTTCATATTGGTACTGTCAGCATTCTAGATTAAAGGATCTGTGGCCTTCCATGGATGCCAAGAGCCAACGTCATGGTAAATAGCCCCCCCAAGTGCACTTTCCCAAAAGGCTCAAGATGGCATTGACAGGCTCTAAGGTCAGCGAAGGCAGGTGGTGTCTAACATGGGGGTTGGGAAGGGGGTTCTGGACCATCCTTCAGCTTTAAGAAAAGCCTCATATTGAGACTTGCTAGTGGGCGTGCAAGGGTTATACACACAGACTGTGCTAAGGGGATACCCTGATGGACATCAAAGGAAGCCCTTTATAAGTCTAATTATTCTGTGTTGACATTCAAGTACACTGTGGCATTGCTGACTGGTTTGACACCACTCTGTTCTTTAATATACCAGAAGTCCCCCAAAGAGGAAATGGTGGACACTCTTCTGCTCCCATGAACAGCAAGGAGGAAAATATAAAATTCACTAATTGGGTTCTGGCCATTTTAGGGAAGTTAATCTCAACAAGATAGAGAGAATTTGGGGGGGAGTAAAAGGGCAAGACAATGGATCAATAAAAAACCAAATGGTCAGCCAACAAACATTTAATGGACACTGAGTCCACACCTTGGGTTAGGCATAGTCCCATGCATGTGACTAAGCATGGCTGAGTGCTTATTGTATACCTCCTACTTTATGGCTGGACCTGGGGGAACTCTTATAGATGATCAGCCTCAACTTCCCTGTTTGTGCAGCAAGGGGAAGCGAGCACAGACATGGAGTTGTCAGTGGCACAGTCTATACCCCACAGAAGGGGTCAAGCCAGGAGCCCCAGGAGGAAGAGCAAGGAGGGTGGGAGAAAGAGCCATGCTGGATCTTGTGGGGTGAGTTGCCACAGGCTGGTGAGGGAGGCCAGGGCAAATATCTCCACAGCCTGAGGGATTCTGAGCTACTCAGTGCTATTCTGTAGAAATAGCAAACTGAAAAAATACATTACAAAATAAAAACAAAAATGCATCCTCTAACACCAGAAATCTAATGGGGAAGAAACAAATTGCCCTGGGTAAGCAGAAAGCCATTTGGACATTTGAGATGTAAATCTCCTGGAAAGGCCGCATTTGTTGGATGCCCAGCCCAGAGGCTCAGAGCAGTCGCAGGACTGGGGGTCCGGAACACATGGAGTGAGCCAGGGAAGCCCAGCTCGCAGTACAGCAAAGGCTGCACAGAGGAAGCCAAACTGGGGGCAGAGAGGAATGAGGTCAGTGCTGGTCTCATTACACTTGTTTTCACTCATTCCCAAGTCCTGTGGATCAGGCCCTGGGTTCTGCTTCCGCTGGAGAGAGGTGGAAACTGAGACTCAGGGTTTTGCCAACTGTCCAAGACTGCTAAGTGGTGGAGCTGGGATCAGTCGCTGGTTGAGCCAGGATCAGTCACCTGTAAAGATGATGGCTTTTTCCCCTGAATGTGCTATTGGCCTATTAGAAGTCTGACGCTGTGGGAAGGAATTATATCTTCTGCTGGGAGAGGTTATGGTAAGTGATGATGGTAGCAAAGAAAAACAATAAGGACGGTGGAGGTTGGAGGTGGGATTCTCCATGGCACCTGCTTCATGGACTCAGAGAGTACTGATGAGTTCTGTCTGTGTGCATGGAACTGTCCTAGGCACTCTGGTCCAACATGAACATGGCGGGAGCCCTGCGGGAGCTCAGGTGGTGCACAAAACACACGCTGGGAGTGTATTTGGCAAGGGCAGTCTGGAGGACACGGGGCCTTGCAAGATGAATAGGATCTGGACTCATGCAGAAAGGAGGAGAACTTTCTGCGGGGGAGAGGGGCTCTGCATGAGCAGCTGACTGAGGGTGGGGATGATGGATAGTCAAAGTAGAGAGACGGACACTTCAAAATAGCATTCCCTCCCTGACTGTAAAAGTAACATATGTTCACTGCAAAACTCCTTGGAAAGACAGAGGTATAGAGAAGCAACTAAAGAGTCATCCAGCAGTTTCTGCTGCCTATTCTGCCAGGCTTTGTTCTATGCACTTTAAAACCAACCAACCAAACTACCAACCAACAAATAAAAACCAAAAACAAGTTCACCACAAGAACATGTATACAGTCCCATGGCTTAATTTTTTTTTTTTTTAACTTAGCACATACAGGAAGTATTTTGTTCTGCTAAAGTATTTTCAAGAATCTGGGTTTCTATGCTGCATGGTGCTCTGTTTCGGGCCGAACAAGTTATTCTTGGGCCCTGCAATCATATTAACCGTGTTAGCTGATGAGGACACAGCTCTATGGGCTGGACAGGCTAGTTCACCATGGCCTTCCTGGGCCTCTCTTGGGGTACTTCCAGAAGGCCAGGTCACCTTCTCATTGCTATCTGACCATGCTCCCCACTGCTTTCCTCCTGTGGTGTCTGTCCATGCTAGGGGTGATCTGTAGGTGACAGAAGGATGAGTCTGCTTTCTCTTCAGAGGCAAGGGACCTGAAATGCCTTCCCCTGCCTCCCTCACTTAAAAACAAAGCATAATGAAAGATTGTAGGAGGCATTATCTAGAGTTAATGGAGTTTAAAGAAATCTGTTTCAGGTTTCTGGAAGTATTAAGAGATGCAATTTCTAATTCAACTCCTGTTGGAAATCAGCATATCAGGCTATTTATTAATAAAAATGCAGCCCCTTCTGACCCTGTCCTATATGGTGACAGCTTGAATCCATTTATAGGATCCTCAGCATAGAACAGAGGCTTCCCTTCCTTGTGGTTAGTACTGAAGGTGGGGAGGGAGGGGGTGTCACACACAGAGGGGGTGTGTGTGTGTGTGTGTGTCTGTCTGTCTGACAATTCATGTGACTCTGTCCTCTCTGGGGAGAAGAAACTACCATGCTCAGCTTAACATACAGGGGGGTGCACAGGGCACTTGATATAGATTATTTTTGTTTGGGTTTATAACAGCAGTTAAAGAAAGAACAGTGCTATCTTTTCTTACTTGAGGAGACCGAGAGATTGAGCACCTTGTCCAAGATGACATGCTGGCTCAGTGGTGGGGTTGGGGTTGGGGCGGGGACTCAGATCAGCCTGGACCCAAGTCTGGCTTTCCTTCTACTGCACAGCCCCACTCCCTTCACTGGTTCAGTGAGGGTAGACACCTCCTGCCCATCTTCTTCCCAGCCCAGCCCCGGAGAACCAGAGGCCTCTGCCAAACTTCAAGCGGGGCTCAGGTCAGAGTCCTGCCGTCACCAAAGGATTCCAGTCGGAACAGAACCCAGCATTTTGGAAGATTAGCAGGGATGAGGAAAGAAACATGAAGGGCTTTTTAGGTTGGTCACAGTTAGAGAAAATTCAAAGACACGAAGTTCCATGCAGTTACAGTCCGGAGGCATTTAATGTCCCTCCTGTCAGTTCTTGAGGAAACCACCCAGCTCACACATCCTCTTCAGCATTTTATACACATTGTCCATTTAATACATACAATCCCCCTAATGAGAACGGTTTCTGATCACTATTTCAAAGACACACAATAGGAGACTCAGAGAAAGTGACTTGCTTAAAATCATAGAGGAAAAAGTGGCACAGTCCTACAGCAGACTTCATTTTCCCCAGGCTTCTGGATTCTTAAGGTGTCAAGACCACAAGCCCCTGCCCTGGGATGGTGACCTCTTGGAAGGTAAGAGCGGGGTTCTTGGTTGGAGCTGGTCTTCTCCCATTTCTGACCAGAGCAGGCTGACTGCTCCTAGCATGCTGGGCTCCTGTTGCCTCCTTTAAGGGCCTCTGGGTTCTGGAACCAGGACACAAAGGCCAAGGATCAGGTGGGCCACCAAACTGTCCCTTCAGGCTCAAACTTGTTCTTACACTTTTTGAAGACATCCCTAGAAACGTCCCTCCTTTGCCCCAGTTGGAGTTTTAGGTGAATTCATTTTTAAATTTTGGAAGTTAAAGGGTTTTGTAAACTGTAAGGAGCTCTATACTTGGAGGTGTAATTATAAGATGTTATAGTTAGTTCTGGAGTTGGGATCATTAATAAATAATAATACATTACAATTATACTTGGAAAAAGTTCTGGAAAAGTTATTTCAATTATTTGCTCTTTTATAAGTGAAAAACTTCCCAGAGAAGCTGAATGACTTGTCAAAGATTACAAGGGTAGCCAGTGGCAAAGCTGAGCCCAGAGCCGGAAGTTTCTTTCAGATTTGAGTCAGTGAATTACTAATTGAGCAGCTCCTGTGTACTCAACATCTTGCCAGGCACAGGGAAGAAGGAGAAGATGCAAGGTCCTGGTTGAGAGGGACCACATCTTGGTCTTCTCCGGTTTCCCAAGCCTATGTAGTATGCTTGGTGCCAAACACACACTTGAGAAATATCTGCTAAATGAATTAAATGACTGAATTCATGGATGTTCATACTCCTGTTCCCTCTTGTGAACATTCAGAAGCTAAACTACCTGCCTGAGGTCTGCCTTCATCCAAGAATGCTTCAGCTTTCCCGTCATTGTCACCCCCTCTATTCATCAGCACCCTTGATGAGACTGCATATGCCTCAAGTGTGGAGACCTTGATCTTGCTCTTGCCTCCCATCCTGTGTGCACTGCAGAGCTGGGAGCTCAGGAGTGGCTGAGGAATCACAGTCCCACACCATCTCTGGGACTGACAGTCTCTGGAATGACCCACACCTGGATGCCTGGGTCCTCATTTGGAACCCTGAGCCCACCTGGGTCCACACGGCATCCACACCATTCTGGCTAGAAGCCACCATTCCCATGCCCACCTCACCGCCCAGCCTATCTGTCTGCTCTGTGCACCTGCTTCACTCCTCCATCTGGGCGGTAAGCCACAATGAAGGCACTTTTTCTACAACCCCAACCATCCCATCATCTAAACCAACAATTTTCATATGGTAGGGATGCAATAAGCTTCTGCTAAATACAGAAAATATTTTAGCCATACGTGTTTGGGTGTTTGGCTTGTTTTCAGCCAAGGTTTGCTGGCCTTTGAAAGTAAATGCTTTGAAGACCATATTTTTCAAAGAGCTCCTACGCGAACCCAGAATTAATAAGCATCTAAATTACAAATCTCACCATGTAGAACAAATTGGATTTCTTTTCATTAATAGCAAGGAAGCAGAAAACAGCCCAATCCCAAGGGAGTCGAATGAACACAGTTATTCACTATTTCCTCTCGCGTTCTTTTTTTTCATCTATAAACCCATCTTTATTCAATTATGTAGCTCATAAATACGGCCCGTGTATGTCAGCACAGCTAACAAGTGGTTTCCAATGTCATGGGCCTTCTGACAGCTCACCCAGCCTTGCAATAACAGAGTCATGCCTCTGGTTCTGGGATCGTGTTGTATCCCCCCTACTCCCCCGCTCCAGAAAACAACAACAACAAAAACTGGCAAGACTCATCCAAGCCTCAAATGATCACAAGGTTCCAAATATTAAGATGTTGGTCCTAGTGACTTTTTAATAAAAGAATGTTAATGCTGTTCTATAATGATACTATACAAACCATGTCATTGATGGAAATCGAAGGCCAGTCCACACACAGAATAGGTCGCTACATGCCTTCTTAAAAATAGATGTGCTTTAAGAACAGGCCTGGGTGGTGGGTATTATAGAGGGCACGGCTTGCATGGAGCACTGGGTGTGGTGAAAAAATAATGAATACTGTTTTTCTGAAAATAAATAAATTGGAAAAAAAAAAAAAAAAAAAAAAGAACAGGCCTGGAGCTTTTGCAGCAATCTTGAGCACCTAAACTGCAAGGGCTCGTCTCCAAAACAATGCCTGTATGAGCTGGAGGAAACTCCACCTTTGTGCTGCGTTTACAGCTCCACATTTCCCATTTGTCCTGCTGGGTGAGGGGTGGAAGTGGGGAGGTGTTGCCTGACAGACTCAGAGCTTCCAGGAGAGGAACTCAGCCCCCAGCCTACAGAGCAGAAGCCCAAATCTTAGCAGATTAGCCCAACCTGTTTCCAAAACAGAGATTCTCCAAGTGCTGTCCAGGGATCCCTGGAGTTCTTGGTGACCCTTTTGGAGGACAGTCCATGTGCTCAAAACTATTTTCATAATTTCCTGAAGATGTTTCTGTCTTTTTCACTTCTAGTAACTCACGAATGTACAGCAAGTTTTCCAAACTACACACAGCTATACCACTTCTTGCAACAAATCAAGTGAAAAAGTAGCAGTGAGAATCTGCGGTCTTCTCACAAGTTAGCTATTTAAGAGATGGGCTGTAATGTAAAGCAATGCCACTCTTCTTGTTGGATTCACTTGGTTTGGGGCAATATAGTTATTTTTCAGAAGAATGTTATGTTGACATGTGATATTATTATTGAATTAAGAGTTTCTAAAACATTTAATAATTTAATAAAACATTTAATCAGTAAGTACCAACAGATATAACCTACCTGAATAAGCTCTTTATGGTTCTCAATAATTTTTAGAATTGTAAGGAGGTCCCAAGAGCAAAGGGCACAAGTACTCTGTCTGAGGATATTCCTCAGCTCCTCGTGGCCTTTGCCCTTCCTCATCCTTCAGATGTGTCTCAAACACACCTCTGGAAATCTGCTTCAGAGCCCCAGCCCCAAGGGAACCCTGGTGCTTCCATGATGGCACCGATCCCCCAGTTTTGCATTCCTAGCTTTCCTTGTCTATGCTTTCCAATGTCAAGTGTCTGCCACAGAGCAGGGAGGTTTTCAGTCCTGCATGCTGGATGCCAAAGAGAGGGCTTGGTACCCAGGAAGAAATTACTGTAAGGGCTGTAAGCTGTAAGTTTTGCACATGCTGAAGGAAGAAAGGCAAGAAGGAAGGGAGGCAGGTGAGAGAGGAGGGTCTTGTAGTGGTTGGGGTCTGAAGGACATGAATCAGTAACACAGACTGATTTTATAAGCAAGACTTATAAACTCCTAAATGCAATCATTCACAGAGGGCCTAATTCTGGTTTGGATTTCTGAAACATGATGCATAAAGCTGCCTTGAGGTATTCACTAAACTGTAGATTTGGGGACCTTACCCCTAGGGATCATTACACAGGAAATCCTACAGAGCTGGTGGGAAGAGGTTGGAGGTGGAAGGGAGGCTGCTTTCTGGGCAATAGCTCCAAGCAAGGAAGTAAAGCTGTAGTCTTCTGAGCAACAAGAGGAGACCTTTCTGAATTGTGAACAATTTAGAAGTTGCTCTCTTCCCTCCAAAGGTGAGGCTGTACACAAAACCATCATCCTATATGGCATTCTCCCAGCCACACACAGAAACAGTGCTCTCACAGGAGAGGAGGAAGAAAATTTTCACTGGGAGCGACGGCAGGCAAGTCTGTGTCATGTAACTCTCACTGGGTCCTGAAACCACATGTGTGCGTGGGAGCTCAACTGGGCAGAAACCCGCTAGTGTGACAGAGCCCAGCCATAGCCCACTGAGCCAGACTTCTCTGCAGGTCACTTTCCCAGCCTGTACCAGCAGGACCCTTCATGACACAGCAAAGTCGATGTAGGCCAGCTTGGGGCACAGATGAAGATCACTGGGTGACACAAAGACACAGTCAGAGAAGATAAAGAAGGGGATCCAGATGGGATGTGGCCTCACATACACTTCCTTATTCCTGGTTTCATCCCCTCCTTTTTATGTATTTATGTATTTATTTATTGGTGTTCCAAGATTCATTGTTTACGCACCACACCCAGTGCTCCAAGCAATGTGTGCCCTCCTTAATACCCACCATCAGACTCACCCCACCCCCACTCCCCCTCTCCTCATGAGCAAGGACCACGGGAATGAATTCTCCCTGTGAGTCTGTGTGCAGATATGTACACATGGTGTATGCATGTTACAACTGAAATAGGGCTTTAGTAAACCGAATAGAACTTATTCTAGGATGTTTCATTCTAAACTAAACTTTCAAACAATTTTTTTGGATTAAGGGCTCCTGCAGGTTTGGTTAGGAAGTGGGATGGGAAGCAGAGAGGCCCACATAATCATGCAAGAAGGTCTGGGGAACCAGTGGCTGTCCAGGGGTATATCCCCTTCCTATAAGGCAGCTGCCAGAACAGGGCCTGTTCCCACTCAGGTGGGTCACATACTACAATTACTGAAAACTGCATCCTAGAGTAATTTGGGATGGCTTCCTGCAGGAGGGAACACTCAGCACTGAGTTGTTAGGAACCAGTAGTATCAGTCTGAGTGGAGGGGAAATAGGCAGTACCTCAGGAGAGTTCAAGGGTAGTGAGGTGCTGAAGACAAGGAGAAGGGGATAAGGTTGAAGGCCAGCCTTAGATTAGGCGCCCCCTGTATGCCCACCACCCGGTAAGGCACTCTTCAGAGTCTCTTTACTGTAAAAGGGCTACAGACATTTCTTTTTTTTTTTTTTAAATTTCTTTTCAGCGTAACAGTATTCATTGTTTTTGCAACACACCCAGTGCTCCATGCAATCCGTGCCCTCTCTAATACCCACCACCTGGTTCCCCCAACTTCCCACCCTCCGCCCCTTCAAACCCCTCAGATTGTTTTTCAGAGTCCATAGTCTCTCATGGCTATAGACATTTCTGCTCAGCCCATGTCCAGACCTCAGATCCTCCATTCCAGCCTTTGCTCAGGACTGAAGTGCCTTCCTTGTCTCCACAAATCCCTCTCTCATCCTCTTAGTTCAGATCCAATGTTCCTTCTGCCCCACACTGCCCAGGTGGCTTTCTGCCCTTTTGCCTCTTCGCTCCCACTGCAGCTTGTCTGCATTTCCCTTATTCCCCTTCATTTTGATTCTAGTCCCTTGTGTGCTCATCACTCCCACCCATAGTGGACAATGAACTTTTGAAAAAAGTACATTGCCTTTGCCTGTCCAGTAAAGATTTTATGGACAAATGAATGAACTGCTGAATGAGTCTCCTTGTGTGATCCTTGGACTTTGTCTTTCCCATCTATGGAAACTTGTCACTGACTTTGGCCTCTCCAGGGTGAGGTAGGTGGGCCCCCCATCAGAGCTTAATTGCTCAGTGCTGCCTGCTCCTTCTGCAAACCTTCCTCACCCCGACAGACACACCAGAAGCAGTTGCTCCCTGCTGACCTCTTTGCAGCCCCTCTGTGTCCTCAGCATTTCATATCACAGTACTGCAGCTATGTTTCTATGCTTGTCCCTTTCTCTAGACTGTGAGCTCCTTGAAGGTTCATAGGCCTATGTAAATTATAGTTATTGTTATCATTACTATTGTTATTAGCCTCCATTTAATGGGTGCTGTATTCCAGGCACTGTTTAGAAGATTTTCCATAGATTATTTCCTTCTATATTTACAGCAGTCCAATGGCTATTACATTATATTTTACAGATGAGAAAATTGAGGCTCAGAGATGTTACATGACTTGCTCAAGGTCATGTAGCATGTGTATGGCAAGGCCAGAAACTGTATGCAGGCCTGTCTAAAGGAAAGCTAGATCATTAAATGATTAGTCTTTGTACCATCCCACCTCTTAGCACAATTTCTGGCACATAGTAGATGCTCGAAAAATTGTTGGCAATGAATGAATGAATGAATGGAAGACTATTAGGTTGCACCATCATGATGGAACTCCAGAGCTCTACATATTAGCTCACATACTCAGAAAGAGATGATTCATGGGGAGTCAGAGATTTTCTCTGAGCCCCAGACTCACCATCTATTCACTAGATAGAATAGTATATGCTGGGGATTAGCCACACAATGGCCTCCAGGCCAAACCCGGCTCTGTGCCCATTTTTGTATAGCCTACAAGCAAAGAATGGTTTCCATATTTTTAAATGTAAGATGTAAAAAAGACTCTACCTTCTAAAGAAATGGTGGTTTGAGTCTGCCCATTGGCCAGCAAAGCCAAAGTAAAATATATACTATCTGGCCCTTTACCAAAAAAAGTTTGCTGAGCCCACACTATGTGGTAATTACTTTGCAAGTTTATTGTGGGAATCCAGTGAAGGTTGTTTGGGGAAATCTTCTGAAAAGGAAGGTGTAGTAACGAAGGCATTCATATGAATAAGAACTATTACTATTCATTATGAGTGGAAGCCAGAGGTGGCTGTGTTTCTCAGAACCCTCTGCATGTGTTTGAAATCAGTGGGCATGATGTGCTACCCCCTCCAGCCTTCACAGAAGCTGTGTGATTTCTATGCAGGATCAATTCTCACAGGCGATACAGAGATCACTTCAAGGACTGAGGCTTGCAGACTAAATGCCAAACTGGCCAAAATCCTTGACAAACAAACAAATCAGATTGAGTCCAAATGTTTCCTAATTAGTCAAAATATTAGTAAGAAGTTAATCACTTTAAGTAATGTCCAGAGAGTTTCTCGCAGAGGAGTAGCTGGAAGGTGCGCCTCTCACCTGAAGGAAGTTGGGCATACCCAAGAGGTGACTCCTGAAGTTCAAATTTTGTCTGTCCATACATCTGTCCATCTGGCAGGAGGGCAAAAGCTCCTGGCTGGGCTGGCTTGGCCACTCCTGCTGGCTCTATCCCAGCTTGTTCCCATTTCTCTCCTGAACCTCAGGTTCTCAATTTGAGAATTAACTCACATTACACCTTTTCTTTCTACCTAGCAGGGTGGTTATGAGGAGCTAATAGAAAAATAGATGTGACAGGAGAGCCTTTGTTATGATTAGAAATAATAAAGCACAGTCCTCACAGGGGAGAGGGTCCACTCCAGAAACCATAAAGAAAATATTGGTGATTTCACTTCATTAATTTAACATTCAACTAATATTTATTAAGCTCCTATTATGTGTCAGGCACAATATATAAATTCAAAAATTTCTATAGGGAGAATAAATGTCAAATGAATTTTAAAAATGTTTGTGTCGTATATGACAAAGAATCAGGAAGGAAAGAACATCCCCATTAAAGTATAAAAGGGTGAATCCATAAAAATATAACAAGTGAGCTGTGAACATCTGATGAGATGCTCGCCCTCACTAGTAATCCAAGAAATGCAAAGTGAGAGGACAATGGGATGCCAAAGTCCACTACAGCAATGGAGGCAAGGGGTGAAGGTCCTATGTGGACAGAGGTGTAGGGAGTTGGGGAGAACGACCAGACTTCTCAGAGCTCAACTTGCCAGTATGGATCAGCATCTTAAATCTCCACACCCTGCCCCCATGAACTTTCCAACAGGATGGTTTTTAAGGAACTGACACAGTGATTCTAAAAATCCTAAAGATCATCTTTAAGAGCAAATACGTAAGGACTGTCAGGGTCTTCAGAACAGAAGATCCTTCTAGATCCTAAGACAGAAGAAAGTAGGAATCTGTGAGTTGAAGGCACAAGAAAAGACAAAAGAATCAGGACATTATCATGGAGAATTCATAAATAAATCCAGCTGTAAGGGCTGCAATGGAAACTGGAGTTGGGGGGTGCTGGGAGGACTATTTAACAGAGAAAAGTTGCAGCAGCTGTATCACTCTTCAGGGAAAAAAAATATAGCTAGAACTTTACATTGCTTTTTAAACTGAAACACGTTTCAGAAAGATTAAGGATTTACATGTAAATAATGCAAGATTAATGTTGAACACAAAGGGGAATAAATCCTTTTATAATTTTTAATAAGCCTTTCTGTAAAGGAAAAACTATGATAAACAAGGTTGAAAGGAAAAGTCAAAATCTAGGGAAATATTTTAACTTATGCGATGATGAGAGGCTAAAATCCCTAACACCCAGACTGACTTCAGAGTCATAACTAAAAGTTCAGTTATCGTCCCCCCAATAGAAACAAACAGGCAATTTACAGACAAAATATAAACCGTCAATCAACATATGAAAGTATGATTCTATGATCACCCTTGCTTAGAACAGAATAAATATAAAGACAAACAGGCTATCATTTTTTCCTAGAAAACTTGCAAAGCAATACATATGAAACTAGATATAGCTACAGAATTTTAGGAAGAAGGGAGAGAGGGAGAGAGAAAATGGATGCTCCTTGAGGGCAGGGGTTGATAAACTCACACGTCAAAGCGGGGGGGGGGGGAGGAAAATTCATCCCCTGCCTCATAGAGCCCCCGTCTTCCCATTGGCTAAAAATAAACATGACACTAGCTACCCCGAGCAGGACTGCTACGTGCAGTACGTGCCATGACCAAGTACTCTGTGATCCATACAGCACACTCACAAAGCCTCGTGCAGCCCTCTCAGCAATGCTCTCAGGGGTGTGTTGTTATCCCCACCCTTCTTTAGCACACGAGGGAATTGAGCTCGAGCTCCAGAGAGAGAGAGAGAGAGACTAAGTCACTTGTTTAATGTCACTTGACTAAGAAAGATCGGAATGCAGGTTTACATCCAAGTCCCTGAGTCCTGCATGACTCTTTTCTTCGTGTAGTGGCTGGTCTAACAGGCACCCAGCAATGTTGGGGTGGAGAGAGATCACTGTTGCAGTTTGTGGGTAGGGGTATCCATTGGTTCATTCTTCAACAAAGACTTGCTAAGGAGTTCGTGCTTGGCCAGCTCAGGACACAGCTCTGTTCAAGGCAGATAATGGCCTTGTGTGTGTGGGTAGGGGCGTGGGGGGAGTCTTGATTTAATGGGGCGGTTAGAAAAGAAACAAGTATGGAGGATACAGCTAACTGGGTGAGTCAGAGTAGGCCTAATTGAGGAGGAGCTATTTGGGCTAAGGTTTCCACGTGTCTAGTTCATACCAGCCATGGGAAAAACAGAGCAACAGCAACCCAGAGAGGGAGCAGCATGTGCAAAGGCCCAGCCCATTGGAGGAAAAGAGGGAGGCCACACAGTGCACATGTCTTGAAGCAAGGGAAAGAACAGTGGCAGTAAAGTGCGGCCAGGGCATGGGACTTGGTAGGCCAGGGGATGAGGAGTTGTTCTTTATTTTCAGGGAATTAGAAATTCTTTGAATTGAATTAAACAAGGGAGAAATATGATCTGGAATTTGCTTTAAAAAGACTCTCCAGCTTTGAATGAAGAATGCACTGAAAAGTGGCAAGAGCAGGAGAAGGGAGACCAGCCGGGAGGCTCATAAGGTCCTCCAGGTGGGAGATAATGTGGCTGTGGAGTCAGGAAGGGTGCACTGATCTAGGGGATGTTTTAAAATTGCATCTGCACTGGTAAAATGGGTCTTATGGTGCAGGTGGGCAGGGATGAGTCAAGGATGATTGTGGCTTGTCTTTAGATGGAGAGGATTGAGGGGCAGCCATTTAAAGTGGGGGGAGGGGATGGAGCTCTGCTTTTGACATTGGATTCAAAGTGCGTGTGAAACAGTGGATTTAGAGATACCCAGTAGATCTGGCAATATGGAGCCGGGAGTTCATGAGAAGTCCAGCTGGAGAGGGTGGAAAGTGTAAAAATAGCAAATAAAAGACTTCTGATATCTGGCTATCTGGTGGAAGAAGAGGAGGGAGGCAGCCAAGAAACTGATAAGGAATGCTCAGTGAGACAATGGGATCACAGAATCCAAGGGAGAGGTGTCTCAGAAAGGGAGGGGTCATCAGCTTGAGGAGGAGAGGTGTCTGAGGACAGAGGATGAAGTGTGAATCAGAATACCCATGCCTACATCTTCGTTATTCATGTCATACTCCAAACTGGAGGGTGAGCCAGGACCCTGCGAAGACCTCAACCAGGGAAGAGCCTTTCCTCCCTCACTTGTTGGTTACACAATGTTTGGGTTCTGTCCACCCCATTGTCTGTGAGCTCCTCACAAGACACAGGGTTGCCCTTTTCTTCCCCATCTTGTCCTTTTCTTCATTTGCAGCAATCCCACCCCCCTCCCTCAACCCCACTTCAAAGGCTGCCCCTCCAACAGCTGAACTGGTATTCTGTAGTCCCAATCAATGCATTCCTTCCCGAGGGATGCTCTCCAGCACTCTGCCACCTGCCCTATTAGTGCTCCCAGTAATAAGAAGCTCCCTGAATACAGAACTCTGTCCTCTTAGTCACCTCTGAAGCTCCCTATATTACCAGCACAATCTGGGGCTAACCCCAGTCCTTAACTCATGATAGGGACTCAGTAAATGAATGCAAGTTGAACTCAAACACATTGCAAACCAAGCTCAAAAAAGTTCATAAAATGGGAGCTCCAAGACAATTCCAGAGTCTATCATTATCTTAAACCTGCAAGAAGATAATGAAAATCTTTTCTGATGCCTGCTAGCAAAATTAGAGCACTAAAGGGACTTTTGATCTTTATTTCTCCACCTTTTACATAAAGTCTGGTTTTAAAAGCCTGAAAAATGCCTGTTCAGCATCTAGCAGACTGGTCAAAGAGGCTTCCGAGACTATTTTACATGCCTCTCAAGCCCTGTTTCTAACCTGAAAACACAATTTTGCCTGACTCAATATGAAAATTTGTCATCATTAGCATAAATGAGGATCCTGATAAAATCCTATGTTTTGGGCTTTTAAATCTTATCTGATGTATAAGAAACTTATATAGGAGACTATTGATGGGGTTATATTTTTAGTTCATGATCAAGATGGCAGGCATGTGATTTTAGAAAGGCAACGATTGCTAAACCTTGCCCTCACATGGGTGTATCTTCTACTGCTTTCATTCATTCATTCAACAAATATTAATGATGTCACCTATGATGTGTGGGTCTTTGTTAAAGCAGAAAGGGAGTAAAGCTTTGTTCAAGTGTTTGGCCTTGATTCTGAAGCCAAATGAGGAGGCATGAAGGGATCTGAAACAGGGCAGAGGTCTGGTTAGCAATGTATCACAGATGGAACAGTGCTATGGAATTAGGCTCTGGTCCCTGGTATGGGCTACTCCTTCAGCTTCAGTTTTTGGCTAGTTGCAGAGATTAACTAGGTACCTGAAGAAAGACCTCCATTCCTAAAAACACAACTCACTGGATATCAGCAAACTTTGAAATTGGACTCTGAAACAAGCTGTCTGGGCTTAAATCCTAACACTTTCATTTCTTAGCTTTTTGACCTTGGGCAAGTTTCCCCATCTATATAAGGGGCATGATACCATAGCTCATTTCATACAGTTCTGAAGAACAAAGGGTTCATATAAGTTAAAGCTCTTGCAACGATGCCTGGCACACAGTAATAACTCATATTAGCTATTGGGGCTACTTAATGTTCGGTCCTGTGGATACAAATGAGAATAACCACGGGTCCTTCTTCTCAGGGAGAAAACAGTAAAGATCCCAGAGGATTTCAGCGGTGTTGAGGGCAATAATACAATAGCAGCAACATGACTCTAGCGAGGAGAAAGGGCACCAGGGTAGGGGAGGAGAAGTGTTTGGGGAGGCTGTTGAGATCTGTAGAGGTAGGTATTAAGGATGGATAGAAAGAATCCAGCTCATTCGGAGGCTGTGGAGTGTCAGCTCAGAAGCAGCCAGATTTTCCCAATTTATAGATTAATTCATTAGTGTCCAAGCCTGGTTTACAGTTGTTTTTATACAAATCCCTTGGAAGTGTTAATGGGATCTTCCACAGCATCAATGCTGGCATTTTAAACAATAATTAGTATCAGTGGTGTTGGTGGGAAGAAGGAGATGGTAACTGGAACATGGTGAGAAGAAGGAAAATCAAAACAATCGATCATCCCAAATCCAAGATACAAACCTCAGAAATTCTGTCCTACACTTGGGAGGCTGAATTCCACCAAAAAGTTTAGGGAGTCAAAGTATCCCAATTCACTGTGATTATTTTTCAGCTAGCACTGAGGAGTGTCTCCAGCAATTCCAGGAAATGGTGTTCAGTGATTGCAACAGAATCTTTCTCAAAAGAGCAAGGTATCCAGGAGGGTCCCCGGGGGTTGGTGAGATCCTCACTCTTACTGCTAAGGATCTTGGCTGGAGAGGGCAGGGGCCAGGAAGATGACTTGGTTATGCACTTGGCATATGCCCCAAAGCAGAGATCTTTTTCCCTTCATCTCTTCCTTCCTTCTTTCATCGTTCTTCCCATCCTCTTTTCTTACTTTCCTCAAATGTATACTTCTATTTTTGTTTATCTGATGTTAATGATTAAACATGCAAACATTATGACAGGTATATATCTGATGAGATACATATGAGTTGTCTACATCCATCTCCGACCCTCTTATTTCCTATGCTGCTGATGGCTTTTTGTTTGTTTTATTTGAAAGCATTT
This sequence comes from Neogale vison, assembly GCF_020171115.1. Taxonomy (NCBI): domain Eukaryota; kingdom Metazoa; phylum Chordata; class Mammalia; order Carnivora; family Mustelidae; genus Neogale; species Neogale vison. The sequence goes on from NC_058096.1 coordinate 123,895,141, forward strand.
AAACTTTTGTTTTTTTTTAAGTCCCCAATATTTTATTGCATTTTTTATACTTTTTATTATTATGCTATGTTAGTCACCATACAGTATATCATAACTTTTTGATGTAGCGTTCCATGATTCATTGTTTGCGTATAACACCCAGTGCTCCATGCAATATGTGCCCTCCTTAATACCCATCACTGGGCTCACCCATCTCTCCGCCCCCCCCGCCAAAACCCTCAATTTGTTTCCCAGAGTCCATAGTCTCATGGTTCATTTCCCCCTCTGACTTCCCTCACCTGCTTCATTTTTCCCTTCCTTCTCCTAATGTCCTCCATGCTATTCCTTATGTTCCACAAATAAGTGCCAATTGCTTTCCAAATTAAGGTTATGCTTTGTCTATTGAGAAGAGGACATGATTAAAGATTACCTGGCTGGGTTACAAATCTGAGCCAGAATCACCCAGATAATCATAAGGTAGAACTCTCTCCTGATTTAAACCCCTTTGGGAAGATGACAGGGAATCCTCTGAGGTTTTGAAAGTGCTATGTAGCTCATCAGTTCATCCATCTCTCCTCCAGAGCACTGGGACATGCTCTCAGAAGGAGATTCAAGTTTGAGAGGCACTGATACAGTAAAGGACACACTGATTTGGAGACTGGACAGACCTGTGTTTGAATTCTGGCTCCATCCATCACTCCCAAGCTGTGTGACCCTGGGTAAGTCACTGGACATCTCTGAGCTTCAGTTCAGAGTTTGTAAAATGGGAATTTAATATTTATATTCTTGGCTGCTTGAGAGAATTACATGAACTGATATATAAAGTTTTGCCTTTTTCTTAAGAACGTAAATTTTGGGGCACCTGGGTGGCTCAGTCGGTTAAATATCTGCTTGCAGCTCAGGTCATAATCTCTGGGTCCTGGGATCAAGCCCTGCGTCGGGCTCCCTGCTCAGTCGGGAGTCTGCTTCTCCCTCTCCCTCTGCTGCTCCCCTGCTTGTGTGCTCTTACACTGTCAAATAAATAAATAAAATCTTTAAAAAAAAAAAGTAAATTGTTTTTCAACTTCCACTAATGTTATGGTTTCTCCTTACAAGAAACTGCACACATTGAAGTGTTTGTGTTGACCAGTGTGGACAGATTTATATATCATAAAACCATTACTATAGTAGGTGAAACCACAAAATTTTTATCACCTCCAAATATTTCTGCAAAGTCCCTTCACAATCCACTTCTCCCTCTGTTACCTTCTGCAGGCAATCACTGATCTGCATTCTGTCTTCAGAAATTAGTTTTCATTTTTTAGAACTGTATATGATTCCATTTATATGGTTTCCATTAAAGGGTGTCCTTTAGTTGGTCTGTTTGGCCTAAATTCTTTCACATAGCAGAATGGTTTAGAGATTCATCCATGGTGTTTTTATATAATAATTCACTGCTTTGGGTTGCTCAGTCATATTTTACTAACTGTACTTTTTAAGCTATTCAGACATCCCCTAACATATCATACAACATCCTGGAAGTCTGAAAGATCTTGTCCTCTCTCAACCTCAGAAACCTCTGCTTACTGTTGTGCTCTTCTCTGATGCATGATGCCTCATCCTCAGCTGGGCTATGGAGGCCCCTCATTCATTCTGGTCCTCAGACTGAGCCAGTCTCTTTTCCTTCTATTGACCAGTCTGATTCCTCATTCCAGCCAGGCTGGGCTCCCTCTCACCAACACTTTCTGGGATCTCTTCAGCATCTGAGCCTTGGCTATTTCTGGTCCATGGCCAGGTACATGGTCTCTTACCTCTTTGCCTGTAAAAAGCCAGTGCATCCAGACAGCCCAGTACCCGCCTTACCGTCTTCAGGCCCTGCTGCTTCTCCAGCTGCCCTTCAGCCCCGTCTCTGCATGTATGTCTCACAAGTCAACATGCACAACCAAGAAGGCCCCTCTTCCCCTTCAGCAAACAATCCCCAGTTGGCAGTTCCACACCAGGTTCAGAGCTATGTGTGGGAATAATAGGAAGAGAGGCAAGACATGGTCCCTGCTCTCAGGGTGCTCACAGATTAAGGCTGGTGGGCAGGCAGCCAAGCACACTCTCATGCCTATAGGTAGACAGAAAATAGAGAGAGAAGAAGAGGCCATGTATAGGTCTGCCTGGCTGCAATGGGGAACTGGGGATGTGCCTTGTCAAATCATTCTTTTCCTTTAATTCATCAGGGACATTACTGGAGCAAGGAACAAGATCTACATACCTCCTGTTTGCTCCTATGTATACAGGGCTGAACAGAGAAGATAATCAATAAATATTCATTTTTTATTTATTTTTAATGGTTTTCAAGTTTTATTTTTACCTTATTTATTTAAAATTTAGATGGCATATAGTGTAATATTAGTTTCTGGAGTAGAATTCAGTGATTCATCACTTACATACAACACTCAATGCTCATCATCACAAGTGCCCTCCTTAATCCCCATCCTCCACTTACCCCATGCCCCCACCCACATTCCTCCAACACCCTCAGTTTGTTCTCTATTGTTAAGAGTCTCTCATGCCTTGTTTATCTCTCTCCTTTTTTTTCATTTCCCCCTTCCCATATGTGCATCTGTTTTCTTTCTTAAATTCCACATTTGAGTAAGATCATATGGTATTTTTCTTTCTCTAACTTATTTCAGTTAGCATAATACACTCTAGCTCCATTCATGCCATTGCAAATGGGAAGACTTCCTTCTTTTTGATGTCTGAGTAATATTCCATCACACACACACACACACACACACACACACCACTTATTCTCTATTCATTCATTAGCCAGTGGACATTTGGGAGTTCTCCAGTTTGGCTTTTGTTGATAATGCTGTAATAAACATAGAGGGCATGTATTCCTTTAAATCTATACTTTTTTATCCTTTGGGTAAATTCCTAATAGTACAGTTGCTGGATCATAGGGTAGTTCTATTTTTAACATTTTGATGAATCTCCATACTGTTCTCCAGAATGGCTGCATCAGTTTGCATTCCCACTAATAATACAAGAGAATTCCCCTTTCTCCTCATCCTCACCAACATCTGTTTCTTCTCATGTTGTTAGTGTTAGCCATGCTGGGACATATCAATGGAACACAGTAGAGAACCCAGAAGTAGACCTACAAGTCTATGGTCAACTAATCTTCGAGAAAGCAGGAAAAAATACCCAATGGGTAAAAGACAGTCTCTTTAACAAATGGTGTTGGGAAAATCGGACAGCCACATGCAGAAGAATGAAACTGGACCATTTCCTTACACCAACCACAAATATAGACTCAAAATGGATGAAAGACCTAAATGTGAGACAGGAAACCATCAAAATCCTAGAGGAGAACACAGGCAGAAACCTTTTTTTTTTTATATTATTATGTTATGTTAATCATCATACAGTATATCATCAGTTTTTTTTTTAAAGATTTTATTTATTTATTTGACAGACAGAGATCACAAGCAGGCAGAGGCAGAGAGAGAGAGGAAGGGAAGCAGGCTTTCTGTTGAGCAGAGAGCCCGATGTGGGGCTCGATCCCAGGACCCTGGGATCATGACCTGAGCCGAAGGCAGAGGCTTTAACCCACTGAGCCACCCAGGCGCCCCTATCATCAGTTTTTGATGTAGTGTTCCATGATTCATTGTTTGCATATAACACCCAGTGCTCCATGCAATCCGTGCCCTCCTTAATACCCATCACCGGCTCACTAGAAACCTCTTTGGCCTTGGCCACAGTAACTTCTTGCTAGACCATCTCCAAAGGCAAGGGGAAAAAAAAGCACAAATGAACTATTGAGACTTCAAGATAAAAAGCTTTTGCACAGCAAAGGAAACAATCAACCAAACTAAAAGGCAAGCTAGGTAATGGGAGAAGTTATTTGCAAGTGACCTAGCCGATAAAGGGCTAGTATCCAAAATCTGTAAAGCACTTATCAAACTCAACACCTAAAAACAAAAAATGGGCAGAAGACTTGAACATTTTTCCAAAAATATCAATAAATATTTAATTGATTTGTGAAGCAGAAAAGGTCCAAAGAGTCTCCCCAGCTCTCCTTGAAAATGTCACAGCCAACTACAAAACCCACAGCCAGGTATGAATCCAAGGCCCTGTGGCAGCTTGCCCTACTCTTCATTCTGCAGACTGCCAACATCATCTCTGTTACAATCAGGACATGAACAGAGAGGCTGATGTCTTCACTGGGGCTGCAGGTCAGGATGCTCTTCAAAGGTTAGGGATCTCTAGCTCCAAGAGACCATTTAGACCCTCTGCTTTTGGAGAAGGATCTCACTTTAAAGCCCGACACTAAAATTTCTCAGGCACTATCCCATCACCCTGATTCTCCACAAATACCCTGAGAGGCGAGAAGGACTGTGTCTAAACTTCCCATTTAGCAGGTGAAGTCGCTGAGGCACGGGTGGCGGTGTGCTAAGACACTCCAGCAAGGGTGATCAGATTGACTTGTCCCCATTATTTCAGGAATGTGCTGGTTTTGACCCTTGAAAGTCTCATGTTTCAGGGCAACCCCTGCCCATAGTCCTAGGCAAACCGGGATGGTTGGTCACCTGAGCTCTAACTCATGTCCTCTGCCCCACATTTTCCATTCAGCCAAGAACTCTAGATTATGTGACCAGCATCAGGGGCGTCCTGACCATCGGATGCATGGCGTGCACAGGGCACGTCATAAGCCCTAGGGCTGGCCATCAGCAATCTGTGTTTTAACAAGCTGTCCAGGAGCTTCTGGTGCCCACTCAGCTTGGAGAACCATGTCTGTTGCAAACAGCCTCACACACCAGTATCTCGCCAGCTCCTGCCTCTGTTACACCCCCAAGAGCACCTACTTTGCCTCTGTAGCTAATGTGATGCAGCAGTGGCCTAGGAAGTTGGGATGGTGCCTGTAGAAACTGCCTGCACCCACAAAGCCTAATGGGACTGTGGGGAGTAATGCCCCCTGGGGCGACAGGGGACAAAGATAGTGAATAAATGAAAAACTTTCCACCTCTTCGACCTGCAACTTGAAAATGCAGTCTATGCATAATCCATAATAAAAATTACTTAAAAAGAAATAAATAAAAAATTCAGTCCTCCGTCTCACGAGTCACATTTCAGTCACCCACATGCGGCTAGTGAATGCAGTACTGGGAAACACAGAGTTCTCCACATCACAGAAAGCTCTCCAAGACAGTTCTTATTCTCCAGGGCTCCTCACAGTGGTGACCAACTGGGGCACATTGCTTTGCATGGGCTTTTCTTCCCTCCCTCCTTGTACCATGCCCAGTGCCCCAGTCTTGGCCCCTGGACTCATGCCAGCCTTTGTCTCAGGTTCAAGTTTCCTGGCGCAGGTGTGGGAGGTGGGAGTGGCAGGACAGAGCCCATCCTGACTCTAGCCCTGTCTCTGGCCCCAGCTCCTACCAGCCCCTGTCCTGGTGTCAGGCTGGGTAGGCCACAAGGGCAGAGGTTCTGCTGCCAGCCCAGTAAACACAGGCTGTTGACAGAGGGAGTCGTGACATCGAACAATGTGACTCAAAAATGATGGGAAAGGGGGCGCCTGGGTGTCTCAGTGGATTAAAGCCTCTGCCTTCCGCTCAAGTCATGATCCCAGGGTCTTGGGATTGAGCCCCGCATTGGGGGAGCCTGCTTCCCTTCCTCTCTCTCTCTGCCTGCCTCTCTGCCTACTTGTGATCTCTGTCTATTAAATAAATAAATAAAATCTTAAAAAAAAAAGATGGGAAAGGAAAGCCTTCAGAATGGGCGAGCTTTTCTTTTCACAGGTAACAGGCCCCATGGCAGAGCACATCTGGACAGAGTGGCTCTTAAGCTAGGAAATTCACAATGCAGCACACAGCCTTGATTTGAGAACTCAGATTCCCACAATCCCCTGTGGATTGTGAATAACGTTATTTTCTTTGAAAAAAAAATTACTCTTACATTTTCTTTAGGACTCCAACAATATTATATATGTGGAATAGCCCTATAATTGGTTATTTTACCTTAAAGACTGATTAAGGACAATGGTATCTTGACAAATATTCAATTCAGCTCACTCTGACAAGCGTTTATTGAGTAACTATGGTGGGTCTAGTCTGGAGCTTTTAAGCTCAGCAATAAATGGGAGGTTCAATTTGTTCTTTCATTAAAAAAAGGTAATATCATTTATATATGTAAAATATATATATAATTCTTCATTTGGACAAAAACCTACCTGGTTTTCGATGTCATTACTGCCTCTTTGAAGTAAAGGCTTGATTTCAATAACAATATTTTGCTGCTTTCTCTTTAAAAAAGAAAAAAAAGAAAAAGGAGATGTCCTTTTGGATGACAATTTTATTTGATCAATAATTGCAGCAATTCCTGCCAAAAGCACATACTGGCTGCCCAAGGTGAAATTTACCAGCTCCCAGTTCTTAATTAGCCTGTATCTCCTTTACAGTTGGAGCTTCTAACAGAGAACTGGAGCAAAGTAACTCGCTGAAGAAAGGCAAGTCATGCAGAAAATGCCAATATCAATTTTCTAAACAAGTCATAACTTAAATGCCACCCACCCACTCTCAGCCCAAAGCTTTAAAGGGAGAAACAATCAAAGACACTGATTGGGAGGGAACATTATCAATTAATGAGAGAAGTTAAAAGGGAAAAAGAATGCATAAATAAATTGGAAAAACAAATGTCAACTGAGCCTTATTATTTTCAGTCTGAGGAGGAACGACTTCTCTGTTTGGACTCATCTGGTGCCTGGGAGGGGCGTGTGCCCCAGAGCCAGGCAGAGGAGGCCCAGGGTGCAAGTCTGGCTCTATCACCATCTGGGGGACTTGTGCCCATCTCCTAATCGCTTTTGAAGTCCTCCTTCTCCTCCAAAAAATAAGGGTAATGCAGTCAGCCCCATACACCTCACAGGCTCACTGGAGATGGTGATGCTCTATTTTTTTAAGCTGGGGAGTGGGAAGACAATGCTTTGCTGTATTAGTCTTTAGGACCTTCCGTATTATGAAATCTATCTGATCCATCCATCTGTCTAGTTACCTATCTATTCATCTATCCATCCACGCAGCCACCTAACTACTTACCTACCTGCCTACCTAAAGAACAAAGAGGTAAACTTTTGGTTACAGTAGGAAAATATGAGATCTAAACACCATGACAATCTCTATAAATTGTACCTCATTCCCAGCTTTGCTATATACCTCTGCATATCATTTTGGGGGTAGATGACAGGTCAATTTTAGGAGAGAAAGCCATTTTGAGAGGTAGTCATCAACTTCCTCTGGAAACAAGTTCTGAGACTTGTTCAGCTTTGCTAGGATGGGTTGCAAATAGTAAAAGTGGGCAAGCTCAAAATTCTAAAGTAATACGCACACCATAAGACAGTGTGAACCAAAGAAATACGAGTCTCATTTGAATTCTGACCTTGTTGCAAAACTCAGTTCCTCTGACCACCCAGCTCCAGGAACTTTGCAAGTGACCACACCACTCTGTAAGGTAGCTTCCTTTGTGTCCACAGAGTAATAATAATAGAGATCACCCATGGGGGAAGGGAAGAAAGGAAGGAACTTTGGGGTCCTCTCCTCCAAAACGTAATAGATAAGTTTCTTTGGTCTATAAAGTGTTCTAAAAAATTGAATTTGTTGTCCTTATTTTATACTTGGGAGACTTCCCAGGCAGCTCCAATCTCCAGCTTCTCGGAGACTCTAGCAGTCCAGGCTCACCTGGCCTTCTCTCCCATATGCTGCGGTTCTGTGGGCACCTCACACTCTCCGGCTCCTGCCCCCCAGCCTCTCCAGACCCACCGCAACCACTGCCCACCTGTCTATAACCACAGCATCTGGGTGTGGCTGCTGTTTGTGACGCTTGAGGGAGTATGTAAGGAGGACCTAGTTCAACTGTGCATCCTCACCATCCTTTGGCAAGCAGGATATCTGCCATTTGGCCAGGCTGCTCAGTGTCTAAAAGAACCCCACGGATGGGCTTTGTTTCTGTGGGATGCACACGGCCAACTGCCCTCCCCCTCCAGGAAGCATCCCTGTCCCCATGCCTGTTCTCGCTGGACCAAACAGCTTGCACCTGGAGGGTCAGCGATTGAGAGGAGTGGGCAGGGCTTTCATTGGTTTTGTGTTTGGTTTCCTCCCCGTGTTTCAGGCTCATCTCTCACTGTGGCTTTGATGGGGTCTTTTCTAATCTCCATCAGATGGCTCCCTCTAGGATTCACCACCTCTACCCCCCATTTCAAAATCTGCCATTTCTAATCAGCGGTGGGTTGAGGAATCAGGCTACAAAGTTTTTTAGATCAAAGACCTTTGTTCCAGAAAATCTCAACGAGTGGCCTGTGAATGGAGCCTGGGAGCCTCTCTCAGAGTAAATTAATGAGGGGACTGGAAATGTCCCAGCCCCCCAGTGTTTCTGGATTGAGAGATGTGGGCAAAATAATGGGGATTACACAGCTCTGTACCCTGCTCTACCTGAAGCAAGAAGCTCACCAACATACACTTTCTCAGGCACCGTGGCCCGGAGGCTGATGGGGATTAGGAGGAGCTTGTTGGGGGGTTTTGTTTTGTTTTAGTTGTTTTTCTGTTTTGTTTTGTTTTGCTTTGTTTCTTTCTTTTGTTTTGTTTCATTTCTGAAAGTTTCTCAAAGTCCCTGAGCTCACTGAGGACAGGAACATTCTCCTTCCTGGCAGCTGTTCCTATGCCTCCAACATTATGGGCAATAAATGTTTGTTAAAATAAAAAGAATCTGTTCATATTACATCCCAGTAATTGAGGCACTCATATGCATTTACTTAAGAACTCACTCAAGCGCATTTTACAGACTTCCTACCCTCAAGGAAGTACTCTTTGAGTGGGATTTTAACTATTTCATGATGCTACCTACCTCCCATGAGGCTCTCTGCCGTACACATGGACGCTTACAGTCTCACATTCACACTTTGACCATGAACCTTGAAAGGAGCTTTAGGGAGACTCTAAACCACAGCCACCGTGCTCTCCATGGTGTGTGGGAGAGACACTGCTGGTCAATTATGTCAATCATGTCACTCTTTTTTACTGAACCTCCATCCTGACTCAGAATCCATCTTGGTCCTAGAAAGTCTCTGCCAATACATCAGAATTGGCTTTTGGATGAATGTGAGTTATTTACCATCCCAGATCAAGCTGACTGTACCAAAGTCCTCACTGTACAAAGGCTAGGGCTGTCCCCAGACTTGCTGGGTCATATGTACCAATCCTCAAGTTCCCTTGTCGCAGGCCTGGCCTTTCTGCCCCAGGGTCCCGTGAGCCTCCCTACAAGCTCCGGGGTCATTGCATGCCGAGTGTGCAGGAAGCTGGCTTTCCCCGGCTGTGGGTTTGGCATGGCACTCTGGAGACTCTCCAGTTCAATATTCAACACTATGAGGAGCGGAGACGCAAGTGTCTACGGAGCTGTCTCAGAATCCGGGGAGATTTCATTCATTACGCATAGCAAAACCTCCTGCACACTCTCTTTCTCTCTCAGTCCCTCACAGGCATGGCAGCTGCTTCTCTGTTTCTGTCCTCATGTAGCTAGCTCAAAATTCTCCTTAAACCGGCTCTCCTTGCCTCGCACCATCCTCTCTCCTTGTACCTTCCACATAGCTCCGTAGCTACCCTCTCCCACCAGAAGCGTTATGCCTTTTTCAATGAAAATAATCCAGCCTGACGTTCTTCCCCTCCATTTCCCTCACTTACCCATTGCCATGAGTCTGTGCCAAGAATGCATGGGATCTAACAGGACAGAGCCAGGGGTCATTGGTGAGCAGAGGAACAGAGGGGATCTGGACACTGAAATGGTAATATTAACTTCTGTTTACACACACATAATTAAGTAAGAGTCTGGTACCTCAGGATGTAATCTACTTTGGACATTTCTTCTCTCTTGCCAAAACTTTTCTTTATTTAAGAGAGGACATGAATATTGTGGTTTGATGCCTGCACAATTCAGCAAACTCCCTTCTCTGGCCCAGGCCCTGTGTGAGGGCTGTACTCACAGAGGCAAGCAAAGAAGGGTGCGGCTCTGGGAAAGAACAGACTGTTTGGGGCCTGACAGGAGAGTGCTCCAACCTGCAGGCTGGGTTAACTGCCAGGTGAGGGCCTATTGTGCTCACCTCTGGGACAGACCAAGAGAGCATTGAGGGGCAGAGCTTCCTTAGGGCAGAGTGAGGAAAAAGGCTTGATCATCATCTTATAGGTATTTGAAGGAACAAAAGATGGGAAAATTTGTTCATTCTCCCCCTTTCCTTGTTCACTGGACAGCTATTTTACTGAGCACATTCTATGCACCAGGCATTTGCTGGGCACTGGGGACAAATAAAGCAGGCCAGCCACTCGCCTTGAGAGGCTCACGTCCACCGCAATTAAGCAGATGTCACTGGATTGCCTGAACTCACTGAATTAGGGCCTAAGCAGAGACAGCTGCCTTGCTACAGTGAGCAAGAAGGCAGGTCACCTCGGAGGTGGTGCCTTGGCAGAACAAATCAGGGGTTTCCAGAGAGGACAGCCATCTGCCTTTACCTATCACTGACAGGGTCTTCCTTTTCCATGTATTACTTGCTCATCTCCTGGGAGGATACTCTGGCTGCTTTCTTTCAAAGAACTTCAGCTTCTAGACTCAAGCCTGGTCACCCAGAGGCTGCCTGACTGCCATCTGAGTGCCTGAGCTCTGACATTGAGCCTACAGCTGCTGGTGAAAGCTCTGTCTGCAGCCCTGGGCTTGGCTCTGTCTTTCCCCAGTCAGGGCTCCCCAGTAGGCATCTGAATAGGGAAGCCCCCCGGGAAAGAGCTCAGCGTGCATAAAATGCCACTGGGATAAACCCCAAAGATACCATGTGGAAAGAAATATGTGAGACACAAATGTCCCAGCTGTATGATTCTATGTATATGAAGGCTTTCAAAAGACAAGGTTGATCAACCGTGATTGACTGGTTATAATCAAGAAGATAGGTTACCCTGCAGTGGGAGGCAAGAGGGCTGGAAGGAGCAAAGGGGGGGGGGGCTTTGCAATGTTCCATAACTTTATCTGTACCATAGCTACATGCTTCTATATATCTATAAATAACACTTTAATACCTATAAGATTATGGAACTTTACTATATATAAATTATACCTCATTTATTTAAAAAAAAACAAAAACAAAACAAAACCCTCTGGGGGCATGGGCAAATCGCTCATTGTCAATGTGCAAAGATAAGTTCACTTGAGTAGCAGGCACTTCCTGGCAAGACTCTGTGCCACACTCTCTGCTGGGCCTGGGATAGAAATAAAGAAGCACAGTGCCCATTCCTGCAGAATTTGGGGTCTGGCCAGCACATGACCAAGTATTCTGAACCAGGATAGGAGGCTGCCTGAGGGTAGGAGACAGCTGGCCAAGTCCTAAAGCATGAGCAGACGTTGACCTGAGAAGGAAGAGAGGAAGAAAATGAGGCTGCCCGAGAGAAGGGGGTCGGGGTGGTGAGGGCAACTGAGTAGTCTGGGGCACGAGAGCATGACAGCAGGCAGGGCTAGGAAGGAAGGCAGGGAAGAAGCAGCAAGTGGGCTTTGGGGACCACATCCCATGAGAATAACATCTGTGAGCACCAGGATCCACTCCCACTAGCTCACCTTATGATTCAGGCCCCAACCATCCAGAGATCTGGAGAGTGACTTGACATAATTCAATTTAGAGTCCTCAGTCTTGAATATGGAGAGGTCAGGGAAACGCGATGCCCTGATCACACCTGCCACCTTATTCAGCAGAATGCAGACAGGTCAGCAGGGCTGGATGTGCCACAGGGTGGGCCTCGGACTTGTTAGCTGGCCTACACAAGGGGCTGGCACCTAGCACCCCGCAGGGAGAGCCTCGACTGCTTGCTTAATCCTGCCTTGAGAGCTCTACTGTCATGGTCAACAAAGAATTATTACTTGTCTACATGTATTGTTTATTTCCTCCTCAATAAAGCCTCATGGAACACAGATATTTCTTCATTTCCATTTCTATTAATTGCAGTGTCTTCGAGGTGAATAATAAGACTGTGCAATCAATAGTAATGATGGAACCATTGGGCACAAACAATATCTCCTCTACTGTCTCTCCCCCAGCATCTATCTACTTTATTAAGTGGCAAAGTGTATTATTAAAAAAAAAAAAAGTACACCAGTAGCGGAAACAAATCTACAAATAATTATTTTAAAAACTAATCGGTGGTATAATTCAATTATGCAGCATGCAAAGCAGAAAAGTTCTCTTAATTATAACAGAATTGAATAGAACATTCTTTCCCCTTAACCTTGTTATTTTTCAAGGTGAGCTATTATAAACTAAATTCTAGGATGCTTCTCAATGTTCTCTCTTTGCAGCCGTATCTGCAGAACTATTCATAAGGAATCTGTCTTGGCCTCCAAGTAATTGGAGATGGCTGGAGGAAAAACAAACAACTGGAGGCCTCCCGTGAAAGGCAAGGAGTGCAGACTTTGAGGCTGGATGTACCTCATGGAGGAAACGAAGTCAGTGACCTTGGGGGAAGGAACTTAGTTCCTCATCCCTGCCTAGGAGAATTCCAGAACAATGCAGTGGTTTTACATGAACAGAGACGTAGATACCACCTACTGGAAGCTGACCTTAACATTGCTTCTACCCATATCCCTGTGGCCCACGTGCAGTCACCTGCAGCTCCAGGCACTGCTATGTGTATGCAGATAGCTTCTTACCTCAATGGCCTACACCTCCAGGTTTCCCTGCCCAAAGGCTTTCCCTGCGCTGAGTCATTCACTCAGCTGCTTTTGCTGACTCAGCTGCTTTTGCAGGTCCCATTGCTCAGCGTCCCAGGAGGTCCCACTCTGGGAGGCAACACTCAACCAAGGAGGGACATTTGTCATCAGATACTCCAATGTCCCCATTGTTTGGTGCCCATTCTACATGATACCAGTGACCATCCTCACATGCAGGGGGCTGAGGGGATTCCCGGCACGTGGGACTTCAGGGCTAATGCTGGGTCAGTCTGTACAGACTGGGATGGCCGGCAACCCTAATTACATCTCAGAAGGTCCCCAGGGGTTCGCGCCCAGATGCCCACAGTGGTAACCTGTGCATTATTGCACTGTTTGTTGGTTCTCCACTGTCATACCTGAGCTTGCTGGGGTTACCCCTAGCCTGCAGTCCTTGTGTCAGAGGGAAAAAAGACTGACAGAGCCTCCAGCTGCATAGCGGTTCCCTCTTCCTGCCTCCTTGCTCTTGCCTCCACTCTAGACCCCTTCTCATAGTGGCTGAGAGTGTGGGCAAAGGGGTGGCAGGGCATGGTATTAAAACCACGCAGGAAAGATGGCCTCCTGGAAGTCAGGAGACTCACAGGGACCTCACAGTGGACTTGCTGAGGGAATGAACATCCCACTAAATGATTATGGTGCCTGCCCTCAGCTGGCTTCCTCTCCAGACACCAGAGCTAAAAGCCACCTCATGTAACTGAACTAATGTGAATTCGCTCCTTGTAAGTTAAGGTAGTAGGGTTGTCACATAAAAGAATTTTAATTTGCAACAAATAAAGAGATCAAAGCTGTGATCACCAAGACAGCATGGTACTGGCATAAAAACAGACACATAGACCAGTGGAACAGAATAGAGAGCCCAGATATGGACCCTCAACTCTATGGACAAATAATCTTCGACAAAACAGGAAAAAATATACAGTGGAAAAAAGACAGTCTCTTCAATAAAAACTGGAAAAACTGGACAGCTATATGTAGAAGAATGAAACTCGACTAGTCTCTTACACCGTACACAAAGATAAAATGGATAAAAGACCTCAACGTGAGACAGGAATCCATCAGAATCCTAGAGGAGAACATAGGCAGTAATCACTTCGATATCAGCCACAGCAACTTCTTTCAAGATATGTCTCCAAAGGCAAAGGAAACAAAAGCGAAAATAAACTTTTGGGACTTCGTCAAAATCAAAAGCTTCCGCACAGCAAAGGAAACAGTCAAGAAAACAAAGAGGCAACCCACGGAATGGGAGAAGATATTTGCAAATGACAGTACAGACAAAAGGTTGATATCCAGGATCTATAAAGAACTCCTCAAACTCAACACACACAAAACAGACAATCATATCAAAAAATGGGCAGAAGATATGAACAGACACTTCTCCAATGAAGACATGCAAATGGCTATCAGACACATGAAAAAATGTTCATCATCACCAGCCATCAGGGAGATTAGATACCACCTTATACCAGTTAGAATTGATGAGGGAGCACGAGGCTGGCTGAAAACAAAGCAAAAGCTGGCCAGAATGGCCAAAATTAGCAAGACAGGAAACAACATGTGTTGGAGAGGATGTGGAGAAAGGGGAACCCTCTTACACTGTTGGTGGGAATGCAAGTTGGTGCAGCCACTTTGGAGAACAGTGTGGAGATTTCTTAAGAAATTAAAAATAGAGCTTCCCTATGACCCTGCAATTTTACTGCTGGGTATTTACCCCAAAGATACAGATGTAGTGAAAAGAAGGGCCACCTGTACCCCAATGTTTATAGCAGCAATGGCCACAGTCACCAAACTGTGGAAAGAACCAAGATGCCCTTCAATGGACGAATGGATAAGGAAAATGTGGTCCATATACACTATGGAGTATTATGCCTCCATCAGAAAGGATGAATACCCAACTTTTGTAGCAACATGGACGGGACTGGAAGAGATTATGCTGAGTGAAATAAGTCAAGCAGAGAGAGTCAATTATCATATGGTTTCACTTATTTGTGGAGCATAACAAATAGCATGGAGGACATGGGGAGTTAGAGAGGAGAAGGGAGTTGGGGTAAATTGGAAGGGGAGGTGAACCATGAGAGACTATGGACTCTGAAAAACAATCTGAGGGTTTTGAAGGGGTGAGGGGTGGGAGGGCGGGGTACCAGGTGGTGGGTATTAGGGCATGGATTGCATGGAGCACTGGGTGAGGTGCAAAAATAATGAATACTGTTATGCTGAAAACAAATTAAAAAAAAAAAAGAGAGAGAGAGAGATCACAGGGAATAACTTCCAAAGTCACATTTCCCCCAAGCAGGTAGGTATGAGTGGGTTCCTTTTATTTAGGGTTAGGATGAATATTCAGAAAGGGGAGCTTTGTCTCCATATAGCAGAGGCAGACAGAAGGTCCTGCCTGTGCCTTAAGGAAGCATATGCCCTTAAGTACATAGTCTATTATCTAAATGAGGTTTGCTTCCTCTGTTGGTGGAGGTGTTAGTATTCTAAAGAACAGAGGTATCCTGGGCAAGGGGGAGGGTAGACTGGATGGGATCTTTGGAAAAGAATGCAGCACCTTACTTAATTTTGAAATAGCACTGGGAGTTTTTACCACTGATTTATTGTCTCTGATAAGATATGGTTATTTGCACACCTGGTAGCTTTTGTATTCCCTTGTCCCCTTAAAATCCTCAACTACTAAGTTTTTTTGCTTTTCTTGCTAATCTGACACCTCCCAGGAAGTGTGCTTGGGTGAGTAGAGCCAGTAGGGCACAGATCATGGAAGATAACTGGGAGCCAGAAATGACTTCTCTTGTGTCCAAAAGCTCTGTGTCATCTTTCCTTTTTCTGGGGACCCCTGACTCTTTCTGCTTACACTTGGGACATTCCCCACAGTTCCCACATCTTTGGAGCTACTTTGGGTGGGAAAGGAAAGGTGCATCCTTTGTTCTCTGGGAGGAATATGGAAGGTAAGTCTCCAGATTGCATCCAGGTTCTCTACTCAAGCCCCATCAGGCACAGGCAACCAGGCCTCCCTTGTCTCTAGTCTCTCAGTCCTCAGTGCTAGCTAGCCATTGCCTCTGTATCTTTGCTCTTGTACCACCTCCCTCCCTGATTCCATCCTCCTTGGCCTCTCCAAATCCAACCTGACCAAGTGTGAACCCATTTCACCTGGAAACCCTCCCTGAATGGTCACAGCCCACACCAACCTCCACCTTTCCAAGCCTTCTGTCCCACATTGTAGCAACTCCCTGTGGCTCATGGTTCTGCTGCTTCCCCCAAGTAATTTCAACTACTGAACATCCTCTGAGGTTTTGTGAGCTGCTCCAGTCCTGTCTCCTTTTGGAGTTAATCCAGACCTGCAAAGAGTCATACGTGCTGACAGGAAGAGGTGGGTAAGGATGCCTTTCCTGGTGATGTGAACTGATCAACTACAAAGCACTTTTGTGCAGTTACATAGCCAGTAGTATGGAAACTATTGGAAGTCTTCTCTGATGCTCTGACACCCACACCATGAGTCAATAGGGTAAGTTACCTCAAGGGACTGGTCTGGTGGGCTTTCTGGCTGGGGGTGGGGAGAGGAAACCAGAAGCAAGCATCCATTAGGCACCAACACGATATGAGGCCCCAGGGCTCTGATAGGGCAGCTCACTGACTGTCTCACAACACTTTGTATAGAGTTTTCCTCTGCACTTTAATATAATTAACCTGACCCATATGTGACATAGAAAAAAAAATTACAAATTTCGGAGTCATGCTAAGGCCACATATAGCTATGAGGTTTTAGTTTCATCCTCCATAACACTGAGCTGCAGAGTAACTCAATTACCACAAGTCAAGTATTTTTAGTATCTTGGGTGACCAGCATATTGTTATGGCTTTTTTGTTTCTTTTTTTTTTTTTTTTTTGCTTTTTTTGTTTGCAGAGAGCCTGCATGTGTATGCGAGTTTGGGGGGAGAGGCAGAGGGAGAATGAGGGAATCTTAAGCACTGAGCACAGAGCCCCACAAACAAGTGGTTTGATCTCACAACCCTGAGATCATGACCTGAGCTGAATTAAGAGCTAGACAGCGAACCCACTGAGCCACACAGGCACCCCTTGGGTGATCAGTACTTTTAAGAAAAAGAGGGAACGAAGTATATTTTTCAACCAACAAGAATTCAAAGATGGTGAGTCTGATGTCAAAGGCAATGTCATTCTTTGCCTTTAAACTGTGAGATCATCCTCCCCCACATCCTGGGTCTTCATCTGACTATATTACAAATGACAGGGAATGAGAGAGCCAAGGAGGACCTGGGGATGGGGGTCTGAACCCCCAAAGATTGGGTCCATGTGTATGAGAGCTATTTCCTTTGAGGTTTTCAAAACTGGACCAAGACTGAAAAGGATATTGCCAACCTTCCTTAAACACTTGACAATTTTCCCATGTAGTGATCGATATGATGAGATGTAAAATACAAAACATTCAATTTTAATAATCAGCCTTTCTAATTTTTATAATCTCACTGATTGACTATTATGTTCAAGACACTGTGAATACCCCTTTCTATATAGGATCTTATTTCTTTTCATACTTCGTTCATGAGGAATTAGTTGCTGACCTTAATTTTCATGTCTTATGCACCATGATTAAGTTGTTGTTCTGTGTCTCCTATCAGAGGCGAAGAAACTGAGGCCAGGAACATTAAGTAATTTGCCTAGGACACTCAGCTAGTCTTGGAAAATTTGGGATGTGAACCTAGATCTAACTTGTTCAAAAAAGTCTTGAGTTTTCTTTTCCCCCATCATTCCACAGATTTTTATGAATACTTGTGTGAGAAAAACCAGAACAGGGAAGATGGTCCTTTATCAAGCTTCTCCTTTGCCCACTCCCTTCATTCTAGAAGAACAGAATGTTAATGGCTTCACTTTGAAAAACGGTCCCAGCAGCAGCTTCAAATACAATGCTATTATCATGACTAGCAAGAAATATTAAGAAGGAGGTGGGAGAATGCAGAGTTGGTTTTTGTTTGTATTTTTTATTCTAGAAGCTAAAGTAAACACATTTTGTCTTGGCGAGGAACCCACACACATTTGTGTGTCTGCATGATGCACTTAGTCTGGATTTCAAAAGCTGTCCTTCTTTTGAAACTAATCAAGCTTGGTAAGCAGCTTCATGTGCTACTAAACACAGAGAACTTTCCATGAAATAAAGCAATTAGCCTAGAGGAGTTGGTAAACAGACAGAAGCACTCTGAATAACCTGCCACTCGCCCTTTCCTGCATAGACACGAACTGGCATTGGGGTTTCTGCCCTCTTGTGTATCTGGGGCCCTGATGAGCAGAGGTCACCTCTGAGAGATTTGGAGAGAAATGATCTCAGAATGCAATGGTGCTCTAAATCCATTCGATTGGGGGCAATGATGCACTGAGCCATCAGCTGTTTGGTGAGCCAGTACAAAGTGATTATGCTGCTCCCTGGGAAGGAAATCACCCAGAGACGCTAGTAAAGAATTATCTGGCAATGAGGATGTTAGGGAGTAATTCCTCTTAAATTATTACTTTGTTGCAAGACTATCGAATGGTGCTAAATTGTCTCCATGCCAGGCTGAGGGGTCAAACGCAGACATATTACTGGGTCTGTTGGAGAGAGGTGATGATGGGAAGGGAGCTGCAAGCCAAACCCTCCTTCAGGACCACTCTGGACCGCAGTTTTCAGAATCTGCTATCACCAGCCAGATGATAATGGATGTGCTTTTCAACCATTCTGTGGGCTTTAATGAAATTGTTTGGAAATGCTGAGTGTTTCTGTGACACTTGTCATCTCCTGGACCAGGGTTTCCCATCACAGATCCACAGACCCACAAGGCAGACAAGACAGATCCCTGCATCACTGTCCTGTGCACATACAACCTGGACTTGAACTAGAGAAGCGCATTCTTTACTGGCCCAACATACGAACTGCTCTGGTGATTACACTTGACAGTGGTCACACATGTTCTTCCATTCCCTATGAACTCTGTCCTCATAACCAAATGGCAGGTACCTCCCAAACAAGGAGTTTATCTCATTTTGTCACAAAGGTGGTTGACACAGAAAGTAGATGACTGCCACTTCTGTTTCGCCTTCTCCCTCCTCCAGACACCACCAGGCAGAGTGGGACAGAGTCTGGGCTCTGGAGCCAGGTGCATCTTGCTGTGAGTCCAGCTCCAGCACAGAATCTTATGCTTGACCTCTCTGAGCCTCCTTTTCCTCATGTGTGTGGGAGGTTTGGAAGATCGCAGGTGAAAGGAGGATGCAATGAATGAGTAGCAGGTATTAGAGGCCACATAGTTAGTCCTCTCAATAAATGAGAGCCATGAAATCCTCACTAGGATGTTTATGCAGTTCCAGTATTTCCTCTTTTCTAATTTCCTTGCCATGTTCATCATTGAAGATGGGCTTATTATTGTGTACCTCATATGTTGGTTCTGAGACTTAAATGTATTCCTAACTATAAAGATGGGGCCCAGTAAGGTGCATTTGCTCAAGAAACCATCCTGCTTTTCTTCCCTCTTGTCTTCTGCTTTTCTATCTTCACCACTTCAAACATCACCAAATCCTCACAAAATCCCTCTGAGATATGTACAATTATTATTATCACCTAAAGAGGGAATGGAGACTCAGAGAGGTTAGGTAACTTTCCAGGATCATACAACTAGTGATAGGGCTAGGCTTTGAACCCAGGAGTAAGCCCCCTCACTTAATACTACTCTAAATTCCTATGGGGCCAGAACCACCCAGAAAATGCAGGTCAAGAGCTGCATTTCACACTGTCCTGATTGCCTACAACATTTACTTTGATCCTCCATTGGTTAAAGAATTGGGTTATACACACAGATTTTCACTCAACAATAATAAAAGTTGTTTGTTTTTTTCCCCCCTTCCAGAAGGGTCCAGTGTTTAATTACCTCCATTTCTGTGCATGCACCTCAGGCTGGAGACACTCTGCCCCATATGAGTTGTTGATCATTAGATTTCTGTTAATTAATACCAAGTTTAATCTTCTTTGATTACAAACATTGATTGTTGCTGATCTCCCAGCCACCCCTGCCAGCGGGTATGTCTCTCAGTTCCAAAACACTCCAGTACCATCATGCCAGGAGAAAGGTGAAATGAAACATTATGCTGGGTTTATGGTCAATTTAATTAATGCAAATGCTCAGCTCGGTTCATTTGGCCCAATAATGCTTTCCAATAAAGCTACTGGGGACAAACACTTCTTGACTGTTTGTTTTCTATGTCCTTTTAAAGAAAAATCCTTTCAGCAAGAAACTAAGCAAGGTATTGGCTAAAGGACACCATCCAGTTCTGAGTTGTATCTAGTACTAACCCCACAGAAAACCTGCCTCTTGACTAAAATCTTGAAAACAACTATGAGGGTTTCTCAGCAAAGAGTGAGTAAGCATATGAATTGGCAGGACTGATGGTGGAATGTAGGTGTGAGTGTGAGAGAGGGACAAAGAGTGGGGAAGGGGAAGGGAAAGGGAGAAAGAAGAAGACAGAAGCAAAAATAGAAGGGATAGTGAGATGTAAGCTTACCAGCTAGCAGATTTATTAAAGATTTCTCCAATCAATTAATTAATAGACAATATCTATTGAGTAATAATATTTCATCTGTGTAGAGCCTCCCAGGCTCTATATTATCTCATTTGACCGCTGCTCTCAACAATTGGGATAGGTGCGTATTACAGTTTCTATCTGGCACATACAGAAAATGAGATTTTTGAGAGGTCGAGGGGGTCACTGAAGGTCACACAGCATCACAGTCAAGACCCAGGCTGTGTATGCCTCTAGCCCACTGCCACTGGGGTGCTGTGTACAAGTGTGCAGAAGGGTCCTAGGCGTTCCCATGACTCACTGGCTAGGTCAACACCACAGCTGGGTGTGGAGATAGCCTGAAGACTGGAACTCTGTTCCTTATGTGCACGGTGATGCCTCTGCTTGCCAAGCCTCATGCCTGTGGGCAGTGTCTGTCCAGGAGAGGTATCCTTCTCTAATGCACCCCAAAGTGCCACATGGAGGCTTGCAGCAGCCAGTCCTACATGCTCACCTCCTTGCATATCAAATCTTTCTCAGCATCCATAACACTGTTGAGGAATACAACTCAGTTCTTCCCCCAAGGAAGTTCATGGCACATATAGAGTGTGTTCCCAGCGCCCAGCATGCAGTTGATAAAAACAGCATAAAAGTCTGGCCAAAGGGCTGAGTGAATGAGCGCATGAATGCCATGTCCAGCACTCCTTTCTCTACATATTCCTGGCACAGACCTCCACTGGATAATCCTTCCCTCCTCTGAACACTCAAAGTTTTTGGGTCCTCCTTGCTGGGTTTTAGGTCTCACTGCACACTTACTAGACTATTCCTACTAGAGAGTGAGTTATGTGAGGGCAGCCACAGAGGCAGGCCAAGGAGACTTCTGACCACCAAACTCAAAGCTTGGCATTAAATACTATTTGCCTCCCCTTTCCTCTGCCTCCAATTCATCCCCCACTTTTACGTGGTCTCTTTCTTAAGCAAAAATGATATGCCTATGTGATAGGAGCTAAAGAATGTCAAAGTGGGTATAATTTCACTTCACAGAATCAGAGTCCAGAAATCACTACATCTTCTAAAAATACAGTCTTCTAGGGTGTTCTCCTGAGACCTTTATCCATTGTTCTGTCCCTATGCTGGGACTTCTGAGCAATACCAGAATTCCCATACCTCTAAAGCTCAGTGTAAATAAAAAGATGAGGTATGAAAAAGATGGCAAAACCCTTCCCCAGCCCAACCAAACTAGAAATTACTGAAGTCTTCCCTTGTACTTCCAAAGGTTTGCCTGTCTATTGGCCCAGGGCATGGCAAACCACCAGACTTCTACCTGAAGGAGGGAACAAAGCAGTTCTAAGCAGCCTGCCCCTTGATGTATGTACAATCCCCATCTAGCATAGCCATATACCCACCTTCACTTCCTTTGGTATCTGCTATGTTTGACTATCTCTACTTCAGTGAGGTTCAGCTTTCCCCCCTAACCTTCATTGCTCCCTCAAAACACAGAGGCTTTCATCTTGCTCTGCAACCCAGAAGATGAGCAACAGACTCAGGCACTGGAGCCTGTGGACTGTGGTTAGGCCAGAGCAGAGGCTTTCTACCTCAGAAAAAACTTAGAAGAGCAACACAGAGCTGGGTTTTCTCCAAAATCTCATTTATCTACATTTATTCATTAGTCTGCATTCTCCACTTCCTCCTTCTTAAGGAAAGATCTGAGACTTCTAGAGAGTGACAGTTTCTCCTTAGTGGGCTGATAAGAGAAACCAGTGTTTTAACTGACAGGAAGATACAGAATCTCCCTCAGCTACACACTCAACTTGATGGCTTGGGAGGAACATGGTCCATTTTCCATCCAGCTAGGATTTCCAGGTATAGTTCGTTTCAAAATGTTGTAGCTCTGATCTAGGAATCAAAGACAGGTCTCACTTGTCCAATTCTTTCTACCTGCACCCACAGTAGACACTGCTAATTGATTATAGTATTGTTCCTTACTGAGACAATTTCAGCCTTGGAATTCTTTCCAACATAGTGTTCCAGACAATAACTAACAATCATAGTTGGCACATGAAACGCCACAGTGCTCTTTCCACATAGCTAAGGACAAGTCACTGGTTAACATTCATGGCCAGACAGAACAACCAGTGGGCTTATAAACTGGGTCTATTTGAACTTACAGTGAAGGATGATCACTTGTTAGACTCATCAACATCCTGTGTAGTGACCATTAGCCCAACAACACTAAACTGCCCAAGCTTTGATACCTGGCACACACTAGATGGATGAAACCAAAGCACAGCAGTGGAAATCCAAACACACTTTCCTTTATTCAGCCTCTATTCAAGGCAGAGCAACCTACTTAAAGCAAATGACGCAGCCTCTTTGGAGAACAGTGTGGAGATTCCTCAAGAAATTAAAAATAGAGCTTCCCTATGACCCTGCAATTGCACTCCTGGGTATTTACCCCAAGGATACAGATGTCGTGAAAAGAAGGGCCATCTGTACCCCAATGTTTATAGCAGCAATGGCCACGGTCGCCAAACTATGGAAAGAACCAAGATGCCCTTCAACAGACAAGTGGATAAGGAAAATGTGGTCCATATACACTATGGAGTATTATGCCTCCATCAGAAAGGATGAATACCCAACTTTTGTAGCAACATGGACGGGACTGGAAGAGATTATGCTGAGTGAAATAAGTCAAGCAGAGAGAGTAAATTATCATATGGTTTCACTTATTTGTGGAGCATAACAAATAGCATGGAGGACAAGGGGTGTTAGAGAGGAGAAGGGAGTTGAGGTAAATTGGAAGGGGAGGTGAATCACGAGAGACTATGGACTCTAAAAAACAATCTGAGGGGTTTGAAGTGGCGGGGGGTGGGAGGTTGGGGTACCAGGTGGTGGGTATTATAGAGGGTATGGATTGCATGGAGCACTGGGTGTGGTGAAAAAATAATGAATACTGTTTTTCTGAAAATAAATAAATTGAAAAAAAATTAAAAAAAAAAAGCAAATGACGTTTTAGCAACCAATACATAGCAGGATAGCAACAGATACATGTCTTGATTGCTCTTTAGCAGCTGAGGACGAAATTGTTCTTTAGGTATCCCTACATGTGAGTGCGGCCAGGCATTTCTTTCACTTAAGGGAAAGTTGGAAGACACTCTCTTGGTTTTATAAGAGCACCAAAACTACTTCCTTATAGGAGAAGCTCAATATTCTTTTAAGTTTGCTGTGGTTGTTTGGGATCTACTGTTATAGGATTTCCAATGTCTTCCTTCCTCTCCTCCTCCTTTCCTTCCCTCTGCCCTTCCTCCCCTCCTCCCTTCTTTCCTTCCTCCTTCTTCCCTCCCTTCTTCTCTCCCTTCTTTCCTTCCTTCCTTTTCTTCTTTCCTTTCTCCCTTCCTTCTTTCCTTTTTCCCTTCCTTCTCTTGCTCTCCCCCTCCCTCCCTCCTTCTCCCCTCACCTTTCTGTCTATTTAAAGTTTGATTTCATTCACCTATAAGATTAAGAATTTAGGAGCTTTTGCTTAGAGAACCATAACTTGTCTTCATTCCCTTTGGTAATGAGGGAAAACAAAGGACAGTGGGGAGAAGAGCTGGTAAACACAGCATGGATTAAGATTAAGAATGGATTAAGTCACCCTTATCAATCCAGTACTGGGGTTTCCAGTATTAGGCTACTGAAAAGCCTCAAGAACTATGCTGGAAGCCTGTTAGGAGCACCCATGAATTACAGTTGAGCTGAGGCAATGGGGTGTTGATATTTGTACCAGCTGTGCTCACCTAGGGAAGGGTCCAAGAACCCTACAGCCTAATTTGCCCAGTGTGGGGATGCTTACTCAATGTATTGCTATAGATCATAAGAGGCTGACTCAGACTGGCACAGATGCCTCCATCTGCCTAATTTCCCTGGGTCTCTCACCCTGAGTTTCCCTTTGATGTGTAACATTCTTGCTGACTTACAAAGTTGCCTTTTCTGGAGCTCTGAGTGGGAGTGGGAAGAATGGGGAAAATCTTGCCCTTACCTAAGAAAACTCAAAGCACTGATGGTTCCATTTTTCTTCCAGATAAAACTGGCTTTTATTTCATATCTGCAGTAGGAGAATCACTTTTAAAAGTCAATGCTGATGGAAAGTGCATTCAAACTACACTTAATCACACCCAAAAGACTGGCTGGAATGATTGTCCTTTTTTGACAAAACCTTGTTTTCTTGAAGGTGGGCCTCACAGGGCCTTGGAAGGCCCATGTAGAGTTGTGGTGAGTCTGTGTGGCCCCCAGGGTCTGAGCTCTGTCTGCCCTGACAAGTTGTTAGTTCACACCCTCTCTTCCCTACTAATGTCTTAGCCTCCTACATGAGACTGGCCTAAGGCTCTTGCTCCTACTTCCCACAGCCTCTGTAAGCACTGCTTGTAGAGAGCATCTATAATCTGGGACTGTTTTTGTTTCTACACCTGTCCCTCAACCAAGAAGGAGAGTGCAGACAGATAGATGAAGGGTGGAGTGTCAGTAGCTCCCCTGTTTGGACCCAGTTCCTGGCTCTGCCATTTTCTGAGTTCAGGCAACTTCTCCAGCTTCAGTGGGACCTCCTCTAAGAAGTGATGATAGCAGTAGTACCTCCTCATGGAGTCACTGTGGGGATTAAATGGACCAGCATGTGTAATGCACTACAACAATGGCCAGCCAGCACACAGCCAACACTTTGTAAGTGTGGGAGTGGGGAGGGAGGGAATCAAAGACGATGCACTCCTAGGGGGCAGGGTCCTGTCTAAATTACCTCTGTAATCTCAACATCTAGCCTGACAGAGAAAGCTGTCAACAAAAGTGTGTGAAAGCATGTCTGTTCTCTTAGATTCCGCCCCCCCCCCCCACTGGCCCACTTTTCAATGAACAACCATTGTTCAATGAGAACCACCAGTTTTTCCGTTGCCTTAAAACCCACTCAACAGTCCTTGCTTCTCTCTCTACCCCATGCTCCCCGGTCACTTGCCTAACAGACTACAAATTATCTCTTGTTATCTGTCAACAGAAGGCAATGCAAGGAAAGCGTCCTCAGGGAGGAATCATTATCAACCATAGTCAATTCTTGTTATTTGCAGTACATTTGCAGTACTTATGCTCTATAAAGTTGCTACAAACACCGGATTAGTGAATTTTGAATCATTGTTCCTAAGGGAAATACAGGGTTAGGTTCCTGAAGGCTTTTGGTCATAGCATTTGCATCAACTGATGAACATATAACCTGGTTTTATGTGTGTTTCTGTTTGAGACACCTTCTTTAATACATACTGCTGATCCATTAACACTGAACTCATGGCCAATACCAGTACTGCTCATGCCTGAATGGAGCTTATCTAACACATGTTTTCTCCATATAGCACACCACACCCTCTTGTGCTTAGGTATACCAGACAGCATTTAACACTGTGCTTGGAAACAATTTTAGAGCACAAATTGCATGGAGCACTGGGTGTTATACCAAACAATGAATCATGAACACTACATCAAAAACTAATGATGTACTGTATGGTGACTAACCTAACACAATAAAAAACAAATAAATAGATAAAACAAAACAAACAAAAATTAAACAGCAAAATCACTAACAAAAAGCACAAATATGAAAAAAGGCATTAAATAGACTATGAAAAGGATGTTTGTTTACAGTATGAAAGCTAAAACAAGGAGGCAACATGGAAAAAAAATAAGGAGGCTGAAAATGTGGACGTTGGGCATCTCCAATTTTTGCCACTGTGCACATACTTGCAATGACCGTGAAGGCATCCTGAGTAATGATATTGGAATTGCAAATAATTTCTAGTAAGTAGGCAAATCTGCAAATACAGAAGAGGCAAATAATAAGAGTTGACTCTATATGATCTTGAAATAAGAAAGGAACATACTTAGTATGGCATTTTTAATGAATGCCTGGAGAACTGTAGCTTCAAATGTTCTCAGACTTAGAGTTCACTTTAAACTTCCTTTCAGGGATTTTTTTCCCTCTAGAAATTATCAGTAAGTAGTTAATATGAATGTTATATTATTCTAATAAGGAACAGAAAAATGTATCTTTATTCCTCTCAAAGGCCTGTCACACCACTCATATGCTGAGTCTGATCACCACTTGCCTTCACTCCAGAAATCAGCCCCTTTTGCTTCTACATTATACATTTTTTTATTTATTTAAATTCAATTAGCCAACATATAGTACATCATGAGTATACATTTTTTTCATACTCTACTAGATCATTTCCAACTGCAAATAAACATGCAAGTAAACAGGGTATAAACACAGTGAACTTGCAAAGTTTTTATTATAATTTTCATTTTCTAAGTCAAGAAACTGAGTCTCAGAAAAGTTACAAAACTTATTGAGGTGCCATAGCTTATCAGGAAGAATAGGGTGACTCTAAAATGACAGGTACTAAGAAAGAGCATGGACTGCATGGAGCACTGGGTGTTACATGCAAACAATGAATCATGGAACCCTACATCAAAAACTAATGATGTACTGTATGGTGACTGATGTAACATAATTTAAAAAATTAAAAAAATAAAGCAGGCAGATACCTTTATCCAATAAAATAAAATAAAATCTATAGCTTTACAGCATTATACTAATTAACCTTGCTATATGACTGACCTTGAAATAGCCCTCAGTATCAACCATAACTAGCAGGGCAAGCTCTAAAGATATTCTGATGGTTAAGATAAGCCATAAAAGATACATGGAGACTAAGATACACGATTACCAAAGTGACTGGCTGAAACGTGAGTCAATAGTATCATACACACATGTGAAATTTGCAAGATTATCCATTTACTACTCCAAGGACACATCTATGTATTACTTTGTGCCTCCTGTATATAAACAGTCATGATGTTATATGCATATCATGATTTTCATCAGTGAGAAAGCTGATATTGTGAACAGGTATTGAAAATAAAGATAATTACACAGAAGACCCTTCTTAAGTACTCCTTGTCATCAGACAGCTTCTAATAGTCATACGGCAAGTGTCAGAATAATGGACATTTCCAACATGTTGTTAGAATTGAAAGAGGTCTTGTGTGCCATAGAAAACAGTTCAAAGATATTAAGATGGAAGTTGCCACAAAAGACAATAAAGGAAAGCTGGGATCAAGAGGGGGAGATGAATAAGGAGGAAGTAATGAAATTTAACTTCAAGTAGAAAATGCACCTTTGCAGAAATGTCTGTTCATGTCTTCTGCCCATTTCTTGATTGGATTATTTATTCTTTGGGTGTTGAGTTTGATAAGTTCTTTATAGATTTTGGACACTAGCCCTTTATCTGATATGTCATTTGCAAATATCTTCTCCCATTCTGTCAGTTGTCTTTTGGTTTTGTTAACTGTTTCCTTTGTTGTGCAAAAGCTTTTGATCTTGATGAAATCCCAATAGTTCACTTTTGTCCTTGCTTCCCTTGCCTTTGGCGATGTTCCTAGGAAGATGTTGCTACCCTATGACCCAGCAATTGCACTACTGGGTATTTACCCTAAAGATACAAAAGTAGTGACCCGAAAGGGCACATGCACCCGAATGTTTAGAGCAGCAATGTCTACAATAACCAAACTATGGAAAGAACCTAGATGTTCATCAACAGATGAATGGATAAAGAAGATGTGGTATATATACACAATGGAATACTATGCAGCCATCAAAAGAAATGAAATCTTGCCATTTGTGATGACGTGGATGGAACTAGAGGGTATCATGCTTAGCGAAATAAGTCAATCAGAGAAAGACAACTATCATATGATCTCCCTGATATGAGGAAGTGGAGATGCAACATGGGGGGTTAAGGGGGTAGGAGAAGAATGAATGAAACAAGATGGGATCAGGAGGGAGACAAACTATAAGAGACTCTTAATCTCACAAAACAAACTGAGGGTTGCCAGGGGGAGTGGGGTAGGGAGAAGGTGGTTGGGTTATGGACATTGGGGAGGGTATGTGCTATGGTGAATGCTGTGAAGTGTGTAAACCTGGCAATTCACAGACCTGTACCCCTGGGGATAAAAATATATTATATGTTTATAAAAAATTAAAAAAAGAAAATGCACCTTTGCTTCAGGTTTGTAAAGAATACATATCACAGCAGCAAATGGGGAATGACAAACCCTGCATCAGAAATATGACTTTCATTCTCATTGTGGTGCATTTACAGCTTTTCCAAGAATTTGACTAAAGAGAGCCAGAGGAAGAAAGAAGGAAAAGACAAATGAATTGGAGATGACCTCATCCATTATCTATGACCACATGAAGGAAATAAAGCCCTCCCAAAGCTGGGCCATGGATTAGCTGTCAAATGAAAAACCTATGGATAAATACTTGACCTAAACACAAAGCATTAATTTCAGTTACATATGTCTATGAGGAAGTCACTGCCTATGTGGAATTAACAAATTAGTAGACGGACGTTTCCACACAGGGCCTTCTTTTCTTAATCTCAAGGTCTGTTTAAATAATCTTACAAAAGAAAGCTAACACAATAAAGGAGGCTGAAAAGCTATGAAGAGTGAATGGGTAAATGAGGAAATTAAAAATGCCATTAAGCATTGGGGAAAGTGCTCAATCAATAAATAAGAATAACAAATTCCAACAAAGATCATTTTTCTACCAAGGTAGGAAAAATATATAATAATATTCAACATTGGCAGAATCTGTGAAAGGGAGAGTACCTGAACACTGTCAGAAAGCAAAGTGACAAATCTGAAAAGAATGTATGTGAGGGGTCTTAAAAATGTTTATATCCTTCAACTCAGCAATTCATCTATGGGAACCTCATCTTAAGGGGAGAATCTGAAATGGAGATTGATATTTTGGCACCAAAGAGATCAATGTAATACTTTTAAAAATATTTCTGTGTATATCTGCAAAGGTTTGGAAACCGTCTCCATGCCCAGCGACAGGAGAACTGTTAATTAAAGTATGACACATCTATACGTCAGCACAGTCTTTGCAGCCACTTAAAAACACATTTTCAAGACATTTTCAGTGACATGGGAATATTTAATGGTTTATAGAAAAATAATGCTGTGCCCAGAAGGTGATCCCATAGCAGACACACGCGCATGTGCACACTCCTCCACACAGAACCTTGAAAAGAAACAGGCTGGAAGGCTGACCGTGTTTGTCACATTGTGCCAATGAGACTCCCAGTGATTTCAATTTTCTTCTTTATAAACAACTGAGCAGTTATGAATTTTAAGTACTAGAAGATATTATCATGACATATATGATCTATTTTAAGTTTTCCCCATAATTTCTTCAAGTAATATGAGACCTTCCTCATTGCCCAGGCAGACTATGTTACTGTTGATTATATGTTGATTGTATCTTGTCCACTGGATCAGGGTTTTCTTCTCCTCATCTAAATAACTTTCCTTCATTAAATCATTTTAATCTCCTAAGAAATCCTCAGAGACCGTTTCATCTGCAGTGTGTACTGAGGGCTATTTAGGGAGCATATGCTTAATCATTGTAAAGCTTTTTATTAGTTTGAAGCATATTTGCTTTAAAAGTTTGAAACTGATCCTCTATACTCTTCTTCAACCATTGATGTGAACACCAAATTGAGTTTCATGAAAACCTTCATTTATTTAAAAAAATATTTATTAGTTGCCTACTATATGTTTTTCTATACCACACATGCTGCTCTCAAAACTTCTCAAAACAACGTGTCTCCCCGGGCACGTTGAAAGTGGAAGTCCAAGCAGGGTCGGGCCTGGTTAGTACATGTGTGGGAGAGTGGAAGTCCAACTTCCAGTTGGACTGGTAGCACAGAGTTAGGCAAAAAGCAAACACAAGCTTGGTCCTTATTTGGAAAGACTTCTGCTTCTTGAATCAGAATGCAAATTAAAAACAAACAAAACAAAACAAAAACTCAATGCCTTACAAGCACCATGCAATGGTTCTGATGCTATCTTAGTTAATAATATTTATTTGTCTGTCTTGCTGTTGGACTGATTCAAAGAGAAGTCTCAAACAATCAGAAATTTTTAACCTGGGGACAGCCAAGTTCAAAAGAGAAGTACTGCAGAGCATAGAGAAACACTTCTTCCCTAGAATGTCAGATCCAGCAATGCTCTTTGAGAATGTAAACCAGGGATGACAAGGAAGGGAAATACCAACCTGAAACTCATTCTGAAGGATTCCAGGGCAGATGGTCACTTTTATGCCCCTCTCTGGGATAGGCATGGTGATGACACTTTCTCATTTCATCTCATTCAATCTGCACAAATAACCCAATGAGGCTGATGTGACGATGCCCATTTTCTAGAGCTCAGAATGGTGAAGTATCAGGCTTCTATTCATATGTTGAAACAGGTTGCAATGATTCAAATATGTATTTTCCTCTAGGAAGTAGTTTTATCATAAAAATTACAAACATATCATTCCTTAACATTGCTTTTGGAGCAGCATGGCTCAAAATCAAGTTTAAGGTTCACCTTCACTAAAAGGGGATTGGCATTTGCATTTTGAAAGGAGTCATTCCAGTGCCCAGGAAAGGGTTGAGGGGGCTTTTGTGGACATGTTTGAGGAAAGGTCTCTCTTGTCTTCAGCTGGCATACCTAGGACTAACTTTGACCTAGAAATAGCTTTACCATCTCACATTATCCATGACCCTCATATCTGCAAAATGTGGGAAAGGAGTATTTGAGTGGGCAGAAATCTTTCTTGCACACCTAGAAATCAGTTCTCCAGATTCAGGGTGTAAGGATTTTAAATGTTTCCAAAGGTCCAAATGTTCTGGATTATGTAGATGGAGTCAGTAATTTCTGTTCCTAAGCTTGTGCTGGAATGGAAAGATCAGGAGTCAGGACTCTAGTTATGTGTCCAGTTTCTGAGAATCAATAGGCATATGATCAATGAGCATTAAACACGTCTACACCTCAGTTTTCTCACTATAAACTGGAGATAATGATCTCTGCTCTGCTCTATTCACAAGGATAACAGGAGGACCACATGGGATATATCTAAAGGCTCTTCAATAAACCTAAAACCATTAAAAGTTCTCCAAGTTCTTAAGCTATTTAAAAACACAGCCTTTGTAATTTTATGAATGATGTAATTCTGCTTTCTGTAAGAGTGTTCAAAGCATGTATATAAAAATTGTACAAAAATTTACTTCAGATAGCTCATGGAGTCCCTAAAGCCATGATGGGTCCCAGGTTAAGAACTTCTTTAGCAAATTAGTTACAGGAAAGTTTCACAGAATTTCCCTCTATAGAGTGCAAGACCTCCTCACCCCTATATATGATGATTTTTTGTCTTGCAGAAAACCAAGATTAGTAATTTGACTACTTCCATTTCTTACATAAGGTTTATAAGAATCTGCATCTCCCCTCAGATTTGTCATGTATTTGGAACAAGAAGGGAGAAGATGGCAAGTCTGTGAATATCTTGTAATAAGTCCATCCTTACCTATTTTATGATTTCTAGAAAAGAATAGGGAGAAATTAAGTAAATATTCAAATTAGGTAAGGGACTCATTATTTCTGCCCTAGGAAAAGTTCCAAAGGAGGCAGAACATGGCTCCCTGACCACTGAGGAAAGTTACCCAACTGCCTCTAACAAAGGGCAACCTATGGCTTTGAGCAGAATGCTGACAGTCCACCCCCATCACCAAGCATTGACACTGGGGTGTCAATCAAAGAATCCCACACCGTGAGAAGGATGAAAATGCAACAGTCAAGTCTGGAAGGTGCACCACAGGGGAAGAAATAAACAAACAAACAAGACTGAAGCTCTGAGTGGTTCTCTGCCTCCTGAGATCCTGAACTTTCTCTCTCCTTGTAATGAAAAGTATCCAACTAAGGTCTGTCCCAGAGAAAGTAGTCATCCCTGATTTTGGCAGATTTGTAAACAGCTCTTCCTCTTTTCTGGTTGTGTTCTGGTTGTGTTCTCTCTCAGCACAAATAGAAAAATGTTGGAATGCCGACCTGTC
This sequence comes from Neogale vison, assembly GCF_020171115.1. NCBI lineage: Eukaryota > Metazoa > Chordata > Mammalia > Carnivora > Mustelidae > Neogale > Neogale vison. The sequence continues at coordinate 123,927,354 of NC_058096.1, forward strand.
AGGAGGACCCTGCTCACACTCTCCCAGGCTGAACATCAATTGTTTTTAATTTTTAAAGTGAGTTATAAGAGAGCAATTATACAAATCTGATTACATAACATCATCAGCAAATGTAGCTGCTGCCAACACTAATTAGGGAGATCAATTGCTTGAATGCCACATGCGTAGTGCCCTTGAGCTCAGAGAGGCTGACAACAGGTTTCCTGGCTATGGAGACAGCCCCTACAGGTACCTTGAGGAGGTAGCTCCTATGATCCACCCTCCCAGCCACTGAAGAACCTGGCAGTGACAACAGGAGACTTTGAATGCTGAGCTTAATTAGTCTCCATCTTTACTCCCACATCTTGCCCATGACCAAGACTTACTGTCTTTGCAATGGTAACTTTGTGACCGCCACCTATTTTCTGTTTTCTATCCCTCTGCTGTGACCTTGGGTAGAGGTCCCATTGTCCTTTCTCTGATGTGTCTGGACTATACAGGTGGTCAGACAGATCCTGGTAATCAGTCTCACACATGTATAAACAAAGAGTTTTGGGCAGAAAACCACATTTGGCTGATGGTGACATAGTTTACGCTGGAGGTGGGGAAGACCCAGAGATTGGTGTTAACTTAGCATGTTGGTGTGGTCTCCCTGGTTTCCATGCAGACACTGGCCAGTAGATCCAGCTATCACTGGCTTTCATAAAATGCGCTAGGTCAAGGCTGAAGAAAAGCTCACAGGCCTCCTTAGCTGCTCATATATACATTCCAGTCTCTGAGCCACAGCTGCTACTTCTTCAAGAAGCACAATCAACTCAACAAATGCATCTGCACACCACACTTTGTCCTAAGTGACTTGCACCTTAAAGGCTTGTGTTCTTCCTTCTCATAATCTACCATAGATGTGTTCTCAAACTTTCACATACACCCAAATGACCCAAAGAGCTTGTTAAAATACAGGTTCTGATTCCATAGAGCTGGAGTGGGTTCTGCATTTCCAACAAACCCCAGGTAGAGGTCCACGCACCTGGTCTGCGGGCCATGCTTTGAGTAGTCCCACAAGGGTGGAGCTGTGTGGGTGACAAGGGTGATGGCTAAGGTGAAGAAAGGCAAACCAGAGCTCAGAAAGAAGGTACGTCCAGTAGTGGTAATTTGACAATGGAAGTCATACCAGAGAAAAGATGGTGTGTTTCTCTATTTTGAAGATAGCTTGAGGGGTCATAGTAAACAATAAAGGCAAAATGAAAAGTTCCGCTATCATAGGACCAGTTGCAAAGGAGTGTACAGTGTTGTGCCCAGTATTGCATCCAATGCTGGCAGCATTGCATGATTCTTTTGTGTATTTGCTCAAATAAAATTAAAAACAATTTTCCCCCCACCAAAAAAAAAAAATCTTTATACATGGTATAATTTCAAGCCTTGGGCCCCATTCTGGCATTGGCTCCCTCTTTTCCCCAACTCTTCACTTCATCTGCCCCCTAATCAGCTTCCTTGTCTTGGGTCTACTTTCATCTATCACTGCTTTCCTCAGTTCTCTTTCCAAAGTTTTCTTTATAAATAAAGCCCATATCTCATTGTGTCACTCCTTGCTTAAAATGCTTCAATAGCTCTCCACTGTACTTAGGAAACAAACTTTTTAATGTGGCCTCTGAAGCTCCTTGTAACCTGGACCATTTCTCTCCACTGCAGCCCCATGTCCCCCCACTGCTATCTTCTTATCCCAAGCTGGTGCAGAGCAAGCACCCTGCAACTCTGGTGTATCACAGCTGTCGGCCTCCAGGCTTTAAGCATGGTACTCTGCTCTCTGAAATTGATTTCCAGCCTATCCCTCCTCCACCAAACAAACTTACTCTGTCCAGACTCCCCAAATTTCATGGCCTGAGGGTACTAGGTCCATTCCTTTGTTTTTTTCTGCTTCCTTCTTGTTTTCCTCTTACTCATACAGCTCCATGAGGGTGGGAGCCACATGTCCCTCCACCTAACACATGTACGGCTGATAGCACAGGGCATGGGGCTTGGTTTCAAGAAGGTACTCACTACCTCTTTGAGGAGGGAGGAAAGGGGGAGAGAAAGGGGACCCAGGAGCCGCCTTTCCTTTGCCACCAGCCAAGAGTAAAGGTGTTGTCTCCAAACTTTATGAAACATTTTTAGTTTTTCTTGCCAAAATTTCAAAGAAAGTAAATGAGCTCTTCAAACTTTTAGTCACAAAGCATTCATTTAATAAATAGGCAAACAAAGTATAGAAACAGATGCTGAATAAATCATGCAGACCAGAGCAAATATTAATGGAAGAAGACATTTATGATTATTCTTCCTAAAAAAATTTTACAAATAGCAAACTCGACAGCTTTGCCCCAGAGGAGATGCCAAATTTTAGTATTGAGAACAATGGAATCACCTTCTGGTAATGTTACACCTTCCTTCCTCTCTCCCTTCCTTTCTTCCTTCCTTCTTTCCTTCCTTCCTTCCTTCCATGCTTCCTTCCTTCCATATAGTGCCTGAATGACTAACAGGCTGGGCTCAGAGAAAGCCAGCCAGAGAAGATGTGGTTCTGGCACTCCCAGAAGGGTCCACGCACTCATGCTTCCCCATACGCATGTACCTGCAGGAGTCACAATCAACATATGCCTGGCACAAATGTCACAGCATGGACGCATCTGCCTCTTGGAGAACCAATCAATGGGGAAAAGGCTCTTCTCAAAATTCATCTCCTTAAGAAATCCTTTATAATTCCATATTGTCAGTTCTGGATTTAATAAAGGTCACACAAGCAGCAATATTATTTTCTAAGGAAAAAACAGGCTTTGAATTAAGGTTTGCCTAAAACCACATTTCACAGGACTGAAGACTATATTATTAAAATGAATTTTAATTTTAGTGTTTTACTCTTAAGTTTGGAAAAAGAGTGATTAATTAAAGAGAATGCTTTCCTTTCTCTTCTCCCCCAGGGGGGGTTTCTCACTCATTTGGCCTAATTATCCGCGGCCAGGGGCCCATCCAGTTGCAGCTGAGTACAGCTTGGCTCTCCCTGTGGGCAGAAATATCTGGCTGCAACTCCAGGGGCTGCCACACTTGCAGGGACAGTGGCTCTAATGCCACTCCAGGGAAGCCCATAAAGAACAGCATTACATCAAATGATTATGTAAATTTGACTTCTAAAAAGTAATTGAAATAGATTTTCTCATTTCTACCCTATGAAAGCTCCATGAAGCATTAGCCCAAAGCCCCCAAAGAGGCCAGCCAAATCGCTGTGACTCTCAGCTGTAACTGACTGACATGGAGCTAGCTATTCCCCAGCTTATTTTCAAAGGATCCACCTCCATTCCACCATCAAAGTTCGACATATTCTTTAGGAGGTGCTGGAGAAGTGACTGGCTCCAGGAAGGCAGAGTCAGACCTGGCTCACGTAGGGTTCCCACGTCCTGGCACAGCACCAGACCCAGGGTGGGCACCAGTGAGCCCCCAGGGAGTGCATATACATTCCCTCACACACGCTTGCTGCTGGCACTGACTGCAAATGATGTCTGTTCTCCTAGGACGTTGTCTGGATGACTTGTGATGAGTGATTCCTCCATAGCACAAATTGCCCCCAAGCATCTCATAAAAAATTAACCAAGGTCTTTCCATAAGTGGCCTAAGGTGATCTCAGAAAATGGATCTCTACTCAATTGACCCAGCAAATCCCACAAAATCATGTAAATCAAGAAGTTCAGATCTTCATGTCCACTTGAAGAACACCCATGAAATTGCCTGGGCCAACAGGGTGTGCCTAAGTGAGAGGCTACTGAGTGTCAGAAAGACCCCATCATACAGAGACAGTATGTGCCATTCTGTTCCCTAACATGGTAGACCTGGCAGGAGGCCCAGGCCAAACAGTGGGGCAGGCACAGGATTGGTGGCCCAAAAAGAGTGCTGACTTTTTGCTGCACATGCTTAAAAATGCGAGAGTAATGCTGAACTTAAGAGTTTAGATGTAGAATCTCTGGTCAGAAAGCACATCCGGGGGACCAAATCTCCCCGGATGTGCCTCTGTGCTTACAGAGCTCATGGTGGGAATAACCATACATGAGCTCCACCTCCCATGCTGAGCCGGTCCCTATGGAAGAAGAACAGATGGATCCTCAACCACAAGAGGAAACTCCACCAAAGAAAAAGATATCCCAGAAGAAACTGAAGAACACAACTTATGGCCCAAAAAACAATTCAGCATAAAATGAATATAGATAAAAAAATTTTTTTTAAAATGAAGCCGGTACCTCTTGAAGGGATGGGACACTTGCTATTTCTTAAATTGACATGATTACCAGCTAGCATCTGTGGCCACAGTGCTGTCTTTCTGGACTCTCCCTGCCAGCTGTAGGCCACAGCCAGAATGCATGGCTGTGTTGGCTGCTGCCAGCCCACTGCCCTACTGGGCAGGACTCTTTGGTAACTATTCTAATTGTCTACCTTTCCAAACTCCTCAGTGACATCTCTAACCTCCTGCACTCCCAAGTTCCTTTGGCTGGGACCATGAGTTAGAGTAGTTTTCCAAGAATGGTGGGTGAAATAAGGATAGCCAGAATTTAACACATAATGGAGGAAAGAAACTAGGCTTTCATGCCAGGATGCTTGGGGCACAAGTTAACTCCCCTCTTATGAATCTCTAAGCCTTAATTTTCTCACCTATAAAATAGAGATCACAATGCCCTAGGGTCTGGAAGACAATTAAATTAGATAAAATGTGCAAAGTGCCATACTGTACATGGGATACTGTAGGTGCCCAGTATAGAAGCCATTGCTGTTATCCTCCTCGCTCAGGTCACGTCAGCCAGTCAGACCAGAATCCACACCTTTAACTCCCTGTGATCCTTTCCTCCTAAGAATTCTAGCCCTCCTCAAACTCAACACACACGAAACAGGCAAACATGTCAAAAAATGGGCAGAAGATATGAACAGACACTTCTCCAATCAAGACATACAAATGGCTATCAGACACATGAAAAAATGTTCATCATCATTAGCCCTCAGGGAGATTCAAATTAAAACCACATTGAGATATCACCTTACACCAGTTAGAATGGCCAAAATTAACAAAACAGGAAACAACATGTGTTGGAGAGGATGTGGAGAAAGGGGAACCCTCTTCCACTGTTGGTGGGAATGCAAGTTGGTGCAGCCTCTTTGGAGAACAGTGTGGAGATTCCTCAAGAAATTAAAAATAGAGCTTCCCTATGACCCTGCAATTGCACTCCTGGGTATTTACCCCAAAGACACAGATGTCGTGAAAAGAAGGGCCATCTGTACCCCAATGTTTATAGCAGCAATGGCCACGGTCGCCAAACTATTGAAAGAACCAAGATGCCCTTCAACGGATGAATGGATAAGGAAGATGTGGTCCATATACACTATGGAGTATTATACCTCCATCAGAAAGGATGAATACCCAACTTTTGTAGCAACATGGACGGGACTAGAAGAGATTATGCTGAGTGAAATAAGTCAAGCAGAGAGAGTCAATTATCATATGGTTTCACTTATTTGTGGAGCATAACAAATAACATGGAGGACAAGGGGCGTTAGAGAGGAGAAGGGAATTTGGGTAAATTGGAAGGGGAGGTGAACCATGAGAGACTATGGACTCTGAAAAACAATCTGAGGGGTTTGAAGTGGCGGGGGGTGGGAGGTTGGGGTACCAGGTGGTAGGTATTATAGAGGGCATGGCTTGCATGGAGCACTGGGTGTGGTGAAAAAATAATGAATAATGTCTTTCTGAAAATAAATAAATTGGAAAAAAAATTTAAAAATAAATAAATAAATAAAATTTTCAAGATTGGGGAAAAAAAAAAGAATTCTAGCCCTCAAAATGATGTGGTGCCAGATTAGCCCTCTGAAGAGTGTTCACTCAACCCCCAGCCTTTTCAGACTTCTCAGACTCTATAGGCTGGCCATATTGAGTAAACGTTCTTATGTGAGCTTCAGGAAAATTTCTCAGGCTAGAACATCTGTCTGTGTCAATTTACCTTCACTGAGGTTCAGATCTGCAGCTGGAGTTGTTTGAACAGGGTAATAACTTTAGGGGCAGGATGCCTTCTCTTGGGGCCCTGTTTGTTGGAAAGACATCTTAACAGAGGTTATCAAGGATTGACTTGGGCCAAGCCAGCTGGCATCTCAGACCCTCAAAGTCTCCAGGAGTTGCAGGACCAGGCTTAAGAGAAGCAGGCTTAAGAGAAGCAGGGAGGGAGCAGAGGAATGTGACTGGGAGCAAGGAATCAAAGACCCATGGGCAAACCCTTCCTGAAAACCCTCTCTCACTTTACACAGATACTGTGGTAAATTTATGTGTCATCTTGACTGGCTGCAGGGTGCCCACACTAAACATTATTTCTGGGTGTGTCTGTGAGAGTGTTTCCAGATGGGATTGCCATTTGAATCGGTGGACATAGTACAGTAGACCACCCTCTCCAGTGTGAGTGGGCATCATTCAAGCCTTTAGGACCTGAAGAGACCAAAAGACAGAGAAAGGAGGAACTCATCCTTTTTTTTTTTTTTTTAATTTTTCTGCATCTCTGATTGTGCTGGGACATTCCACCTCATCTTCTCAGACTCATCTCTACTTGTGAACTATAGATTGTGAGACTTCTCAGCCTCCACAGTCACATGAACGAATTCCTTGTAATAAATATTTATATATCTATAGAGGTATAGATATATGCTTGCTGGTTCTCTTTCTCTGGAGAACCCTAATACAGAAACTGAGCTTTAAAAATCCACAAATTCCTGACATGTCAGTGCTAAGAGGTCTCCTAGAGATCATCTAAGCCATTTCTCTCATTTCAAAATCAGGAGAATGGAAGCACGAGGAGGGAAAGTACCTTGTCCAGGGTTGCTTAGTTATTTAGTAGGAAAACTGAGGTTGAAACTTGATCTCCAAAAATGTGGAATGCAGTTCCTTCTAGCTCTGGTATGTAGATAAAAGTTTTATAATAAACTAATCTTCAAACGTATTACAGAAGCCCTCCATTGGAGGAGATCTATAAGGACTTTTTGTTCATATGCTGATCCAGCACCAGTGTGAACTGGCCAAATTTTTGTTGCCAGACCTTAAGCCCTGGGGATTTGTAATGAGCTAACACCTGAATGTCCTTCCTCTCTCAGCCCCATCTTCATATCCACAGCATTTCAGCTGGCCCTCTTCTAACCGCCAAGGGAGGCCTTCCCAGGGATGTACTACTAGACGTTCTCTGGGTGAGTTTCATACGTGCTCAAGAGCAAGTCCACTTAATGCATTATGACTCAGCTAAGGCCTGCTGCCCACAGCATTTGAGAAGGATCCTTAGCTTCTTCCACTGCTGCCCTGAATGATCACCACCACTTCCTCCTCTGTGCTTAGGGCTGCTGCCACTTTGCAGACCCCGCTTTCATTGCCTACAGGGCTCAGGACAAGGAGCCTTGTTCTGATGGGTGGCACAACCCCCCACCCCAACAAAGCTAAGTGGCATGGCTTGTGTTCCTACTTCAAAATGAGCCCTTTGGCTTAACCTGTACTCCATTGTTCTGTGGGATGTCAAATCTAATGCTTTGTTCTACTCAGGGGATGACATCATTGCCTCTCATCAGCCCTCAGATTCAGGTCTTTGAAGTTCCCTTCTCACATGCCTATTAATTTGTGCCCTCAGATGCCTGGGAAGTAGCAGGTCTGAAATGTGCTGGTGTCTGGAAACACCTACTGTTCATACATCCTGTTTGATTGCAAAAGTGATCTCGGTTCTGGCAGCATATCAGAATCCTCTCAGGGAGATTTTAAGGAATCCTGACACCTGGCTCAATCTGGGATCAATTAAATCAGAATCTCAGAGGGTATGACCTGGGAATCAGTATGTTTGAAAAGCTCTTGAAGACAGGAACAGTAGGTGCTAACTGGACAGGGTGTGGGGGAGTCTGTAGGGTACCTGAGCTGCTTTATGGCTTCATGTTGCATAAGGAGAAAAAGGCTTTGTGTGGAGAGGGTTTGAGGGGGTGGAGGTGTCTCACTGTCCATGTGCCCTGCACCCCTCCACACATAAAAATGCATTTCCCACTCAAATGGTACACATTCAAGCAAACAGACAAGCACATCAACTACCATTACGACGGGAGAACTGCAGCAAAGTAAATAAATCACATCATTTTGTTTTACTTTAGAGACCCAGGTGTTCTGTCTTCTTGTGCTTGCTTTTTATCTTTTTTTAAAATTAATATATTTGTTTTCAGCATAACAGTATTCATTATTTTTTCACCACACGCAGTGCTTGCTTTTTTAAATGAAAGAAATCTAATATGCCGGTTGGAAGTTGATCTTTTTTTAGACTTAAGAAAAAAGCGTTTTAACACAAATGTAGTTCTGGGCTCTATAAGAATGCCAGGGCTTTCCAAAGGTCACCTTTCATCTGTAGGGTGACAAGCACGAACCATCTAGGTCTTCCTCGAAGAATTTCCTAGGACACAGTACTCTCAATGCTAAAACTGGAAAGTCCCAAGAAAACCTAACAAATTGGTTCTCTACCAAGAATCAGGTTGCAATTCCTGGATGGTTTGGTTCTTGACATAGTCATGAAGGAAACACAGGGTTAAGAACTGGACCCTCATAGGACAGACCTCATAGAGAGTCAAGTCAAGACCCCAAAGTCTAAGTCAATACCTTTTCATGATCCTCAGCTCACTTTTCTGAAAATTAACCAAAACCTGAATGGAATTCATCTCCAAATCGAAGAGGAATCATACACCATCATGATAGATGTGTTGTCCATTTTACGTTTTCTGGTATCAGTTCATAGCCATGGCCCCCAGGTATTTGACACCAGGAATTTGGATGATGTTTTCATCCATTATTCATAATCCTTACAATAACTAACATAGCATTATTATTTCCATTTAAATAACCCTAGATTTAGACCCCAAGTATATCTAAATTCACAGCTCATGCCTTTTCTTCTATGTTATGCTGCCTCCCAGAAGCAAGTGAGGATGCCCCAGGACAAAAGCAGCCCCACAGAGAGCTGCTAAGGATCCCAACGCCTCTTCTGGAATTCTTCCAGACTCGCCTTCTACCTGCCCAGATGTGGTCCTGTCCTTCTCTGCCTAACCCTCAGATTGGTTTATTAGTTTGAGATTCCCCTTTTTTCTTAGACTTCAATAAAATAACAACAAAAACAATGTAAGTGCACTTACTATATGCCAGGCATTTCACTGTACATTTTACAGGATTCATGAAATCCTCATCCTATGAGGTGGGTATCATGCCCACTGTACAACTGAGGGAACTCAGGCTTAGAAAGGTGAGACAACTCATCAAAGTGTGCACAGCTACCAAGTGGTAGCTTGGGTTTCAAATTCACCTGTGTCTGACCCCTTCTCCAAGCTCGGACAGACAAGGAAGGGGAAGGCATCCAGAATGATTCCTGGGACTGAAAGATCCCCCAGTAGCGACTGCCCATTCAGAACCACAATTATTTACCAGGATATCCTCTGACTGAAGGGGCGGGAGGTGCATTCAATTAACATTTCATGCAGAGTCAAAATTCATGACTCTCCTGGGGAAAATAATAAAACGTCACCTTAATCATAATTAAAAATGATACTCAGCTTCAATCTGATATGCATCTAAATCTATTTTAATGTTATTAGTATGGAAACAGATTCTCCATCAGTGTCATTCCTGGCTCATAAATAAACTGAAGTAAAAGCAAAATAAATTTTAAGTTGGAAGTATCAATGTAAACGCATTTTTACAAGTTGTCTTATTTACAGTCACTGAGATTCACAGTTTATTGATTACAAGCTTAAAAAAAAAAAAGCTACACCCATCCATGCTGCATAACAAGGAGGCTTAAAGAAAATGAGGGATTCAGTGCTATACATGCTCTCAGTAGATGCCACCAGCTCTTCTGGCTAGAGCAGGGCCCACACTCTAAGGCAACCTCCCTCAGTTCCTAGACAATTACATATGAGTTCACAGGTGAGGCCACTATCCAAAGCCATCATAGATCGCTAAAATCAGGAAGTGTGGCACCTTCCTGGATCAGAGCAAGATACTGTTCCCACAGAGCTGCATGGCTTCTAGGGAAGTAAAGAAGTATGCATTGTGACAAAGACATTCTCAACTCCAACATCTGTCAGTCTTTACATTTTCCTTTTTGGAAATTACTAGTCTGTGGGAAATGCCAATGCATTTCCACCAAGATTTGGAAACTACTGACCATCCTGGACTCTCTCCCTGGATTGTTCTCCCCTATCTTTGTCAACATGGCAAATACCCAGTTACTTTTCCAAAACCTATGTTAGTCATCATGCAGATAAAAGATTAAACATTCCTTTTCCCTTGCAACCCCCAAGCCTCATACATCCACCATTTGTTCCACTTATCCACAGCTGGGCAATTTCTTCATTTAAATGCCCATATCTCCTTAAAGACTTTCAGTATCCTGGAGATGCAGCTGTGTTTCCTTCATTTCTGTATTCACCATGCCTACCACTGTGCAAGGCACAGAAGCAGTTACCTGCAACATTTCTCTGCATTGGATTAGAATTAAATTGAATGAATATGTTTCACCCTAGAATTTATGTCTGTTTGGCTTCCTCGCAAGCTTACTTTTATCCAGTTAATCATTCAACAGGCAATCCTTGAATACCTACTATGCCCTCCACCTTGAAGACTAAAAGCCAAGTACAAAACACATTGACAGCCTTGTAACACATGGTTTCAAGTTAGGAGACAAATGGCATGCAAACCAAAACAGCTAGATCAGTATTTCCCAAAGTGTTTCCTGAGAAACCAAGACTCTGTGAGGAAGAGGCTCTGTGGTGAGGAAAGCTTGGGGAACCCTGCCCAGTCCTGCTTCCTGGGGAGCCATCCTGCATGCCTGTGCAGCTCAGGGCAGAGAAGTCCTGCAGCAACACACACCATGGCATTTTTAAATTCTAATATTTCAAAATTTATTGTACAAAAGGAATTTCTTTTAATATAAGGTAAAGTTAACATTCTGTGGGAGCAAGTGTTAAGGGAACAAATTGCAATAAACATCAAACTAGAACTATAAACCTAATAAAATATAAGCACAAATAAAAAAGAAAATCTGTTTAGAAAGAAGTTCAATAAGGCTGAGCTCTCCTTTAGATAAGTGAGGCCTTAGTCTCAGAGAAAGGCCATCCTCTGTCCTCTTATTACAGTTGGGTTTGTTCCAATAAACTTTTATCAAGCAGCTATTATCTAGCAGGCATGATCCCAGAGGCTGGGGCTACAGAGATGAACCAGATACTGGACCAAGTGTAAAGCCTGTGCCTTGGTGACATGGGCATGTGTGTGTGTATATATGCATGTATAAAGTGTGTGTGATTGAGTGTGTATGTGTGAGAGTGTGTGCGTGCACATGTGGTCATGTGACACCTAAGACAGAAACCCCTCCCACAGAGTGTAGACTCCTAGATAGATGTGGAGTAAAGGAAAGAAAGGAGAGATGGCACTTCCTGAGGTATGGGGCAGTGTCTCACATGACATAAAGTCCTGAATTGCTGTGACGTGAATGTGACTTCATGCTACAGTCATTGTTTCCTTGATAACTACCACACCACAACACTCACCTCATGTCAGGCAGCTCCACTCTGCACCCTTTCTGTTCCCTATTATTTTGGTCAGCCATGCCACATGGAGGGCTCCCCCTATTACTACATAACTCTGGCCTGAGGACTCTGTGCCTCTTAGTCATGACTGAGTTTGGATGCTAGCATTTCTCTCTGGCACTGAAGGCAGACTGTCTTCCTTTCCACTCCCCTCTGGGTATCTCCAAGAGACAGATAGTGCTCCTTACCACCATACTGACTCAGTACATCTGGAGACCTGAGATTCTGCATATAGAGCAGGCTTCCAGGTGATGCTGAAGCTGCTGTCCCATGGACCACACTTGAAGAAGCAAATCTAAGCTCTTTTCCCTCTCCCAGAGTCTGCAGGTAAAGTTCTCAGTACTCCCTGGGAAGGCTGAGACCACAGAACTTAGGGAATCCCTGCATGTGTATAGTTGTGATCATTTCCTGTGTACCTCAGTGGCATACAGCCCAAATGGGGTGTTCTACTATGTACTCACAGCCACATGGGGAATAAATAGGCGTCCATACACTATGTACTTCGGTATAGTCAGGCACATATACATACGCATGCTACATGTCCTCCCTATTCTCTATCCTGTGCTCACGCAGATCTCCCTCATCTGCTAAATCACAGACAGATGACAGCAACAGTACCCAGGACATCTCAGCAAACTACTAGCTGATCACTTACCCAGCAATGGCTTTTTTTCTAAAGTCCAGACTAAAGTACTGAGCCTTGAACTAGCCCTAGGATAGTGACACTGATATCCCAACATGGAAAGGGAAAAACAAGAGCACACTGTTCCCCTGTCCATTACCAGTGGGCTTTAATGCATCTATCTTCCACTGACCTTGTGCTGCATGCCAATGTGATGAAGGTGGGCTGAGCTATGAGAGCTGAGAGGCCCTTAGAGTGTGGCTGGGAAAATAGGACTGATACAGTTAGCAAACATGTGCTTCTGAAAATCAGGGAAGGAAAACAGACAGTAGGCTATAGCAGCTTGGCAAGGGTTTTAGAAGAATCAAAACTTAACAATGAATGAAGTGGAAAAGAAAGAAGTGGTGTTGATGAAAAGAGGTACATGGAAAGTACTGATAACCATGGCAGCAGCACATGTGCACTCCTGTAGGTGAGTGCAGAGTGAGGGATGATAGGGGTCAGTCCAGGCCCCTCGTCTGGGGAGGGGCCTGTGATGCTGCTGTGTTCATCCCCAAGAGAAGCACTCGGGGAATGCGCACTTTTCCTCCACAGGCTGTTGGGCAGTGAGGACTCTGTTAGGCCCCATTGCCTCTGTGAATGCCAGACATGGCAGCCTGGGGGAGTGGGAGTCGTGTTCTCTCATAAAGTTCATAGTCCCGTGAGCTCTCACTGCTTGTAAGCTTCCCCGTGGGAAGATGATGGCTGAGTGTCAAAACCCTCCAGGTCTATAAAAGCTCTGTAGTTCCCAGCCAGGTGGGAAGGCATTGTGGCAGAGGCCTGCATCTCTCTTGTATGGGGAGAAGTTAATTTCCCTTGTCTCTGGGAAGCCAGAGCACAGAGAATGGACATTCAGGATGAAGCACAAAAGGCTTTAAAAATGTAAATTTAAGTAAAAAATATTCTCAGATGTTGGCCAATGGAAGACACATGGTCACACTTTTCAATATTATATTTCAAATATGCTTTCTCCATATTTCTGCTCATATGTCTCATAGAGAGGTTTTCCTGGACAATAGTGAAGATGCTATTTTAAAACCACAGTGTGGTTCTATGTGTCTTTCACAATGAAACTTTCACTGATTCCCAGAATAGGCCAATTTCCCCTATTTTTACATATTCACAATAAACTATACAGGTCCTCTCCTCTGCAGCACATTGGGCAACTGTATTAAATAGTTTGTGTGTTTATTGAAGGCGTATCTTCCTTCTTGACAGCAGGATTCAAGGGGCTCCACCTGTCTTGTTTATTGATACATTCCCCAGATTCAAATACAATACCTGATACATAATAAGCACCTAATCAAAAATTTAAATGAATGAATGGATATTTGAGTGAATTCAGTCTAATCACTTGTGCCAGAAGAGTCTGGGACACTAGGATTGGAGCAAAATGCCTGTGAAGAGATATAGGACATTAGCATCAAGATTGGAATGAAGTGAAGGACCAACTCCCCCCTCAGCCAGCTTTTAAATGTTTATTCAAACAAAGATATCTGGATGAGTGGCCTGAGCCACAGGACAGGGTCTATGGATTCATGGAACATCAAGTCCATTCTCCTCTCCCTCATCCACGGCAGATAGAAATACTTAAGTCCTCACAGAACACTTACTTGCTGAACATAAAAATGGCCTAAGATTATTTTCCAAAAGGGCACTTTCAGCAGTTACTGACCACTGATGAGATTACAAGATGTAAGTAACCTATTTATCATCCTGACTACAGGTGACAGGGATGGGCAGGCACAATTTGACAAAATGGGTATAGTCACACCATGAAATGACATTCTTAATATTCCTCTTTTTTTTCAAATTTTCTTGTTAAAAATAGTGGAAAAAAACCCATACAGAATGATAACTTATATGTCATAATATCTACAGTTGATTTCATGCATTATCATTTTTCATGTTCTGTCTCATTGTCAACAGTTACAATTCCTTATCACCTGAGATGTCAGTACATTACAAATTGATGATGGGGGACCCATACCATTTCTCCCATTCTGAGCCTCCTAAATGATGGTCAGCATGTCAACTGGAAAAAGTAAGATTCTCTGATGGAGAAAGCATGTGCAGAAGAAGGGCCCCATAAAACTTTAGTGTCCTCTTTTACCCCATCTTTAGAATATCTCTTCATCCCCTGGTCAGTCTTCATTGTTTCAATCTTTCAAAGCTGGCTCACATCCTCCCTAGTTCTCTATTCTGCAGCTTTGCTAAGAGCAAGACCAAGGATCATCCACCATCAGCAAAGGCCTTATCTACTGTTCCACAGGACTAGTGTCAGTACACTGTCAGTATAAGTTAGATTCGTGTGTGTTATAATTTTATATCTGTCTAAATGTTATCACATCTACTCTTTCAACAAACCTGTCAAGTTGGTATTACTGTATCATTCCTTTCATATGAAGAAATGAGGTTCAGTGAGGATATGTAACTTGACTAAGGGCTCATAGCTTATGAATATTATAGTTCTGTGGGTCTCAAATCTTGTCCCTTTGTTTCCAAATCTCATGCAGTATCCCATGCTTGTTTTCATTGATCATGATAACTTGTTCAGTAGGTACTACTATAAAAAGAACAGAATATCCAGCTGCAGTTAAGGTAGAGCTCTAGACTGGGGCTAGGGCTTAGAGAAATGTTAAGGCCAGAGGGAAATATACGGATGGTGCATCTTATAATTGATGACATCTTAGCTTCAATACATAGAGCTTATAGACATATTGTGTGTTAATTCGTATGTGTATGTATGTCTATTCTGCAACCCTAAAGAAAAATTGAGTTGCCGTCTGGACTGAACCAAAATTGCAGAGTTATCTCATTTTTGCTTCTCATGCCACCAACCAACTTGTCCTACCCTCACATCCAACATTTGGGGAGACTGGCAGCAAAATTGTGGCTATTAAGGACTTCCTGCAACTCGAATGCAGCAAAAGATTGCTGGGACAGATGGTGAGATGTACAGTACATTTGAGAAATGTACAGAAATATTTTTTCCATGTGTCACTTTGATTTTTCCCCCAAATGAATATCTTCAATTCAGTGGGCAATCTAACTTCCCTTTTAGATCTGCATCCATTGTACTTTATACCAAGAATGCTGAACTAAAACTCTGGAATTCAAATCCCTTCTTGCCTTAATCATTCTATTATTTCAGTGCATCACAAATTTCTTTGTAGCTGAACCCAAGCTCTGAGGCATTTTTGAAATAGTTCTTTTAAAGCTGACATTTAAAAATCACCCCTAACTCAAATTAAAATGGTTTTGACATGGTGTTCTGAGAAGGCACAGTGCTCAATAGCAAACATTTCTCATGTATTAAGCAGGATTAGTAAACCTAATTCTGAAAAGATGTCATAATAAGTATGCCACAATAGATGTTTTAAATTTTGGGCCAAATTTGCTTCAGTTTTTCCCTTTTAATGTCTTGGAACATGAAGGGAAAGTTCCACTTCCGAAAATGAATAGAAATCTCTGATTACCAATTACAAAACAAGATGCAAAGAAAATGGGTGAGGTTCAGATTTATTATTCCTTTTTCCTAGCAGAAGCAAAATATATCAAAAGTAGTTTCTTCTGGATGGAATAGATTTTTTTCCACTCTGCGCAGGAAGTGTTCTTAAAATAGAATACAGAGAACTTTACCTAGCTGAAAACCATGCATAATTCAGCGTAGAGAGTGAACCATAATCTCTTTACACTGTTTGGGTAAATGGTTTGTGCTCTGAAAACAGGAATTTTCCAGATAGCAGTGAAAAGTCAGATTGTATTTCTCTTCAATACAAGTATCTGCCACAACTGGAGGCTCTGGCAATCTATCCTATGGTCCCAAAGGGTCAAGGGGAAATGTCTGTCCTTAGATCAAGACAGGATGCAAATATAGCATTTATGTTGATGCTTAGAAAAGCATCTATGTTTAGATCTGAGCACATAGATAAATGGAATGGGCTTGTCCCTTTGAATGCTGGATGGATTTATGTGAAAACATGTTGATCTCTTTCTTCTGTCATTGGGAAATACCAAATAATCATTCATAAAGATTTTGACTTGTTTTGCATAAATACTTTTGAGATAGTAGAGCCTAGAGTTTAGGAACAATAACTTCAAATCCCTGGCTACTCCAATTTTTAACTATACAAATTTGGGGAGACTACTTAATTTCTTTGTGCCTTAGTTTCAACATCTGTAAAACAAAGATAAAAATAGTGGAAAAAAACCAAGAATATTGGAAAAATCTATAAAACAATGGATTTCAGTTACAGTATAGCATAGTGATCTCTGTGAGAAGAGAAATAAATAAGGTAACCTCATGTCCCAGCTTACTGCTTGGCAAGATTTTCCAGGCTTCATCATAGGGAAAGAGTATCCAGAGAGAGTTCAGCAGTTTCCCTGAGTTAAGAAGTCAGATTCAGAAGTTTAAGAAGATCAACACAGCTAGAATCTGTGTGCAGGAGTATCAGAAAAGAAGGGGATGCAGAGAGAGAGAAAGAGATACAGAGAGACAGAGAGGGAAGAAGAACATAATTTGGAGATAATAGAGAATTTCCTTCAAGTCTTTTTTTTTTTTTAAGATTTTATTTATTTATTTGACAGAGAGAGACAGAGAGAGAAGGAACACAGCAGGTGGAGCAGGAGAGGGAAAACAGGCTTCCCACCAAGGAGGGAGCCTAATGTGGGGTTTGATCCCAGGACCCTGGGGTAAAGGCAGACACTTAACTGACTGAGCCAACCAGCCATCCTCCTTCAAGTCTTTGACTAAGTACTAATCAGAGCATGCATGAGAAAACCACCAGAACTTTCAGAACTACTGAAAGGAACAGAAAGTATAATTCCTGGAACTCATACAGTGCTAGGAATAATTTGCATTCCCACCATCCAGGGAGGAAAACCTCTGTATATAACACATGGAGTATTGCTGTAGTTGTGGGACAAATTATCCCTAGACAAACAGCTGATCTGGTCAATCTAACAATACTTAAAAGCAAGTCTTGAAAATCCTGAACTGATTCCAAGTAACTTAACTCAGTTACAAAATGAAGTCTTGAATATTTAAAGGTATAATTTAAAAAACCCTGCAACTCAATATAAAGTTCACAATGTCCATAAACCAATAAAAATTTACCAGGCATGCAAAGAAACAGGAAAACATATGAGGAGAAAAACCAGTTGATAGAAACAAACTCAGAAGTGACACAGATAATAGAATTAGTAGATAAGGGATTTAAGACAACTATTATAAATCTATTTTATATGTTCAAAAAATAAAATAGGGGCACCTGGGTGGCTCAGTGGGTTAAAGCCTCTGCCTTTGGCTCAGGTCATGATCCCAGGGTCCAGGGATCGAGCCCCGCATTGGGCTCTCTGCTCAGCAGGGAGCCTGCTTCCCTTCCTCTCTGCCTGCCTGTCTGCCCGCTTGTAATCTCTGTCTATCAAATAAATAAATAAAATCTTAAAAAAAAATAAAGCATGAGCAGATAAGGAATAATGGAAAATATGAGATAAATAGACTGGTAGATAAATAGATAATAGAGACAGATGGGTATAAGTTATTTTATATCTATTTATCACAGAACTTCCAGAAATTAATAAAAATAATACATGGAGCACTGAATGTGGTACATAAACAATGAATCTTGGAACACTGAAAAGATGAAATAAAATAAAATAAAATAAAATAAATTAAAAATTTTTGAAAAACTAAAAAAATAAATAAATTTCTACTCAAAGAGATGACTTTTGCACCCAGCAACACTTAAGTTCTCCTCTACCACTACCCTTCTTTGGAGGTTACATGGTGAACCTGCAAAGACTTCAGGGAAAGAAGAGAGTACCAAATGCTGGTGTGCAACTGTCAGGGCCCTTCATCTGGCCCTAAGAAGCCAATAACTGGAAGCAGCAATGCACATTAATCAGTCCATGTGCACAGCTATGTGCAAAGAGTCATGTGATGGGTTAAAAGCATGGAGGACAAAATGAATATATTTTGAACCTACTATGTGCAAGAGGCATTTATTACATTATGTTAATCCTTGCAACAACATGGAGGGGTAAATATTATTATTCCTACTTTGTAGTTGAGGAATTGAGGTTAGAGAGGCTGAGTGAGTCATAGAGCTAAATAAAAGCTGAGGAGACAAGTTTCATATACAGGCAAGTTGTCTCCTGATGTTGCATAAGCTCAGGAAGGTTGAGAGCACTGTGGGTGATGGCCACAGTCATAGGAGGCTTCCTGCAGGAAGTGGTGAGCTTATAAGGCTTTGAGATGGGTAGAAAGGAGAGATGAGAGAATGCAAGCTTAGGGGAACTGCATTAATAGAGCAAAAGAGGTAGATTGAGAAGACTGAATGACATCAGAGTGGATGAAATGAATGAAATGCTGTTATGATCTTCTCACGTGGGCATTGAGATGGATAGAAGATTGTATGTAAAGGAATAGTATGGAGAAAAGGAGTTTTAGGCATCTGGCTACTCCTAGATAGCTAGGAATTTGTGCAGAGGAACACACATATCTAGGAAGTCTTCTTGGAATTTCTTACCATTGTATACTGAATACTACTATAACAGCTGGCATTTATTAAGCATTTTAAATAAACCAAACATTGTGATAAGAGCTTTCCATATCCCATCTGTTCTCCACCATAACTTTGGTAGGTGGGTGTCACTTTCATTGAGCACATTTTAGAGGAGGAAACTGAGACCCAGAGGGTCAAGTACCTTACTTACTTAAGTACACACCATTGGTGAGTAGCAAGCCAGATTTAGACAGTGAGATTCCAGAGTCTTTGCTCTACTGCCTCACTGCTGAAAATGTGATCCACAGAGCAGCAGTGTGGGACTCACCTGGGAGAAATAGTATTTGTATTTGAAGATCTTTTCCTTAATGAATATGAAAGCACTTAGAAAACCATAAAGCATTATCAAAGGGAAGGTATTAGAAATGCCTTTCAGCCACGGAAATTGGATTTAAGACTGTGACCCTTTCTTGGATTATGTCTTGCATATTTGAATCTCAGCACAGAACTGAATGGGCCCAGATGCTCTTGAGCAAAGCTCTAGAGCAGGTGTTGGCAAACCTCTTATACAAAGGACCAGGAAGTAAATATTTTAGGCTTTGTAGGCCATATGGTCTCTGTCATTTTATGACATAGGAGAACACATAAATTAATAAGTGTGACTGTGTTCTAATAAAACTTTATTTATAAAAATAAGTGGTGAGCCAAATTTGGCCCTCAGGCTACGGTTTTCCATCCCAATTCCACAGCACCAGATATTCCCTCTCAAAGAGGGGTTGTGGAAGGGAAGGCATGAAAATATGCTTCACTCTGAATGGACATTCTAGTTGTCACCTGGAGGCAGGACATTCTAATGAATGCAAAATGGTTTGGATTTCGAAGGCCTGGAATGAACATAAGAAGTACTAGAAGTGTGAAGAAGAGTAACAGACCACTTATGGCTGGGAAAACTTTTTCTCCTTCATGTCAAACTCTTATTAGATGGGCTCTGTAGAATACAAAGGAAGGTTAACTAACATCCATCAATTCTGTTTTGTTTGTTCATCCTTACTGAATGACTATTATATGCCAGGTAGTATAAATAAATACAGAATAAAGTAAGCAATGTATTTGTTTTCAAAAAGGAAACCCACTGGGGAAGGAAGATGTAAATAAGCAGCCCAAGCCAATGTGGTGTGTGTTAAAAAGGAGAAAGCCAAGGAGCACCATATATAACCATAGGAGGAGGAGGGCACCATATATAACCAGAGGAAGAGTATTAGAAGCAGCTATAAAGGAGAAGGTGAGCTTCTGTTGACACTTGAAGGCTTGGAGGATGCAAAGCCAACTGGTTGAAGAGGGGACAGAGTAAAAATGTACAAAGGCTACAGGTGGGAAGGGGCATGGGAGCTTAAAGCAATGTGATTGCAGAATCAGAGATTTTGAGTCTGAGAAGGAAATGCAGGTAAATGGGGTATGAGAGAATCTGGGACCAGATTGTCAAAACCCTTTTTAGCCTCTAAAGAAGGGGGGCCAATTCTTAGGGAAATTCTCTTGTTGGTAAAGTAAGAATAATCAGATCTAGCCATAAGTGCTAGGAAGCATCACAGGAGACCCTCCATATGCCATCCTTGACAAGGAATATTATGTCATTCTCCCTGATCTTCCTTCCCTCCTCCTAGGAGCCCTTTCCCTTCCACCTCATGGTTTCCCTCTTCTGCCCATCTCTCCCCAAGAATCCCTACTTGGCCTCTACTCTTCTTACTCTATGCACTCTTTCTGTGTGCTCTCATCTCTGCCATGGCTTTGATCACAGTTCCTACAGACTAATGTTCCAAACCCTTACCTCTTGCCCTGATCTCTCCCCTATGTTCCACTCTTAATATCTTTACTAGTCTGGTTTACAGACACTAAAAGTCAGCAAGTTCAAAGCTGAACTCATCACCTTTCTTCTAAACCTGACCCTCTTCTGTGTTGAATATTGCAATGAATGGCAACAGTGCCCACCTAGTTACTCAGCCCGAAACGTGGCTATTCTCTTGAACTCTCACCACTGTCATTTCAGCATTTGCTAAGCTTTATCAGTTCTGCCTTGTAATTCTTTCTAATAATACCCCTTTCTATCTGACCCTTGTTACTAGCTTAGTTCAGGACACCAGCTCTATCTTGGGTGACTTCCAGAGTGTCCTGACACTGGCCTCTCCTCTATATTGCCACCCCTTGGTCCATTCTTTACTGAAACCTTAGTAAAATGTTTCTAGATTTTTAAAAGAGAAATCCAGACATTATTTCTCCTTGGGTTAAAAGGCTTCAGTGTACTCCCATTGCCCTAAGAATCAGCCCCCCTCCTTCAGAGGCCAAAAGGTTTTTGACAATCTGGGGAAAAGCAAGTTGACTAGGTTTTCAGTACCAATAGGTTTGGGAGGCAGGATTGAATGAATTATACACATGTGAGGTATCTTTTTATTTATTTATCTATTTATTTTTAAGCCTATGCACTTTTAATCCACACATTTCAATAATAAAATGAACATTTATTTAGTATGTACTGTATTCTATACACTGTTATAAACATTTTAAATATATTTATTTATTTAACTCTCACAATGATTCAGTGATATCCAGTACCAATAATCTAGTACCATTATTATCCTCATTTAAAAAAAAAAAACTTGCCCAAGATTACATGACTAGAAATGACAGAGCTGGATATTAAACATAAGAAATTTGTGTTCCTTTGTGTATATATACCACATCTTCTTGATTCATTCGAATACTGTTTTTCTGAAAATAAATAAATTGGAAAAAAAAAAAAAGAAATTTGTGTTCCTAATCGCTGCACTATACAACTTGAATTTGAATTTGAAACCTTTGAAACCTTTTCTTCAGTAGAGGCTAGTAAAGTGACTATCATGTAACAGGCATTATGTTCCATGTCGTGATTCAAAAATGCACTAAAACATTATGGTTCCTAACCAAATGGATCTTACAGCTCAATACCTCCTCAGTCTTATCTAGAAAAGACACACAACAGAGAGACAAGAGTTTGGTGACAGAATGTGCAGGCATTTGAATTGGGGACCCGTTAAGAGAAACACAGCTCTTATTGAACACCTTGGGGTAGACTACTGTTCTAGACCTGAGATGAGCTCTAACAAGCAAACTAGTTTAAGGGCATAGTCCTGCATATTTCAGGCTTGCCTTGACCTGAATTTGTCACCCCTTGTGTTTTCCTGTGAAAGGTATTTTTGTGATGGTTAATTTGCTGTTCCTTAGACAGCCTGCATCTTTTTTAAATCATAGAGCTTTTTTTTTAGTCTCCTTTTTGTGATGGGAGTAGACTGAGACATTTAAAACTTAGAGGGTTGAGGTTTATGAAATTGTAGCATTCATCCAGCACTGGATGATAGGAAGGATACTGATAACTCTGGAGCCAGGAAAGAGAAACAATATGTCTACTTCAGGTAGGAAGGACTCTTGGGTGACATCATGACATAGTGGGAGCTTCCTAAAAGAAAAATGGTAAGACCCTTTTGGTCCCCTTTATCTCTTGATAATATCTCCCTTCCTAATGCTTACTGTGGGTTTTGATTGTTATGGAAATGAGGAAGGTCAGAATTAGGAGGGATGTACATTAGATGATTCATCATGGAGAAATAGTTGACTTATAAAATAAAAGAGAATTATTCTCCTGTTTAAAAGCCAAGGGTAAGCTATTTCATTGCCTTCAGGGATTGCCAGGTTGACTTGCCAATGAAGTCTCCTGAGACCCTATAAGGTTCTTTGTTCTCACAGTATTATCTGAGATTCTAGGGAGTCTACAATATTCTGAGGGTGGTTTGGGAAGGCTTCATTCTATAGATACCAGCTTGGTGTCATACGTAGGGTTTACATGACATTTAAAGTTGGTTCTAAAATGGCTGTATTTACTGTTTGAGGTATCCTTTAGGGACCAGACTGGTTCTACTTATTGAGGATATTGTAGGTAGGTCTAAAATACCTGCGTTTTGACCTATTCTTTTGCACTTAGGCTAGCTGCCTGTTTAACCACACTATACTGCCATGTGGAGGCTTTTCAACAAATGTATTTGTCTCATGTCTCTGCTGTCAGGATAATGTTGTATACATCAAAAATCAAGAAAAAGTACCTCCTGATACTGCTAACTGAGGCCTGATAGTCCATCAGTGCTCCTTCCATCTATCCACCCATTCTGGTCATGCAAGAAACACTGGCTAAGCATTTACCTTACCAAGTCTTACCTTGCAGGCAAGGAGATCAATCAGACACACCTTCAAACTGCTAAGACTATTAGAGAAGACAGAGAGGAAAGCAATAATTTCAATACAGCATGATATAATATAATGATTGTATCTCAAAAAAAATAGATTGAGCTTCCACTTCATATTCTATTCAGAGAGATCATCTCAATTATGAGAGAGAAAGAGCACTGTGAGAAAAGTAGCCAGGTGAAGCCTCTGTCTATGTCTCTACAAGGTAGAAAGGAATCCTTTATTATTAGAACTTTACATTTCATAGAGCAGGGGCTTGATTTGCCTTTGTAAGAAAAGATCATACAGGGGAAAGGCTGGAAAGCTGAATCTCAAGGAGTCCTGAGGGAATTTGTGAAAGTGAGAGTGGATACAATATTTTAAGGCTACCAGAGTAAGCATGACAGCTTTCCCCACTTCCTCCTTCACTTACTTGGGTATTTACTTTCTTATTCATATGGACAAATTTTAGCTTTTCTGAATAACCACATGAGGTGCATAAATATGATTTTTGCTTTGTCAAGGAAAGATAATTCAGGATGCTAGAGAGCAAGATCACAGAATAGAAATCCTCAGACCATCCTTCTTTCATGAAGATTCTGATCCAACAACACACAAACCAATTCCCTTTGTGAG
Organism: Neogale vison; assembly: GCF_020171115.1. Taxonomy (NCBI): domain Eukaryota; kingdom Metazoa; phylum Chordata; class Mammalia; order Carnivora; family Mustelidae; genus Neogale; species Neogale vison. Next base: position 123,951,024 of record NC_058096.1, read on the forward strand.
AAAACCAGAAACCAGTTACAAGGATATTATACTCCAAATGAATGCAAAACCAGCTGTTATAACTATAAGATGTTCTATGTATGTTCCATTGTAATCACAAAGGGAATATCTATGGAAGATATACAGAAGAAAATTAGAAAGGAATCAAAGCATATCCCTATCAAAAAAATAAAAATAATGTAAGACAGACAGAAAGTAATGAACAAATGTCAACAGTAAGTCCTTCCCTATCAGTAGTTACATTAAATGTAAATGGTTTAAACTCCCTAACCAAAAGACATGGAATGGCTGAATAGGTGAAAGAAAGGAAGGAAAGAGGAAAGGAAAGGAAAGCAAGAAAAAAGGAAAAAAGGAAGGAAGGAAGTGAAAACCAAGATCCAACTATAAGCTGTCTACAAGAATCTAACTTTAGATGTTAGAACTAATAGAGGTGAAAAATGAAAGGATGGAAAAATATATTCCATGCAAACGTCATCCAAAAGAGAGCAGGGATGGTCATACTTATGTCAGGTAATATAAATTTTAAGTCAAAACTGTCACAGGGGATAAAGAAAAACATTATATAACAATAAAAGGGGAAATTCATCAGGAAGGTACAATAATTATAAATATATACAAACCCAATGGCAATGTACCCAAATAGATGATGCAAACATTCACAGAATTGAAGGAAGAAACAGCAGTACAAGAACAGAAGACTTCAATACTCCACTTTCAATAATGGATAGAACATCCAGACAGAAGATCAATAAACAGTGGACTTGAAGAATACTATAGACCAAACAAACCTGACATGCCACCAAACAGCAGCAGAATGCATATTCTTCAAGTGCACACAGAACATTCTATAGGATAGATCATGTGCTAGATCACAAGAAAGTCTTAAATTTAAGAGAACTGAAACATCAATTATGTTTTCTGAAACCAAAAACATAAGTTAGAAATCAATAGAGGAAGACTGCAAAATTCAAAAATATGTGGAAATTAAATAACACACACTTGAACAACCAATGGGTCAAAGATGAAATCAAAAGGAAAATTAGATAACATCCTGAAACAAATGAAAATAAAAACACAACATATGAAAACTTACAGGATGCAGCAAAAGCAATATTAACAGTCAAGTCTGTAATGGTAAACACTTACATCAAATAAGGAGAAAGATCTCAAATAAACAACATAAATTTGAACTTCAGTGAACTAGAAAAAGAAGAGAAAGAAACTAAGTTCATGGTTAGGATAAAGAAAGAAATAATATTAAAAATAGAGCTACCAATGGCCATAGTCGCCAAACTATGGAAAGAACCAAGATGCCCTTCAACGGATGAATGGATAAGGAAGATGTGGTCCATATACACTATGGAGTATTATGCCTCCATCAGAAAGGATGAATACCCAACTTTTGTAGCAACATGGACGGGACTGGAAGAGATTATGCTGAGTGAAATAATTCAAGCAGAGAGAGTCAATTATCATATGGTTTCACTTATTTGTGGAGCATAACAAATAGCATGGAGGACAAGGGGCGTTAGAGAGGAGTAGGGAATTTGGGTAAATTGGAAGGGGAGGTGAACCATGAGAGACTATGGACTCTGAAAAACAGTCTGAGGGGTTTGAAGTGGCGGGGGGTGTGGGAGGTTGGGGTACCAGGTGGTGGGTATTATAGAGGGCACGGCTTGCATGGAGCACGGGGTGTGGTGAAAAAAATAATGAATACTGTTTTTCTGAAAATAAATAAATTGGAAAAAATAAAAAATAAAAAAACAAAATTAAAAAAAAAATAGAGCTACCCTATGACCCAGCAATTGCACTACTGGGTATTTATCCCAAAGATACAGATGTAGTGAAAAGAAGGGCCATATGCACCCCAGTGTTCATAGCAGCAATGTCCACAATAGCCAAACTGCAGAAGGAGCCAAGATGCCCTTCAACAGACAAATGGATAAAGAAAATGTGGTCCATGCGTACAATGGAATAGTACTCAACCTTCAGAAAGCATGAAAACTCAGCTTTTGCATCAACATGGATGGAACTGGAGGTGATTATGCTAAGTGAAATAAATCAAGCAGAGAAAGACAATTATCATATAGTTTCACTTATATATAGAACAAAAGGAATTGCATGGAGTACATTAGGAGAAGGAAGGGAAAAATGAAGGGGGGTGGGAACCGGAGGGGGAAATGAACCGTGAGGGACTGTGGAATCCTGAAAAACAAATCGAGGGTTTTAGAGAGGAGAGGAGTGGGGGGGTTGGGTTAACCTGGTGATGAGGTATTAAGGAGGGCATGTATTGCATGGAGCACTAGGCATTATATGCAAACAATGAATTATGAAACACTACATCAAAAACTAATGATGTTTTGTATGGTGACTAACATAATAAAATTTGAAAAATAGGTAAAAGGACTAGAATAGACATTTCTTCAAAGAAGACAAATGGTCAACAAGTATATGAAAATTTGTTCAATATCACTAGTCATAAGGGAAAGTAAAACCACCATGAGTTATCAGTTTATGCCTGTTAGGATAGCAACTATCAAAAAAAAAAAGCCATATAAAAAAAAAGAGTAAAACAGAAGATAACAAATGTTGGAAAGGATGTGGAGAAACCAGAACACTGTGTAATATTGTTGGTCCACTGTGGTCTCCAGGATTGTATAGTTGGGTCCTGTCCTCCATCTGTTCTCTGTTAGGGCTACTGCTTACATTTCCAGTATATTTTTTCCAACAGCTTATTATGAAAATTTTTATGCATGGAGAAGAGGTGAAAGAATTGTACAATGAATATCCACATCAATATATACAATACCTAATTATAAAATGAACCCAGTTTATCATGTATCTAAATATATATCTAGTCATAATATCTCATTTTTCAATATGCTTTTTAAATTACATTTTTTATTTTGAGATAATTATAGACTCACATGCAGCTATAAGAAATCATGCAGAGAAAGCCTAGTACACTTTGCTAGGTTTATCCCAGTAATAATATCTTGCAAAGCTATAGTACAACATCACAACGAAAATATTGCTGTGGATGCAGTCAAGATACAGATTCTGTCACCACAAGGATCCTCCACCTTACCTTTTATACCCACACCAACTATCCTCCTTTTACCCCCTCCTTAACCCCTGCCAACCACTGAGCTGTTCAATAATTTCAATTATTGATTTCATTATTTCATTTCAATAATTTTATATTTCAAAAATGTTACATGAATGGAATGATGCATTTGTAGCCTTTTGGGATTGGCTTTTTTCACTCAGCATCATTCTCTGGTGATTCAGGTTGTTGTGTGTATCAACAGTTCATTCCCAATGCGTTTTCAAAGGCACTTTCACACCTCAGGGAAGTTCCTCATGAGCTTGTGTCAGCATCACTCAAAAAAATCCCCAGCAATGTTAGAGAAGGAAATACACTCTTTGGAGTCTTTTCTTTTAAAAAAAAAACACCAACTTATGGAGGTTTTGGCATTTTGCAGTATTGGCCACAAATATTTTGAAAAGTTTCCAATGTGAATTTTGTAAGTGTGAATTTGGGAAGGGAATAAAAATGTCAGTGGCCATATTCATCTTGCATAAAATATTTGAACTTTATGCTGCACTAAAACAATAAATTGTCTCTGTAATAAGACATGGGCAATTAAACAAGCAAGAGAAACAATTCATGTAGCTTGAGTGGAATGGAAGCCTTGCAATTGAAGTAATGTAATCACACCCTAGGAGCCCAAGGAGGGGGTGTATGCCCAGGAGAGGTGACTGGTTTATGCTTCTTTATATAATGGATAAGGGAAGTGTAATTTAATTTGCAAACAGCAATCTTTAGAAATCAATTAGGAGTTTATTCCAAAGAGGACAAACACCAGTTAAAGATTTATGGACTTCTCCATAGAGGAGGGAGATTTAGCATTTAAGCACTTATGCTCTGCCTTCCTCACCTCTGCAGAAGTGACTCCCAGAGTGGAAGGAATGTGGGGACCCACAAGGAAAGGAGTCCCATGGAGGGGCTGCAATAGAGAGCTCTGTAGTGGGGGATGTGAGCCCTCCAGAGCTGGGAGGCTGCTGACTAGGATGGCTGGGCTGATGCTCCTTCAGGAGTTGATACTGAATCCAACACAGGCAAATCCACATGGGGCAGACCACAATGGCTGGGCAGCACTGGCTAGTAGAAAGAGCATTACGTCTCTGAGAGAAGGAAAGGGAAGAGAAGGGAAGCCATTGCTTGGCTGTTTGGTGGAAATACAGACCCTGGTACTTCTCACTATAGTGTGTACTTGCTTGCTTGTACTTGCAGGAATGGGTATGGGACAGGGATGGGATGAAGTCCTTGTAAGGGATCAAGTTATCATGAAGGCTTCCAAACAAGAAATTAGGAGTATTTATTTTAACACAGCAGACAGGTCCAGGAGAGAGCATCTCAACTTCTCGATATTCACAGCGTGTCTATGAGACACTTCTACCCAGCACTATGGCAGACCCACCTAGGAAAGCGGATGTTGATAAGGTAGAAAGCCAGGTGCAAAAAGGCATTTTGAAGATCCCTCTTTGGAAAAGGGAAGTGAATCTCTCAGAAAGTTCACCTACTCTTCAAGGGTCTCATTCAGCTTTGCCCAAGTTCCAGCACAGGCTCCACAACCATAAGAGGCTAGCCTAGGTACTGGGAGCAGAATGCTTTGCACAGCGCCCCTCAACCTCAACATAGTCAGGCATGACCCTGCCTTACGGAAAAGCAGTCACTGGTTTTTGTTTTTTGTTTTTTTGTTTTGTTTTTGTTTTTGTTTTTAATGGATAAGGGATTGTTCAGATGCCTGAGCAGCGTAAATGAATTAAATGATTGTTATGATTAGGGATTGTGCTGTAAGCACACTCTAATTGCTAACTACTGCTTCATCCTGTTGATTTCTCCATATGCCTTGTGTTTGACAAAAGATGGAGACTTGCTGTGAGCTCTGGGTAAGACATCAGCTCTGGCACAGGCAGACAAGGCCTGAGTGAGCAGGACATTTCTTAGCCAACACGACTCCAGCTCAGCATAGGACAGTGGTTAAGAAGGCAGATATTCAAGCCAGATTGCCTGGGTCTGATTCTTAACTCTGCCATTTACTGAGTGTGTCTGCTTTGAGCAAGTTATTTTACTTCTTTGGGCCTGAGATTTCCCATCTCTGAAGTAGGAACAAAAATGATAGCATCTACCTCTTAAGATTATGGCAAGAACTAAGAACAGCTGTAAGGTCTGGTATGAGCGTCACCTGCCAATCTGGTTATTCCATGTGTATATTTCCTTAACCAAAATTTTTGAGGCCAGCTGAGTTGCAGAACTCAGGCTTTGTTAGCATTTAGGAAGGTAACATGGCACACACCGTTTATATTATGTGTCATTCCACACAGGATTAAGGGCAATGCCTCCCTATCAAACATGCTAATATTTATGTAGCTAAATATAGAAACATTCATACTAAGTGAGATAAATAAATATGATAAATACCTATCATTTTAGTCAAATGATTTACCCAGTGAGTTTTGACATCAAACTTATGAAAAGACTTTCAGGTTTCAGAGATTTTTAAAATTTGGGGTAAGGGTGTTTTGACCTGACTGGTACCCTTGCAATGGTTTGCTGTGTCAACATTGGAATGGATGCTGTCATTACTCAGCTCCCTCAGCCTTGTTCCTGACTCACTGTGGAGTTCTGTTCCAACAACAGAAGTTTCCTGCTTAGACCCTGTCCATGAACTGCCAGGGCTGTTCTGGGCTGAGCCTGGGAATGGTGAGATGATCTGCAGTGGTCAGGGCCTCCAGCTATGTCAGGGGCCTGGTGCCCAGTGGCTAACGCCCAGGGCCTGGCCAGGTCTCCTTGCTGGTTTCTGATCCTGTGTTCACAGTGCCACGTCCCGCTCCTAGCCTGGACTCCTGATAGATCCCGGTTTAGAGCTGGTCTCCTGGATAGTGCTCTTCCTTTAAGTGATGTGGGCAGCCTGATGTAGTCATGGGCCAGTATGGGAAACCGTGAAAAATGGGTCAAAAAGCACCTTCTCTCTTGAGGTTCTGAAGTACACAGAATCACCAGCAACTGAATGAGGGCTGCGTGAGATTCAAATTTATCCACTCATTCCCTTGCTCACAGTAAACATTTACTGTGGTCCTACTCTGTGCCAGGGCCCACATCAGGCCCTGCATGTCCAGGAGTCCACAGAGTCACAAAGATATACAGCTAATAGTGAGAGAGTATTTGGAAATTGGGCCAAGCACTGTGCTTTGCACTTGACCAGACTGGCAGACTAGAGTCCTCCTTCCGTCCCATCCTGGGCCAATGGAGTCTGACACTCTAAGTCTAGCACTTAAAGTCCTAGAGTTCTAGCACTTAAAGTCTGAGAAATAATCCCCGTGAGATTCTCCATGCTCCATGAAAGAGCATTTATCCTCAGTCCGTAAGAGCATTAAGCTAGGTGCTAGTTCTAAAGTTAGCCAGAATGGAAGCAGCAGCTCACCAGTCAACAACTGCTCCCCCAAACTACATGAAGGTACCACCAAGGTGTGGTAGTTTTTGCTGTGGGAGACTGGCTGGACCATCCATGCCATGTTCAGGACCACTTACTTAGTAATCCTCTTGCCTAGGGAGGCCTGGGGTCATTGAGCCAGGATTTGTGGTGAATAGAGGCAGGAAGGCAGGCTTCTGTCCTGGGCTGCTCTGTGAATATCGGTGCTTGGTGCCCACCCAGTGATTTGTCATCTCCTTCTGAGCACAGTCCTGTCTTACCAGACATTTTCTGATTTCTAAGTTCTGAGAAGGAAGAAGAACAGGGGCAAGTCCATGGAGGACACTGAAGACCTCAAAATTTTGTGATTAAAATGACCACAAGAATGGCCTCATTTTGGAGCCCAGCCCTATATGAGACATTCTCTGATGCCATTCCATTTATTCTATACTTCTCAACTTTATGCTATTTTTCCATATTATACATCAGGAAAATGAGAAATAGGGAGTTAAAGTACTGAATGTTGTGGCCTAGGCTATGGGCTAGATCTTTCAAAAGTCCAAGCTTTGGGGCGCCTGGGTGGCTCAGTTGGTTGGACAACTGCCTTCGGCTCAGGTCATGATCCTGGAGTCCCGGGATCGAGTCCCATATCAGGCTCCCAGCTCCTCGAGGAGTCTGCTTCTCCCTCTGACTTTCTCCTCGCTCATGTTCTCTCTCATTGTCTCTCTCTTAAATAAATAAATAAAATCTTTAAAAAAAAAAAAAAGTCTAAGCTTTGGCAAGGAAAGATAGAAAGGTACCCCTATACTCTGGGCCCCATACTACTGAAGGTGATACATACTGTTGAGAGCCTAGAGATATAAGAGGTATTTTACTAATAAAGTGCTTCCCAAGCCAGAAGCACAAATCTGGCTGAGGGCTTTTCTCATGAAAAGAAAGAATCAGCCTGAAGACATAGCCCTGCCCATTCAAGAAACAACCAGGGGAGAGGGGGTGCCCCTCCATGTTCTGTCCAGGGCCTGTGGATGGTTAGCTCTTAGAGTGAAGATGGACATGACAGAATTTCAAAATGAATAAAAACATTAAAATTGTGAGTTGCCTAACTTTTTCTCCTAACCCTGGTCTTGGATATGCAGTGGTCTAGCTATATTCTTGACTTTATGCCTTGCTGGTCTTCTGGTTTTCACACCAGCCTTGGTGTATTTAGGTAACATGTGAGATAGTCTCTTGGTGTTGGATCAGCTCTGGGGTACAGATAAATTGTAGTTTTGGGAGCTGCATGCCAGGGTCCCAATCGTGGCCACCCTGTGAGCCTGCTAGGTCTTCTGATGGAATTGAAATGCGACCCTCCAGGGCTCCAAATCTAGCCTGTCCTCCTGCCTCCTAGAATTCTGTCTTAAGCATTTGCCCCACATTCTGATGAGACATTCATCCTGCAGACATACCTGAGGAGCATGTGAAGTGATAATTGAAAATTAAAGTCATGGGGAAAGACTTGAGGACAGCAATCACGAGTTGAAATTTATTATCCTCCTGAGTATCTGTCATGTTTCCATTCCATAAGAGCTCTCAAATAATATTATTAATTCAATCTTTGAATAATATAAAACATTTTTTTTTCAGCAAGTGGTAAAGGTCCAGCCACTACAGAGGTACAAGAAAGAACAAGGCTTGGACCATGATTTCTGCTTTGACTCGCTGTTCACTTTGAAGTCAGACCCAGTAAGGTCATATGAGTCCAGAGCCTGGCTAACTCACCTGTCCTCTGCACTCCACCAGCTCTCAACCCTGTCTCCTCATAGCCACAAACCCAAGATCCCACAGAGCCAGTGCCTTAGTTTACCTTCTGTCCTTTCTGGGCCCAGATAAGAGTATCGAGCTCACCAGTTGGCTGTGAGGATCTAAGGCCAAGTACAGGTACAAGTTCTGAGCACATAGTCCTGGACATGTGCAGAGGCATCTGTAAATTTTACCCTCCTTCTTTCTTTGGATGGAAATTGCCCTGCCTCAGTCACCAGTCAGCAGAAATGGTATTCGCTCGTGTGTTCTTTCTTTTCTCCAAGTTCTTGGGCTTTGGTTTTGGATTTTCAAGTCAAAAGCATTATGGAAGCAGGTGCCAACTCTGCTCATGTATCTTTGGTATTGGGCACTAAAAACATTCCTACCAAGTTGAATGGAAATGGCTTTTGGTGAATTTGCCTCTGAATGCACCCAGAATCTTCTCCATGAGTTTGGGGGTTAATAGTAATGGACATGGATAGGATGCTTGCTATGCTGCTCAGGTGAGGAGGCCTGGTTCCAAAGCTAAAAACATTTAGGCCAATTTAAGGCTAAAAATGGAAACTCTATAAACTCACCATGGAACTCAGATGGGAAGACAAGAAGCCAAATTCCACATCGTAGACCTAATAATATCTACAATTCTGTTCTCCCGGGGTACTTTCACTCCCTGCCTCTGCCAGTGTTACAGTTTAGTGACCAAATACATCATAATACTGATGTGCAGAGTATTAGGAGTATAATGAGATGGCACCTGGATGGGGCGGGGGCAACCTCTGCCAGGTGTGCTGTGGGCAAACTAGCTTGTGGGCCTTTGAGGAGTCCAGCAGCAGGTGAGACAGCCCAGTCTATTTCTTGAAGTTGAACTGATGCATAGATTGTTCTCATCCGGATGTTTTCCTAGCTACAGGGAACCATGAGAGGCAGGACAGCACAGCAGATCAGAGTACAGCATCCAGAGCCCCACTGCCTAGGTCTGAAGTCACTTATAGATGCTGATAATATAACGTAAACCCTCTTGTCTTCCATTCCCCCATCTATAGAATGAGGACAAAAATGATACCCACTGACCCTGGGCATGGAGAGACCAAATGTGGCCAACGTGTGGAGCAAAGAAAAAGCCCCAGATTAACAGTAGATATGACAGGGACAACATCATTCTTTGGAGACATTCCTGTATCCCACTACCAGACAAAGCATATCCCAGGGTCAGCTAGGAAGCTTGAAGGAAGCCAGGCTACCAAGAGGTGCTACCATTTTACCAAAAGGTTGTGCAAGAGATCCAGCTATCCCTGAGGTCAGAGCTGAATCTGTTGGACACTCCTGATGGGCTGGGTACAGCTCTTCCATCCTGGTACCACAGGTGTCTCTGCCCCTGTATTTACCAGCCTCTAAGACACCAAGATAGGGTTTTCTCTGAACAAGGAGGGAGCACAACCATAAAACATTAAAAAATACATCAAGAGAAAGGATTTTGGAAGCAAGATTACTCCTAGATAAAATGCCACCTTGTTTTCTTAAGGAGCTTTGAATTCTCTGAATTAAGGAACTGTGGTTTGAAAGGTTACCTGTGGGAAATATGGAGTTTTTAAAGCTCTGGGCTTTAATTAAAACTCACTCACGTGCAAATAATGTGTAAGCCCAGAGGTCCCCTGCATGTTCTCCAGAAAGACAGGCCAGAAAAGGTCCCTGATGAGATGAGGAACTCTGAAGTCCTCAGCCCTGCATGCAAGCACCCTCTACTCCTATCCCTATTCCCATTCCCATTTTTAAGGAAAGGCTGTATACCCTACTCTTCAGACATAAATACACCCAGGCACCTTCATATCCATCATCCCTACAACTCACACATGGGACAGAACATGGTTGGAAGTGACACACATGTGGTATTAAAATAAGTCCCCAATTATCTAAACAACAACATCACACAGGTTCATGTGCCACCTGGAACAGTCTTACATGTGAACCAACCACTGCCAAATGGCATTGCCTGCTCCATCCAGGTGGGGTCCCCTCTATTTCCACTCTACCACCTCTGCTCATGTTGTTCACTGTGATGCTTCTAACAGTTGTACCATTCAATCCTGCCCCACATGACCATGTTTGTGAAGACTGTTTCTATACCCTTGTCTCCCTAGAAACTCCACATAATCCATTATTAGAAGCAAATGAAGGTCATCATTTCCTTCAATGGATCACACCCCAAACATTACCTTTACTCCACATTTCATGAGACTTTAGTTATTTTCTAAAGCAGCTGCCTGCTTTAAGAGGTGTCTGGGGTGGGCTGCCTGGGTGGCTCAGTGGGTTAAAACCTCTGTCTTCAGCTCAGGTCGTGATCCCAGGGTCCTGGGATCCAGCCCTGCATAGAACTCTCTGCTCAGCAGGGAGTCTGCTTCCCTTCCTCTCTCTGCCTGCCTCTCTGCCTACCTGTGACCTCTGTCTGTCAAATAAATAAATAAAATCTTGGAAAAAAAAAAAAAAGAAGTGTCTGGGGAGAAGATTCTCTGAGCTGTATTTAGGTCCAAAGACATGCTAGGTTGACCTACTCAGTGTTTTAAAAGTAACTAGTTGTTGATATGTAAAATTTAGGGTTTGGGTTTTTTTGTTTTTTTTTTTTTTTTTTTCATCAGTTCAGGTTCTTCTCCAAAAAAAAAAAAAAAGAATTGGAATATCTAGCAATATCAGTCGATATCCAAAGAAGGCAGCAATAGGTTGGGTCCTGCTTTCAGGGAGGAGGGGCAGATCAGCCCCCTGCAGCTCAGCATAATCCCAGCACCAGCCTGTATTACACACTGCTTTCACTTCCTGCTTGGCCCTGGGATGTGTCTTTCCAAACCAGGAAGTAAGAAAAAATCAGTGAGCAAAGACTTTACGAGCACCTGGCTTGCTGCAAGAGCACAACCCCAGATCCCTCACAGTTTCGCCAGTAAGGGGTTGTGTGAGGTGGCATCTTTGCTTAAATAGCATGGAGATTAATACAGGCAAAACGGAGCAAATGCAGGGACTCTCTCAAATGCTGGAATGTCTCCATTAGTAGGGGTAGCCATTTTTCTAACAAGAACTAGGGAAATTTTGCTAACAGGAGTTTAATAATATAAAACATGGTGTTTTTTAAAAATGATAATTGCTACATTTTCTTATCAACATTCTGGTTTTGCTTTTACTTCTTGAGTTCCAGCCTCTTGATGAATTTTTTGATTATGCTCATATTCCTATTCCTGGTCATCCTTCCACTGGGGCAGCTAGAAAATGGATTAGTTCCTGTATGCTGAGTCACTGATGAAGGTTTCAGGGAGGGTCTGGTTCATTCCAGGGCTAATGTGCTCCTGAGCTGAAGCCGAGCATGGCTTGGCTTCTTACTTCTTTTTTGCTGTAGAGAACTTTTAAAATTTAAAACCATAATTTCCAAGCTTTCTCTGCACTTGACATTTCTTACATAGTTTCATTTTCTAGTCCACCAACAATGCTCTGGCATTCTAAGGTAAATATGGCCTTTTCTGCTCTAGAAGCAGCTGACAGAAAAACCAAAGTTGAGGGAAGGCTATTAGAAGAAATGGGTCGTGTGCTACAAGTCCTCAGACCACAACTTTCTCTCAAGACACCAACCATTTCTATTTTTCACGCAGCTTGAAAAGGTGTAGAAAATGCCATAATTATATTGATGAGCAAGGCTTTTTTTGCATTTTCTTATTTCCTATTTTTGTCATGTACAAAGTAATTAACTAACTTCAATTTTTTTAATTAAAATAATTTTTATGGTGATCACTGAATGATGATCAGTTTCTCCTGGATCTCAGAAAACCACAGAGGAGGTGCCACTGTGGGCGGAATGAGGATCTTGGGGCAGTTCTTGGGGCAGGTTACGACTCTACTCCATGGACAGTCATCCTGGGGCAAAGATGCTTTATCACTTTGTCAAATTCTTCTTTATAGGAGAACACATCCCCAGCCTTGACCCACAATTGCTGCTGGAAGCAAAAAAGAAGAACCATGCCTTTAAAATAACCTCTGCTCTGAGGTTGTAAAAGCCACACTGGATGAAGCAACAGACCCCTGGCTACCGCTAGATCCAGCGCCCCATTGATCTGAAGTCAGCCAACCTCAGCCTGTGCATTCTTCCCTTCGCTATAATATGCAGTTAAGAAATCGTGCCCTGATGAACCATGAGAGACTATGGACTCTGAAAAACAATCTGAGGGGTTTGAAGTGGCAGGGGGGTGGGAGGTTGGGGTACCAGGTGGTGGGTATTATAGAGGGCACAGCTTGCATGGAGCACTGGGTGTGGTGAAAAAATAATGAGTACTGTTTTTCTGAAAATAAATAAATTGGAAAAAAAAAAAAAAAAAGAAATCGTGCCCTGGAATCAAACTGTTGGGATTCAAATCCTGGCTTGACCATTTGTGAGCATTGTGACCTTGGGCAAGTTATTTAACTTCTCTGGACCATAATTTCTCATCTGTAAAATGTGTCTAACGATAGTACCTCTTACATTTTTTTTTTAAAGATTTTATTTATTTATTTGACAGACAGAGACCACAAGTAGGCAGAGTGGCAGGCAGAGAGAGAGGAGGAAACAGGCTCTCTGCTGAGCAGAGAGCCCAATGCAGGGCTCGATCCCATGACCCGAGCCAAAGGCAGAGGCTTTAACCCACTGAGCCACCCAGGCACCATTCTTGCATGGGTTTTTGTAAGGATTAAGTGACTTAGACCATAGAAAGCCTTTATAATAGAACCCCGCACAGGGTAAATTCTTACATGTGTCAAATTATCTATGGAACGTTGTTTCACTGCCCTGTCACTTGGTATCCCAGACGTTCTTATATGCTCTTGAATTCATTGTCTGGGCATATGGCTCCCGGCTTCACTCCCATTACCAACAGAATCTTGTGTCTGCCTGGAACTTTGAAGTTTACAAAATGCTTTTACACTTAAATCTCACATCATCTTCATATCAGCCCTAGGTATTCTCCCTACTCTGCCTGAATTTTGGGGGGAACTTAGTGCCATTTTTTTCTCCTCTGTGCTTTCCCCTGGATCACAGCCCTAGAACTCTGGGAACTAGATTTCCTGAAATTCTAACCAGTGGTTGATAGATTTTTCTACCTTTGTGGGAGTAATAGCAGAGGAGGAGCAGAGCCCTCACTCTCCTAAGCAGTAATGGGCAGCCAGAGGCTCTTCAGCAGGAGGCAGACAGGATGGAGTGATGCCAGTAGCTTTTGGACATCCTCCTACCAGTCACCCCCACAGGTGCTACAATTCTTGAGTTCCTAAACACTAACGGTGGCTGTCTTTTTCATCCCCTCAGCTTCTCTAAAGACCTGTGTCTTGAATCTCCTTGATAAACATTCCTTTCTGCTGGAAATACCTAGAGTATTTCTTGACCAAACCCAGACCTACTTTATATCAGATAACACACAATGAGTACATACTTTATGTCAAGCACTACATAAAGCACATTTATGTGAATTACTTATTTAATCCTTATTAACGATGCAGTTTGAAAAGTAGCACAATTATCCTGATTTTTCAGATAAGGAAACTGGGGCACAGAGGGGTTAAGTTACTTATGTATGGTTATTACTAGGCTCTACTGACTCTCCTAAGTTACTTAATGTTTACTATGTGCCTGGAATGTTGCTGAGTGTTTCAGTGAAAGACAAGTCTAGGTTTCCCAAAGTAACAGGTAGTTAAAAGGCAAGCACGGATTCCCATCTCTTCCCAACTCCACATCCTGTGTCTCATTCTCTCTGACACATTTTGCATGGAGATAACTACCATGCGGGTAAGGATAGACAGATAAACACTTACAATTAAAGAGCACCTGGCTAAAAACAACTTGTCTGCCTCCTGTTCTAAGTGCTCCTTACATTTTACCAAGGAAACTGTTTTATTTTAAAGAATGATCCTGTGGTGGGTCTTGTCACCTGAGAATGCTATTGCCATACAAAGGTATAAGTAGGGGGGAATAAGGAGAGAAGGACTAAGGTAAAGGAGGAGAAAGGGGATGGCGAAGAGGGTCAAAGAGAACAATAGCAACAAAGACAAGGCAGAGGAGGAGAAGAGGAGGAAGAAGGAAGGCAGAGGATGAGCTTTTTCTGATCAAATCACCAGCAACACGTAAGAACAAGGGAAGAAAAGGGACTCCTTCCATCTCCTATTTCTATCAGGGATCCAGATCTCTGTCACTGCAAGGACTAAGTGCAGTTTCTAAAATAGTCATTCCTCCACGCCAGATCTACATCATAATGCAAAATCCATAAGTGTTAGTTATTTTGGTTGCTTGATAAAAATTTGATACATTCTGATTAATGCACATATAATAAATAGTCTAATTTTATTATGTTGTATAAAGACTTCAAAAATATATGGTAACTGTGCTTTTCCAAAGGGTAAGGAAACAGATAAGGCTTCAGACAGTCAAAGAAAAATTGCTTTCATTAAATTATGCAGTTATTGAATTTCTTCCCCTATGCTGTCCTCTCACTATTTTCAAAGTTGTCTACCACATGAGCAGTCACTTGGGGTGGGAATTTTCCCTCCATCTCTAGAAGGGCTTCTTGAAGATACTATTTAAAGAATTAGGAGAGTCTCTTCTGAAGGCCTGCAAGCGTGAGCATGTGTTAGAAAGAGGTCAGTTGAGCTGGTAAAGGTAGCGCGGAGTCGATCTGCAGAGCATGCAAGCTTTCACTTTTGTCCCAGGACATTCTGAAGTTGAAGAATGTTGAACACCTACTCCATGCTAGGCACCTTTACAAAAACCTTTCATAGTGGGTGGACACACAGTCCTTTAAAAAAAAAATAGATAACGAAACCGAAGCTGGGATAATCTTATCTAAGAGTTAGAATATTCTGTTACATTATACAATTATACTCATTGTTTTTGAGTTTCGATGAGAACCCTAAACCAAGCTGTCAGGATAGTTGACCTTTCCAGACCACTAAATCTTGAATGGATTGGCTCTGGATGGAAATTAAACCTGGGTCCTCAACCTCTTATGGGGGCCATGAATTCCCTCTGTTCCCATTTCCTTCTAGTAAATCCTGTTCTGCTTAAGCCACCAGGGTCTGCTTCTGTTGCTTACAACCAAAGTGTGCTGACTGATAGAGGGCACGGCTGGATTTGGGCCCTGAGCTCCTTGAACACACAGACCACCTGTGAAGGAAAGTGAGACTTGTCCCTCCTACTAACCCACCAGGGGGACCTCCTTCCACATCACAAAATGGGTGAATGTGGGTAGACCAGGCAACCTGCAGGACTGAACAGAGAAGAAAGGACACCAGGCACCAACAGCTATTCCCCAGCACAATGTTCCTGCTCTTCATGCTGGAGTAGCTCTGGGCCTGCCTGCCTAGGCCCAGGAGCTCCTTACTTTGACAAGAATCTTCTGACAAGAAGCTTGGTCCCCAGCTTCCTGAGGACTGGCTTTCTCCATAGCTCATGCCAAGAAAAATGGTAAAGGAGATGGATTGTGAGCTCTATTCTCTGCTCATTGGCACTTTCTGGGGAAACTTGGATTCCTCTTGATGTCCCCCTACCCCCATCCAGGCCTGCATTCCAGAAGACTCTGCACCCACTGTCATACCAGTCTGATCCAAATCTATTCATCCTGCTCCTTTTTTCCTTGGGGCCTGAAGTTATGCAGATAATGGGTGATGTTAATGGACCCATAGTGGTTAACTTGAAGGAGATGATAATCCCGAAGAGCCCAGAGATAATCCCAAAGAGCTAGTATGCTGCATTACCTCCTAAGACTGACACTTTAAGAGAGGATTTTCCAAACCAGGTGCATTCACAAGACTGTCTGATGCTTATGGAGTCTAGAAGTCAAATCTAAAGGATTTGGTGAAAGATTAAGATGAATGGTTTGTGGGAGACAGTTTGCATCACACATCTGGAGGGTAAGTGGAGAGGAGGAGGAAGTGCACTTAGTGGTTGAGGTTCCCGATGAAAGAACTAACAATGAAGGGAAGAGATTAAAAGGATGAAGATTTTAGTTTGATGTGGGAATAAATGTTCTGATTAGGGTTGCCATCTTGGTACAAAGCATTCTGTTCCTTTAAGTATCCAAGGAAGAATGGGAGACATATGTAGAGGGATGCTGCCAGAGGGACTCTGGTCTCTAGAGAAGATCATATGATCCCCAAAGTGTCCCACTCTCTCAAAGAGTCCAGGATTACTTTGTACTTAAATACTGATGCACAGTAGGGGAGTAACTCATACACTGTTCTATCCATGTTCTGAAATCTTGACAGCCTCTAAAAAGAATGAATTAAAGCTAAGGATGTTAACACAAGACCAAATTTGTAACATGTTATAAACGTGAAAAAATAAACTGCAAATAGATATTTCCATACTATACATTTTCTTTGTAGGATATGTGGGTGCAGAAATACAAATGTACATGTGCACATCTTACATGCACACATAAATGCTAGGAAAAATAACACTAAATATAGGGGAGAATCCTGGGCCTGGAAATAGCAGTTAAGAGGAGTTTAGCTTCATTTGCAATGTTTCTTCTCTTTCCTTCTTCTTACATCTTTTTTAACAAGGAGAATATATTCACGTATTACTTATGGTATTAAAGATGAAAAGGAAAAATGCAGATGGCTATGAAGCTACTTCTCCCACACAGAGAATTGCAAGTTTAATCTTAAATGATGATTGGGTCTTTCATTCATCAATAGCCATCGAATGTCAGCTATATGCACTGACATAGTAAGGATATGAGGCATGATGGAAGGCAGACAGGGCTCTTCCCCTCAAGGAGCTTCTGGCAGAGGAAACAGAAATTGTGACCATGTATAAGTGAGGCTCTAAGGGGCATCAGTGTGGGCTTCCCTGGGTCTGAGGGCTGAGATCTGGTGGGTCTTAGCATAGGGGATGAGTATTCCTGGCATGTTGAACAATATGCAGCAAGGTCTAGAGTGAACAGAAGCATGGTCTAATTGAGCAAATGATATTAGTTTGTTATAGCTGCTGGGAGGTAAAAGAAAGGTAGGAAACGAAACTAAAGATATAAGCAGAATATAGATATGAGAGGTTCTTTGGGTCATGTTAAAGAGATGAGACTTTAGCGTAAAAGCAGGGGGATCCACTGAAGAACATCAAGCAGAAGAAATGTTAACAGCAGACTTCCAGGCTAGCTGAAGGACTTTTCTAGGCAGGGGGACTCTGGGTGGACCTCAGAACATAGCATATAAGCTTTCTGTTTACATAAACCACAGTTCTGATTTTGGAGAGGTACAACTGAATCAATTTATAATTATCTATATGCAGATTAATTGCTTTGTGGATTACCTGTGGCATATGAAAAATGTTCACCCCAAACTGATTTTCCATTCTTGCACAGGACACTGATGGCTGCCTTTCTGTCATTAGTCACCAGCTCCCCTAGGCCTCAAACTCATTTTAACACTGGACTGAGCCAAACCAAATCCAGAAGGGAAATCTCTGCTAGAAATGATGAACATAATGCATGAGAAAGCTAAGTGTAAATAACTACTCATTCAAGGGAATACCCACAGCAACCACCCAGAGCCTTCCTGAGGAGCCAAATGTCTATGCAATTGTTGAGCACAGCCATGCAGGAAGTGTGAGACTGAAAAGAAGCTTGGTCATTTGGTGCAACTGCATTTGAGTCCTGGCTCCTCACCAGATTGGGGATGACAGGTTACTTAATCTCTGGTACCTGTGTTTTCACTTCATATCTAATATGGAGGATGCAAGGGAAATCTATGCGAGTCAGGTGAAATCTATGCAAAAGTCAGGTGTCCTGAGAATTGAAAATCAGGCACAAACTGTCCTTGAAAAATAAAACAACAAAACTTTAAATCCTCTTTATTTAATTTTTTTTCTATTTTATTGGTATGTTTTAAAAAAAATAATTACATCCCATATATTTAAGTTATGTAACTGCTGTTAAATCCTCTTTAAATTGTGAATACCAGGCACTTGGAAGACCCAAATCTTCCATTTATTATTATTATTTTTCTTTCCTGACTTTTTTTTTTTTTTTTAAGTTCAGTAGAGGTTAAGGTCTAGTTTGAAAGGCTGAGGGAGAGATGGTAAATAGGGTGAGGTCAGGGATACAGAGATGAAATTGACAATCTCTCTCTCAGTATCCACATTTGGTTTCATTCAAGTAAATTAAATGTGCATTATGATTCAACTCCACTGTAACTATTACAACTACCTAATTTTTTTACTGTGGGGATTAATTGGATATGTATGAATTACCCAGTATATATTATGTAGTTTGGGCCCTCTCCTTCTGTTTATTGGTCATGGATAATTGAGAACAGATTGCTCATCCCTGTAAACCAATCATTCTAAAATGAATGTTAAATAAGAGAGCTGAAAGTTTAAAATAATCTAAACTGAACCAAATGGCTCAATTTATGGAGGAGAAAACTGAGGCCATGGAGGGAATGGTTACCAAAGCCACCCTGCTAGTGAAGGGCAGAGCTGGGACAAGAACCCAGACGTCCCAACAGCCAGTCCAGAGATCCTTCCATTCCACCAGGCTGATGCCCCACAGGAGTCTGGCTCTGGCTGCCCAGGGAATATGACACTGTCTCCACCCCTAAGTCTTCAGAACCTCTCTTGAAAATCATGCTCATGACAATGAAGAAGTGGAATGTCTGGTTACTGTTCATGGAATACTCAGGAAGGGGTGAGGGAATGCCAGGAATTTGGAGATTGGAACCTAGGAAACTGAGGGTATGTTGAGTTATCCTCAGCTTGATGGCTGTCTAAGCATTTGTTACATCCCCCTCCCTGTCCTTGAATTCTACCTCAATAGTTGTAAATAGGCCTATTCTGCAGCTTTCTGTGACAGCATTCCTCCTTCAAACCTACTACATAGACAGGACCCACCAAAATCTACCCAAGATGAGACAAGACAATTGCCATCCTCCTTCAGGAATGGTGCAAAGAATGGTTAGGACATAGTATGGCTTCACTGTGATGAGTTATCCAACCAAAAAAGCAGCAGCTCGAGGTTTCCTTGAGCTTCCATGACTTCAGCTCAAGCTAGTGCATGATTTCCCATAGAATTAAAAGAGCAAAACTGAAAATTGCTCTCAGACTTCAAAAGTCTGTACTCCAGGTGGGAATGCCTCCCTCCTGCTGGGTGCGTATCATGTGGGTTGACTGGTTCATTGTTGCCAAACACCTGCCTAAAAATGTGTAATGCTTCCAGATGTTTCTAAGCATCCAGACGGACTGTGTGCTCCAGCTAATGTTGCCTCTATCAAGTTGAACACTGTATTCTGGCTGCAGAGTCATATCCTTACAAACATACTCTTATCTTTCAAGAGGTGGGTATTGGTGGATTAAAGAAGCACAAGCCAAGGACTTTAGTGTCAGGCAAACAGGGATACAAGCCCTGGCCTTCCAGTGACACAAAGTTCTTTGCATCTGAATTCCTCATTTGTGAAATAAGGACAATGGTGGCAACCCCCCAGAATCATTATACATGCAGTGATGCATATAAGAGTTCTAATAAATGAATGCAATATGGTAGTTTTACAATGAAGAGTAGACTTTCTCAGAAGAGATAGGGAAGGCTCTGTCTTGTTCACCACTGTATCCCCAGCACTAAGAGCATGGCAGGAGCTCAAAAAATATGAATAGGGGAGTGAATGAATGAGCATCTGAATGGTCTCTGATTTGCAGTCCTGTAGGTGCTTAGAAAAGTCCTTGAAATCAATGGTTGTAGTGAGAATTAGATTAATTAAGGCCCCAACTTACACATGAAAATTTAACACCTTTTCAAAGTTGAACCACTGTCATGCTTTCTTCCATTACCACCTGAACTAAGAGTTCGCTCCCTTTCATCATGCTGGCCTGTTTATGCCACTTGTCCTTTCTAGGTGTGAGTCCACAAGAGAGAGTGGTATGCAGGGTTCCTGCTACTTTCTCAGCCACTAAATCCCAGGGTGCTCTGGCTCCCAAGTTGGGGAGCTGCAGGTTCAGATAGCAATGCAGCTATCACTACAACTTCAACAGGGATATACACTGTAGAAGGGTCCCTAAATAGCAGCAGTAGACTAACTCTTCCTCAGTACCCCATGGAAATACATGCAAAGTCACTGCAAAGACCACCACTCACAAAGGCACCAAAATCTGGCCCTGGCTGTTAACATATTGACAGAATTGAGAGGAAAATTCTATCTCCTACCAATGAAACAAAAATGAAAAAAAAAAAAAAAACCATTAATAGGCACCAAAGCTATGTGACTGAAAGGAAATGAATCTACTGACCTGAAAACATGAAAGGTTATAGTCCGTTCATGCCCCCATGGACCCCTGATCCACAAATACAAAGTCAATACTTATCCAAATACTGAGGCTTCTCTTTTCTACTAAATGGATCCTGCTTTGATCAGCCAGAATACTGTCCCCCAAGCAACACCCCTGACTCTCCATCCCCTCTCCTGCTGACAGCCACCACAGTACACATAACAGATCTTATTCCATAGGTAATTGAATCCCTAAGTTTCAAAACTCCAAGAGCAAGAAATGAGTGGAGCAGATAGAATGGTAATGACATAGTCTTCTTAAATATGCAGTTCTCATAGGAAGATGCTGTAACAGTGAAAAAGATATGAAGAAATTTGGGGGCACTAGAAACTGGGAATCATCATTTTCTACCCACTGTATCTTTTTAGAATATAAAATAACCAGAAATTGTGGTGGATATTAATAATTATAAGTAAGATTAATTGTGCCCTTTCTCTGTGCAAAGTATAGCTAGAAGCACTTTATAGTATTAACTTATTTTATTCTTTAATTACCCCCTGAGAAGTACAGAGAAGGTACACAGCTTGCTCAAAGTCACAGTGTCTTTTTACATAAAACTGGGTTAAAAGACAACAAATAATATGAAAACCCAACAGAATAACTTAAAAAGATGAGTGAAATAAAAAGGATTGCAACAGAACCCAAAAATATGGCATCAGAATGAAAATCTGCATTGGCAGCACACAAAAGCAAAGTGAAAACTGTAAAACTGATGCAAAAAATAAACTATCTGGGGCTCCTGGGTGGCTCAGTCGGTTAAGCATCTGCCTTTGACTCAGGCCATGACCCAGAGTCCTGGGATCTAGCCCTGTACTGAGTTCCCTGCTCTGTAGGGAGCCTGCTTCTCCTTCTGCCTCTGCAGTTACCTCTGCTTGTGTGCATTCTCTCTCTCTTTCCCTCTCTCTCTCTGTCAAATAAGTAAGTAAAATCTTTAAAAAATAATTAAATAAAATATTTAAGAAGGCAGGAAAATGCCAAAGAAAAAACATCAGGACACATAATGCACAGAGGACAGAGATTTTAAGAATTGTCTATAATGTGGGGAACAGAATCAATAAACAAAGATATTCTAAATCTCCTTTGACTAAAATTAAATAGACAAAAACATAAATCATAACATAAGATTAAAAGATCTCATTGTATTTTGTAAAAAGAAAAAAAATCAGTAAAAATTAGCTTTCCTAGATAAAACCGACTAAATTCACTAAACTAGAAATGATAAAATTTATTTTCAAGAGAAATATTTTTGTGTGTATTTTTACTCGTAAGAAATTTAAAGCCTCACCTCCAATCCTACATCAAAACAAATTTCAAATAGTTTAGAGTTAGTTTAAAAATGAGCCATATATAACCTTGGGAAAAAAGTATTAGTATTGTTTGGATTTTTGGATGAGGAGCCTTCCTCCCTTTGCTTAGAGCAAAAAGTAATGAAAAAAATTAAAAAAAAATCATAAAAAAAAATCAATGGGTTTGACTAATACCGTTTAAAATTTATATCCAAAACAATCTAATCAAAATTTAAAGGCACAAAAGAGTAATATTTCCTGCAAAACAAAGATATGTGAATGGGTTACTATTAAAAAGAGGAAGCTACAGAGAGATGGTTTGCATTTTAATAGGGAAGCAATAATCTCTTCAATTATAAGCATATATGAATACAAAATGTACAAAACAGAAAAACATATACAGCCAAAATGATTTTGGAAATGTTCACACTCCCCAGTAATCAACAAGACGCAAAATAAAATGTGGCCACAATTTTGCTTATTAAATTGGCAAAACAGAGAAGAGAGTAGTTCCTTTTTTAACTGCTGGCATGTCAGTTCCTTTCTGGAAGCCCATTCTGCTCTAAGTACCAAGAAAGCTAACAGAGTATACATCTGTCTGACCCATCACTTCATCTCCTAGGAATTTACCCTGTGTAACAATTCAATAATTGCCATCAAGGTATGTAGAAGGATTTTTCACCAGGCACAGGATGCTCTATCTACCCTGTGCTTGGTTATTTAAAAGAACACCATCAATGTCAATCCTCATAGTTGTTTTGACCTTCTGAATTTGTGGATCACATTCCCAAGTATCATCTTATTTAATTTTGGAAATAACTTCCTAAGAAAGACATCATTATCCCCTCTTAAAGACCTTGGAAGACAAAAAGGGTAGCTTAGGTGTAGTCTGAGTTAAAGGTCACAAAAAGTTTTCTCTGATGTCTGAAATCATCTCATTAAGACAAGAATAGAATGGTTAGGGAAGTCCACCTACAACAACAACTTCCTCTTGCGAAGTGGAAAACTGGGATTTAGAGAGGGGAAGTGTCTCACTGAGACTCACGGTGATTCTGAAACTCTCCTTCTCTTGGTCTAACTCACTGTCAATTACAGACATTCCTGGAAAGGAGGACCAGCTTTCAGAGCTCTTCCCTTTGCTGTTTGTTAGCTTATTAGTTAAAACACAGGCATCCTAGGAACTGGAAATGGGACACACAATGGGTCAGTTGTGGTGGAGAAATAGAAGGTTGAGGAAGGTCTGAAGAAAGGTCTGAGACTGTCCCAATGTCCGCCCCTCACCACATAGGGCTCTGGTCACTCAGTGATCATGGGAATGCATGAAGAAGTAGAATACAGAAGAAGGAGGGAACCAGTACCAGCTGCCCGATCTACTCCTCACACAGGGTAGGCTCTGCTTCCTCCTGAGACTAGGAATTCCTGGCTCGGGAAGCTGTGCTATGGACTCCACATCTGCCATCTCAGGCCCACCACATTCCTGTTGGCATTTGAGCATTCTCCACCCTGGACACGCTCCACCAGTGTCCAAAGAAGACCACCCATCACACCGTCCCTAAATAGAGATTCTAGCAGGGTAGTTACAAATGTCCCCCTAGAGGGTCCAGAGAGGGCTTCACTGGGAGATTTTAAACCTGGTCTCAGCCGCTCCCCCCAGCTGCTCTGAATCCACTTGGCAGCACATTATTTAAAAGAAGAAGCCCTGGAGAGCCGGTCTGGAGAACTTGTTCAGGTCTGGAAGATAAGAGTCATGTTTGGCTATTACGTGTCAGGTGTCCTCATACTTGGTAAGAGCAGATAGGTATTAAGGAAGCCAGACCCACCTGAAGCACCTTGCACACATTTCCACACATTTGCACACACACTGAGGCTGGGCCTCAATTCCTCAAACCCTTCCTTTAGGGCCTTTTGCCAATGCTGCTCATCCTTGCCCCCTGCCTTGGCCTCTGCCTCCAAGTGGGGAAGGCAGCCCTGAGGGGCTCTGCATGGCCTCCCCAAAGGAGGAGCGTGTCCTCCCTCTCGGCC
This sequence comes from Neogale vison, assembly GCF_020171115.1. NCBI lineage: Eukaryota > Metazoa > Chordata > Mammalia > Carnivora > Mustelidae > Neogale > Neogale vison. Next base: position 123,974,900 of record NC_058096.1, read on the forward strand.
TCTGCCTCCTGCTAAGCCCACTTCTCCAACCCCAGAGAAGAAGGTGTCTCTGCAGGTTCTTTGCCTGCCTCTCTCAACTCCCTGACTCCACTACCAGGTAACATGCCCTCCCGGTCCCATGAACAGACTAATTTAGAGTTGTTTATAGTTATAGATTTCAGCAGCAGTATTTCCACAGGCAGTAATTTGTTACTAATAAAAGCAAATGTTCTGAAGTTTGTGAATGATTTCCTTTTCATTTTGTTTAATAGGAGTGGATTCTAGGTTATATCTATAATAAAATCCCTTACTCCTGTGCATTCGGATGTATTTTCTTTGGGGACAGAAGATAAAGCTCCCAGCACCCAGGGGCACAGCGCATGTCCATGACAGGGTGCTATCCACACGAGTTGCACCCAGCCCCAGGGCTGACCAGTGGGATTGCAGGTCTGGAGCTTTGTGAGACATGGCTGTTTTCACTGATCAGGGAGTAGGAGCTGTTGCCTTATTTTGGGCTCAAGTCCCAGGCACAGTGCTTGTATACAGTAGATGCTCATTCCTCATGGAGTAGAAGATGGTGTTTTGATTAATGACTTCATTGACAAACAAAGACCTGCCTTGTGAACATGCAGAGAATGTGGCTGTGTGGGGTCAGTCTAAGCAACAACTACATCTAATCCTGCCTCCTCACTCCTCTTCCGTGACTTTCTGAACACTCTGCTCACCAACCTCAGTTTAATGTCTCTGATAGTCCCACCTTTCATGAGCCAGAAAGTACTTAGGATTGCCTCTCTCTGAACCCCTGCTTCACTGTCTACACTGAGCACTCCTCACAGGTGGGCACAATGTCTTCTGCCTCTGTGCATATATTGCCCCTTTCCAGCATTGAGGACTCAACAGGAGCTCCATAAACATTTGAATTGAGTTGAACCACACAGGGGCATAATGATAAAGAAATTCTTAAAAAACAAACAAATAAACAAACAATATAGTATTTGAGTGTCAGAAGGACCTGGGTTAAGATGCTGGCAAATCCCTTTGGATGCTGTCTATCTTGAGCAAGTTTCACAACCTCTCTTTCAACTTCCTTACCTTTAAGATATACTTAATAATGTTTACCTTGTCACAGGTAAAACAAAAGCCACATCTTACAGAAAATGTCTGCCCTCTTCTCATATACCTCCTGACTGCTCCACACCCCACCACAGTTAGAGCCCCTAAGAATCATTAGCAGGTCAATAATGATGGGGGTCCACCATCGTACGGTCATTAGGGACTGCCAGTCCCTTCCCAGTGGCCTCAGATAACCAGAATGGAGGGGAGGCAGGCCTGAGATCCACTGTAGTCTGGCTGTCTCAGGGTCAGTAATAGGGGAATAAGTCCCTAGGCAACTTCAAGGACCTCAAGGCGGCTCATGTTCCCCTCAGACGGAGATTCCCCGCAGCATATCTGGCTCCTCCAGGAAGGGCCATTTTGGGCATAGACGGAACAAGAGACAGGCTGAGCATCACACTGCCATCCTTAGTTCCAGATCCCTCCTCCCATCTCCAAGTTCTGCCCAGGTTTCATGTTAAGTATAACCAACCAGCAAGGAGATGTGCCTTTCCCCAAATTAACACAAAACCACACACACACACACACACACACACACACACACACACACGTGGGTGGGTGTGTGCAAATAATTCTAACAGATAATTTACCAAAAAATTATCATGTGCCAGACACAAAGTGTCACACATGCATTCATTCATTAATACTCCCCTCAAATCTGTGAGGTAGGTAATGGAAGGAGGCACAAAGAGGGTAAGTTGCACCAGGCTGGAGAAGAGACCCACGCGGTGACTTGTGTTATCATGATGGCTTCTCTAGGCCCTCATGTCTCCTCGTCGGTCCCAAATAATAACGGGGCCACCACATGTGGACACCTGCCACATTCCATAAACTATTTAGGTTATGATGATTTCTACATTCCAGAAGAGGAAATGGAAGATCTGAAAAAGCAAATGACTTACTCAAGATCACACAGGCAGAAGGTGATGAAGCAGGAATTTAAGTCAAGTTTTTCTCATCTGCCACCCTGCACCCCAAAGGACACCTTTCCTTTGGAAAACGGGGAGAAGGAAAAGGGAGATCCATGGAGAGTAATCACAAAAGGAAATATCCTCATGGGGTAATCCTAGTTGTTTCCTACTAACCAGGTCACTAACAAGACACATTTTTTTCATATCTTTGTTCCCATCCCTGGCATCTGCTAATTAAACATGACCTTAAATAGGGGCACCTAGGTGGCTGAGTGGGTTAAACAGGACCTTAAAGCTGACTTCCTTCGCATGCTTCAGGTCCATGTTAAGTAAACTCTCTGCAACATTTACCTCTTCCTCCTCCTCCTCTTCTTCCTCTGTTTTCCAGCATAATGCTGTTCATTACCATCCCTGGAACCTCTCCAAGGCAAGCACTGCCAGGAGAAGCCATTGTCTTGTCAGAAAAGTCCATTAAAGCTGTCAGGTTCCCTAACAAATCAATCAGGCACCAGGAGGCCTTTCAAAACGATATCATTTGCTATTCAGGTGGAAACAAATAACTGTCCCAGGTGAGTGGCAGAGGCATGGGCTAGGTGCCAAATTGCACCATAGTCTCAGGAAAAGTGTTGACATTTCCCACCAACAAATGCACAAGATTTACTTATTTCTCCCACCTTAAAATAAAACAACCCTTTCCTGACCCTTCTTTCCCCATCACCTAGTACCCCATTTGTTCCCCTTTACAGTCATAGAGAGTGGGTCTGGACTCACTGTTACCAACTTCTTTCTTCCCACTTTCCACCGTCCAACTCCAATCAGACTTTCATTCATCCTTCCCTGAAAACATCATTTTCCAGGTCACCAGTGACTTCCAGGTTATTACTGGCTATGATCCTTCCTCAGTCTTCATCTTCCCTGACCCTTCCAAAGCCCTCGATCATTCCCTGCATTTTTCAGGATTCACTAACTGCTGTAACAACCAACACCCAACTCTCAGTGACTGAAAATAATAAAGGTTTATTTCTCGGCTGTGAGGCACTCCAAAGCGTGTGTGTGTGTGTGTGTGTGTGCATGTGTGTGTGTGTGTGTGAGTGAGTGAGGGTGGTTACTATTCCACGCAGTCATTAGGGGACCAGATCCTCCCATCTGGAGGCTCCACCAAGACCTGGGGCCAATGGAGCAGGAGATTTTATTGGAGGTAGCACACATCACTCTAGCCACGTTTCACTGTCCAGAACTCAGTCATGTGAACGCACCTTATTTCAAGGAAAGGTGAGAAATGTAGTCTAGTTATGTGCCCATGAAAAAAAGGAACTGGCTTGGGGAGCATCTCACTGGTCTCTTCCATATCCCAGCTCTTTCCCTTTAGTTCCAGATACTTTACTATCTTGGTTTCCTCTTAACTCTCTGGCCATTCTTCTCAGTCTCCTTTGCTTATCTTCTATCTCTTCTCCTGAACATCTTAATATTCCATGTCTTAAAAGACTAGCTGTAAACCAACAATTCTCAATTTACTTCTTCAATCAGACCTTTCTCCCAAATGCTAAATGTGGGTATCCAATTGCTTATTCACATCTCTTCTTGGATTCTAGAAGACATAGCAAATGGAACATTCTAAAGTGAATGCCCCGTATTCCTTCCCAAACTCACTGCACCTATTTGGGAAGAGTTTGGACACAAAACTCTGCAGTCATCTAGACCCCTGTGTCTCTCACACTTCAAAAATCAGGAAATCTTACTCGCTCTACCCTCAAAACTTATTCACCAAAAATCCCACTATTTTTCACCTCCTGAAATAGACTACCAGCACTCCTAGCTTGGATGATTGTAGTCACCTTCTACCTGGCCTTCTGGTGCTTCCCTTGCCTTCCTCCTATAAGTTACTCTCAATGCCATTCCCAGAGAGGTCCTATCAGAATGTAAGCCAGTTCATATCACTTCTCTGCCCCAATCCCTGCAATGGCTCCCACTGTACTCAAAGGAAAATTCAAAGCTCTCACCGTGGTTCACAAGCCATGCTTGATCTGCCCCACCCCCATTACCTCTCTGACCCCAGCCTTCCCCTAAGCAGTCTGGCAAGCTCCCAGCCCCAGGCCTTTGTACTCACCGTTCTCTATGCCCGAAACACCCTGCAACCCTTTCATCCAGATGACACACTGCACATTCCCACCCTCCCTCCAACATCGTCTTCAGAGTAAGGCCCACCCAGCTCTCTCAACTTCCCACTCCCTCCTCTACCTTTTCAGGATTTTCTCCCTTTTCATTCTTTATCTAACCTACCACATATTATTTACTGTCTGTGTCTTACTCTCACCTCTGATGGGATATAAGTTTTATAAGGACCTAAAACTCTTTTTGGTCCACTTATTTGTATCCTAAGTTTCTAGAACAGGGATTAGCATATACTGGGTGCTCAGTAAATACTTTTTGAAGAAATAATTAGTATCGTGCATCACCAACAGTTAGAGCATTCACAGTTACTCTCACTGTGCCCCAAATCTGCCACTTTGATACCCTATACCTCCCTATCAGTCCTGTCACTCAAAACTTCCCTGGGCCCCCACCAAGTGCGAACTCCCAGACTGGCAATGAACATGACACATGTTTTTGTCCCTTTGCTTTTTTTTCACCATGGCTCCCTCTTCCTCCATACATGAGGCCTTTGTGCCAAGCAAAGCGGCTAACATCCACAACCTTGACAAGCCCACAACTTGCATCCCCTCTGTCTCTGCTCCTGGTTTCCTTTCTCCTTATAAATGCGGCAACTAGGGCCCACTCATCTTCCAATGGCCAATTTGACAATTATTTGCCACACTGAAGCCTCCTCTGATGTCCCACACTGAACTGAGACCACTGTCCCCAGTCTCTGAATACCATAGTGGTTTCCAGCATGTCTCTTGTCAACTTCGGCTCCTGAGTAAATATTTTGAGGGCAGGGCCTTTGTTGTGCTCACCTCAAGCAATAGTGTAGGGCTTTCCACTCATTGATCAAGCTCTCATTTAGCAGACACTTCTGCTCTGTGTGAGGACAGGGGACCTAGAGGCAAGTAGGTCACTTCCCTGCCTATAGCATGGTCACACTGGGAGAGAAGATTGCTGGACGAAAAAGGAACTCCCAGGTTTTGGTCAAGGTCCTGCAGAAGTAAGTACTGGGTGATGTGTCACCTGGGCGGGGAGGGGCTGGAAAGCTTAGCCCACGGGAGCCCCCTGAGCCAGGCCTTAAGAAGGGTGAAAATGTGTAGGAACCACTGCACCATACAATAACCAAAGTCATTTAGAGAAAGCAAAAGATCTTGGCTTTTAGGATGACTTTGATAAAAGACTAACTTGCGACCAGTATATACAGTTCCTGCCTCTGGTGAAGCTCCCAAGGAAAGAGGTGTGAGGCTCTATGTAGAATACAGACTTCTCTGAGCTGAACTGCCTTCTCGCCTGCACTCAAGGTCTCCTAGGAGGCACCTGGAAACTGCCACCAGCTGCTCCATTCTCTATAAATAATGCCCTCCAGCCAGAATCTGAGCTATATTTGTCCCAGTGTTTGGGTTCAATGTCACTAAACTCAAAAGACCTTTGCGCAATTTCTAACATTTGGTGTCTGATTAGGATTAAATGTCATTAAGTTCTAATTAAGTGATCACTAGAAGGAAACTCTACTGAGTCCACCTGATGGCCAGGTGCACTCACTTGATTTGTTCATCTCAGTGCGTGGCAGACTTTGGAGAACATCAGAGTTGTCCATGGCACTTGTTAGTCATCTTACTATCCAGAATTCACCCAGCCTCACTGGCCCAGTCTCTGAGAAGAGAAGCTACATGCATGTGTGGGGACTCCGGGACAGAAGGAGACTGGGAGAAAACATGACTACTGTGTCTCCATCATCCCTAGTGACAGTAACTCGGGCAGGGGTCTGGGAGGCTCCGGGTTTGAGAAGTACCCCAGCTGCTTAGAAGCATTGATCGATTTAGTGGCTTCAAATCTGGCTCTGTGTCAGAATTGCCTAGAAAGTTTCAAAACAGACTTACTGGATTGAATTTTTAGGGACAAAGCCTATGAATTTGATTTTAAAGATTTTTTAGAAAGCTTCCCAGGGGATTCTGATGGTCAGGCAAGAGTGCAGATGATTAGACGAAGGGTTATCTGATGGATAAGCCTGGGCATCCACGAAGACTCTCTCATTTCCTCCCAAGAAGGGCCCTAACCACCTTCACCAGCTGCTGTCAGCCAGTGGCCAAGAGCCCAGATCAAGATTAAGGCAGCACTCCACCGACATCAGAGAGAAGAAACAGGTTACAAACAGAATGACTGCTCGACACCTCACAACTGGCACATGGTAGACTAAATTTCCACCTCTGGCCCTGTCACCCTTGTGGGGACTTGAGAGAAAGGAAGTTAACGTCTAAAAGGAAGACGATGCATCCCTGCACATGTGGGTGCTGGTCAGGCCTTGCAGAACCAGACCTGGAATCAGAATCAGACCCAGTTGGACACTGAGAAAGTCCGGGAAATAACCTAAAGGCTCTGCATTGCCATTTATCCATTTCTAAATATTATAATATTTTAGACTAATTAGATTGCTCAGAACAGGAAGAGGGCAAGCTACCATCTACACAGGCTAATTCAGCAAGCAGTTTTTTCTATAGCCCACAGGCTAAGAATGGTTGTAACATCTTTAAATGATTACATTTTATATGATTATATTAAGTACCTACCTAATAGGCTTGATGTTTCCTCTTGACCTGCAAATCCTAAAATATTTACTGCTGGACCTTTTAAGAAAAAGTTTCCTGGCCCCTGCTAGAGGGTTAAATGAAATAATCTATGTGAAGTACCTAGCATGTACTATGTGCTATATATCTTTGTAAGAGCTTTTAGGACCTGAGGACATCTCCTAGCTGGCAGCCAGCAAGAAAGGAGGGACTTTAGTCCTTCAGTCACAGACGCTGAATTCTGCCAATAATCAGGGAGCATGGAAGAGGACCCAGCTCCAGATGGGAACACAGCCCTGCCCATGCCTTGTTTTCAGCTGGAAAAACCCTGAGCTGAGGATCCAGCCACACTGCCGGGGCTGTAGCCTCACTGTGCGATGATAAATGGGTGTTGTAAGCTACTGAATCTGCGGTGCTTTGTTACACAGCAAGGGAAGACTCGTACAAGCCTTCAGACACCAAGTAGCTGCCAATTCTCACTAGGAAAAGGCACTTTCAACCTGCCTCCTCAATACACACTCTAGAAGCCTCCCTCTACGTTTGTCTACCTCATATTTCAGGCTCCCTGACATCCCTGAAGCCTCACCCAACTACCTCTAGCCCTCGGGAAGCACACAGTGCTCGGAACACAGAGCCCTTGGGAGTACCACTCAGTTGTACGTGAATTCCTCCATTCCTCGGGAATGCTCTGGGCCAGAGGCAGGGGATTCTGAGGTGAACAAGTCAGGGCTTCTGCCTTCACAGAGTTCCCAGTCCAGACAGAGCCGAGTGCGGCAACACCTTCAAGGCAACATGAGTAGAGCTCTGAGAGAGAGAGCTGAGCCAGTCTGGCATGCTCAGCATGTTCACCGAGGCCTCTGTGTGCCTGACACTTGCTCAGCCTTGATGATGCAGAAACCATTCAGTCTGCAGAAAGCTCACCGGCCTCGCAACTCTGACCCAGCCTCACGGCGTCCAAGGCTACAGCAGCCTCCAGCACAGCTCTCCTGTGCTTTCCCACCAAGAGACTGCCCCGTCCTTCAAGGCAAGAACTGAACCATGACCACATCTACATTCTAGCCTATGACTCAGAGATAGTTGAGAATTTACTTTACCGACTTAACTTACCAATTCTCAAATATCCTCCTGTCTAAAATTCAAACAAATTCTTTTTTTTCCACTGTGACCTTCACAAAAGCACCAACAATGACTCCTCAATATACTGAAGGTTTCTCCTCCACAATTATAAAAACTGGATGAAGTCAAATCTTCATAAAACAAACACAAAAGAAGTGGTGCAAAGATTTAATCTGTTTCCAAATGTGGGTTAATTTTTGTAGATGTGTGTGTGTAGGTGTGTATGTGTGTGTTAGCAAAGAAGTAATTTTTAAAATTTTTTCCCCACTGACCTCCACTGGCCATTGGGGCTTATCCAGAAGAATGGGGCTATGATAAGGTTTAGGTGGTCTGGCCATGCTAAGGGCTCAGCAGGTCTTGTGGTAGCCAGAGTCTGTGTGTCCATAATATAAATAGTGGTTGGTAGCACAAATACCCCACTATTAGCTGACCTGCCTCCCCCAGAGGCACCAATACACCACACCTAGCTCAGCCAGCCCACAGAGACACAATTATTGGCTAGCTCAGAATGGGCAACTTATTTGTGGTAAGAAGTCAAAATTTAACAACTAAGATCCAAATATAATATGATGTGAAGACATCATATTATTTTTTCTCTATTGCTGAATGCATAAGTGTCCACATGTGTCCTCACAACAGAGTTTTATTTATGCCTTCCAAAATCCCTTACTTTTGCTTGAAGCCTCAGTATGATTCATAGGTCCTTTCAAGAGCCACAGATGAAATTCTAAAGTTTCTCAGGATCCATGGGGTACTAAAGCTGCAAATACCTTAGAGATAATCTGACCTAACAGTCTATCCCCTTGATTTATGCAAGAAAACTGAGGTTCCAAAAGAGGAAGTAAGTTTTCCAAAGTTACGCTCTGAGCTAGATGCAGAGTGGAAACTAAGCCTGAGGCCTCCCGTCTTCCAGACGAGGGCTTCTCAATCTTAACACTACTGACATTTGGGGTCAGATCATTCAGAGGTTGTCATGTACACTGCTGGAAGTTTAGCAGTGTCCCTGCTCTCTGCCCACTACATGCCATAGCAAACACCCCAACCCATTAAGAAAACAAACAAAAAAATATTTCTGAACATTGTTTGGAGTCATCTAGGGGCAAAATCACCCCCAGTTAAGAACCAGGGATCTGAGCAAATGATGCTGTCCATGTGGACTCTGGCTCCAACATTTACTAGGCTATGTGATCTCAATAAGTCACTTATCTTTCTAAGCCTAAGACTTATCTAAAGATAAGTCTCCTTATCTTTAAAGCAAAAATAGTGCCAACTTAACAAGCTCATGTGATTGGTGAATGTAAATGAAGTTATGTAAAGTGCCAGGCACAGAGCAGACTGGCATGGCTATTATTTTTATTATTTTTATGAGATATGATAGTCTGACACCAGTCTATTTCCAGCGAGCTCTTTCTCCTTTCTGCAATTTGCTGTAAATGCCACTGAACAATCATTTCATGGTGGGGACAGCTACCTTGGCAGCAGTGAGCTGAGACTGTGACCTTCTCACATTTGGAGGAAGGGGGAATGCTTGCAAGTCAGGCAGGGTTCTATTTGCCATCCAGGAAAACAAACTATGTGCTATTTGTTTGTTTTTGTCATGTCTTTAAGCTCCCTTATCTTCAGCTGCAGGATTCAGCAAAATAAAATTCAATTAGTATTTATCATCCTTTTCCTAGCTGAGTAAGTCAACTTCTTTTATTGCCAAAACTAAAAAAAAATGTGGAATTTCCAAAGACCTCTGAAGATTTTAAGGTTTTAAGATGGAAAAGACCTGAGTGTAACAGGAGAGAGATAGTTTTTTCATAACATAGTAACCTTGCTGCTGTTGCGATCATAGATAGTGTTCAGATACAAACCAAACAGAAAGTTCCATTCTGGCCTTTTCAAACTTTGGCTCCACCACAAAATGTTTGTATGCAGAAGCCTGAGACTGTACAATACATGAGAGTGGCACAGCTTTTGCTGTCCGGATTACCTCTGTTTCCACCTCTATGGGTATTTAAGCTGGTTGGGATTCCAGAGCACCTAATGGTACACATGCATCTTCAGAATTAGGACTGATTTTTCTCATACCCTGATGACCAAAAAGGGTCAAAGGAATTTGTACTGATAATTTCTTGGGTCGATTCCTGTTCCCTCTTTCCCCTGGAAATGGCAAGTGGTACCCATTCCATGCCAGCTCCTGGTTTGACCAGGTGAGAACATGCTGAGTGAAACCTCTAATCTCTACCTCCATCTCCAGGTCCTTCCCACCCAATGATAAATGATGCTCCAGCCCTGCGTCCAGATATCAGCACTCCTGTTTCCTTGACTTTCATTAGTGTGACTGTGGATTTTCTTTCCCACCTTTCCCCCATTATGAGGTTTGGGAGAGTTCTGCTACCTCAGACTACAGCTAGCTTCCAGGACAGGATGTAGATAAGAAGCACCTGTTCTCTCTCTTCTAACTGTCATTGGAGCCAATGTGGTTTCCCCCAGGCAATCTTAAATAACAAGAAAGATGACTTTGGATTCCTGAGGAAATCCATTAGGATTAACCATGAGAAAGACATCCCACCTCAGGAGCTCTCCATAAAGTCACATCTACTTCTGAAAACTTCTCCATCACAACACCTACTATAGTGTGCTTTGTTTGTTCACATAAGCTCCAGAGTGAGAACTCCTTGCTGTCTCATTCACCACTGTAGTTAACACACAGTAGACATGTGATAATTTCTTATGAATTAATGAATAAGCAAATGTGGGATAGGGCAACTACCTTTCTTTGGCAATGTGCTAACCTCCAAGTGTACCAAACCCACAGCCCTTCATTCCTCCTTGCCTGTGTAGCTTAAACTAGAGGTCACAGCAGGTGGCCTCTTTAGCCAGCAGTGTTGTTTAATCTGTAGACTGCCTCTCCACACAGTGCTTTGTAGATAAAACTGGATTGCTAACTTAAAAAACAAAAACAAAAAAAACCTGGGGAGTTTCACACACAAAAAAGCTCTGGATTTTTTTTTTTAAAGATTTTATTTATTTATTTGTCAGAGAGAGAGGGAGAGAGAGCGAGCACAGGCAGACAGAGAGGCAGGCAGAGGCAGAGGGAGAAGCAGGCTCCCTGCCGAGCAAGGAGCCCGATGTGGGACTCGATCCCAGGACGCTGGGATCATGACCTGAGCCGAAGGCAGCTGCTTAACCAACTGAGCCACCCAGGCGTCCCAGCTCTGGATTTTTTACTTCTTTTGGGGAAAAAAAAAACAAGACTGGGTAGGCCTGGGCTTATGTTTATAGATGAAAAATGTTAGACTTTTACCTATTCCTCCCACTAAGTACAAGCAAAAGCCTTGGACAAGATTCACAAAACAAACACAGGAATATTCTGTACATTGGAGAGAAGGCAGATTGGTCTGGGAGCTCAGGACCTGAGAAATGAAAGGTTTGATTCATATATCCCAAACTTGGAGCTGAGGAATACTACAACTCAGAAATGCCAACAGGAAGAGCAAAAAATAACAACACCCCAAAGAAAAGGTTGCTCTTTCTAGCCTAAGGACCATGAAAGGAGCAATCCAGCAAGAAAAATAACTTCCAGATAATTGCCACTCTATTCAGACATGCACTACATAAACTGTGGCCTCACCTCTACCCATGTCAGGAAAGGCTGAGTTGGGATCCTAGACATTCATTCTCATGAGGTTACAGTGAGGTATATACCCCAACATCCTGGCGGAAATGGTATCCGGGATAATCAAGTAGAGATCATAACCGTGGCCCATAACAAGGATTCTCCTACAGTGTCGGTGGAACCATGTTAGGAGCCTGAATGTCCACCCTCCCCTGACAGTAATGAGGAAACTTCTCCCCTCCCTATTAGGGTGGTGTCAAAAGAGGCTTAGGTGAGGCTCAGGACTTTCACCATTGTCCAGTTGTAATGAAGCCATCTCCGCAGCAGTTTCACTGGAGACCATATGAAAAGCGAAAATTCCCACCCCCCAACCAGCAGTAATGAGGAGGCCCCCCAACTCGGGTGTCAGTAAAAGCCATGTACAGAACCTGGACTTCTACCCCTGGTTGGCAGTAAGGGGGAGATACTGCCCCCATGCATTCCCTGCTGGAGTGGTGGCAGAAAAGCTCATTAAAACATAAGGTTTAAATAAGATCCAGAGTATCAGAGAATAATATAAAATGTTACAGGTTTCAGTAGATAATCACTCATTATACCAAAACCCAGAAAGATCTTAAATTGTATGAAAAACAGACAATCAGCTGATGACACTGCTGGGATACCAGATACATGAGAATTATCTGACAAAGATTTTATGATAGATTTTATCTGACAAAACAGTCATGGTAAAAATGCTTGAATGGTCAATTATGAACATGCTTAAATCAAAATAAAATATGAAGTCATCATGGAAGTAGAAAATCTCAGCAAAGAAATGGAAGATATAAACTGAGGGTTTTTAAAGGGAGGTGGGTGGGGGATGGGCTAGCCTGGTGGTGGGTCTTAAGGAGGACACATACTGCATGGAGCACTGGGTGTGGTGCATAAACAATGAATCTTGGAACACTGAAAAAAAATTATTATTACAAAGGAAAAAAAAGACAAAAAAGAAGGAAGGAAAGAAGGAAGGAAGGGAAGATATGAAGAACCAACTAGAAATTTCAAATGGAAAAACAGAATAAGATAAATAAAAATCTCAGTGGATGGGCTCATCAGCAAAATGGAGGAAAGAATCAGTACTAGAAAAGAGAAATAGAGATACCCAATGTGAGCAAGAGAGAGAAAATAGACTTAAAAGGCGGGGGGAAAAAAAAAGAAGAAGAAGAACAGAACTTCAGGGACCCGTGGGACTATAACAAAAGATCAAAAGATCTAACATTCATGTCACTGGAATCCTGGAAGGAGAAGGAAAAAAAGAGCAGTGCTGAAAAAAATACTCAAAGAAATAATGGCTGAAAATCCCCCCCCCTTTTTAAAGATTTTATTTATTTATTTATTTAACAGAGAGAGATCACAAGTAGGCAGAGAGGCAGGCAGAGAGAGAGAGAGGGAAGCAGGCTCCCTGCCGAGCAGAGCCCGATGTGGGGCTCAATCCCAAGACCCTGGGATCATGACCTGAGCTGAAGGCAGAGGCTTAACCCACTGAGCCACCCAGGTGCCCCGAAAATTCCCCTTTTTGACAAGAGACACAAACCTATAGATTCAAGAAGTCTAGTGAATATCAAACAGGATAAACTTAAAGAAGTGCACACCAAGGTGACATAATTAAACTTCTGAAAATAAAAGACATAGAAAAAAAATTGAAAGCAGCCAGAACAACATCTCATCTATAAGGAAAAGCATAACAAATAGCATGGAGGACAAGGGGTGTTAGAGAGGAGAAGGGAGTTGGGGTAAATTGGAAGGGGAGGTGAACCACGAGAGACTATGGACTCTGAAAAACAATCTGAGGGGTTTGAAGTAGCAGGGGGGTGGGAGGTTGGGGTACCAGGCGGTGGGTATTATAGAGGGCATGGATTGCATGGAGCACTGGGTGTGGTGAAAAAATAATGAATACTGTTTTTCTGAAAATAAATAAATTGAAGAAAAAAAAATCAGTTAGAGTGACAGTAGATTTCTACCCAGAAACCAAAGTAGTCAGAACAGATCACAACAGTTTTTAAGAAAATAACTGTCAAAACAGAATCCTATATCCAGAAAAAATGTGATTCAGGAGTGAAGGGCAAGGCAAGACATTCTCAGATGAAGGATAACTAAGAGAATTTTCACCAGAAGAACTATTCTGAAAGAATGGTTAAAGGAAGTTTTTGAAATAAAAAAGAAACTGTAAAAGAGGGAATCTTGAAATACTGGGGGAAAAAGAAAGAATGTGATAAACAAAAATATGGGTAAATACAATAGTCTTTTCTTCCCCTCTTGAGTTTTCTCAATTATATTGGGCACTTGAAGCAAAAATTATAACACAGTCTGATATGCTTCTAAATGTATGTGAAAGAAATATTTAATACAATTATACACAGGGAGGGTAAAGGGACAGGGAAAAATGTAAGCTTTCTATATATCATTTAAACTGAAAAAATAATGATAGCAGTAGACTGATAAGTTATGTATTCTAGCTAGAATAACCACTAAAATAGCTATAAAAAAAAAGATATACTTGAAAATACTATAGGTAAATCAAAATGAATTATGACTGAATGCAGGAAAAAACAGCAGATTGTTTAAAAGGAAAACAACAGAGATCTTTAAAAAAGAAACAAAGAACCAGAGAGAACATACAAAAAATAATAAACAAAATGGCAGACCTAAACCCCAATATATCAATAATTACATTAAATGTAAATGATCTAGGGGTGCCTGGGTGGCTCACTGGGTTGAAGCCTCTGCCTTCGGCTCAGGTCATGATTCCAGGATCCTGGGATCAAGCCCCACATAGGGCTCTCTGCTCAGCGGAGAGCCTGCTTCCCTTTCTCTCTCTCTGCCTGCCTCTCTGCCTCCTTGTGATCTATCAAATAAATAAATAAATCTTTTTTAAAAAATGTAAATGATCTAAGTACACCAATTGAAAGGCAGATTGGAAAAGTAAATTTTAAAATCCAATATACCATCTATAAGAAACTTACTTAAAATATAATGATGGAGGCAGATTGAAAGTAAAAGAAGGGAAAATATATCATGTAAATATTAATCAAAGGAAAGCAGAGTGGCCATATTAATATGAGATAACATAAACTTAAAAGCAAAAAATTCACTGGAGACAGAGAGCGATGATATATAATAAATAAAAGGTCAATCCACCAAGAAGACATAGCAATCCTAAATGTGTATGTACTTGACAACAGAGCTACAAAACATAAGAAACAAACACGAAGAGAGATGAAAGGAAAAACAGACAAGTTCATAATTATTGCTGACCACTTCAGTAGTCCTCCTCAACAATTCATAGCACTGGACAGAAAAGCAGTTAGGATATGGAGAAAAATAACAACACTACCAACCAACAGGATCTAATGGATATTTTTAGAACACCTCACCCAGCAATAGCAAAATATGCATTCAAGTGCCCACAGAACACATAATGACTAAGATAGATCCTGGGCTATAAAACAAGCTTCAAAAAATTTAAAAGAACTGAAATCATACATAGTATGCTCTCTGATCACAAAGGAATGAAAATAGAAATCAATAGCAGAAAGATAACAGGAAAGTCTCCGAACATTTGGAAATTGGGCAACACATTTCTAAATAACTATGACTCGAAGAAGAAGTCTCAATGAAAATCAAACTAATACACTTCACTAAATAAAAATACAAATCAAAATTTGTAGGCACAGCAAAGGAGGTTGAAAGGGATATTTATAGCATTAAATGCATACATTAGAAAAGAGAAAATATCTTAAATCAATAATCAAAGTCCCACCTCAAAAGCCTAGATAAAGAATAACAAACCCAAACAAGTAGAATAAAAGATGTAATAAAAATAGGAACAAAAAGAATGAAATAAGAAATAGGAAAGCAATAGTGAAAAAAATCAATGAAATGAGTTGGTTCTTTAAAAAGGTCAATAAAATTGCCAAACCTTTAGCAAGTCTGCCAAAAGAAAAAAGAGAGAAGACATAAATTACCAATATTGTGTTTGAACTGGCATATATCCTTATAGACTCCTGTAGATTTTGAAAGGGTAAGAGAATACTAAAAACAACCTTATACACATATATCTGTCAACTTGTGTGAAATGGGCCAATTCCTTGAAAAACATGATCTATCCATACTTACCAAATATGAAATGGATATTTTGAATTCCCTTATAGCTATTAAAGAAATTTCACTTATAATTTGAAAGTGCCCCAAAAAGTTTTCACTGGAAATTTCTACCAAATGTTTAAACAAAATTAACAGCAATACTACATGATCTCTTTGAGAAAACAGAAAAGGAGGGAACATTTCCCAATTAATTTTATGAAGCTAGTATCATCTTTATACAAAACCAGATAATGACAATACAAAGAAAGAAAATGACAGACTAATATCCCTCATGAATATGAATAAAAACATCCTGAATAAATTCTTAGCAAATAAAATGCAGCAACCTATAAATAGAATTACATACTATGACTAAACAGGGTTTAAAGATGCAAGGTTGGTTCAATATATGAAAATCAATCAATCTTTCACCATATAAACAAACTAAAGAAGAAAAATTATGGATTCATATAAAGTAATACTGGAAAAAATAATTTGATAAAATCAATACCCATTCTTGATTAAAAAACAAAAAACCACTTCAAACCCCTCAGATTGTTTGAAGTGGCGGGGGCGGAGGGGTGGGAGGTTGGGGTACCAGGTGGTGGGTATTATAGAGGGCACAGCTTACATGGAGCACTGGGTGTGGTGAAAAAATAATGAATACTGTTTTTCTGAAAATAAATAAATTGGAAAAAAACAAAAAACAAAACAAAACAACAATAAAAAAAACAAGCCCAGAAAACAAACAAACAAAAAACTATCAGAAACCTTGAAACAGAAAATTACCTCAACTTGTTAAAAAGCATCTACAAAAACCCTACAGTTACATTAGTTATTGGTGAAAGGCTGAAACTTTTTCCTTAAGATCCAGAACAAGGCAAGAAAACCTCTCATTTCTAATCAGTGCAGCAAGACAATAAAAAGGAATAAAACTATTTCTAATTGTAGATGACATGATTGTCTTTGTAGCAGTCCAGCAAGACAGGAAACATAAAAACATAACCATAAAAAAGAGCAATTTTATCTCTCTATACTTACAATGAACACATGAATACAAAATTTAAAGTATAATACCATTTATGGTCCCCCCAAAATGAAATATTTGGGTCTAAATCTATCAAACATGGGCAGGATTTTTATGCTAAGAACAACATAACACTAATGAAGAAAATTTTTTAAAAATTGGCACAATGGAGAGAGACAGCATGTTCACCAGATTGGAAGACTCAACGTGGTAAAAATGTCAATTCTCCCCAAATTGATAAGTGAGTTTATTTCAATTCCTACTGAAATCTCAGCAGAATTTTTTGTAGCTATAGACAAGATTATTTGGAAATTTATAGGGAAAGTTAAAGGAACTAGAATGGTTTAAAGAGTTTTGGAAAGATAAATAAATTGGGAGTCATTCATTTATCTAACATCAAGATTTATATACTTTCAGTAATCTAGACTGTGTACTTCTGAGGCAGCAGTAGACATATAGATTAATGGAACAGTAAAAGGAACTCAGGAATAGAACACACAGCTATGCCCAACTGAGTTTTCTTGACAAAGGTGCAAGAGCAATTTAATGGGAGGAAAGTTACTTTTCAACGGATAGTATGTAATTGAATATCCATTGGCAAAAAGAAGGAGGAGAAAGAAAAAGGAAAAACAGAAATCTCAACCTAATGTAACTGCATACAAAAATTAATGCAAAATGGGTTATATCCTTAAATATAAAATGTAAAACTATAAAACTTTTAGAAAAGCAGACTAGAAAGAATCTTTAAAATCTCAAACAAGGCAAAAAGTTCTTAAAGTGGACATCAAAGACCCAATCCATAGAAAGATAAAATGGAATTTATCAAAATTTTAAACTTTTGCCTTGAGAAAGACCATGTTAAGAGGATAAAAAGCAATCCATGAAATAGAGAAAATACTTACAAACCAGATATCTGACAAAGACTAGTTTTTAGAATACATAAAGGGCTCCCAAAACTCAACAGTTAAAAACACAAACAATCCAACTGGGAAATGGGCAAAAGACAAAAAGAGATGATTCGTGGAATATGATATATACATGGCAAATAAGCACATGAGAAGATATCTAACACCATTAGCTGTGAGAGACATAGAAATTAGAACTACAGTGAAGTAACACTACATACTTATTTGAGGGACTATAATAAAAAATAGGAACAACATCAAGTGCTGGTGATTATGCAGAGAAACACCATCACTTACCCCATTGTTGATGGGTAGTAAGTAAAATGACAACAGCCACTTGGGAAAACAGCATAGCAGTCTCCTACAAAGTGAAACAAGCAACGACCATACCATCTTGCAATTTAACTCCTTGACATTTTGCCAGAGGAGTTAATACTTATGTCCACATAAAAAACTTGTATTCAAATATTTATAGCAGTTTTGTTCATAGTAACTAAAAACTGGAAATAACCCAGATGTCCTTCAGTGAATGAATGGATAAACTGTGGTACATTTATACCATGGAACACTGCTTGGCAATAAAAAGGATAGAATATGGATACGGTAACAACCTGGATGCATTTCCAGAAAATGATGTGAAGTTAAAAATGTATCGATTCTAGAAGGTTGCTCACTGGATGATTCCATTTTTTTTAAATTTTTATTTATTTGTTTTTGGTTTCAGAGGTAGAGTTTAGGAATTCTTCACTTGCATATAACACCCAGTGCTCATTACATCAAGTGCGCCCCTTAAAGCCCATCACCCAGTTACCCCATTTCCCTACCTAATCTCCCCTCCAGCAACCCTCAGTTTGTTTCCTAGAGTTGAGTCTCCTATGGTTTGTCCCTCTCCCTGATTTTATTTTACTCCCATTCCCCTATGAGTCTCTGTCTTGTTTCTTAAATTCCACATATAAATGAAATCATATAATTGTCTTTCTCTAATTGACTTATTTTGTTTAGCCTAATACCTTCTAGTTCCATCTATGACATTGCAAATCGTAAGAGTTCTTTTTTGATGGATAAGTAATATTCCACTGTGTATATATATGCCACATCTTCTTTAGCCATTCATCTGTCAATAGAAATCTGGGCTCTTTCCATATTTTGGTTATTGTAGACATTGCTGCTATAAACTTTGTGGCACAGTTACCCCTTTTGTATCCTTTGGGTAAATAATGATTCCATCTATATAACATACTGGAAATGACAGAATTATTCAAAGGGGAACAGACTAGTGGTTGCCAGGAAGTTAAGGAGAATGTGGGTGGGAGAAAAGTGGGTGTGACTATAACGTGTAACATAAAGAATCCTTGTGGTGATAGAGATGTTCTGTATTTTGACAATCAATATCAGTATCATGGTTGGAATGTTGTACCATGGCTCCCCATGGTGTTATTACTGGGGGAGATGAGGTAAAGAGTACACAGGGACCCTCCATGTTATTTCTTACAACTGTGTGCAAATCATCATGATTTGAAAATAATTTTATTTTTAAAAAATTTACTCTCTTAAAAGAAATTAACCAGCACTGAGTAGCACTTCTTCTTCCCTTAGGTAAGGTAAATTTCCACTACCATCAGGAATCTCTTTGGATCACCACGGTCCCCTCTAGTGTCCAGATTTCCCTAAAGTAGGCCTCTTCCTGCACTGGCTACATTGAGTGTGGGAGTAGTGATCTGGGAAACACACTAGGTGAGGTAGATTTGCTCCCAATTACATCAGAGGGCCACCAGGAGTCAGTTTTAGCCCCCGCAGTGTGCAATGTGGGCACCATCATGAGATTCCCCTGAACACCTGTGTTCCCCACCCCTACTCCCATGCTGTTAGCTGTAGGTTGGAAACCCACTCAGTCCTTTCAACTCAAATTAGCAAATATTTACTAGAACCCTCTAAGCCAGGTTGTATGCCAGGACACAAGGATAAACAAGCTCACTCCTGTATGAGCAACAGACAATTAAATAGATTAAAAGTATAGCAGAACTCGGCTGAGTCCAGGAGCAGATATGCCAAAAGCAATAAAAGAAGGTGATAGGTTAGCTTAAGCATGAAATACAATATCAATCATTCATTGCACCAACTTTAATTGAATACCTTTCCGGTGCTAGGTCCTAGGGACACAAAATAGATTCAGACTCAAGACCAAGGAGAAGGCAGGCACATGGAGAGACAGTGTGGCAAGTCCCATGGCCAAGGAAAGGACTGATCATGGGATGCATGAGGATGCCTCTCAGGAGAGAAGGGTCTGTATTACATGCTGTCAGTATAGGAGTCTTGGTGGGAAGGACATGATCCTGATATGGGGCATGTGGAATTACATGGACCTTCTTGCCACTCCCCTGCTATCTGGCTGTTCATGATGGCTTGCATGCAGCTCAGGACCCTCTCTGTAAATCAGGTTCAGACAAATGGAGTGATATTTGACGGTGTATGGGGATGAGAGAAGGGATGAGTGGAGAGTGTCCGTGGAAGTCACATAGCTGACAGGAATGTCTGCTGGTCAGAAGAAAGTAGAACTACAAAACTATGAAAGAAGGAGGCGCCTGGGTGGCTCAGTGGGTTAAGCCGCTGCCTTTGGCTCAGGTCATGATCTCAGGATCCTGGGATTGAGTCCCGCATCAGGCTCTCTGCTCAGCGGGGAGCCTGCTTCCTCCTCTCTCTCTGCTGCCTCTCTGCCTGCTTATGATCTCTGTCTGTCAAATAAATAAATAAAATCTTAAAAAAAAAAAAAAAAAGCTACGAAAGAAGGAACTCAGACAGTCCAGGGCAGGGTCAGCAGGGAGCACTTGAGTGGAATCTTACTTACCACAGCATAGCCCTGGCTGGTATGTGAAACCATCCCTTATATCTACAACCTGGGAGTCCCCATCTGTCTCTGGAAAGGGAGGAGCTTATGGTATAACAAGGAACTGTAGCACTGGGAGTCCAGGCAACGTTTCTGTGGGAAGCCCTGAGCAAGAGTTGGCCAGAAGAGGAAAAAGGCCATTTCCTAGTAGGAAGGGAGGAAGGTGATGAAAGGGAGTGCCCTGTGAGCTGACCTGGGGCCCAACATCCTCATAGCAGACACAAAAGAGAGCATCACAATAATGAGTATCAGGTGGCAAGCGGTGATGGAGTGCCCAGTGGCAGAGGCTTGGATAGATTACTTCCCAAATGGTCCAGCCAGCCCACAGACAACTGGGAAGAGCACCAAGTGGGGTGGTCTAAGGGCAGTCTGCAGTGAGTGTTTTTTTCTGTTATTCCATCTCTTTAGGGACTCCAAGAGAGAGGCACACCAAAAGAGAAAGGGCAAAGGGTTGATCTTTGTGCAGTGGACTCAGGGACAAAGAGCATAGTCTTTACTCTTGAAATCCACAGCCTTGCACAGCCAGAAGAGGGGTTTTTGCTAATGTACCCTCACTTTCCAAACTTGTGTTTTTTCTTCTTTGCCCTTGAGATCTTGCTATTAGTATCATTAACATATAGAGAGGACTCCTGCCACACTGGGATTCACCTTTCCACTAAAAAAGGGAAAAAAAAAAAAACCCAAAACCAAAAAAAAAAAAAAAAAACCCAAAAAACAACAACAAAAAAACAACCCCACAAAGTATTGTATTTTAATGAAGTCCATGGCCATCCAAGCCAATCATTACAGAGGATGTCATTTACCATGCACTTAGCTGGAACTTAGATAAATAATAATAATTTTTAAAGTTTGTAGATCATATTGAACTTGGCTTAATAGGCCCTCTTTCCAAACCTCTGAAAGGATGGCTCATAAAAAAGTAATTAGTTTATATAGACTGTCAAGGTTCATGGGGGACAGCTGGCCTTTGATGCCTCTTCTGTGATTACAGGCAGCTACAAGATAATAAAATTGAGCTCTGAAATCATGCCAAGGTATTCAGTGATCTCACACTGGACACAATGCCAAGCAGAATGAACTATAAATGCCTGCTATACTCCTCTTCTTTGCTTTGGAATCTCAAACAAGTCTAAGACATTTAGGACTTACATTCATAGGCCCCAAATTCCTATTAAAGTAAAACCATTGACCTTACAAATTCATGTCCATAATTAATATTTGTGATGAGCTCCGATTCCAGGTCTATTCAATATGGCCACTGTTGTAATCTGTGGAAAGGGCTTCTGGACAAGGGATTTGAATAGGTATTAACTTGTCTAGGCTTGGCTATTAAACGGTCCAATTACTGACAGTTGGAGCTGGTTTTCAATCTTCACAGATTTCACTGTGATGATCACAGGTTATGGCTTTTTAAGAGGATTTCTTCAATGCTTTCAAATTCCCTGCTCATTCTTAACTATGCTTCCCCCTTACCTGAACATTCTTGGGGTCTTTTTCCTCTTGTAGCTCAAACAATGTCCCTGCCCTCAATATGGAAAGCCATATTAACAGGTGGTTCTCATTTGATCTCTTTGATTTCCAGGGATAGAGACATAGTCACCTCAGCAGAGAGTGAAAATGAGTGCAACAATGAGGATAATTTCATGGAAATCCAAGATCACCTGGAAACCAGGACTACTTGGGAATGGAGCAAGAGGAACCATTTAGACCCTTCCCTCCAGGCACACCTACTTCTCCCTGAGACCAGCTGCCTCACCTCAGTCTGCTGACAAAGGTCTCCTAATTATGATCTGCATGTGTTACAGAAACTTCATTCAGAACCCCCACAATCCCTCATGGTCCCTTAGCACTCAAACAGGAATACCATTGGCCTGTGTGGCCTTTCCTACCCAGGTAGCAAGTCACAGGCTGTAAATAGTTTATTCACTGGTCTCCTTGAGCCAGGTGCCCACTCCAGGTCCAGTCACAGTTAGGGAGGGGTCTGAGTCACATGGCCTAGAATTTGGCCATCAGGGGCAGTGAGTGGGAAAGCACCATAAACATGTTTGCATCATATTTGTAAGTAAGGCTATAGATTTGGAGTTCCTGATACGTCAGGATGTGTTCAGGCTTGGTGTTTTGATGTCTATATTCTCTGAATTGTTTCTTCAGTAGAAATAAAGGTGTGTTTATTTCACTCTTTTGTATTTTCTGGT
This sequence comes from Neogale vison, assembly GCF_020171115.1. Lineage (NCBI taxonomy): Eukaryota > Metazoa > Chordata > Mammalia > Carnivora > Mustelidae > Neogale > Neogale vison. Next base: position 123,997,462 of record NC_058096.1, read on the forward strand.
TTATTGTATAAGGAACCTTGGCTTTGAAGTGAGGTTTGACCCATTGTGTTATGCTAAGGCTGGACAGAGTCAGAGACACTAATGAAAGTAGGAGTGTTCCCAAGGACTAAAGCCAGGACCTTGTACCCACTCCTGCTGAGTGCACTAGTTTGGAATAAAACAGAACCAAATGATGGTGAAAGAGAACAGTGCCTAACAAGGAGTAGTACAGGATAGTGGCCTGGGAGCCACTCCTAAGAATCACCCTAAACATGGAGGGACATGGCACCATTTCTCCAGCAGGATCTCAGGATTGCTGCAGGCCAGTGAGTCACTGCTGTGTGCCTCCCATTCTTCTCTTTGAAAAGGAGCTTGTTGAGGTTTCCCCTCCCCTGGAGGGATGTGGAGAAGATAACTTCTCCTTCTAGCTCACAGGGCTCTGGATCAAGAGACCTGCATCCAGACCTGTGTTGGACTGCAAGCCAGATGTCATGATTAGATGCAACTTTGGGGGATGCTAAAATGAAGTAAGCATATTTTACATGAGGAAGAGGTGTGGACAGTTGTAGCCTAAGGGCAGGCTGTGACAGAATGACCACACAGATGACCCTAACTTTTCACCCCTCTTTGCCCTTGGTAGTCTACTCCTGTACTGACTCTGGGCTTGGCCATATGATTTGTTTGGCCAGTGAGGCAAATTTGTCCCAAGGAGCTTGCCAAAGTGCTTGCATATATCTGTGCTCTTCATGCTTTTCTGCGATCACCACAGGGAGATACTCAGCCTTGCCTGCCAACAGGCTTGGGCCAGCACACATGGGAGAGAACAATGTCATCCCAGCCAAGGCCACTCTAGACCAGCCATTCTATAGCCTACTCACCAGCTGCCCACAGATACCTGGACAAGCCCAGCTGGTGCTGGCTGAGCCTGCTCACATTAGTAAAGTTGTCTAATCAACAGGTAGACTCCTAAGAAAGAATTAATGTTTCTGCTTTTTGATGCTCCAAAGTTTTGGGAAGCAATTTAGGTATTGCTGTGCAAGGTGTTGGAATTTACATAACCTGGTTTACCCTCAGTATCTCCTTCTGTAAAATAGGAATGATGATAATGCTTATTTCAGAGGAGTGTTGTAAAAATTAAATGATATAGTGTGTGTGAAATACCTAGTACAGTGCCTGGTATATAGTAAGTGCTTGATAAATGTTAGTTAATTTTCAGTGTTGTGTGCAAGTTGTTTTTTTGTACAAGGATATAAGACCAAGGGGGCAAGCAGGGGCTGAAATCCACCTCTTTCTCCACTTGCCAAGTTGTGTGCTCTAGTGTGGGAGAGTGTCCATATGTTAAGAAAGGATACCTGTTTCTAATTTTCACAATTACCATATGGGTTGGCACCAGTCCTGCTATTATTATTGGCTTCATTGTTCACTTTTTATTAGTACAATACTGCTATTAACTCAGAATTCCAGAAGACTTGAAATTCCTACCTTCAAGGGCTTTTCTCAAGCAATCTAGTGCCAGTACATAAGCTTTCTATCCTAGGACTCCACATCTTTCCTATTGGGCTGATCAACTCACTCTAGTTTGCCAAGATCTTCTTGGTTATAGCACTGAAAGTCCTATGTCCCAGGAAATGCTCAGTCCTGGGAAAACCAGCATGGTTTGACCCCCTGAACATCCCTCAATTTTCAGCCTGACAGAAAATGACCCACAAATAAACTCTGGGTCTCCCTTAACTATTAGTTTGAACAAGAGCAGGACTTCATCAGAGTCCTCTCAATGAGAAGATCAGAGGTACAGGTGAATAGCCTCCTATGTCTAGTTAGACTATAGAGCCCAGCCCCTCCTGTGAACATTTATCTTGGACTCTCTTGTTCCTTCTCAAATGGCCAGTTCTTGTTCCTGCCCTCCTTCCTCTGTATCCTGGCTTCTAGTTCCCCCTCCAGCCATCCTGAGAGGGTATCCCCCTCAGTGCCTGCCTTTGACCACTGAGCACAAGAGGAGCCCATGTGACCACACTCATAGGGGACCCAGCTGCTGCCAAAGATCCCTGTGCAGGTAAGCTTCCACAAAAAGGCCTGGGACATCCAGATTAAACATGGAACATAATGGAGAAGAGGTGAACATTAGAATTTTTCAGATGAGAATGGTCATCCTAAACTTACCTAGACTAAGTTGCCATGCAGCAAAAATACACATGACCTTCAAAATGAAAGAAATGAAAACGGTAACAACAAAAGACCTGGTGGCAGGCAATATGCAGACAGCTTTAGGGACACTGAGAGAAAGTCTAGGGTGGGAAAAGAAAGAGGATAATTAACAAGAAGAAAGAAAATTCAGGGCAAAGGCGCCAAACTCATGGACAACAGAGAAGTTGGGAAGCTCCTCATTCTCCCTCCAGCAGAGCAGCTCCACCATAGAAAGGGGCCACCTCTGTGGCAGGACAGATGTTCACTTCTCTTCTCAGCAAGGCTAGCGTTTTGTGTTCCTGGCTCCACGAGCCCAAGGATTATATGGAAGGCCCTGTCCAGTGCTAAGATCTGCCTCCTGAGCTTCTTGGCCATCAGCAGATAGGAGGAAGGAGTAAAAAGTGTGAAATGGAAACACTGGAGTGAATGCAGTGCTCATGGAGGGATAACCAAGAAAGGGACCCAAATATGTTCCCAACCCCAATCAATCACTATCAAGGCTGGCAGCTGCCAGACTGGTGGAAGGAAGAGCAATACTTCAATTTCAGAGTGATGGATACACCAGGTCTTTCTTTCTCCCAGTGTGCCTGGCAGACCCCTCCACCACCACTGGGACCAGGACCACAGGTATGGTCCAATAGGCCTTGCTGCTCCCGGGAACTACAAATGAATGCTGTCATGGCCATCCTCCCCAGAGGACATAAGCAACAGCTTGACCAGGTCTTCTGGTTTTTTTACTAGTAGCTCTGCCCTCACCCTGCATTTTTTTCCCAGTTTTAAAGCAATTTCTGTATTGCCTTGCTAAGTTCTCAAATCACACCTTGCCTACAACTGGAAAACCTTAGATGACAATCACTACAGTGAAGGAGAGAATTCATCACAGGGATGGAGGCCTGAAGCCCACGGAATGGGCATGGAGGGCTCTGCCACAGGCTGTGGATGGGTGTGGGAGTCAGTCCAGCTCTTACTTTCCATCTATTCTGAACCCCACCATCTGCTTGAAAATTGGGTGATCACAGTTCATGTCAGCAAAAACATCTGACAACAGAATCTCAATCTGTCACTGAAAATAGAACACATCTGTTTTTTTCACTCACTATCTATGAACTAAACCATAAACATGAAATCCTGACTCCTGTTTGTTTAAGAAAGTATTTCAAACAAAGTTGTCCACGGCAATGTTATATTTTTTAAGTAGAAAAATACTATAAATGACCTAAATATACAAAAATGATGGAATGGTTAAATAAACTACGACAGGGCTATATGATATATAATTATGTCTTCTACTCTTAAGTAATATTTTAAAATATATGTTGGTCAGCTTGGAAAAGGTCTATGAAAAATGAAAACACAAAAACTGAACCATGCGTATGATGATCCAAATTAATAAGAACTGTGTATCTATATATGAATAGAAAAAGGTCTAGCAGGACCTTAGGAATGTGGCTTAATTTTGTTTTATTCCTTATTCATTTTCATAATTTTCACAGGTACTCTGATGAATAGACACACTGGTCCATGTCTTTCTGGTCCTGTTTACTCTTGATTCTCTTTCTGTGAGATCCAAGGCTGTAACCCAGATTGTGGATTCCAGAGAATCCACAGTTCTCTGCAAGGACTGCCACAGACTGACTTCTAGCTGAGGCCCAGAATGCTCAGAGACCAGAGTAGACCAGCAGACACCCTTCCTCAGGCCCACAAGAATGACCCCCACACAAACCAGCTGGAACACAAAGTCCCATCTACCGTGAGGCTGACACAGATGCCCCTTCTGTTACCAAGGTCAGAGCTCAGAGGGCCATGGAGCAGGACAGACTGAAGATGGTGGATAGTCCTGAGGTGGCTGGGGGAGGAATGAGGCCAGGAAGGGATTATTCTATGGTGTTCTACTTGGTACTCAATCATAGGCCTCTCTCATGGTTTTTGCCCCTGCTATGAACTACCTGATTTTATTTACATTTTTCTTTAAATTGGGGCTTTAAGGGTGCCTGAATGGCTCTAGGGGTTCAGCATGACTCTTGGTTTGGGCTCAGGGTCATGAGATGGAACCCCGTGTCAGGTTCCAGCTAGGCATAGAAATTGTTTATCCCCCTCCCTCCCTCTCTGCCCATGACCCGCCCCCTTCACACACAGGCACATGTGCTCTCCCTCTGTCAAGTAAATAAAGAAGTGGAATCCCCCACCCACAAAAAATGGGGGTTTTAAAAAACCCAAATGAATTTATTAAAAACAAAAACAAAACCTGAAAAGCCAACAATAGTTGTCTCAAAAAAAGAAAAAGAAACTTAAAAAAAATATAACACATGGACGGGACTGGAAGAGATTATGCTGAGTGAAATCAGTCAAGCAGAGAGAGTCAATTATCATATGGTTTCACTCATTTGTGGAGCATAACCAATAGCATGGAGGACAAGGGGCGTTAGAGAGGAGTAGGGAATTTGGGTAAATTGGAAGGGGAGGTGAACCATGAGAGACTATGGACTCTGAAAAACAGTCTGAGGGGTTTGAAGTGGCGGGGGGGTGGGAGGTTGGGGTACCAGGTGGTGGGTATTATAGAGGGCACAGCTTGCATGGAGCACTGGGTGTGGTGAAAAAATAATGAATACTGTTTTTCTGAAAATAAATAAATTGGGAAAAAATATATATAACACAGGATGGTACTGAAATTCTACTTCATCAGTATAGCCTGTGGAATGCCTTGAGAGAGCACTTGTTCCTTCTTTGTCAAAAGGAGACATTAGCAAATGTTTGAGAAGTGTTGAGCCTCCCAAACTGCCTTTCTCCTTGATATAATCAGAGACTGGAGAAGAACTTAAAACGGAATGACCTAACATGGGATTCAGCACTCTTTAATGCTACGTCCAGGTACCATGTAAATCCTCCACTCCCAAGGAGATATGTATCCCACACTGGACAACTCGCAGGGAGGAAGAAGGCTGGACTTGGAGTCTGAGCATCTGGAATTGAGGGACAGGGCTGAGCCATCACCAGCTAGGTAACCTTGAATAGTTAACTAATTTTTTAAGTCTCAATGCCCTCATTTGCAAAACAGAATCATGATAGCTCACCTTCTTGTTCCACAGAGTTGGTGTAAGGCTTAGATACAATTCTGTGTGTGCCATAGCTGGCACATATGTGTGTGTGTGTGTGTGTATGCATGCATGTGTGTGTTTATAATAAAAGGGCATATGATTTACAGTAATCTAAATGTGGATCTTGCAAATAATTACTCCACAGGGACAGGTTATGGGTGCAATTTAAGGAAATGTGTTGCTAACAAAGAGCTCTAGAGTTCGGCACAATTCTCAAACTACTTGTCTACATTATTTAACTTACTGCCTCCGCACTGCCATGTGACCAGTCTGGGCAACATAGCTTGATGGGTGATGGCATGAAGCCTTTAGAACAAACTCCAAACTCACTTTTCTCATTTCTTTAACATCATTATCACAGATTATAATCACAGAACTGTAATCAGCCTAAAATGAATAAAACACTGTGGCTTATTGATGATACCAAAAATTACACTTACTGTAATTACTCTCATTTTTACCATTGCTAGGATTATCAGCACTGTGACATGCTAGACATCTACTGGTGGCCAGGAGTGCTCTAGGCACTCAGCAGTTATATCTTATGTAATCCACATACTAACCCAGATGTACGATGTTTACCCCCATTTCAAATATTAGTAAACCGTCCCTCAGAGGAGTTCAGTAACTTATCTGAGATCATACAGCTAGCAAATGACAGACCCTGAATATAAAGCAATGTGTGTCTGGTCAAGCAGGGTGTGTGGCTGTCCACACCCTGCATTCCCTTCCCACCAGAAGACACGGGGGCTGCACAAGCCCTTGGGGAGGATCCCTGCCATCAGGGCTAGGGGATCTGAAACACAAACAAGGACCCTGGGCAGGTTCATGAATAAGGCTGGCAAACACTGAACAGAACCAGGAGGGTGAGCAGAGTCAAGCACAGGGAGGGGAGAAGCTTCTGCTGCAACTAGCTAATCAAACCAGGCCAAATCACGTCGCAGGCAGTTTTCCAGGCAGCCTTCAGAGAGTCACCCAGCCTGAGAAGCCAGCCAATTATGCCTGATCATTCTCTGTTGCCCTGTCCTCACAAAAGACAAGTCCAGACTGGCCCAATGTAGACAAATGAACCATTCTATTATCTCTGAAAGGCAATCTAATTCCCTTCAAATTTAAAAGTCTCCACAGTTTCCTAACAGGCCTCGGTGGGGCTCATGTAGAAATTAATAAGTTCACAGTGTGCTCAGCTTGCTTTCATTATCATTTTTTGCCATGCAATGGACAGGATTTTCATTATCACTTAAGGATTTTCCTGGATCTGAGTCTCTAAGAAGGTCATGTCCACAGGGCACAGACACTAGGTTGAGAACTAAGTTAGGTCTAATGGACTTGACTGAGGTCTGAGGGAGTATTCACTGACTAAGAGTTGACACTTCTAGTAATCAGGTGAGGCAGGAATCAAAAGGAAACATCACTGGACTGAACTCAAAGCAAGTGGTGAAAATTCCTGGTTTGCAGTCCCAGCGCATGGCTGGACTATTTGGGATACTGAGCAAGCTGCTTGGCCTTTCTCTGAGTTGGTTATCTCCTCTACAAAATGGGCAGAGAAAAGAATATGGGGAAAAAAAAAACACATGAACTTATTAAGCTTCTATTATATCTTGAATCATTATAACATACATCATAGATACTCTTTAAATTTAATCAAAACAACAACACTGGAAACCTTGCATTATTTTACAGATGCAGATGGTGAGGCTACTGTTATTGGTGACTGCGGTCAGTAAACCACACCATTAGAATAAGCCATACGGGGGCTAGGGAATGAGACCAGTGTGGTGAGAATGGGACAACAAACTTACACAACTATTCTGGAAAGCAATTTAACATGTTTCCGGAACTTTCTTATTTATTTATTTATTTGTGGAGTCAGACTCAAAACTTGAACTCTCGACCCTGAGATTAAAACCTGAGCTGAGATGATGAGTCAGACATTTAACCAATTGAGCCACCCACATGCCCTGTTTCTGGAACCTTAAAATGTTTGACCAATTAATTTCAATTCTGGAAATCCACCCAAATGATAGAATCAGAAACATAAACGCATGATAGTAAAAAAGAACTGTAACAGACAAATTGCCTATCACCTCATACCTGTCAGAATGTCTATCATCAAAAAGACATGAAGTAAGTGTTGGTAAAGACATAGAGAAAGGGAACCCTTGTGCACTGATGGTGGGATTGCAAACTGGTATAGCCATGGAAAACAGTACAGAGGTTCATCAAAAAAACTACACCTAGAAATACCACATGTTCCAGCAATCCTACTTCTGGAATTATATCCAAAGGAAGTAAATTCAGGATTTTGAAGAGATAGCTGCATGTCGATGTTCACTGCAGCATAATTCACAATTTCCAAGATGTGGAAACAACTTAAGTTCTGTCAATGGAAAAATGGATAAAGAAGATGTGGTATATATATACAATAGAATGTTATTTAGCCATGAGAAAGAAAATCTTGCTGTTTGTGACAACATGGATGGGCCTTGAGGGCATTATGGTCCATGAAATTAACCAGACATAGGAAAACAAATACTGCATGATCTCACTTACATATGGAATCTATATGTGGAATCACTTATATTACATACATAATACCACTTATATGTAGATTCACTTATATGTGAAATTGACTTTAAAAAGCCATTTCACAGAAACGGGGAGTAGAATGGTTGTTACCAGAGACTAGAGGTGGGGAAATGGGGAGGTGTTGTCAAAGGGTAAAAACTTTCAGTGATAATATGACTAAGTTTTGGGCCCCTAACGTATGGCATGGTGATTATACTTAACAACATTGTATTATATACTTGAAAATTGCTAAGAGAGTATGGGAGACTATGGACTCTGAAAAACAATCTGAGGGTTTTGAAGGGGCAGGGAGTGGGAGGTCGGGGTACCAGGTGGTGGGTATTATAGAGGGCACGGATTGCATGGAGCACTGGGTGTGGTGCCAAAAATAATGAATACTGTTATGCTGAAAATAAAAAATAAATTAAAAAAAAGAGAGTAGATCTCACATGTTCTCACCACAAAAAAGAAAACTGCATTATTATTTCATAACTGGAGAGCTAGTCATGGAGGAAAGGAAATGGTAATACCAGCACTGCACAATTTTGGAGTTAATTCATGCATACAATTTATTTCATTATTCAAGAGTTATATTGATCCATGAATCAAAGTCATAGTGTTCAGAACTGTCCATCTTTATTGCAAGAATTTACCATTATACTAAATCCTGAGAATTAAAGATTGTATTCTTAATATGTGGGAAAAAAGAAATAGTGATTATTTGAGATAATGAAGGTTTAGCTAACACTACAGTGGTAATCACTTGCAATATAGAAGTTTATCAAATCAGTACATTGTTTGCCTTAAACTTTTACAATATTATATGTCAATTGTATCTCAATAGAGCTAGAAAAAGAAAGAATGGTAAACTACAGAATATTCACTGAGAAAGACATCATGTAACCATTTAATCAGTTGCAGATTAATATTTAATAAAATGATGTATTTTCCAAAAAATGGTATATTTTCATTAGTTTAGTGGGGAAAATAAATTATTAGAATTGAATATGAGGTGTGATCACAATTTTAGAAAAAAAAGTAGAAAAATGACTGGAAGGAAATACACTAAAATGTTAACAGGGGCTCTCTCTGGGGGTAAGAAAACATATTTTTCATACTTCTCTGTTTCAACATATTTTTCACATTTTCTACAATAAAACTTATTGTCATAATCAGGAAAATATATAGTATAAGCTATTCTATATCCCTGAATTTTCATTTATAGGCAAAATGTGATCGTGACTTTTATTTAACTGAATGCTATTTTACAAAGGAAATTTTTCTTAAAAATTTTTTTTAAAGGGAGGGAAATCACAAAAGAAATGAGACAGAGAAAAAGTGACTTGGACGAGACCATCTCCCAGAAAGCTTACAGCTTGCCTCACAGGCCAAACTGGAAATAAAGACCAGGGGGAAAGGGGTGGAAAAACTGACACACAATACAAGAACAGTTGATAACTGGGTGGGGGGGGGTACTAAAAGCTGCAGTTGACTTCCAGAACTGATGGAGCTGGGAGATACGAATTTTTCAATTTTATGAGAATGATAGGGATCTGAAATAAATCTTCAGTATTTTCTTTTTAAGATAAATGTTTTAAAATAAACGTCTGCAGCATGGATGGATGGCTAGTGCCTGTGTCCTGTCTTAGAGCTGGTCATAAATAACACTGAGAAAAATAGCTTTGACCATTCCAAAAAGCACCTTTATTTTTTACTCTTAAGAGCCTGGAAGATTATATTTTGATGCATTAAGTTAGATTTCTTTTTATGCAGCTGCAAATATCAAGAGGAGCATAAAAATTTTCTTCAGATGGAAATAACTACTCAGGGCTTGGCTTAGAAGCCAATCTTAATTTCCAGATGTGTCTGAAAACCAGTGGGCACATCTAATGGTCAGAATACAAATACAAGTTTAAAGGAATTTGATGGATTTATGATTGTGAAACCCTTTGCGAATCTTCAGGTGAAATAATTAATTGTTCTGCTGCCCAGTAACCAAGGAAAATAAGTAACTTCTATAAGTCCAAACTTACAAATATCAGTTTTTCTCAAACCGCCCCCACCCAATTTGGGTCTGTACATTAAGGAACTTATAAATTTATGGTGGGACAACTTATTCAACAGCTTCAGTTTCCTATTTCACTATTGGAGGAGAACAGGGCTATGCTGAGGGTAGACATAATAAAGAATCAGACATATCCTTCATCTTTAAAGTCTTAGGTTCACTACACTAAAGTGAATTAATGGCATGTATTTACTTCCTGTTTGATGTGTCATTTTTTTTTTCCGGTTATGTTTTAAAGAGGAGTTACACACTTGAAAATAAAGGTGAACAAGAGGACCTGCTTGGTGGAAGGACCTCTGCACACAGGCTGTAGAGAAGGGTTGAGGGAAGCCAGGAGCACACGTTCAATCTAAAGAGGGAAACCATGACTCAGCCCTGCATTTCCAATCTGGTTCATCAAGATAATCCAGAATCCTGTCTTTTTATCCTAAATCTCCCACTTTTTAAATACTATCTCTTATTTTGTTAAGCACATTGTGCATGCCAAACCAAACAGTTCCAAGATCCAAAGAGTTTTGCCAGTGTTTGTTTTAAAACCTCATTTCTAGGGGGTGATTAACCCTAGTATCATCTAGTTATGTCCAAGATGGGAATGCATTGGAATATTCCCAGTCTGGCAAAGAAGGTCTAGGGAAGACAACTCATCTTTTGTGGAAAAGACAACATGGAATTCACACTTCCAAGTAGAATTTTGTTGAGCTGGGACCTCTGAGGATGGCTGGAAGATGTATGGAAATATCCTAATTCTAAACACCAAGGAAGTCACAGTTAGGTGCCCTTGGTGGTTATCATTCTACATAAAATAAAGATAAAGCCTTCTTGTGAGAGTCAAGATATCTTCCCCATGCCCTGCAAGAATGCTTATGAGTTTATCTTCACATAACGCTGAATTTCCCCGTTTAACCCACCCCCTCATTCCTTACTTTACAATGTTCTGTAATGAAAAAAGGGCCTTCATAGAGCTTATCTCTTAAAAGTGTGAAAGAGCCAATTTTTTTCTGCCCAAGTAGCTCATAATGTAGCAGATAAACTGTCAGAAAAAATAGACTTCATCATGGTGAAAACCTTAGGCTGGCACCCATCTATCATAAAGCAATCTTCTAGAAATCTTGAAAACTTTCATTAAATTTCCTGTCTTTCTCCTGACAGTTATAAAATGTTAACAATATTACTCATGATGCAGGCATCTTCAGAAATTCTTTGTCCATTCCCTCCTCCCCCTACCATCAGCCATCCCCTTTTCTTCACCAAAATCTGTGGGAACATGAGACATAGCCATATTCTTCACACATCCTTCTTGAGACCTGGCGCTTGCAGGAAGTTAGAGAAGGAAGTAGTCATAATTTTGATGATAATGAGAAGACTCTCTAGGTCCAAGCCACAGAGGGCAAAATGGCACTGTGTTCTGATTCTTCCACCAAAGCCACACCCACTCTGAAGCTTGAGGGTACAGCCCTGTCCCTACTCTTAGCAAATATTTCCTGGTCCTTTTTTTTTTTTTTTTCCTTTTCTTTTGCCAATCTACCAAGCTATAAGTCTTCACCTGTCCTTGATATATGTGTAGTGGGGACAGTGGGTCACATACTTAATCTGTCTACAGGTTATCTTTCTAGAGGGAAAATTATTCCCCTATGGACCTTACTAGCCCAGCTTTTCCATCTCCAGAGGCCACTGTAGCAATATACCATCTCTTAGAAGAAGAAATAAAGGTCTTGCCCTGGAGGCAATACCCCAGAAAAAAACCCATAAATCAGAAATCAGAACCACACCAGATATCAGAACTGTACCAGCAGTCAGAAGAGATATACAGCTTTGAAATCACAGGCTGATCTATGAGACACACAGGGGAAGATAACAGCAATACAGCCGGAGCCTGCACTCTGTGGAGGCTTCCCAGCATGCCTCCCAAGTGAGCCAAGCCCAACCGCAGTAAGCTACCATCTCACCTGCAAAAGGAACTGGTGCGTCTTTATCCAGGGCGACAAGTGGTGGGTCCAAAATGACTGTGTCATTGTTCTCAGTTATGACTCCGTGATATGAAGTCTCGATCCATGGTTTATGCTTGTTGACTAGAACACAATGGAAAAACAAAACAAAGGTTGACTTTCGAGATCATCACTTGAATAGCTAATCCACAATAATATTAATATTGCACATTTGTTCACTCATAGGCTCTCATTCGACAACCACATGAGAGACATAGAGCATTAGTTAGTTCCATTTTATACCTCAGTAACCTTTAGAAAAGTGAGATTCAGAGAGAAGCTCAACAATTCATGTGAACACAAAGAAAGTCAGGGCAGCACTGAGACTCAAACACATTTTTGGGCTCTAGACCATGGATCTTTCACCTTACCAAAATCCCATTATTTCTATTTCTGGATGCCCAGTATAGATAGCTACTGTTAAAAACTAACTAAAAGCTTCAATTCTTCAATACTACTGTCTATTAATAGATATTTCAGGGTTAAAGTCCATTATCAATCAACAAACTAGCAGATCATGGCTGTGTGCTTGAATTTCTGACCTCAACCTAATCAGATCCATCATCACAAATTGTTACTGTATTTCATATATACACCTATCTGTATAAGTACCAACATATGTGTAAAGATACAGCAGGCATTTGAATATTTTCTGATCACATAAAAACTGTGTCTATCCTAACAGTCTAGACTGCCTATCAATTTAAGTTGTTATTCAGTAATTTGACCAGGTAAATCATATATTGTCTAATGGAAAATTAACAAACTTAAGATGAATATCAGATAAATGTTACTGGTTGAACTATGACCCTGAAAAAAAGACAGGTTGGAGTACTAACCTCCAGTGCCTTAGAATGTGATCTTATTTGGAAAGAGGGTCTTTATAGGGGTAGTCCAGTAAAAATGAGGTCATTTGGGCAGGCCTTAATCCAAAATGACTGGTGTCCTTATAATAAAGGGAAATTTGGATACAGAGACATACATGTACACATGTGAATGCCATGTGTTGCTACCAGTCAAGGAACTACCAAAAGCCAGGAGAGATACCTGGAAAGATCTTTCCCCTTTACCTTCAGATCAAGCATGGTCCTGTCAACAACTTGTATTTCAGACTTCTGGCCTCTAGAATTGTAAGACAATAAGTTTCTGTTGTTCTAAGCCACACAGTTAGTAGTATTTTGTTAAGGCAGTCCTAACAAACAAATACAGGATACTTATGGTCAACAGCCTCCTAAGTGGTAGAGAATTTAAATAAAACTTGTGCTAGGGCTGGTGCAATTTTCCTATGTGAATATCCCATGTCTGTCAATTCCAAATTTGTTCAGGCTCAGGCATCCCCTCTCTGGAAGACTGCAGTGGCCTCCTGACTGGTCTTCCAGTAAGAAGTCCTATCCCACTGCAATTCATGTTCTACACACACATCAAAAATAATCTCCTCAAATATTAACCTGATGTTATAGGGTTAATATTATATTAGGTTAATATTATAACCTAACATTACTCTATTGTGGTATCTTTGGTTTGTCCTTTTCCCCCTCACATGCACTCACACAAATCTTAGTGCAGAGTAGGTGCTTTAAAAATGAAATAATATGTTAGAGAAAGTCCTAGAATAATCAAAGATGTCCTGATGCCAATTCTCACACCCTGCTTCATAGTTTGAAAGATGTTGTCATGTACATAATGCTCCCCACAGCAACTTAAGAGGTAGGTATGATCGTTATGAAAATGATGAAGAAACCACTTTCACAAGACATGACTTTCCCAAGATGGCCCCAGGGTTAAAACCTAATAATTGGGAAGACAAAAACTCTCTCATTCTGAGTAATATACAAAAAGCACACACATATGCGTGCATGCACACACACACACACACACACATTCATACTATACTAGTCATGTACATTATAATCTATAACACACATTATATAATACATATGCATATTATAGTATATAATTTTCAGTAGCCACTGCAAAGCAAGAGCTTATGAAATTGAGAACAGCTCTGCTGCCATGGCTCCTGTCCCTTTCCTCCACAATCATGCTTCAAAAGGTCAGTTAAGAGTTGCTCTAGGATGGGTGGTAGCCTCAAGCTGGCCACCATTTTGCTTCTTCTCACCCATTCCACAGCAATCATGAACTAATCAAGAGCCAGTTTAGTGTGGCGGGGGCATATGCCTTGTTCCTCTCAGGTCTTGGCTGCTGAAATCCATTTCTGCAGATTGGATCGTGCCCAGGGCAGAGAGTGGCTCTGCCCACTGCAAGCCTGAATGGGACAGCAGGCTCCTCCATGCTCACATGCTGGCATTCAAACCGGTGCTTCATTATGGACCCTGGAAGAATTACAGCCACCCTGGGCTGTCCCCACACGCCTTTGCTCTTTTATTAGCCATCAACACAAATGCAATGTAAATAATTTGCAGCTGTTGGGAGAAACAATTAATCTTTTTTTCCCCTTTAATTAAACCTAAGGGCCTATTCATTAGAAATGTGTATAGAGGATATGCCACAAGCTTATCCAGTGTTTCAGATTCGCTGCAGCGCTCGACTGGACGGCAGGCAACCAAATCTAAAGTCACAGTTTCTGGGTTTCAGGCCCGGCTTGGCCACTTCAGGGTTGGCTCAAGTGAGTTACTGGGCCACTTAGAGTGTCAACTCCCTCAACTGTAACATTGGAAAAATGATACCACTTGCAGAGTAGTCATGTCATTCATATGCCCTTGGCTGGAAACACAGTTCTTGATCTTTCATTACTCAGACTCACTACCCTGCTCTCTGACAGCATCAGCAGGAGAGGGGACAAGGACCTTAGAGTTGAGGTTCTCCCTCATGAATGGGGCTAAATTTACTTCCTTCTATCAATAGGCCTGCCACCCTTTTCTCCTTTTAGTGAGTACCTATCACACATTAGGCATTTTACATACATACTAGGCATTTTACGTACATTCATTAATCCTCACTATGATCCCATTAGATGAGATTTTATATCTCATTTTGCAGCTGAAGAACTGAAGCTCAGAGGCGTTTAAATGTTCCCTTTTTATAAGATAACAGTGTTAACATCCCTAGAGTTTCCTCATTTTTCTCCTACCTTCTAACTTACTTTATATCTTTCTTGACTTTTTCTTTGCCAAAGTTGTTAAACATTTGCATTTTGATATGTAAGCAAAATTAAATCTCTTTTGTTTTGCCTATAGATCAAATCCTCAGGGTTGCAAGCCAATAACTTAAATTTACATTATTTTGACTATGAGACCTTTGTTCATGGCTGAGCCAAGTACTATGCAAGGATAGCTTTTGCTTCTTAATGGTTCAAGTGTCATTCCACAAGTGACATTCTTTATATCCAGACTGTGACCCTTTCACACCATCCAATAATTGAAATATTTAAAAACAACCTCCAAAATAAATAAATTGGAAAAAATAAAAATAAAAAAAATTAAAAAAAATAATTAAAAAAAAATAAAAACAACCTCCTTTGTATACTCTTTGTTTTCTGAACATATGATTGTCTTTTTTCTTTTATTGAAATGCAAAGAAACTTTTCCACACATGCCAACCATATTACAGCTTTATTACAGCTTTTTAATCATTCCATCTATTACCCATTCTTCATTTGTAAAATGGAGATACTTAACTTCATAGGAATGCTGTAAAATTTGCATGCGATCATTTAAGCAGATCTAGTATCCCTGATATGAATAGACATTGAAATATCTTAAGTTCCCCTAAGCCCATCTCATCCTTCTGAGTGGCTGAAATATGGCCTTGCACTCTCAAAGATATTTAGCCCGGTTGCATTCATTCAACAATTATTTATGGGGCACCTATTATGCAAGAACAGATTAACCATTGAGGGTAAAATGGGGGTGGGGTCCCTGAAAGGAACATTTAACAAAATTCAGCATCCATTCATAACCAAAATGATCAACAAATGAGGACTAGAAGGAACTTTCTCTATCCAATGAACAACTTTCTTAGAAACCTATAGCTAACATCATGCTTAGTGGTTAAAGAGTGAATACACACACACCCCTAAGAGCAGGAAGAATACACACGGATGTCCACTCTTACCTTATACCGTACTATTCATATTGTACTGGAGGTTCTAACCCATTCAATAAGGCAAGAAAAAAATAAGACTGTAAGTTAAAAAGTAAAATTTTCTTTACTTGCAGAGAACCTGCTCTTCAATGAAGCAAATTCTATGGGATCTGCTAAAATGCTACTAGAACTAGTAAGTGAGTTTAGGAAGATCACAGTACATAAAGTCAGTATATAAAAATCAATTATATTTTTATGGACTAGCAGTAAACTATTGGAAGTTTAAATTAAAAATGCTAATATGATGATATCAATAACCATGAAATACTTCAGAATAACTTTCACAAAATGCATGTAGTATCTGTACACCAAAGACTCTAATAAGATATTGCTGAATGAATTTAAAGAGGACCTGAAACAGTCTTAGTGGAGAGATAGACATTGTTTATGATTTGGGAGAGCCAGGATAGCTAAATGTAAGTTTTTCCCTAATTGTCAATGCTACCCAAATCAAAATAATAGGATTTATTTTTAAGGATTTTTATTATGTTCAGTTAGCCAGCATATAGTTTATCATAAGTTTTTGTTATAGTGTTCAACCATTCATTAGTTGCATATAAGCTAATTCTAAAATTTATATGAAAATGAAAAAATCTGATATAGCCAAAACAAGTCTGGAAAAAAAAAGGGGGGGAAAACGTTAGAAGACTCACACTACTTGATTTTAAACTTATTATAAAGCTACTCTAATCCAGTTGGTAAGTAAGGTGTTAACATAAGACTGACATACAGATCAACAGAAAAATAAGGCATGTAGAAAAAGACACACATACACATGGTCAATTAGTTTCTGACAAACTTTCCAAGAAAACCCATTGGAGGGGAAGGATAGTTTTTCATTTATGCTGAGAAAAACTGGATATCCATATTAAAAAAAATAATTTCAATTATACTGCACATTATACACAAAAATTATCTCTAAATAGATTATGGTCCTAAATGCGGGACTTAAAAATTGTGAAACCTTAAAAAAAAAAATTGTGGGGGCACCTGGGTGGCTCGGTGAGTTAAGCCTCTGCCTTCGGTTCAGGTCATGATCTCAGGGTTCTGGGATCGAGCCCTGCATCGGGCTCTCTGCAGGGAGCCTGCTTCCTCCTCTCTCTCTGCCTGCCTGTCTGCCTACTTGTGATCTCTGTCTGTCAAATAAATAAGTAAAATATTTTTTAAAAATTGTGAAATCTTTAAAAGAAAGCACAAAACAAAAGCTTAGTGTCCTTGGGTTAGGCAAAGGTTTATTAGAAGGGACAAAAAGAACACTGAATAAAAGATAAAACTGATCCATCAAACTTAATAAAATTATAATTTCTATTCTTTGAAGAACACTCTTCAGAAAACATTTTTTTAAAGCCATAGACTGGAAGATAATATTTGCTATACATTTCTCACAAATGACTTATATCCAGAAACATACAAAGAACTCCTGCAACTCAATAATGAGAAAAATAATCTGTAAAAAAAGGGGGGGGAGCAGCAAAAATTTGGACAGACCTGTCACCAGAAGAAATAAGAACATGAAATGATGCTCAACATTAGTAGTTATCAATGATATGCAAGTTAAAGCCACAATTGGATGTCACTACACCATCACTACAATGGTTAAAATAAGACTGACAATACCAAGTTCTAACAAGATGCGAAGCAATTGAAACTCATACACTACTACTGGTATGAATGTAAAATAATACAGTCAGTTTGGAAAATAGCTTAGCAATTTCTTATAAAATGACTCAGCAATTCCATTCCTGGGATCTGCCCAAGAAAAATGAAAACATAAATTACTCAAAAAGACTTGTATGTAAATATTCATAGAATCTTTATTCAGAATAGTACCAAACTGGAAAATAAAATGGCCATCAACTAGTGAACGGATAAACAAATTGCTGTGTATCTATATAATGGACATCTACTCAGCAGTAAAAAGAAATCAACTACTGATCCATACAACAAAATGGTTGAATATCCAAAACATTCTTCTGGTGAAATGAAGTGAAAGAAGTCAGACACAAAAGACTACAGGCTATTTGATGCCATTCATATGACATTCTAGAAAATGCCAAAGTATAAGGACAGATTATGGATCAGTAGATGCCAGGGTCTGGGGGTGGGGTAGGGTTTACTTGTAAAGGGACATAAGGGAACTTTTGGATGATGGAAATGTTCTGTATCTTGATTATGATGGTGGTTACATTTCTGTGTGCCTTTGGCAAAACTTAGCAATCTGCACATATCAAAAGGTTGAATTTCATTCCATATAAATTATACATATAATTTATAATGTGGTAAGAATAAAGTTCTTATCCTCGAGGGACCCTCAGACTGGAGAGGGATCCGTGATAACCAGTATAGCAAGAGAGAGATAAGCAAAGAAATAGCAGGGTGTATGGGAAAAGAAAGGAGAAGCAGTAATCCGAGCATGGTAATCCAGAATTACTTCCTGAAGACATAGATTTGAAATCATGAGTAGTATGAATTAAGCAGGTGTAATGGATTCAGGGGTCCCAGGCAGAGGAATGTGCATGGGGAAAGACCAATGGAAAAAGCACCTGGCGACCCATAGGGGAAAATGGTTTGGCTGAGAATGAAGTTCGAGGGGCAAGTCCTGCCAAGAGGCTGAATGGATAGACAGTTGTCTACATCACTAGGGATTACTGGCATGTATAGATTCATCCAAGAGCCACCTCCAAACCCTGGCTTTATGGACACCAGAGAACCAACTCCTTTCCAGAAAGAAGCAAGAGGGGTTGATGCTTGTGCCTTGGCTGTTGTTAAGCAATCTGCTCCCTCCCCTGACAACTGTTCTGCCTTTTTGTTCCAATAGAGTGAGGCCAGTCAGCTCA
The DNA here is from genome assembly GCF_020171115.1 of Neogale vison. NCBI lineage: Eukaryota > Metazoa > Chordata > Mammalia > Carnivora > Mustelidae > Neogale > Neogale vison. The sequence continues at coordinate 124,016,279 of NC_058096.1, forward strand.
TTCTTTGTTCCATTTGGATGTAACTTCAGAAGAACTGACTTTTAATCAGTTCTTCACAAGATAATCTCCCTTTTTGTTATACAACTCTTCTTGAAGCTGAACTCTGTCATATCATGCCCCCTTAGGACTGCTCCTTACCTCTATCTAGATCTTTCCCATGCTGTTTCAGCATCTGGAGAAATGTCTATATCTTTGCACTCATACAGAGGAAACACTAGTGTGATATTTCTGCTCCATTTACAGAGAAATTAGGTCTTACCACCCAATGCGTCTTTAACTAGAGTGCAGATGCATTCTCAGGAGCACTCCTGGCCTTCTCTCTTTGCCTCCACCACTGAAAAAGTGCATTAACACTCAATCCAAGCAGCCGATGATTTACCCGTTCAGTCTTTCTATTCTTATCCTAAAGTTGACTCTCAGAACTCCAATACTTACTTCTGGGTAAAAGTGAACTTCTAGTAAAAAAAAAAAAAAAGAAAGAAAGAAAGAAAAAAGAAAATGAAAACAATACAAAACAAAACAAAAACCCATACCGTACTGATTACAAAATGCTCTAGAGAGGTTAACTTACACCCTAGTAATAGGTCATTCTTGTGGTGAGGCTGGTCTTTTGCCTGTGATGCCCAACTTCTCCCTTCTAACCTGGTGCTCTGGCAGAGGTGCTTAGACCCAGGTGGATGTCTAACCCCAGGGGAAATCAATGGATGGAATACGCTGGACGTTGGTTGGATCTTTCAACTTCATTTTCATTCAGGCTCAAAACCTATAATTTATTTGGTGATAGATACTTTAAAAAAAGATTTTATTTATTTAGTCATCCATTCATTTATTTTAGAGAGAGACAGAGAAAGAAAGCTTGAGCAGGAGAAGGAGCAGAGAGGGAGGGGGAAGGAAAGAGAGAATCCCAAGCAGACTCTGCACTGAGTGCAGAGCCTGACATGGGGCTTGATCTCATTAACACTGAGATCATGACCTGAGCTGAAACCAAGAGTCAGACACTTAAATGACTGAGCCACCCAGGCATCTCTGGTGATGGATACTTGAGATAAGAGGCCATAAAGAGTTGGGGTGGCATACATGTAATGATCACTCAAAGCTTAGGGGGAGTTGAGAAGCCATTAAAATCAGAGAGCGCTAATCTACCAGGAAACGGGATCTGGGACCCAACAAGTAGAGAGAAGAGAAGTACTCCAAGCAGCTGCAGGAGATACAGAGGCTGGCCACCCAGCCTCTTGTTTTCCAGTCGAGGTCCTGCTCAGCCTTCATGGACTCATCAGTGTGTGGGGGGTGTCTGAAGTTGCCAAGTGAAGTTTTTCATTCATTCTGTCCAGGCACCATTTTTTTTTTATTTGTAGTAGTTTGAGAAGCATATCTGTTCTTGCAATAAAATGATTCTTAACTACAATAATTGAAATAACATTTTTTTAATTATTTGTATTCCCTGCTCCAGGAACCCTCTTATACTGTTGGTGGGAATGCAAGTTGGTACAGCCGCTTTGGAAAACGGTGTGGAGATTCCTTAAGAAATTAAAAAAATGGAGCTACACTATGACTGCAATTGTCCTACTGGGTATTTACCCCAAAGATACAGACATAGTGGAATGGAGGACTATCTGTATCCCAATGTTCATAGCAGCAATGGCTAGTCGCCAAACTGTGGAAAGAGCCAAGATGCCCTTCAACAGACGAATGGATAAAAAAGATGTGGTTCAGGGATGCCTGGGTGGCGCAGTTGGTTGGACGACTGCCTTCGGCTCAGGGCGTGATCCTGGAGTCCCGGGATCCAGTCCCACATCAGGCTCCCAGCTCCATGGGGAGTCTGCTTAGCTCTCTGACCTTCTCCTCGCTCATGCTCTCTCTCACACCCTCTCTCTCTCAAATAAATAAATAAAATCTTTAAAGAAAAAAAAAAGTTTTAAAAAAAAGATGTGGTTCATATATACAATGGAGTTTTATGCCTCTGCTCCAGAGTTGAGGGTAGGATAGGACCCCTGTCCAGGTAAGAAGTCAGCTTGCCTACAGGCAAATCTGATACTGCACTTTCCTGCTTAGGATCCATCAGCAGTAACCCTGCCTTCAACTGCAAGATCAGATAAAGCCCCCAAAAGGTACCAGCTCTCAATTACCCATACCTTTGCCCCTGTTGCACCATCTGCTCCTCTCCTCTCCTTCCTCCTGACTGCTGCTTGTACATCCTTACAGATTCAGCTCTAGCTCCACCTCCTCCCATGGTCCCTCTCTGCACCTTGTATCACCCTGTACTACCTGCTGTCATGCTACAGGTCTACTGCATTGTCAATAGCTGTTTCCTGCCCCTCTTCCCATACAAGTATAAGCCAGACGAGGACGAGGCAGCATCCTGGTCACAATGATATCCACAGGACCTAACACAATGCCCAGCATGTTGGTAAATGAGGTGAGCACACTGCTGCTTGGCTGGCACCTCCAATGCCTGAGGCGATTAGTGGTACTTTAATTCCAGTGAGCGGGTATTCCTACATCACCCAAATAGAAAGAGGGCGTGCCTCCCAAATCATAAGGTGACATTTGCCATCACTTAATTAGAGGCAATGTATCTTTCTTGCTAGAGGTACCAATTAGAGAGTTTTAAATACAAATCCCATGTGTGTGACTCACACATGCAAATATTCACAGAAGATGAGGGTTACATTTCACTGTTTTAATTGGGTTGAAAAGCATTTGAGGAAAAGATGACTGAGTTGTTAATCCTTAACTGCTTGATAAATGCTTGCAGTGAGGATAGCATGTTGCTTTCCTTCCCTTCCTACCTCCTTTCCTTCTATCCATTTGCCCATCCATTTATTCACCATTCCTATTTTTTCTTCCCTTCCATATGTCATTTCCCGCCCATAAATAATTATTTGGAGTGTGGATTCTCTCAAAGTCCTTACCCCAGCCTGGGGATGAGCCACATGTCATTACCCTATTGGGTACTGGCAGGTGGGCCAGGAGTAAGGCTAGGGAGAAATGTGTACTGAGGGATTGTATAATCTTACAAAAGTGAGTTTTAGGGGCGCCTGGGTGGCTCAGTGGGTTAAGCCGCTGCCTTCGGCTCAGGTCATGATCTCAGGGTCCTGGGATCGAGTACCGCATGGGGCTCTCTGCTCAGCAGGGAGCCTGCTTCCCTCTCTCTCTCTCGCTCTGCCTGCCTCTCTGTCTACTTGTGATCTCTGTCTGTCAAATAAACAAATAAAATCTTTAAAAAAAAAAAGTGAGTTTCATTTGTCTCAACATAAGCCATCTGGACAAAGTTAACTGTCCAAAATTTGTGTGAAGACAAAGCCTGAGATTGGGTGCAAGGGGTGCTGGCCTCCTTGTCATAGTTCTGATACCATGTAACCAACAGGGTCTCTTAGGCAAGTCTTTCAATATTTCCAGACTTCAGCTCCCACTCCTTTATAAAGTGGAGGTGATACCAATTCTGCAGGGTTAGCAGGAGGAGGATAAAGTGAGACCCTGAGTCAGAGCTGACTCAGTAACTAGCATGTTGTATGTCCACAGTAAGGTGTCCTTGATTCTGAAGTTCAGCAACCACAGGCTGTGATAAGGACCCATATGGGACCCTGTGTGCCCCAGGCAGACAATGCTCAAGTCACCCCATAAACCTGTTGGTGGGCTGACAACTTAACAGAACTCCCAGGGGATGGGAAAATTGAATTACAGCTGTACAGAAGATTAGGAGTCATTCAAGAGGATCATTTGGAATAGGAAGAAGTGGGGTGCAGGTTCTGAGGGTTTAATACTCCCATTCAGTTGCTGGAGCCAACTCATTTTTCCACACAAAATGTCTTACCTACTGAACAAAATGATTGTTACATCTATAATTCCCCAACATTGCTATTCCTTCAATATCTTATACTTCACTGCCTTTTAAACACCTTTAATCCCTAAAACCAGCCCTTAACTTACTTGGGAGTTTACACTACTAGATGCAATTGTCTAAAACTCTTTCTGTAATCACTATCGTTCACTGTAATCAGGAACTGTCATTCCTAAGGGACCTCTATGTGCCAGGCTCTATAGCTGTGATCCCATTAAATCCTTACAACCATCCCCATGAGAGGACAGCATGGGTTCCATTTCATGGATGAGGCTATGGGGGTTCAGAGTGCTTAAATAAGTCAAGGTCATGACCCCTCGTGAAGGAACTGAGAGTCCCACCCCAATCAGTATTCTTCTCTCTGAGCAGGGATCAATGCAACAGCACACATTTGTTTCTAACTCCTGTAGGTCCAATCTGGGATCAGTGCTCTGAGGGAGTGCAAGGAGATAAACCAGCAAAGACTGAAATCTACGAGATAACAGTCAGTGTTCTCCAGAGAAATAGAAGCAACAGGAGACAGAAAGAGATATATACATATACACATATCCATACCTACATATACATATACACATATCCATACCACATATCTGTGTGTATGCGTGTGTGTGTATGCATAAATAAAAGGACTGACTCACACAATTATGAGGGCTGGCAAATCTGAAATCTATGGGGTAGACCTGCAGGCTACAAGCTCAGGCAGGTGTTCATGCTGCAGTCTTGAGCAGAATTTGTTCTTTTCTGGGAAAACTCAGCTTTTGCTCTTAAACCCTCTCAACTGATTGTATGAGGCCCACCCACATTACTAAGGATAATCTCCTTTACTCAAAACCAGTTGATAGTAGATATTAATCACATCTCCAAAATACCTTCACAGCAACATCCAAATTAGTGTTTCATTGAATAACTAGGTACTATAACCTAGTTAAATAGACACATAAAACCAGTCATCATGCTCATTGAAGAATCTTTTAAAATGTTATGCTCAAAAATGAGTGAAAGGATTTGATGTGACAGTGCAAATTTCTTTTAACCTCAGATAGAAACACCGTATTTTTGTTTCCCTACTGGCAAACTAATAAATAAAACCTCTGTGGCTTACGATATCAACTTTGTTCCAGAGGATAGGAAATGTGTGATACATTTTTATTGAAAATTCCATTTCATGTCTTAGATCCCAAGATGTTCAGAACAACGAATGGCAATTATCTGGTTTATAGTATATTCACTGCAAAATGCTCATCTTCTTCTCACTGCTTCAGAAAGAAAGCACTGGCCGGCCAATTTCACTTCTTATTTATGTGGACTATTTGGCTCCTTTCTGGGAAGTCGTGGAATATCAGAGGTAGAGGATAGGCACCAAAAAGTCTCTCCTCCACCACCACTAAATAAATGATCCTAATAAAGCTGTAAGCCAAATACCCTAGGTCACCCTCAGGATCAGCCCCAAGCAGCAGGGATTTCAGACAAGCTGGTTCCCTTTGCAGTTATCTACCTACCGCATCATCAGCTCAGGCACCACAAACTCAGAGAGCCATTCTCTGAGCCTCTCCTTTCTCTCCACCTCTGAAAACACACCCAGACTGAATTAGGCCTCCCTCCTTGTGTTCCCATGGCCACCTCCCTAACCTTAGCACACAAAGGTCCATATCGGGCTGTAAATATCCTTTGTGTCTTTCTGTTAGTGGATGGTGGGGAAAGATTCCAGGTCTTCCATGTTTGTATCTCTAACTCTAGCACACATAGCCGTTCTCAAAGTATGGCCCAGGAATTCTTGGCGGTCTCTGAGACCCTTGAGGGCCCACAACTTCAAAACTATGTTCATAAAAGTACTGAGATATTATTTGCTTCCTTTGTTCTCATTCTCCCTGGAGGAGTGTTCCAGAGGCTATAGAATATGAGACCACAACAGATTGAATGCAGAAGCAGATAAGAGAATTCAGCTATCATCTTCTATTAAAGCCAAACATTTGTGACAATGTAAAAAAAAAAAAAAAAAGCACTCTCTTCACTATTTTTTTACTTTGAATAACATAGTTCTTAATAAAAATATTTTTGTCAACATGACATGGGTTTATTATTATTTTCACTGAATTAGTAAATGCATATTTTAAATTTATCAGCTTTAGTTAGTAATGCAATACACAGCAATAGGTATAACCCACAAAAACATAAATTTGGGGGGCCGTGGATTTCAGTAATATGAGTGTTAAAATGTTTTTTTAGACCAAACAAGTTTGTTCTATGACCTGGTAAAGGATTTACAAGATAGTACTTACTCCTTATGTAGGAAGAGAGAGAACAGATGTGAGTGGAGAAGACAGAGGAGAAAGACGACAAAGAGACAGAGGGCAGGGAAGGGAAAAAAAGATATCTAAAGTTGTCAAGGCAAGACTCATATAATCCACTCTCAGATTCAACTCAGTTGGAGGAAAGTTGATCAATGTAGTGACAACATCAGTCCTTTCTCTGGTCCTGGATGTGAAAGAAAAGCAGCCAGTTGACTGAATAGCTTGCACACCAATTGTTGCTACACTGGGTGGGTAATAGAGCTTCTGATTCTTTTGGAAAAAGGAAGAAGAGCATCTTCTCTTGCTGTATGAACTTGAGTGTATGCTGTCAAGAGAATAATTGTCTGAAATCACAGTCTTTATATCTCTTGCAACCTGGTTGGAGAAACTGCCATAAAAAGAAACAAACTTCATAAATCATTCCTGCAAAAGGCATCAAAGGTTAAAAGCATCGTGATGAATTTCTGAAATAAATCTGTACTCTGAATTTTCAAAGTGTTTGGGAGGCAACCAGTGTGTCTCAAAAGAGAAATCATGATCTTAGCGATTTTAAAGGGTAACTCCACTGTTAAAGGTGTCAATTTCTCCTAGCTGTAAATAGAACAGGTATTTGCCAGCTAGAAAAGTCTCTCAAAGCTAAAGGCACCTTTCCCAAAAAAGATATGTGAGACCCCTGATCTCACTAGTACCAAGTGCGGGGCATGGCACATGGTGGGTACTCAACAAATGTGTGTTAAAAGATCAGTGAATGACTGTGTTCTTAATGCTTGTGTCAGTAATCTGTGTGAACACCCATGTACAATGTTTCTCCCCCAAATATAAATTCTCTTAACCAAGATTTCTAGTTTGGACATATTTTCTTCTGAGTAAGTTTTGATCCATCAAGAGAATGTTGGTTTCCAACATACACCAATACTGCTTCTGGGGATAACTGAGCAAGGAAGAAAAAAAGAAAACAAAAACAAGGAGAATGGATGGACATGGTCCATTAAGGAAATCAGCAGAAGGTAAACAATGACCTGGATTAGTACAGCACATAACAAAAAGAATTGCATAGAATCCCATAGAATTGAGTAGGTCACAGGAGGAAAAGTAACTCCTATCTCATGAAATCAGATCATCACAGGACATTTGGATGGGAAAAAAGACATGCACATTATGTACAACAAAGCATACAAATGTACGAGTAATTAACCAATTTAGGGTTGGGAGAGTCTAAAAGATTCTTATGAACACAGAATGATAAATGGAATTAATTATACAGAGCTCATTATATTGAATTTAAGATGGGTATCATGTCATTGACAGTGTATTATTTGGTGTGCTGTATATTAGTGAAAATTGAGATATTTACAAAAACAGTTACATGTTAATTCTCAACATCATTTTCTCATCCTTTCTTTTTTAAATGAGGATTGAGTTTCTCAACAGTGATGCCTCCTCCCATTAGACATTTTTCTAGGAACTCATTCTACATCACAAAGGGCATGAGCCTGCTGCACAGCTGGCATCTGGTAGGGTTAATAGAGTCCTGGTCCCTTCTGATGTTAGCAGAATGTGTTGGTCCTGGTTCTCAAACAAATTAAATAAATAAATAAATAAATAAATAAATAAAATAAACGGAAATACAAAAGAAAACTCAGGATGGGATTAAACATACAAGGGAACATGCTTCTGTGAAGGAAAAGAGGGAAAGGGCCAGAAGAGGCTGGAAGTGATTTTAGACATTGACGCCAGTGTGAGAACAGTGTAGGAGAGAAAAGAAGATTGGGTGAAAGAGTCTTACCATGGAGTCTAAGTGAAACGCTATAAAGCTGAATCCCTGAGGTTGTCCTCTAGCCAAAACCAGCAAGCCCAGGAATCCCATGTCTCCCAGGAGTGGGTCTTCCTTAGGCTCCCCCAGCATCCCCACACTCAGTCATTGTCTGGAAACAGCCCGTGGGAGGCATGGCCTCAAAGCCAGGATGTCTCTGCACCTACCAACTCATTGCCTGCCCTGTAGTTGGAGGTCTAGGAGACACTTGCTCTTGTTTCCCATGCACACAGGGTACCTGGTCATGCTGTCAGCCCCCTTAAAGTTAACTTAAAAAAAAAAGTTTTCTCATTTCTTTATTCAATTATTCATTCCTCTATTTATCCATTCAATTCATACTTACTGAGAACCTATTATGTACAAAACTCTATACTAGGCACAAACAATGAAATTAAGAAGTATATTCCTGGAAATACCTGAGGTTGGTTGACATAGTTAAAATGTAATGAAAACATCTTGGAACAAGTGGACAGAAACTGTCCTCCTCTCATATCAGTGACAGGCAAGGGCAGTCAATCCCATTGAGTCTGTGCAGGACCTCAGACTTCTTCCCAACACAATGTTTCTAGCAAACTCCATCAATTAATAAGTACACTTATGATGAAACCCATTTGCCATTCCTCTCCTAGGAGAAGTGGTGGACAATGGGTGGGCCAGTGGGGCCTATGGAATACAAAAAACATTATATATCCAACCTGGGTATCTGTGCTGAAACTGTCAGGCAAGATGAAGGCACATAAAGTCAGTTTCTTACTCTTATAGCTTGGGCCTAACAATCTTGGAAATGGTTTTCGAGACATATCATAGTCACAGTGCAACAAACCTTCATGCCTCTGTCATGAAAATTTGGAATCCCTTGACTCATGGATGATTCCGTAACTTCCGCATCATTGATAGTGGGCGCTCAGCAAATGCGTAATGAATTGGATTGAAGGTATACTTACAGAGTAGCAATTTGGCTACTATCCAGTGCCTCAAGCAAACAATTCCTAGGCAGTCTCAGGTTGCTCTAGACCTAGCCCCTGGCTTCGGGAGAAGGCAAGGACATTTAGCTTTTAAATATGAGCTGCATGCTCTTTTCTCAAAGATAAATCCCTAGCCAGGTATAATTTATCATTCCCATTCAAATGGGAATGATTTCCCATTTGATTTTAGACCTTGATGCACTTGGAACAGGAGGCAAGGCCTTCCTAGGCCTGCTCCTCAACTCAGGGTACCATATCAGAAAAGGACACCATTATTGCTGTTCAAGCAAAAACCCCCGGAGGGACCTTGATTCCTGCCTTTCTCTAAGCAAGAGTCCTTCCTTGTCCACACATAAGCCATCAGCAGGTTCTGCCATTTCTATACCAACGTAATAGAATGTGGAACTTCAGGGGCACCTAGGTGGCTCAGTCGGTTAAGTGTCTGCCTTTAGCCCACAGGTCATGTTCCCAGGGCCCTGGGATTGAGTCATGCATCAGTCTCCCTGCTTGGTGGGGAGCCTGCCTCTGCCCCTCCTTCTACCTGCTATTCTCCTTCCCTTTGTCTGCCTCTCCCCTTGCTTGTGCTATCATATATATAAAATCTTTTTAAAAATTCTCGAAAAACATATGATCTCCCTGATATGAGGAAGTGGTGATGCAACATGGGGGCTTAAGTGGGTAGGAGAAGAATAAATGAAACAAGGTGGGATTGGGAGGGAGACAAACCATAAGTGACTCTTAATCTCACAAAACAAACTGAGGGTTGCTGGGGGGAGGGGGGTTGAGAGAAGGGGGGTGGGGTTATGGACAGTGGGGAGGGTATGTGCTTTGGTGAGTGCTGTGAAGTGTGTAAACCTGGCGATTCACAGACCTGTACCCCTGGGGATAAAAATATATTGTATGTTTATAAAAAATTTAAAAAAATATTGAAAAAGAAAAGAATATGGAACTTCTCTTCTCCCACTTGCCAACCTCCCATCCCCATCCAATACCATCTCTTGCTTGAAACTCTGCAAGAACCCTCTGATTTGCCACCATGTTTTCATTCTTCTCCCCTACAATGCCTTTTCTACAGAGTTTCCAGAGTGATGGTTTCAAAAAGAAAACCTGATCATAAAACAGGCCACAGTCATTTCCTCCTGGAGCCCTTCAACGTTGCCCACCATACTCAAACTTCTCCCCATGGTGAATAAGATCATTCATCTCTCACCAATTCTCCTCATCCACTCTGCCCTTCTCCTCACCCACTCTGCCATAGTCACAGTAGTTTACTTTTCATTTCTCAGATTTACCAAGCGCATTCCTACCTTGGGGTATCTGCATTAGCTACTCCCTCTGCCTGGATTCTTTTCCTGTTATGGCATGACTCACCCCTCCTCATCATTCAGCTCTCAGCTTCTACCTCAGAGAGCCCATTCCCGAAAACTTCATCTGAAATATCTTCTCACTGCCCAACTCATGCTAGCACATCTTGATTCTTTCCGTTACAGTTATCACACCTGAAATTACCTTTTGTAAGTCTTGACCTTTTCATTGTCTATTTGGCCCCGCTGGAATAGAATCCCTGAGAACAGGGATCTTATCTGTTTTTTCCATCACTGTTTCTCTAGAGCATAGACAGTGTCTGGCCCATGGGAAGCACCAATAAATACACGCTGAGTCACTGAATGAACCAGCATTCATCAAAACTGTCAGTGGGAGCAGAGAGCATCTTTCGGACACCAGCCTCCTTCTTCTTACACTGCCCTTTGCTAGCTCAGTTTGACTCCCTCTGGGAAACCCCATTCCCAGGAGAATGTTTCTCTTATCACCCATGCTGTCATCCCTATCCTCTCTTCCACCCTCTGTATTGTTCCCAAGGTACCAGTGATGAATCATGCTCAGACTTTCTTCATTTCAAGGCTCTTATTTTTTTTGCAGAGAGAATCTGAGAACTTTACTGTCTTTTAACCTCCAAAGAATGAGGCTCTCCAAGAAGGAATTTAGGGGTGAGGTAATGATTTTGAGAATGGTCTATTTGATTCACCTGTGCCTTGATTTCCTTTTTAATCTCATCCCCCCAAATACATACAGGTGCACCTACCCCTCATAGTTCTTTTCCTAACACCCACAGTCTGAGCTGGTGGAGATGAGTTAGCAGAGCCAATCCCAGCAGTATAAGGGGAAAGTCCTGCACTTCACCACTGCTGGGCACAATGCTGAAATTCCAAGCCAGAGCTCTTGCCAAATTCCTACCATAGGTAGGTGACTTTAGCCCTGAGGAGCGACACAGTCAAAAGCAGAGCATTCCCATGCTTTTGCGTAGGGTGATTTTTTTTTTAACTGCCTGGCAGCCTCTTGTATTCCCTGTGCCAATGTGTGCACCTGCTCCTCTACCTCTCTGTCTTCATACAGCAGCTTCTGCCTACACAGTCTGAGCAACAGGGCCCAGAAATGAAGCCGAGAGGAGCCATGTGGGGAACAAGGTGCCAGGACCCTTTATCTCAACAGTGGAAGCTGGAACCTCCTCTCCTTCTTCACAGGAGTTTAACAAGCCTCGCACTGTGCCCAGGCATGCAATCCAAAATCCTCATAAAGCAAGCTCTCTGAGGCACCACATAAACCAGGCAGGCACCCAAGCTCCATAGCCAGTGTGGCTCCAGGCACAGGTAAATCAAGCCTCCTTTGGGATCATGTGAGCTAAAGCTGATGCATGTGGGGACAAACCTTGGCTTCAGGGCCTATCCCTGGGGCTTATGCATAACAGGTTCTCTGTTAGTATCTCTTGGATTCATGAAGCATTTATGTCTTAGATATGTAGGTTAGCTCCAACTCCCCTGAGCATGGAGTAGGAGAAAATGGGATTTCCTTAAGTATAAGGGAAGGGAACCAGCTGTAAAGCAGACCTTTAGGATATGGGGGCTGCTTACTCCATCTCACCGAAAATAACTTGCAAAATGGCTCCCACCCACATATAAGACCAGATTAATGGAATGTGAATCGTCATTGCCCGTGTACACAATGTTGTCCACAAGTAACAATTTCATTTAACAAATATTTATTTAATAAGTATGGTATGGGGGAGGGGCTATGCTAGGTATTAGAGGTACAGCACTATGTAGTTAGACTAGTAATTATTTTTTAAGATTTTATTTGAGAAAGAGGGAGATAGAGAGCAAGCATGATTAGGGACAGCGGGAGAGGAGCAAGAGAGGGAGAAGCAGACCCACCACTAAGCAGGGAGCGCAACCATCCCAGACAAAGCAGAGCTTGATTCTAGGACCCTGAGATCATGACCGGAGCTGAAGGCAGACACTTAACTGACTGAGCCACCCAGGAACCCTATTAAATTAGTAATTAAATTGGGGTAAGTGCTAAGTAAAGTAGAAGATCCTATGGGAATATATGTTAGAGGAAGGTGACCTATTTGAGGTTGCTAGAGAGACCACCATTCAAAAGCAACAGATAGGTAAACTGAGACCTGAAAGCTGAAAGGGATGGAAGAATGTTCCAGAAGAGAAAACTACAATGGAAGAGACATTGAGAGAAGCCTGAGCGTGGTCCACCAGAGAAAGAACTACAGAATTAGTGTGGGCAATGGGGAGACAAGTGATGGCTTCTTGAATGGAGAAGCTCCCAATAACTGAAGAAACTGAGAAGAGGATTCAGAATTCTAACTGTGTGATTAAGAAGCTCAGATGTAATTTTACAGAAACTTTAGAGGAGGGGGAGGTCAATAAGGAACCCACTTTTGCAGGTGTTTAGGAGGTGGGGCTGGACCTCAGCTGGCTCTTGCAGGATGAGCTAGGTAGGCAGAGAGATGAAGGAAGATAAAAAACCCAGATATCCACCAACCTCCTCCCTTCTCTCTCATCTGTTAATTCATCTGTTACCATGTCTATCTACATAGGGCCCCTCATGGAAATGTCTCTTGAGTGCCTTCTTTCCATCCTCACTGACAGTCCAAGCCCCCCATCACTGCTCTTAGGACTGTTTGTGGCAACTGCCTCCAACCATCTCTCGCATTGTACTCTCCTAAGCACCTGGGCTGCAGTCAGAGTGGCCTCTAAAACACGGATCAGATCACGCCTGCGTCCCTCCTTCCAGGAGCTCCCATCACCATGGTTATAAAGATCACACTCAGCCTGGCATGCAGGCTTTTCAGTTTGTTATCTCTACTTGCTCTGATTCCTACTCATTGCCTAATATCCCCTGACACCTTATGTTTCCTGGGCTTGCCCTGCTCTCTCTCCAGACCTGCCATAAGCTTCTCTCCCTCCATTTTCTAGGGGGACTGGGGGACTTGCCACTCTTCCTACACAATCTTATTTTATGGGCCAAGGGTATCGCCAAGCCCCTCACTTTCAGCTGCAACTACTCACAGTTCTCTTCTATATACTACATATAGGCAAACTCTCCTGAAGCTATCTATATTTGTGAATGACTTTTCCAAACGTTTATGGCTCCATCTGATCTTCTGAGGCCAAGTAGCTAAATGTTGCCCAAGTACTCACTGAACACCTGCTGTGTTTCCAGCCCCATGCCAACCACCAAGTGAGGCACAAGGGCAGGCACAGGCTTTGCATTCATCACAATGTAATGTCAGTGACATCACCCCAAGGAAGGAGGCCCTTTCTAAGAGGGTGCTGGAGATGCCATGCAAAGCTAAATCAGTACTGTATGTTTGACCATACTATTGCCATTCTTTTGTTGTTGTCATTAAAGTTTCCTGTGGGTTAAACCCCTATACAATGTGCTAGGAACTGTACTGCATTGTTGCAAGCTGGATTTCCTGGAAAGCAGGCCCTAAACTAGACTGAGTTTAGTGCATAGGATGTTTCTTTAGGAGTGCCCTTGCTATCAACAGCTATAGAAGAGAAAAGGGAACCAGAAGGGCAGTGGGAGAAGGGAAACTGTGACGCAGGCTCAACAAACACCAGTGATGCTCTAGCATTTGAATGGCCCTGGAGTGGTCTGAGATGGGTGTGTCTTGATACTCTTGCATTCATCAGTCCCCGGATGGGGATCACCCTAAGATAGGGTTTAACTTTAGGCCGTGCACCTCCCTGCAGCTGCAGCAATGCCAAAGGGGCTGGCAGCTGAAAGCTGCTTCTTCTCCCAGCAGCTGGGGCAACTGGTACTTTACTGAAAGGGAGTCTAGATGGCACATGGCAGGATTCACTACATAGCTGCTTTCCAAGTTTCACTTTGAAAACTTAATGACAACCCAAGTTGTAGATATTATCTCCATTTTATAGATGAGAAACTGAGGCATTAAGAGTATCATGTGACCAAAGTTGCACATGCTGGATTTGAACTCAGTTCTGGTTTCGCAGTTTATGGTGTATCACTCTGCATTGTTCATCCCTTCCAAACAAGTATGTCAGGGCTTACCTGTGTCCCCTTACCTACCACAGGCTGTGCACACAATAGACCAAGAGTCACTGAATAATCAGGAGATCAGAAGGGGGAAGCAGTATGTGCAGGTCAGTCTGGGTATGACTAGAGTGTGCCACCATGTGTACCCAACTGTCCCCACTTTGTTACTGGGACACTGCCTCATCCTAGGTTATATTCAGGACCCCAGGAGATGGTACAAAGGCTAGGACTCATTAATGAGGTTGTCAAATTTAACAAATAAAAATATAGGATATCCTATTAAATTTGATTTTCAGTTAGACAATAAATGATTGTTTTAGTATAATTATGTCCATATAATATATGGGACCTGCTCCTACTAAAAAGTCATTTGCTGTTTATCTGACATTCATATTAACTATGTGCCCGGTATTTTGTTTGATAACCCTACTCACAGTTAAGCCGGATCCCTATCCTCAAGATGATTTCAGTGACATAAAATGTTCTTCAGACCATTCTTTCTCAGTCTAAAATCCATTTTCCCACACCCAAAGTGTTTCATTGCACTGTTAAAGCTCATGCTTATTGTGCCAGCACCTCTGAGACAGTGGACCCATGAACTATACTTATCACCCTCAGGATTCTACTGAGAGCAGGTTTTGGGGAATATGCACAAGAGAATACAGAAGAAGAGGAGGGATGACAGGATGTGGACATTACTAAGGGGGTGGAGAGCTCAAGATAAGAAAAGCTCATGGTGTGTGGGGTACCCTTGTGAGCTTCCCCATTGATTTTAGTCAGGCTCTGAGAGAAGGAGGCTCCAGTCTTTTAGGATTGCTCAACAGAGGATTACCTCTCTCTGGTTTGGAGAGTAACACTTCAGCTGCTCTGTCCCCCACAATGAGCCCCTGTCCACCGGCAACCAGTTGCACCCATGACCTGCTCGTGGGCCACCAAGTAGTATAGTTCCACTGCATCTGGAACAGACCCAGGTACTGCAAACTTCCATCTTCACACTCAGAGTCTCCTCATCCTGTCATTGGCTTAGAACTTGAAGTCTCTTAGCAAGTCTGTCATGAGGAAATGGCATGGAGACAGTAAAAAATGTCATCACAAGTGACACGAACTTCTTCTTTGTCTCCCAACTTTCCAGATGAGCCATTCCTTTTTATTACCCAGAGATTCATAAAAATGCATAAGTGAATGCAACAGCTTAAATAGTTTTCTTTTAGGAGTTTGGCACTAACTACATTAAACAAATTCCCTCAGTCCTTGGACAAGAAGCCATTAGATATGGACTATTACTTGCATTATCATTACATTCGTGGGTCATTATGAAAAATAAAAGTTCTAATCAGCATGAACATTTATAAAGTGCCATGATGGGAAATATGCCAGGCTGGGCTGTCTCAAATATCCAAACGAAACACAGTGAGTAATGACTTTGAACAAAAAAAAAAAAAAAAAAAGGTTGAGCACAAAGAATAACTTGAACAAATCCCACTCAAAGTCATTAGCAATTAAAGGCTTTAGAAAAAAAGAATTCCACCCCCATCTCATCAGCTAAGTGCACTCTCTGAGCTCTCCTTGGTGCCCTGTGACAAGAATCACTGTTTTTACCTTCCTCACCCAGCCTCCAACTGGAAGGGGAGAACTTTCTGTAGTCCTCACAAGGTTCTAGGGAGCTCTGGGGTCCCTCCAGCGTAGCCCAGAGACCATAGTGGGTGGTGAGAAGCAGCTGTACAAGCAGTGTGGTGGACCCTGCTCCCCTGCTTTAATCCTGTCCTTTCCCATGCATTTGTTTGCTCTGACCACGATCCTCTTTATAAGTTCTAAATGCTTCTGGAATGACCTTCATTTGCTTCCCTGACGCGGGATGATTTTAAAGTGACCAAGCTACCTACTTACCATGTTACAGTGACCCTGTCACATCTATGGGGAATATGGTTCAATCACACGGCTAGACTTTGGAGCTGGCACCAGGGCAGGGTTATTGGCCACAGGCTGGATCAGATGAGACAGTTACCCTGGGGTGGACAGAACCAGCCTGCATCAGGGACAAACGGCAAAGTGTGCAAACAGTTGGGCCAAGGGTCCAGCAGAGAAGCTGAACCATTCTTAGGAGCCGGGACTTTCTCCAGGGTGGGCCTCTGTTTGGGGCTACAGGAAAGGACCAACGTGCCCATAAGATAGGAAAGTCATCTCTGAAGGCTTGCCTCCATTCTCCTCCGGGATGCTCTCCTTGACTTCCTAGGGTGAGTAGTTCATTCCCCAGGGGACCACTAGGTCCTGCACAGAGTCCTGAGTAGGTGGAAATAGTCTTATTGTCCTTCTTGTTTCCATCTATTAGACTGCGTGACCTCTGCTAGGGAAGGGTCATGTCCATATCAGCTCACCTATTCATCCATCCATCCATTCACTCATTCACTCATTAATTCACTCAACAGATTGAGAGTCGACAAGTTCCTTTCACAGCATCAGGTGTGTATTTTGTCTCTGTATATCAAGCACCAGCAATAGACCCTGGTACCCAGCTAATACCTAAATAATGCCAATGAATAAATGCACAGGTGACTGAGGAAGTGTTCTGCAAACAGGGCTGCATTCCCACGTCGTGCTATTGCTGGAGGGCTGGAAGGAAGTGGTGCAGGAGGAAGGAGAGGATGATGTCACTGTCCTTAGTCTCAGGCTCTAAACTGACTTAAATATTCCAACTGCCCAGCAAGGTCTCTCTCACTGTTCTACTCTAACACAGGAAAACTCTTATTCCCAGTGCTGTTACTTTCTTGGATTAAGATATTTTCTTCCATGTTGCTAGTAATATGTTTACTAGATTATTTTTGCTTCTTTGTAGATGCAACACAATTTCTTTCTAGTTTTCTTTTCCCTGGATTGAAATTCCTCTGAATTACCTACTTGCTTTATTTAGCAAAACCTCAAGAAGTCTTAGAGGAGGAGAAGTGTTCACTGTTGGTCTGCGTGACATTGCCTCCTCCGTGAAAGCCCTTCATTTCCCTTCCCCAGGAGCTGCTCCCTCTCCAACCTCGACTGAATTACCTAGCCCTCTTGCTTTACAGAGACACCCTGACAACACTTTGCCGAGCTTCTGTGATTTCTATAATATCCTTCTCCTAATAAAAACAACCTGCACTGCACACTGCATTTTAACTATAGTTAAACTCCTCCTCCCTTATCGTGTGTTCAGCAACTTCAGGGCATCCTAGCTATTGTAAGTTATTATATGCTTAGCTGAACTTATTAAATTCCACTTGTCACCAGCTTTGTTTATTTTCAATTTCTGTAATGGATTCTGTGCCTCTTTGTGTATATTTTTCAACAGGCTTTTCTAAACCACCAGGAAGGGTAGGGAGTGATATCTCACCAGGCAGTGACAGGTGGGCTTGGGGTGTCCTGGGGACAGGTCTCCCCAATGGCAGCCAAAGCACAATGGAGCTAAACCACACATCCAGGTCCCTCCAAACAACTCCCAGAAACAAAAGAGGCTTCTTTTGGAAAAGCATTTTTTGAAACAGCAGACCATGGTGGAGGCTGGGCCATCTTACTCACAGGCAACGATTTTCATCGGCAGAATGTTTTATAACATCATCTGCCCTATGTGGGTGGGCTGTGTCACGAAGATCATTCTATCAGCTCCAGGAATGATATTCTTTAAACCCAAGAAACCTTCCTGTGCTTGGAAGGAGCTCTGCAATCTTGCCTGGAGCTTGTTAAACTGCAGAGGTTTGATCAGAACACACAGACAAAGAGGAAATGTGTTCCAATTTGCTACCAGGGCCCTTGGGCTGGAGGTTGGGGCTGGGGCAGCCCCGGGCAAGGTGCTGTTTGAGCATGAGCCTCAGTAGTGGGAAGCGAAGCTGCATTTCCCACCACACACCAGTGTCCTTTGAGACAGTTGAGAGAGATTTCTTCTGACTAGTCCCTGGGGAGCCTATGCACTTATTCCAATGATTCAGCTTTGCTGGAACCATTTGGAGAGCTTCTCCAGAGAACTGCCTTGAGAAGCTATGATCCTTCCAGCAAATGCTTTACATGGCCCATATGGACTGTGCAGAGCAACTGATTCATGCCATTTATTTCTTTTAGAAATCTTTATGTCCTTAGGAATCATTTTCTCTTATATGTGTATCAGAAGACATTAGGCACAGAGACGGTGAAGTCTCTCCACAGCTCCCTGATCCCTGTGGGCCAGAGAAGGAATCTGAAATCATGGTTTTCTCATGTCAAAGCCCAAAGTCTGTCCACCTACTCAGGTTTCCTATTTATAGCTGTCTAAAGTCACTGAATAAACATTTACCGAGGTGACACCATGTGCCAGATGCTCTGCAAGAAGCAAAGCTACAGAGGCTTTAGTAAAAATACGTCCTCTCTTCTAAAAGAAATCACCGTGTGGTGAAAAATCCCATAACTCAATTCCTCCAAGATAAGAAAGCCACCAACGGGTAGACGCAGCAAACGGGCTGTTCTCTCCTGGGGGAGAACTGGAGGTGTGGGTCTTATTCATACAAGATATAAGTTGAAATCTTTCTTCAAAGATGACAAAGAGCTACCAAGCCCCAAAGAAAGGGAAGTTGTTTGTTTCGGCAAAAGAAAAGCTCTGTGCAAAGGCTCGAGGCAGGAGAATGATAGCCTGTTGGGTGAATAAAGATGGTTTAGCGTTACTGAATTTCAGGCACAGTGTAGCGTGGGCTGAGGATATAAGGAGGAGTCCAAGGTGTGTGTGTGTGTGTGTGTATACCGCATCTTCTTTATCCATTATAATTCAGCTTTCCAAAGGGCAGTCCTGCCATTATGACACCATGGGTGAACTTAGAGGACATGACCCTAAGGGAAATAAGCCAGTTAGGGAAGGACAAATACTGCATGATCCCACTTATACGAAGTGTCTAAAGGAGCCAAACTCACAAAAAAAGAATAGAATGGTGGTTTCCAAGGGCTGAGGGGTGGGAGAAGTGGGAATTGATTTTCAGTGGTTATGAAGTTTCTGTTATGTAAGATGATTAAGTTCCAGAAACCTGCTATACAACACAGTATCTATAGTTAACAATATAGTACACTTTATAATACATTGAGAATAGATCACATGTTAAATGTTCTTTAAAAAAAAAAAAAGCCACAAAGGAATGCAAGGAAAATTTTGGGGGTGATGAATATGCCTTGTGCCTTGGTTGTGGTAATGGTATCCTGGGTGTATGCCTATGTCCAAACTCATCAGATATAAACATTAAATGTGTGTGTGTTTGTATATCAATTATATCTGAATAAAGAAAAAAAAAGTGTGTGAGTGATAGGTGTCCAACATCACCTAACTTCCAGAAAAAATTGTACTTTGAACCTAATCTGGCCAGCCCAAACTGTATTACTTTGGTACTCTTGGTTTTATGGGTTCTGAAAACAATCTTTTTTTTTTTTTTAAAGAAGGGGAAAAAAAGCCATGTAAGTACTTTTGATGTAATCAGAATAAGTATGGAATCTCCTAAGGGGATTGCTTTTAATGTCAGCCCTCATTTGGAGGCCTGTTCACATTAACAAGAATCGTATTTGTTTCTACCCTTTATAATTTCTAGCTGTCATCAGAAATAACTGTGAAAATATCCATTCTCCGGCAAGTTAGCCAGCAGCCTGTTGACAAACATCCAATTCTCTAATCTTCAATCAGACCAAGTTCCATGTCTTTCCCATGAGTAAGGAGGCTCTTGCAAGCACATCACTTGTGCAAGCCTCAGCCTGAAAAAGGATGGTTTTAAAGGCTTCTGTTAATTTTATCTGGCTGGAGCACTGGGGAGCACGCTCAGCTCAAGAAGACATCTATTAAGTTGTCAGTCATGATATCATTTGCCTTAACACTGTTTGGTATCTACAAAGCAGAAGCTGACAGACAGCACAAAGGCACTCTGTGAGGGAGACAGCGTGCTAATTAGCACAGCACCCTCCGCGTGCCTTCACTGGTTAGCAGAGCTGGACTCTGTAGCATGTCGTTCTGTACTCTTCCTCTAAAGAGTTCAGGCAAAGAAGCAATTGGAAGTTTGCTATCCGAGCATCCTATATAAGTTCCCTCACAAATGATTTGGCAGGCTTCCCACCTGCAGTTCACCCTGCCTTAGAGGGGAACCGGCACTCAGCACACAGGACTGTCCTTTCAAAAGCCAGAGTGGGGTAAAATGTAGAGAGACTAAGCCATGAGCTCCTAGGCAATGCTCTTCATCTAGTCCCTAGGAAGGTTTAGCAAGGTCGGTCTAGGTTTTAATTGGTGTACGAAGAACCACTCTAGTGAAAAAGATGGGAAGGGAATTCCACAGGAGAATTGGGTCTGCCTGCCAGAAATATCTATAGTCATATATGTGAGGATTATAAGGAGTCTGATGATTATAAGCATCCTAACAGCTGCCACCGTTTTAGGTTTGTATTCTATATGCCACACACAGTGTTAGATGCTTAATACACATTATCTTCATTCACAGCAGCCCATGAGAGTCCACTGTTGTAATGAGGGTATTGTTATTCCCATCAAACAGATAAGAAAATGGGGCTCTGGGAGCTCAGTGGTCACAGTATCAGCACAAACTTAAGGTGCTTTCAAGTACTGGTTGATCTGCTACTCCTTGCGCTTATAGAGTTTAAGGTTGCCTGCAACATCCAAATGCCCTTTCAAACAGATCATTACCTCTGATTTCCCATGAGGTGGATGGGACAGGTATTATTACCATTTTACAGCTGGGGAAACTGAGGCCCAAAGAAATAGGTGCTTATTACCTGAGATTGCAATGGGCTCAGCTAGGATTATGATGCCCCCTCCTGCCTCCTGGGACTTCTCTCCAGGTCACACAAGGGCTCAACATTATTAGACCAGTCATTACTTGAACAGAAATGCCCAGAGATAAAGACAGACTATTTCTCAACACACATAAGGGAATCTGAAAATAAGAAAAATGATCACAGAAATCCTGGTGGATATGATTTCATTATTTATGACCTTTCCTATAACTTACAGAGTTGGAGTCTCTAGCAGCTGGTGTGAGTTTGGCTAGGCAGGCCCAGTTCTGTGCGACTCCTCTGAATTTGCCAACCATGTTCTGCTCCCTCCCACCCCTGGGGTACGGCTTTCTCACCCATGGTCCTCCATGCCTCACTTCAGGTCGGGGGGTCTTCTGTGAACAGCCTCCATGCCCTCAGGCACCCCTATCTTGGGCATCCCTTGTCCCCAGCAAGTATCTCCTCATAAGGAAACCATGAGCCCTGCCTTTCGTCTCCACATAAAGGAAGTAACATGAACCAAATGAAACTTTGCAAATGTGCATCTGGATGCCAAGATTTCCTAAGGAATGTGTATCTCCTAGTCTATTTACCTTCTTGTAAAAATCACAAATGATTAAACAAAAGAGGTCAGCGAGTCTGAGAATGAACTTGAGATGTCTCAAATCTTATGGCTCTTCAGTAGGTTTTAGAACCTGGGACCCCTCTCTTATTTTACCTTTCTGGTTTTTGGTTTTTCCATTGATCGGAAAGACAAGGTTAGAAACTACACAGGACTAGACCCCTTCTGGGGGTCAGCTCTGCAGCAAGGGAACTCACTCCAGGAAGTCAAGGAAAAGTCCTTCGTGGCAGTGGAGCTGAATAGAACACAGACACTGATTCCTCTGCTTTAGGCAGTGGTAAGGATGAGGCAAAGACCATAGACACAGGCTCCCCCAGTGTCTGCCCAGCCCCCGCCCTCCGCTGTGTGCACAGGTGTGCTCTGTAAGCATCACTGGCCAGTCTAAGCAGGACTATAGACTGGGTCCTGCCTGGATGTTTCTAGGACTGAGTATGCACTCTAGCCCAGTGATCACGACTAAAGAAGGGGCAGAACCTAGAATGAATGCCAGGTCCTTCAAGGCCCACTTCATCTCTTCCTCTTCCAAGAGACTTTCCTGACCTCTGAAGCCCACAGTGTTCTCCATCCCTGGCCAACAGTCACCAGCAGTCTCCTATGGCTATTGCTTTGGTGCATACTTGGGGTGGTTCTCTGAGTTTCCTTCCTTGCTGGAAGTCACAAAAAGGTTTTAAGTGAGATAGGGAGGGATCTCTTGTCATTTCCTTGGTGCCTAGAATATGGCTGAAGATTTTTGCAGGAACCCAACGCTGGCCTGTCAGGAGGCACAGTTGTATGTGGAGAGGGGCAGATTTGGGAGGCAGTCCCGACTCTGCCCCTTAAAAGGTGTGCCCCTTAACAAGTTACTTAGCTCTTGGAGATGAAGGTTGTCATGCCTACTCAAGTAGTTTTGGGAGATCAGAATGAAATACTAAAAGGACCTATGCTGCCTAGACTAGGGGTTCTCAAAGTGTGGTTCCTGGACCAGCAGCATGGGCATCAGCATCAGCGGGAACTTGTTAGAAATGCAAATTCTTGACCTGACCTCAAACCCACTGAATCAAAAGCCCTGGGATGGCAACTCACTAGGAACCTGTATTAACAAGCCCTCTGGGTGATTTTGACACACTGAAAGGTTTAAAAACCTTTGTAAGCACTAACTGTCAGTCTGTTCTCAGGCAGAGATGAAGGAATGACCTAGCTCCCTACCAGCTTTCAGATCTAGAGCTGAAGTAAGGAAGTGGCCAGTGGCCAGGCCAGTCATGCTAGAACCATGATCATGAGGGACAAATCACTGGGTGAAAGAGGACAGTGTGGTTCCATGGACTAAAACATGAGCCAAGAATATGTCCAATTCGATCTAATCCAGTGAGAATGTGAGTGGTTGCTATTACAGAGAGTAATGAACTCGCCTTAAAAGCAGACACTCAATATGTGCTGATAGAGTCAGAGCCAGTTAAACATGGGCTGCCACTTAGATTTCTGCAGATCTGCTTTCCCCAGAGAGCAGGGGGTTTCAGTCCTGGTCACACATTACAATCACCAGGGGGGTTCTGAAAAATCCAGATACCCACACTGCACCCCTGACCAATCCCACCAGCACCTCTGGGAGGGATTGAGACCCCAGCACAAGACCTGTTATCACTCTCCAGGTGATTTCAGTGTGCAGTGAATCCCCTGACCCAGGTGGGTGGCCCACAGACAGGCAGAAAGCAGAGGCATGCCCATGTCTTCTTCATCCCTATCCCTCATCCTCTTGTCCCCTGCCCCAATCAGGTCAGAGACAGCCATTCTCAGTGCAGAGGCAGAAAGCTGGACATCATCAAAAGTCACCTAGACTTTATAAAAACCTCTGGAGAAAGGAAGGGCAAATGTTATTCTTCCACCTTTGTGGGAAATAAAAAAATCCAAACCTCCCCTCGGAGATTCTGAGATATGTTCAATAGCTTGCCTGAGTTGTAGGGTAGTCAGAACTGAGCTGAGACGAACCCCAAGCCCTGGTTTCCTATAACATGAGAATTTCCTATTGTGAC
The DNA here is from genome assembly GCF_020171115.1 of Neogale vison. Lineage (NCBI taxonomy): Eukaryota > Metazoa > Chordata > Mammalia > Carnivora > Mustelidae > Neogale > Neogale vison. The sequence goes on from NC_058096.1 coordinate 124,039,928, forward strand.
ATGTTCCTCTGCCTTTTTGTTAAATACTGAACACCTACTACATGGCAGGCCCATGACGTTGTCCTTAATCCTTAGCAACCACCCTGCCAGATAAATATGATTATTCACATTCTACAAAGAGAAAACCTAAGTGCAGAAACATCGTTGACTTGCCCAATATCATACTAATATTAAATGATGGAGCTGGAATTGGACCCATGTCTTTTCTGTTTTAAATATGCTCCCTTTCCACTATACCATCTGCCTTTCATTTTTCACATTCCTCTACTTTTTTATTTTTCTTTTAAGATTTTATTTATTCATTTAAGAGAGAGAGAGAGCATAAGCAGGAGGGAGGGGAGAGAGAGAGGGAGAAGATTCCCTACCGAGCAGGAAGCCCAATGTAGGACTCAGTTCCAAGACCTTGAGATCATGACCTGAGCCAAAAGCAGACACTTAACCACCTGAGCCACCCAGGCACACCTTCTCTACTTTTTCTATAAGGCCAGGCTGAACCAGGGACAGAGAGGGACCTCAGATGGTCATACCGACCTTGGTGAGAGTAGAGGATAATACGGGGTTACTCAATGGCTCATAGAGAAAGCCATTCAGAGCAAGCTCCATGTGTTTCCAGGGCTCGCCAAGCTGCAGGATAGCTGTTGACATGTCTTATAATGCCTCAATTGGTGAGTCTGTCCTTGAGGTTTGATGTTCAAACTGAGGTTCCTATGTCCTTCACTCAGGTGGTACTTCTTCAGACATGGTGCCTCAGGGCACCTGGAAGGTGCACCTACCTCAGGTGATTCTGACCCAGGATGGATTCTCCTCCCTGAGCACTAGACTGGTGGCTGCATGGGGTCCCCACCTCCCTGGACAGGGCGAGACAGGTGGTCTAACACAATAAAGGCCCCATGGCTGGCAGCACTGTGTGGGCAGCAAAGCTTGTTTCCTTTTCTACTTGTGCCTGTCCCTTGTTACAAGTTACACTGTCCTCCCTTCAAGCACATGGGTCTCAGAAAAAATTGGCTATTGCCATTTTGGGTATATGCAACATTTGTACCCCAAGGCCTTTTGTATTATCTCAGGCTTTTATCTCCATGGAGAAATATCAGAACTCAGCAAATTAAACAGAGTATGTAAATTGGGGGAAGGAGGGCTCTTGACAGGTGAACACCTTACTGGAGGGCCCTTCGCTGGCTGCACTGGCCCCTGACCTTTGTGTGTACACATGTATATGTTTATGCATGCTCCTTTCCTTAGTGCTTCTATTAAATAAGAAAATTAACAAACAAATTACAATAAAGAGAGAAAGCAAAAGGATTTGGATCACACAGACTTGGATTTGAATGTCAGTGCTGACACAGCATAGCCCCCACACACAACACTTTATTGATTCCCCATCTGCAGGACAGGGGACAGGAAAGCAGAGCCTGCTCTACTGATATCGTCTGCCTCAGGTGGCTGGGTGAGAATTCAGGGAGGAGAGCCTGAAGGAGTGTTCTGTCAACCATAGTGCTCGCACGGTCCTAACAATGGCTACTCTTATTACATCTCTGTGATCTGCAAGTAAGCTAAGCCACATACATTCAAATCACACTACTATTGTCCCCAACACATTACAGTCCCCGGGTTAGAGTCTCTGCATCAAGTGCTTATGGTTTAGGAAGAAGATGTTCCCAACCAGAGGAAACTGAGTGGTGGGTGCTAAACTAGAGGGAAGGAAGCCCAGGAAGGGAATGTGGGTTCCAGAAGAGAGAATTAACCTAGACTGTGCTCCAAAGAGACTTCATGGAGGAGGTACCTTTGAGCTTTGCCTAGGAGGATGTATAGGAGGAACAGGTTTCCAAGCAAGCAGAGAAATAGCATATACAATGAAACAGGGCAAAGAACAAACATACCATGGATTTCACCTAGGTTGGTAACCGTAAAGGTCTTCAGCTCCTTGTCCAAGTTATTTCATATCACTGGGCTCCTGAACTCCTACTGGGACTGACACAGGAGGAAGATGGATTTCTCCTTGCCCCTGATTATAGAGCTAACCCTCATCAATGATTCCCTCTTCAGAATAAATCAATGTATCCCAGTACCTAGGCCAAATCCTGGCATATGGCTGGTTCTCAATGAATATTTGTTGAATAAATGCCTTCAACCCCCAATATAATTTAGAGGTGGAAGGCCAACATTATGATAAAAATAGCCATAGAATATCAAATAGTCCTACATTTTTCTAGACATTTCATTTATAAATGGATTTCAGCTATCTCTTTTGTGGCTTACCATACTTTCTACCACCTAATCTTCACAATCCATATCCGAAGTTAAACCCAGCCACTCTGGGTTTAATTCTCCACAACTCTCCCTCCTCAAAGTTCAGAGTAAGAATAACAGTCATTCCTTTACCACATGCTCCCTGGCAGGACTGTGCTCAGGTGAGCCCTTAAGGTCTCCCATCCAATTCTCCCAACAAATATACAGGGCAGTTGACAGTCACCCCATTTTATTGATGGAAAAGCTAAAGCTCAGAGAAGCAAGGCTATTTTCCCAAAATCACACAGCTGTTAATAATCAGAGTCATGGTTCTAGCTCAAGTCCCTTTGACCCCAGAATCTGTGGTGTTTGCTGCATATGTGGTCAAGCCTCCACCTGGGTTGAAGCCGGGGTGGGGGGGGAAGACCACAGACCAAATAATAACAGTAGCAAAAAGAGTAACTAGGTGTATTGAGTGCCACATATCTCGCTGACAAGGCAAGGTGCTATCACCTTCCTTAACCCATGCAACAAGATAAATACCATTGTATTTACCCCACAAGATAAATACCATTGTTCCCATTTTACACAAGTGATCCTGAAGTTCAGAAAGTTTGAGTAATTCCTCTAAGGCATAACTACAAAGTTGTGAAGTCAAGTCTGCCTAATTCTAGAGCCTGTCCTCTTACTGCAATACCACGTTAGTGTCAACTATACATGCAACAAGAATTGAGGGGGAGATGTGCTTGTTTTCAAGAGGAAAGCAAGATCCTATTGGGGCTTGACAATTCCAAATGATATATATTTTTAATTACTAGAGCACGGTTGCACAGCCAAATCATTTCAAGGAGGCTGTGGCTGACAGGCATAGTCAGCCTCTCTCTTTTTCATAAGCTCTAAAGAAACTGCTCATTAAGAATGACAGTGACCCTCACTCTACCTTCCTGGATCTAAAACCTTCAAATCTTCTTAAGTCTAAGATAAATAATGACTTACTCATATTAATGCTCCACGATAGAAACCTAAATCCCCTCAGCGTATGTCTGCATTCACCAGTGCTGTCAAGGTGAATAGCAGACTATAACTTGGTTTGGGGTTATAAGATTTTAGAGATTTGGGTTTAAGCCACATTCCTAAAATGAAGGAGTCCCAGACAGGAAGAGACCCATACAACATAGCCCTTTCTTTTATTGGCCCCAGCTATCAACAAAGGTTGAGATATAGACTCCAACCTCAGTGCCATAAAATGTTCCACCAGATTAACACCTCCATTCGCCAAAAGCCAAATGTTATTGCTCCATGCATGATCACGTGTGCTCTGCTATGGTTCTGCTCTCAGTGTGTGATAAGGCTGTTTGTGTGGATCCGTGATACCCGCTCCCATTCTCCCCATTCAGATGCTTTTCTTTGACATCTTTAGAAGCTCAGGTGTTTACGAATTTCTCCCAGACAAACTAGTCTATATTTAGACAATGTGAGACAAAACACTTCAGAAAGTACACATTGGGTCAACTTCATTCTCCATTCAGCTCTATATCCTACCTTTGAGGCTGGCCATTAGGATTATATGGAGAAAAATTGTGATGGAAATTCTGCACAGTTCCCCAGTGTGTGCCAAAGAAAAGGAATGGAATGCAATGACAGATATCAAAATGGTTCCAGAGGGAGCATCGGGGTGGCTCAGTAGGTTAAGCATCTGCCTTCAACCTAGGTCATGATCTCAGGGTCCTGGGACCGAGCCCTGCGACAGGCTCCCTGCTCAGTGGGGAGTTTGCTTGTCCCTCTTCCTCTGTCCCCACTTGTGCTCTATCTCAAATAAATAAATAAAATATTTTTTTAAAAAGTTTCCATAATCAATAAGTTTGGGAAACAGTGAATGAAACCAAATTGAACAGGTATCTTAACTACAGATCAGAGTTTTTTATGTATAAATAGGCATTGTATAACTCCAAAATTGAGCGTGATGTCTAGTAAATCCCCAATATATCTGATCCTTTTATTTTTATTTTTATTAAATTTTTTTATTTTTTATAAACATATATTTTTATCCCCAGGGGTACAGGTCTGTGAATCGCCAGGTTTACACACTTCACAGCACTCACCAAAGCACATACCCTCCCCAATGTCCATAACCCCACCCCCCTTCTCCCAACCCCCCTCCCCCCAGCAACCCTCAGTTTGTTTTGTGAGATTAAGAGTCACTTATGGTTTGTCTCCCTCCCAGTCCCATCTTGTTTCATTTATTCTTCTCCTTTTAAAAAGCATCACCTTGGACTAGTTCTATCGTATGGAACACCCACTTAGAAATACCCTCTAAACCTTTCTTGAAGCATTTTTCTTTGCAAAGTGAACACATCCTGGGGCAAAAAATTCCACATGTTCCCCATTCTAAACTATTCTTACATGCACTTCTCAACCTTCCTTTACAACCTAACTTGGGAAATCCTTCACAGGCCATCACCCAGGGGTTTGCTGCATGTATTTTGGAGTGTTTGATGAATATGACGTCCCCTGATGGATTGGTGGAATGACAGCTGCTCCCCACACTCTGCCCTAGCCCAGCCCTGCACGCATGGTCTACGCCACACAATCTGTTGTCTGGTGGCCCCTGTGCTGCACCAGAAGAAATCTGTAGAGAAAATGCTCAGCAAGTGTCAAATTGTCTCCTCCTGAGCTGAGGCCCAAGTGAGAATTGCCCCTGCCCAAAGAGGCCTGGTTAAAAAACGAAGCTTTCTCAGTTGTAGCAGAGGCCAGGTTTCTATGGAAACATTATTTTAAGGAGCATGTCCAGACCACTGGGTGGCCTCATGAGCCCTATGCATGGTTGCTCTTCCCAAGAAGCCAGTTGGCTGGGGTAGGAACTAAGTCTGACCTGTTGCACGGGGAAGAGCTGCCCTGCCTGATGTCATCCAGACAGCAGAAAGCCATCTGAGCAAGAGATAGACTCAGGGTGCAGAGCACTCTGCGACTCCAGCGGAAAGACTTCCAAATCTAAGGGAAACACCCAGCTCAGAGGATAAGCATATAAGCAAGAAGGAAAAATAAAGGTGTCTTCAGTGCTTACCACTATTTGATTAATGCAAGAAACTGTGACTCAGAGGCAATGAAGTTACATCCTAAAGGCCCCATACGTAAGTCCTTGAAGGTGGGGCTCCAAGCCAGGTGAGAGCCTTGATTTCAAGTCAGTTGCTCATTCCACTGTTCCTGCAACCAGTTACCCAAGTGCCATAAGTTAGAGGAGGGGTGTGGATATCCCATCAAAGGCCTGACTTCTCAAGGTCCAAACTGTAGTCAGATGTGTCCTATTGTGTCCACGGTGGGCTGTAAATATTCTTAAGGACAGACCCTATTCTCTCATTTCCAAAGAAATGTTCCAGGTTTTGTTCACTGCATTGAATGTTCTGCATGGGGCACCTGTATTCCCATATCCCAAGCTTTTTTAGTACTGTGTGATGAAGCCGGCCCCCCAGCAACATTATGTGTGCATGGTCTCAAACCCTGTGATAAAGGCAGACTCCTGGCTGCCCCACCCTGGCCATACTCCAAGCGTCAGCCTTCAGATGGTGTGGGAGTGACCTGGGCCCCTCTCAGCCATACTTCCACCCAGTCCTTGGTACTGACCTACCAAATGTCAGCTGCCCCCAGGTCTGTCTGGGACATTTTGGCTATAGAAGGAAGTAGCCTAGGCATGGATCAGGACTTTGTCTCTGATTCTACCGAAGAACCAGGCCTCTGCGTGATTTCAAAGTCAGCAGATCTATCCTGCCCCACTAAGCAAACATTTTAAGAACACACCGCATCTTGACATTTATAAACCCTTTAAAATAAGGGCAAAAATATATCCCTTTCCAAAGAACACATGTTTCAATATCTTCTGTATGGAATATCCCTGGGGTGGACTAAGGGGTCGACTTTGCCATCTCCCACAAGGACACACACACAATTACAAGGGAGCAGCTGTCCTCTAACTGTGGATATTAGTTGTATTGCTTTTATAAGAATTGTTTTAGATGGCCTTTGCTATTAATGATGTTTTTCAACTTTAAGACATATAAAAATGTTGAAAAAGAACACAGGACTGCCGGAGCCATGCCTTGCACAAGAGCCTTGACTGACTCCCCACCCTCAGCACCTACTTTGCGCTACACTTTCACAGGTCATCTGGTTTCATCCTTATGACATCCTACTGTGCTCAACTTCAGCCAGGACACTGAGTTGCAGACACAGTAAATAACTTGCCGCACCCAGAGAATGATAAAAAAAGGACCAGAAAATGGGCCCCCCCCAAAGCCACAGCCCAGGCATTTTGTCCCACTCCACACTTTCCCTTCTCTACATTTCATAGCACAGGAGAATTATTTTCTCTTCTTCTATATGGGGAGATAAAGTTGGCTTGCAGAGTATTTTTAGAAGATTTATGCATTCTAAGTGAGGTTACCTGTATTAGCTTGAAAAAATAAGCAGGTGCATATGGATCTATTTGTTATTCACCTTCAAACATAGAAAAAAGAATCAATTATTTAAGTGCTGTCGGTAAAAATCATAGAAATCAGAGGAAGGCATTTCTCCTAAAGTAAGGAGTCTTTTACATTCTTGCCTCCTGTTAAACTTCAGCCAACATGATGAGTTATGGGAGCCCGCCATGCAGAATAGCGATATGTATCATAATTGCAGCTCTCCATGTGAGCTATCTATCAGAAACCTTAATGTAATTGCCAGACTGAATCCTAATTCATCTCTGAGAGAGGCTTATTACTTTGGGGGTGTTGTATCACCTGCTTTTAAATCACACACAAGTATAGCTGCAATGATCTATTTAGTCTTCAATGTTTTTAACATCACTGCCTGTGTCTACATTAATTCCCCATCACCATCCAGTTCAGACAAGACCCTAGTCAACCATAGGGCAATTTTAGGCCCCTCTCTGTGTTTGTGTTCCTACCCTTGTCTCTTTTCGTCCAGTCTACCCTCCTCAACACAAATGCCAGAGTGAGCTTCCCAAAACACAAGACTGCCTGAGCCATGCCTTGCACAAGAGCCTTGACTGACTCCCCACCCTCAGCAGGCCACATGACATGTCACCACCCAGGCCATGACCTGTGTATCTCACCTCTTCTCACATCTCTACCATCTACAGGCAGAAGCAGAATCAGAGATGACACTGGAAGCAGTCAATGTCAGGCTAAGAACTCTCCAGGGAGCCAGGCCTGCCTGTTCCCTCCAAGGGGCTATAGAGGTTCTGGACGTGAAACACAAATGTGGCAACTTCTTTTAGGATACAGAACAAAAGGACAAAAATGTCAATGTCACGATAAAGAAAATGATAAATGCAGACGACTCCAATCATCAAACACACACATAACTTGTATTCCTGAAGAAAATACCAGTCCCAACTATACCCTGTAGATGCAACAAATAGATACAAGAGAAGAAATTTTCTGAGTTTAAAAAAAAAAACAAATGACCGTAAGTCAATCGGAGAAAGACAACTACCATATGATCTCCCTGATATGAGGAAGTGGAGATGCAACATGGGGGGCTTGGGGGGTAGGAAAAGAATAAATGAAACAAGATGGGATTGGGAGGGGGACAAACCATAAGAGACTCTTAATGTCACAAAACAAACTGAGGGTGGCAGGGGGGAGGTGGGTAGGGAGAGGGCGGTGGGGTTATGGAAATTGGGGAGAGTGTGTGCTATGGTGAGTGCTGTGAAGTGTGTAAACCTGGCAATTCACAGACCTGTACCCCTGGGGCTAGTAATACATTATACGTTTATAAAAAAAATTTAAAAATTATTTTTTAAAAATGACCCATGAAACAAGATGGGATAGGGAGGGAGACAAACCATAAGTGACTCTTAATCTCACGAAACAAACTGTGGGTTGCTTGGGGGAGGGGGGTTGGGAGAAGGGGGGTAGGGTTATGGACATTGTGGAGGGTATGTGCTTTTGGGTAAATTGGAAGGGGAGATGAACCATGAGAGACTATGGACTCTGAAAAACAATCTGAGGGGTTTGAAGTGGTGGGGGGGTGGGAGGTTGGGGTACCAGGTGGTGGGTATTATAGAGGGCACAGCTTGCATGGAGCACTGGGTGTGGTGAAAAAATAATGAATACTGTTTTTCTGAAAATAAATAAATTGGAAAAAAAAATGACCTAAAAGGATCACTGCATCAAAAACAAACAAACAAACAAACAAACAAAAAAAAAAACCAACAACAACATCAAAAAGAACCTTGAGGAAACTCACTTTTAGTAAGCTGCAAAAATTTGGATTTGAAAGGGCAAAATATGGTCTAATAAGTACACAAGCAAAAATCACAAATGGGTTTGCTGCCAAAGAAAATACAGTCAGATTGCCCTCAGACTTCTCATTTGCGACACTATCTGCCAGTCACAGATGTACCAAGTTGTCAAAGATAGAGTGTTGTGAGCCAACACCAGAATAGCAGTCACAGTGTCCATCTTTGGAGGCAAGGGCAAGGGCAAGATTACCTTCATTGTGTAAGGGTTAAGGAAACACGCCCAGATGTGCTCTTCCTGGTGGTGACGGTATCCAAGTACATTCATGGGAATGAACTCAGTCCATCAAATCAAAGAGTAGCAAAATGAAGAGCTCTGGAATGGGGAACCATGGTGTAAAATGACTGTCAGCGCTGAACCCTATTTAATCCATGATCCAAATATTGCTTTGAATGAGGCTACAAAACCACGAAGGTCAAAATTTCTTGAAAACAAAGAGACAAAATATAAAATCTGCATTACGCACAGAAAAGCATCACCCGCTTCTGCTTCCTGGGATCAAGGACCCAGCAGGCTGGGTCCATCCCCTATCCCACCTAGTTCCTGTGCTTCTCTCTATCACAGCACTCATTCCACTGACACACTCTTGCTTCATGTTTTCTTTGCCATTGGAAGAATGTGGGCTATTTTATTCATGTCTTCCCCCCCTCCCGCCCCACGTGGCATATAGTTTGTAGCCATGAATGTTGATTGAAAGAATTAATGAGGAAAATGACACATGTTCCTTCATTATACCTCAGGCAACCTTCCTTGAGGGCATGACCTCTGATTCCTGGCAAGGCTTTGGTGGGTGCTTCATGGACTGTACATTTAATACCTACTCCGAACATCAACAAAACTTCCCTCGATGTCTTGCTTAAAAAAAACCCAATGGGCTGCTCACTACCTGGAACCCCAAGAAGCCACTATATTAGAGTGTGACTGCAAAGGGCCCATCCAGCGGGGTTTCTGCTGCCATGCCTAGAGTTTGTTCTTGGCCCTCCTATGGGCAGAGATAGAAGCTGAGGCTCCCACAGGTTGCGTGGCATTTCCAAGTGCATACTGTAAGGGGTGGGTGGGAGCTGGCTGCCTGTTCTCCACTTTCTCCTCCTCACTCTCTTCTGGAAACCTGTGTCAGAGACGATCACATCACGCTGCACAGTTTTATCTCCTGAATGTCAGCAGCCCAACCTGGCACGCGTCCCACCAGGCCCTTTGCTTACGCTGCTCAGTATGCTGCGGAGGGAACTCGTGCTCCCTGTACATTAGGCAGTTTGGTTTACCAGGAGGACTTGGTGTCCCCTTGATGAATGGGGCCCTGGTTGCATTTACATGAGAGGGGGGCCAGGAGAGTGGGCTTCCTATGCATGATAAGGGTCCAGGCGATGCATCACTCGCTCTGCTGGCGTGCATGAGACAGGATTGATGAATGGGGCTCCAAGAGAGAGGCTTCGGAATGGCACCGAGTTTCAACACACCAGGCCCAGCAGATGTGGTGGTTGATTAGGGGTTCACGGAGACCAACCCCCTCAAGGTCCAGTCACTCATACACCCCCTTCACTTGTCAACAGCCTGCTGAGCACCTGTCTGAGCCAATGCCTGCTAGATGCTGAAGATAGAGATGGAAAGCTACTGTCCCGACCTACCATCCAACAATGAGACCATTAATTACTGGACACTTACTGTGCACCAGATACCATACATGCTTCGTCCCCTTGACTCTTTACCACTTCCCCGAGGGGTAGCTATAATCTTTACTAAAAGAATGGGAAAACTAAGATTAAGAAAGAGTTAACTAAGCATGCCAAGATAGCACAGCTAATTAGCAAAAAACAAAACAAAACAAAAACCTGGGTTTGAACTCAGGTCCACTGACCCCAGAATCTTTGCTAGTAGTTCTTCTGCAGATATGTGGACAATGGTGGCTACTGTACAAGTAGTACCCTAGAAAGGGCCATGTATACATTATGCAAGCTTTGTCTGTCTTTATTCTTATGACAACCTCCTGAGGTAGATATTATTTTCCTGAGGGAACTAGGGATCAGAGAGGTGAAGACAATTAACCAAGGGCACACAGCTTGCCAAGGGGTTGAAAACGACTTCTCCCAAGAGTGCTACTGGGCTGCGAAGGGAGCGGCAAGGAGAGGTGTTTATAGGCCTTTGGTCTGCAAAGTGGGTGCCTCTGAATAAACCACCTCACCCCATGTGTTCCCCACACAATGCCAATGGCACAAGTTACATTCTAAGAGGTGGTAGGAATATGATCTTGATAAGGTACTATACTCAAACAAGATGTCACCATGCGGGAGGGAAGAGGAGGAGTACACAGAATCTCCCTGTGTTCTTTTTATACTTTTTAATGAGCCTATAACTAGTTCAAAATAAAAGGTTTGTTTTGATTGCTTTTTTTTTAAGTGGTAGGAATCAATTTAATTTAACACTTACTAAACACCCAAATTGGGGTCAGCTCTTTGCTACTGTCAGGAGAAACAGAGACGGCCACTCAGTTTCCAGGACTATAAGTCTTCAAATACACTGGAGTTTACATACCCTAAAATGTGATGACTTCATGCTCTCAAACCTCCTCACTGTGGAAACACTATCTACTCTTCCTGCTGAGAATTTAATTATTCATCATGTCTGCACTTCTGATGACCTCATGTATTACTCTCACACGATCCCCTCAGATCAATTCCCTTCCGCAGGTCATAGAGCAAGGCATCTTCCATGTGCTCCTCTTGGTGAACCTTCTCTTTTCTACCCAGGTCTGTACCCCAGGGTCACATGGGCCCCCTAGCTTAGCTCCCTGGTCTGCCCTCTTGCTTTGGGACCCAGTAGCGGGGGCTACTGCAGGGATTGAAGGAAAGAGGGGTAGAGGTTGAGGTATTTACTGCTCCAGCCTCCCCTCTTGAGGTCACAGCAACATGGCCGTGTTCCTCCACTAAAAGGAAGGTCATGGCTCCAGTCAGAAGACCTTCCCTGCCCAGCTTTGTTTTCAGGTTCCCAATGAGTCCCTTCCCTTCAGGCCTCGGGGTGTTCGCCATGCCTACCCACCATATCTAGACTAGGGTGCCACACTATCTCTTACTGCTCACAACGCCCTGCTCAGGCTTCTGTAAATAATCTCTTTATTAACCTTGCTTCCAACTACCTTATTTGAAGGTACCATCTGTTTCCTACCAGGATGCTGTCTGATACCATCTCTGAGAGCAGAAACTATATTTCATGTATTGTTTCATTACCTACGGTATCGACCACAGAGCAGAGTCAGGCCCATAGTGGGTGAGACCTACCCAACTGAGTATCTCTTCACTTGCCCAAGAGTTGGACTTATGGCAAATGTATTTAACTTGATTTTTTTTTGCAAATGAAATTCTATGTTAATTCAGAGAGCTCAATGCTTCCTAATCTATTTTGGGGACAAAGATCTCTCAGGAAATCTGATGAAAGCTACAGACCTTCACCCTAGAAAAATATACAAATGCATGTGTTCACAAGTATTTGCATAAATTTTCAGGCGACTGGTCCATAAACGAGAGGTTAAGAACCCCTGCAATGAATTCATTATTTATTAAAGCAGAGAATCCTATTGTGGTGTGAGTATTTGCTTCCTAATTCCAGGACACAGTCAATTCTAAATGCTTTACTATGAGGACGATGATTTAAATGGGGATGTCACTTGGTTTTACAAGTCCATGTGGTATCACAAGGATCTGGGTAACACAAAGATTCTAGAAGCCTATAAAGGACAGAAGAGAAAAATAACAGCAACTTGCATATACTCCGTGCCCAGGCCTGGCTACTTGCTTTACAAACATTAACTCATTGAGTACTCACAACCACCTCTTGATGTCAGTCCTGTTCTTTTTTTTTTTTTTAATTTTTTTTCCAATTTATTTATTTTCAGAAAAACAGTATTCATTATTTTTTCACCACACCCAGTGCTCCATGCAAGCCGTGCCCTCTATAATACCCACCACCTGGTACCCCAACCTCCCAACCCCCGCCACTTCAAACCCCTCAGATTGTTTTTCAGAGTCCATAGTCTCTCATGGTTCACCTCCCCTTCCAATTTACCCAAATTCCCTTCTCCTCTCTAACGCCCCTTGTCCTCCATGCTATTGGTTATGCTCCACAAATAAGTGAAACCATATGATAATTGATAATTGACTCTCTCTGCTTGACTTATTTCACTCAGCATAATCTCTTCCAGTCCCGTCCATGTTGCTACAAAAGTTGGGTATTCATCCTTTCTGATGGAGGCATAATACTCCATAGTGTATATGGACCACATCTTCCTTATCCATACAACCACCTCTTGATGTCAGTCCTGTTCTTACAGTGCCCTTGTCTCCTCAAGCCCGTGAGGTTAAACTGGCTCTTTCCATCCATGACTAGGAAAGTCAGCAAGAGTGTGAGAGCCACAATTTCTGGCAGTCCGCTCATCCCTCCTTCAACAGCACTTGGCTCTGAGCACTGTGCCTCTGCTCGGCTGTGTGCATTATAGTCACCTGTTGTGCACCACCCATACCATCACACCAGTGGTTTTCAACATCTTTCCCACGACAATACACTTGGCGCAGAATATAGACTATAGCATGTTAGGAACAATAATTAGACCTAGAATGTACTGAGAACTTCCTGTGTTACTGAACTAGCCCCATGCTAAGAATTTTACAAATATCATACCTCAGTTAATCCTCATGACAATCCTATCATTAAGAGTGTTATTATTCCAATTTTAGGATGAGGATGTAGAGGTTAAGCATAAGCAATGTACCCCAGGTCAAATGGCTAATAAGTGGATCTGGGATCTAAACCTTAGCAGTTTTTCCCAGGTTATTACTGACTTCCAGGGTTAAGATAATGCTGTGGGGGCATTCCCACACAGCCCATAGCACTGGCCCTAACATCGCCCCTTTATCTCCCACTCAAGAATGCATCCTGGTACAGAAGTGAGGAAGAGTAACATTATAATAATAACCTTGAAAAAATCTCTAAACCTTTTGAGTTCAATAATTTGCTAACTTCATTGTTTTAACCTCAGATGGGAACATAGTACTTGTACCTCCTGATGGATGCCAGCCCAGTTGTGAATCTGCACACAGTATCAGGGGCCCACAGGGTTGGGCAGGATCTAGGTACGATCATCTCTGTATCCCCAGCACAGCCCCACTCTTAGTGAACATTTAAATAAATGAATGAAAGGTTTAAATGAATGAATGATGTTCAAAAGGATGACCCACCATTCTTAAAGGCCAAGGTAATTAGAAAAGAAAAATGGGCAAAATGTTTGGGAGAAGATACAAGTGATGGAGAAACCACACTAGCCTATGCTTCCTCTTTGCTACCCAGTGTCCCTCCCTGGTCTTCAAACCCATCTCCTGACCCTGTGCCATTTAGAGAGGATCAAAAGCAAACTCACTTCAATCCCATAGTCATGGCTCAGTGCTGGATAGATCCTCCACCTTCTTATTCTAATGGAACCCCAGAAGTCCCTCTGGGCACTTAGTATAGACCTTTCCAATAGTAGAGGCAAATGTTTTACTGCCTAGGGTCTGGAAGTGAGTGGCTGCTCTGCTGGATCCCCACTGCAACTTCAAACCATGTCCTTGCCTTCTTCACTGAAAACCTCCAGGTCTTCTGAAGCATATCACCTGCTGTCATCTGCCAACTCCCCACTTCTTGCCATTCACTGATGCCTTCACACCACCCCACTGTCTTCATGTGGGAGGACCCCAGCGTCCATGGGAACAGTCTCCCCATAACCATGACTTCTCAGTTTCTTGACTTCCTAAACCCAATCTGTTTTCTCCTCTTATCTTGGACACACACCCTTGAAACCATATATAATCACCAATAACTAAACCAATGATGAAATTTCTTTTTCAATCACCTATTCCTATCACCTCCCATCCTTCTTATCACTCTAACGTAAATGCACTAACAATTCTCTGTTGCTGTCAACCATGTCTCTGTGCCCACATTTCCAACCTCATTATGTTTAGAGCACACTGTCCAGACCACCCTCCTTTGCAAACCTGTTTACCAGCCATGTCTCTCCCGCCTTCCTTCTCTCCATGCTTTACTCCAAACTCAGTTTAACCCAAGTGACTCCCTTCTTAGATTCTGTACCCATGTATATGCATCTGGAGAACACCAGGTAGATGGTGCTGACCCAGATCTCCAGTGGGTTCTCAGCACTGTAGGTGATGCGCTGAAATTCCTCCAGCAAATTTACTGTCTCACACTGCATCTGAAAGTTTCCTACCCTCTTCTCTCCACTTAAAGCTCCAACATTCCTTCCTGCTCACTCACTGCTGGTAACTTTACATCTTATTTCATAAGAACAAGAGATGAAATCAAGAACAACCTCATATCACCATCCCTAAATTCTCTAGCTTATAGGCATCTGTTCTTACATATTCTGCCTCTGGTTCAATTACAGTAGAACTCCCCTGCTCTTAAGGCTGACCCCATCCCTGGGCCCTAGATATATCCCTCCTGCCAACTTAAAGCCTTTGCTCTTGCAGCTGCTCTCTGTCTCCTGAACATCAAATCTGTTCTCACATATAACACTCCTTAACATTGACTCTACCTATACTTAACACTCCTTACCCTACAATTCCATCTCCCCTTTAGCCACTGCTCCATTTCCACATTCCTGATTACTGCAACCTTTCTCAAAAGAGTTGACAGTGGGAAAAGGAGCAAGATGGTGGAGGAGTAGGAGACTGAAATATCATCAGGTACCAGGAGTTCAGCTAGATAGTTACCAAACCATTCTGAAGATCTACAAACTCAACAGGAGATAGAAGAGAAGAAGAGCAGCAATTCCAAGAACAGAAAATCGACCACTTTCTAGAAGATAGAATGTGTGGAGAAGTGAATCTGAAGCGATGGGAAGATAGATCACAAGGGATGGGCTGGCTCCCAGCAAGTTAGAGAGCAGTGGAGAACAAAATCAGAACTCGAAGTCTGCTCCACTGAGAGACATAACTCCAGAGACTAAGTGGGGTTGGAGCCCTCACAGGGAAGTGTGGTCTCAGGACCCATGGGGTCTCAGAAAGACCAGGGGTGTCTAAATGTGCTAGAGCTCCAAGGTATCAGAGCAGGGAAGCCAGTTGCAGAGACAGAGCAAAGAAAGGGGCTCAAAATTCAGGGTTACCTTAAACCATGATGTGTGACAGAGTCAGACCACTGTTTTTCAAGCAGGGACACCACAAGTGGCAGATCTGAGGAGACTAACATACCTCCTCCAGGAAGAGTGGAGTGGGAGTGCCCAGCGGGAATCTGCTGGGATTGGAGACTCCAAATGGGGCTGTGTGCCAGAAATAGGAATGTTGGGTCATGGGCCAGGTGAGCTCGGAGAGCAGCTGCAGATGAGGGAGACAGGAAAGATTGACCACTTTTCTCTAAGGGCTCACTGAGGAGTGGGGCCCTGAGCTCTCAGCTCCTCCAGGCAGGATATTGGGAGGCTGCCATCTTCATTCCCATTCTCCAAGGCTGTATGGAAAGTGTTCAGAGAATAAAAGCTCAGGAGAGTTAACCCAAGCAGATTACTTAGCCTGGCCCCTGGCAAGGGCAGTACAATTCTGCCTCAGGCAAAGACATTTGAGAATAACTGCAACAGACCCCTCCCCTAGAAGACCAGCAAGAACATCCAGCTAAGACCAAGTTCACTGATCAATGAGAACTGTGGAACTCTAGAGCTAGGGGGAAGCAACAAAGAATTCATGGCTTTTTCCCCATGATCCATTAGTCTTTCAAATTTATTTTTTTATTTTTATTTTTTTCTTATACCATTTTTTAAAATTATTCCTCTTTCTTACCTTAATGGCTTTTAACTATTTTATCTTATCAATGTCTTTTTAAGAATGTTTCTCAATTTTCATTGTTATAGTCATATTTTATCCCTTCATTGTATTTAAACTTATTTTTTCTATACATATAGTTTTTGTTTTCTTTAAAATTTTGGGATACAATTTCTTCTAATAGATGAAAATAAACCCTAAATCTATCACATTGCTTTGTCCAGTCTCCAGCCTGACCACATTCTTTCCTCTTTTTCTTTTCTTTTCCTTTTTCAACCAACTTATCTTATCAATTCCTTGTTTAAAATAATTTTAAATTTTCAACTTTACAGTCATACTCCAACCCTTCATCATGCTTCCCCTTATTTGTGTGTGTGTGTATGTATGTGCATGTGTGTGTGTGTGTATATATATATATAAATTTTTTTTTCTTTCTTTAAAATTTTGGGAAGTAGTTTCTTCTAACAGCCCAAAATAGAGCCAAAATTAAGTGTGTGACTCTGTTCTACTCATCAGTCTAAATACGTATATTTTTTTTCTCCCCCCCGCCCCCGCTTTCTTCTCCCCTGGTTTTGGGTCTATTCTGATTTGGTTAATGTATATATTTCTGGGGCTGTTGCTACCCTTTTAGTATTTTGGTCTCCCATTCATCTATTCTTATCTGGATAAAATGACAAGGCACAAAAACTCAACATGAAAAAAAGAACAAGAGGCAGTACCAACCTAATCAATATGGACATTAGTAATAAGTCAGAATTAGAGTTTGGAATAATGATTTTCAAGGTGCTAGCTGGGCTTGAAAAAAGCATGGAAGATATTAAAGAATCCCTTTCTTGAGAAATAAAAACCCTTTCTAGAGAAATAAAAGAACTATAATTTAACCAAGCTAAAAAAAAAAAAAATCTGTTAATGAGGTGCACTCAAAAATGGAGGCTCTTAACTGCTAGGATAAACAAGGCAAAAGAGAGAATTGGAGATATAGCAGACCAAATGATGAAGAATAAAGAAGCTGAGAAAAAGAGAGAAAAACAACTACTGGACCATGATGGGAGAATTCAAGAGATAAGTGATACCATAAGATGAAATAATATTAGAATAATTGGGATCCCAGAAAAAGAAGAAGGGGGGAAGAAGATATAATGGAGCAAATTATACCAGAGAATTTCCCTAATGTGGCAAAGGGAACAAGCATCAAAATCCAGGAGGCACAGAGAAGCCCCCTCAAAATCAATAAAAATAGGTCCACATACTCCATCATCTAATAATAAAACTTACAAGTCTCAATGACAAAGAGAAAATCCTGAAAGCAACTTGGGATGAGAGGTCTGTAATATACAATGGTAGAAATATTAGATTGGCAGCAGACCTATCCACAGAGACTTATCCACAGAGACCTGGCAGGCCAGAAAGGACTGACATAATATATTCAGAGCACTAAACAAGAAAAATATGTAGCCAAGAATACTATATCCAGCAAGACTGTCATTGAAAATAGAAGGAGAGATAAAAAGCTTCTAGAATAAGCAAAAACTAAAAGAATTTTAGTTTCCAGCCATACAGGAAATATTGAAAGTGGTCCTCTGAGCAAAGAGAGAGCCTAAGAGTAACAGACCGGGAAAAAGGAGAGAGAGAGAGAGAGACAATATACAGTAATCACCTTATAGGCAACACAATGACACTAAATTCATACCTTTCAATAGTTACCCTGAATATAAATAGACTAAATGTCCCAATCAAAAGACACTATATATATATATATATATATATATATATATATATATATATATATATATGACCCATCGATATGCTGTCCATGAGAAGTTCATTTTAGACTGAAAGAAATCACCAGATTGAAAGTGAGGGGGTGGAAAACAATTTATCATGCTAATGGACATCAAAAGAAAGCTTGGGTGGCAATTCTTACATCAGATAAATTAATCCAAAGACTATAACAAGAGATGAGGAAGGACACTATATCATAATTAAAGGGTCTGTCCAAGAAGATCTAACTATTTTAAACATCTACGCCCTAAAATGGGAGCAGTCAATTATATGAACCAATTAATAACAAAATCAAAGAAACACAAGGATAATAATACAATAATACTAGGGGACCTTAACACCCACCTCAGCGAAATGAACAGATCATCTAAGCAAAAGATCAACAAGGAAATAAAGGCTTTAAAGGACACACTGGACTAGATGGACATCACAGTTATATTCAGAACATTCCATCCCAAAGCAACAGAATACACATTCTTCTCTAGTGCACATGTAATGTTCTCCAGAATAGATCACATCCTGGGTCATGAATCAGGTGTCAACCAGTACCAAAAGACTAGGATCATTCCCTGAACATTTTCAATGTTTTGAAGCTAGAACTCAATCACAAGACGAAAGTTGGAAAGAACTTAAATACATGGAGGCTAAAGAGCATCCTACTAAGGAATGAATGGATCAACCAGGAAATTAAAGAATTGAAAAAAATCATGGAAACAAATGCAAATGAAAACATAACTGTTCAAAATCTTTGGGACACAGCAAAGGCATTCCTGAGCAGAAAGTATATAGCAATACAAGTCTTTCTCAAGAAACAAGAGAGGTCTCAAATTCACCACCTAAACCTACACCTAAAGGGGCAGGAGAAAGAACAGCAAACAAAGCCTAAACCCAGCAGGAGATGAGAAATAATAAAGATCAGAGTAGAAATCAATGAAATAGAAACCAAAAGAACAGTAGAACAAATCAAGAAACTAGGAGCTAGTTCATTGAAAGAATTAACAAGATTGATAACTCCTGGCCAGATGTATCAAAAAAAAAAAAAAAAGAAAGAAAGAAAGAAAAGAAAAGAAAGAAAGAAAGAAAAAGGACCCAAATTAACAAAATCATGAATGAAAGAGGAGAGATCACAACCAAAACCAAGGAAATAAAAACAAATATAAAAACATATTATGAGCAATTATACACCAGCAAATTTGACAATATGGAAGAAATGGATGCATTCCTAGAGACATATAAACTACCAAAACTGAACCAGGAAGAAATAGAAAATCTGAAAAACCCATAACCAGTAAGGAGATTAAAACAGTCATCAAAAATCTCCCAGCAAACAAGAGTCCTGTGCCAGACAGCTTCCCAGGGGAATTATACCAAACATTTAAAGAAGAATTCATATCTATTCTCCTGAAATTGTTCCAAAAAACAGAAATGGCAGGAAAGCTTCCAAACTCTTTTTATGAGGCCAGCATTACCTTGAT
This sequence comes from Neogale vison, assembly GCF_020171115.1. Classification (NCBI taxonomy): domain Eukaryota; kingdom Metazoa; phylum Chordata; class Mammalia; order Carnivora; family Mustelidae; genus Neogale; species Neogale vison. The sequence goes on from NC_058096.1 coordinate 124,059,506, forward strand.
CCCAAAACCAGAAAAAGACCCCATCAAAAAGGAGAATTATAGACCAATATCCCTGATGAACACAGATGAAAAAATTCTCTCCAAACTACCAGCCAATAGGATCCAACAGTACATGAAAAGGATTATTCATCATGACCAACTGGGATTTATTCCTGGGCAAGGTTGGTTCAACATCCACAATGTGATCGAATACATTAATAAAAGAAAGAACAAGAACCATATGATACTCTCAATAGATGCTGAAAAAGTATTTGACAAAGTACAGGATCCTTTCCTGATCAAAACCCTTCACAGTGTACGGATAGAGGGTACATACCTCAGTATCATAAAAACTATCTATGAAAAACCCACAGCGAACATCATCCTCAATGAGGAAAAACTGAGAGCTTTTCCCCTAAGGTCAGGAACATGGCAGGGATGGCCACTATCACCACTGCTATTCAACATAATACTAGAAGTCCTAGCCTCAGCAATCAGAAAACAAAATAAAAGGCATCCAAATCAGCAAAGAAGAAGTCAAACTCTCATTCTTTGCAGATGATATGATACTTTATGTGGAAAAGCCAAAAGATTCCACTCCAAAACTTCTAGAACTCATATAGGAATTCAGTAAAGTGTCAGGATATAAAATCAATGCACAGAAATCAGTTGCATATCCACACACCAACAACGAGACAGAAGAAAGAGAAATTAAGGAGTCAAGCCCATTTACGATTGCACCCAAACTGTAAGATACCTAGGAAAAAGCCTAATTAAAAAGGCAAAGAATCTCTATTCAGAAAACTGTAAAGTACTCATAAAAGAAATTGAGGCAAATACAAAAAAATGGAAAAATATTCCATGCTCATGGATTGGAAGAACATATATTGTGAAAATGTCTATGCTTCCTAGAGCAATCTACACATTTAATGCAATCCCTATCAAAATACCATGAACTTTTTTCAAAGAAGTGGAACAAATAATCCTAAAATTTATGTGGAACAAGAAAAGACCCCAAATAGCCAGAGGAATGTTGAAAAAGGAAACCAAAGTTGGCGGCATCACAATTCCAGACTTCAAGCTCTATTATAAAATTATAATCATCAAGACAGTATGGTACTGGATCAAAAACAGACACATAGATCAATGGAGCAGAATAGAGAGCCCAGAAATGGACCCTCAACTCTATGGTCAACTAATATTCGACAAAGCAGGAAAGAATGTCCAGTGGAAAAAAGACAGTCTTTTCGACAAATGGTGTTGGGAAAATTGGACAGCCACATGCAGAAGAATGAAACTGGACCATTTCTTTACACCACACACAAAAACAGACTCAAAATGGTTGAAAGACCTCAATGTGAGACAGGAATCCATCAAAATCCTTGAGGTGAACATAGGAAGCAATCTCTTCAGTCTCAGCCACAGCAACTTCTTCCTAGAAACATCACCAAAAGCAAGAGAAGCAAGGGAAAAAATAAACTATTGGGACTTCATAGAGAAAGAAAGCTTTTGCACAGCAAAGGAAACAGTCAACAAAACCAAAAAACAACTAAAAGAATGGGAGAAGATATTTGCAAATGACATATCAAATAAAGGGTTAGTATCCAAAATCTATAAAGAACTTATCAAACTCAACTCACAAAGAATAAATAATCCAATCAATAAATGGGCAGGGGCGCCTGGTTGGCTCAGTGGGTTAGGCCGCTGCCTTTGGCTCAGGTCATGATCTCAGGGTCCTGGGATCGAGTCCCGTGTCGGGCTCTCTGCTCAGCAGGGAGCCTGCTTCTCTCTCTCTCTCTCTCTCTCTCTCTCTCTCTCTCTGCCTGCCTCTCCATCTACTTGTGATTTCTCTCTGTCAAATAAATAAATAAAATCTTAAAAAAAAAAAAAAAAAAGAAATGGGCAGAGGACATGAACACATGAACAGACATTTCTGCAAAGAAGACATCCAGATGGCCAACAGACACATGAAAAAGTGCTCCACATCACTCGGGCATCAGGGAACTACAAGTCAAAACCACAATGAGACACCACCTCACACCAGTCACAATGGCTAAAATTAACAAGTCAGGAAATGACACATGTTGGCAAGGATGTGGAGAAAGCAGAACCCTCCTACACTGTTGATGGGAAGGCAAGCTGGTGCAGCCAGTCTAGAAAACAGCATGGAGATTCCTCAAAAAGTTGAAAATAGAGCTACCCTACAACCCAGCAATTGCACTACTGGGTATTTACCCTAAAGATACCATGTAGTGATCTGAAGAGGCATGTGCACCCAAATGTTTATAGCAGCAATGTCTACAATAGTCTAACTATGGAAAGAACCTAGATGTCCATCAACAGATGAATGGATAAAGATGATGTGGGGTATATATATATACAATGGAATACTATGTAGCCATCAAAAAATAAAATCTTGCCATTTGCAAAGACGTGGTTCGAACTGGAATGTGTTATGTTAGGCGAAATAAGTCAATCAGAGAAAGATAATTATCATATGATCTCTCCGATATAAGGAATTTGAGAGGCCAGGCAAGGGGTCGTAGGAAAAGGGAGGGAAAAATGAAACAAGATGAAACCAGGGAGGGAGACAGACCATAAGAGACTCTTAATCTTATGAAACAAACTGGAGGTTGCTAGGGGGAGGGGAGGTAGGGATAGGGTGGCTGGATCATGGACATTGGGGAGGGTATATGTTATGGTGAGTGCTCTGAGTTGTGTTAGACTGATGACTCACATACCTGTACCCCTGAAACAAATAAAACATTATGTTAATATTTTAGAAAAACAAAAATAAAAAAATAATTTAAAAAAGAGTTGACAACATCCATGGTTCTCACTTTCTCCCTTCCAATCCTTCCTCAACTCACTCCAACTAAGCTCTGTCTCCACTGCTCCACTGAGGGTATTCCCACCATGGTCATCAGTCACCTTCGTCCTGCTCAACCCAAGGTCAGTTCTTGGGCCTCACCTCTGACAGGATCATACTGGCTTTCTTGAAACACTGTCTCTCTAGGCTTCTATGTCTCCACATTCACTTGGGCTTCCTCCCACTCTACGGCCCCTGTCTTCCTGGCTGATTACCCTCTGCTAGACTCAGCGTTGACCACAGGCTCTGTCCTAGGCCCTTTTCTATATATGCACTCACTTCCTGCATATTCTCATCCTGCACTGAACTTCAAATGCCTCCTGTACGTTGATGATGCCACCATTTCATCTCCAGACTTGAATATTCACCTGCCACCTCTACTTACGTCTCTGCTTGGCTGTCTCATGGGCACCTCAGCACTCAGAAGTAGACCCTTGGTGCCTCCCCAAACCTGTCCGTTGCCCAGTCTGTCTCATCCTGGTTATTGGCACCACTATGCACTTGGCCAATCAGACCAAACACTGGGGAGTCATCCTTGACTCCTCTCTCTCCTCACTGCCTGCAAATCTCATTCATCAGCCTGTGGCCCAACCTTCAGAATTTTCCACAAATCCATCCATGTCTCACCACCTTCATGTTCTCCTGCTTTCACACATCACTACCAACACTTGCCTGGGCTACTGCAGTGGAGAACATCTGCTTTTTCTGCCTTCACCATTACCCACTAGAGCTCAGCCCCTCCTTAGCAGTCTGCTAATGACCTGGTGCCTCTGTATGATGACATTAAGTAAAAATCAGCTGTTAGGATGCACTTCCTGACTTAGCCCTGGCATTCTTCTCCAGCTGGCTGTCCACCATCCCCCAATGCTGAGTAGCTACTTAAGCTTCTGTTTTTTACTACACTGAATGAGTTTCCATCTGGGTTCTTTGCAAGGTGCTATTCCCCTGGCCTGGGATGCTAGCTCCATATCATTTCAGAGTCAGTATCTCAGCATTCAGCATTCAGACTTTATCCCCAGTGTCATGTCCTTAAAGAGGCCTTCCCTGACCACCTTAGCTGAAGCAACCACTCACTCGTGCTAGCTCTCCTCCTCATTTATTATTTTCTCAACAGCACTTACTTTAACTTACGATGCACTTACCACATTCTAGGAATTGCTTTCAGTGTGTTACAAATATTAACATATTTCAACCTCATCCTAATCACATGAGACTAGCCTAATTATCATCCCCATTTTACAGGTAAAGAAACACAGGGAAAAGAAGCACAGAGAAGCTAAGTAATTTGGCCAAGGTAATTTGGCCCCACATGTGAGGGCCAGGACAAGCACTTGGGTGAGGGCTATGCCTCCTAAGGGTCTGCTTACTAGGGGGCAAAGTGGAAGAGAAGTTATTGACATAGGAGTAAAGTATCATGATGGGTCGGCACCAGGAACTCTAAGGTTCAATGTGTGCCCTTAAGCAAGTCCACTTCCCTAGAAGTTCAGCTTCTTTGCTGGTGAAATGAGGACTTTGAATTTGATGACTTCATGAGTCCTCCAACCATATGTGATAGTGTAAAAGCCTTGCCATGAATGGGGGGGATGATCTGGGACTTAGCTTGGTTACTAATTCCTCTACCACTATATGACTGCCGAAACTACATGCTGGTGGTCCTTGCTACAATTTGTTGAAGTTTCCTGTGGCCCTTTACTTCACACATTCGTTTACTTCCACAGCGGCCCTCAAAGATTACCCACATTTTACAGAAAAGACAACCAAGGCTTGGAAAGGTTAATAAAATCATCCAAGATCACATGGGCAAAATCAGTCAAGCTAGGTTTTGAAACAAGGTAGACCAGACTCATCCTTTCCCCACTCACACTTCTCCAGCAGTTCCTGCTGTTCTATTTACATCCTTCTTAGCACTTATCACCCTCCTACCTGCTAATTTACTATGTTTTTTAACTGTCTGTCCCTTTCCTACTAGAATATGAGATTCACAAGGGAGAGACCCCTGTTGACTTTGCCCACTGACCTAGCCCACATGTCCTAGAACAATGCCTGGCATGCACCAGGTGCTTAGTGGAGACATACTGCCTGAGTGACGCACTTATAAGCGGGGCTCCTTCACCTGTGTCCCCCATCTGAGAGGCTCATGAACTGACCAACCCTCCATACTCCACAACAAAAGGGGTGGGAGGGGCAAATGGCCTGATGACCACACCCAGCCAGTGGCCTGGTTTTGTACAGCACAGAAGCTAAGAATGTTTTTCATATTTTTAAAGGGTTATAAAAGAAGAGGAAGAAGAGGAGGAAGAGGAGGAAGAAGTGGAGGAGGATGAGGAAGAGCTCCAGAACCAGGCACAAGAATCAACAAAAATTATGTGACCAACTATATGACCTGCAAAGCCTAAACTAGCTGACTCTTTACAGAAGAAGTTTGCAGACGCATGCTCTAGGAGACCAACCACCAGTCCCTTAGGGGCCCTCTGAGGAGCATGGGTGTCCACAGCTTCACCACACCTTAGACACTGTTTCCACATGACCCTGAGTGGCACCCGCTGTCCCTGCACCATTACTTCCACGTTTCCAACCCATTAAGGGAGTTAATGTGGTACACAGCAGAGTGCTCAAGAGGTTTCTTCATGGGAATTTCTGAAGAATCCATTTCTTGGGAGTAAAGACATTCTTTATTATCCAATAAAATAGTTATATTGTGAATCAGGAGTCCATGATTCAACTAACGTGCTTCCATTAGCAGTTATGGCCACTCCTTGCCGTTTAGCTTCTGTTGTACACCAAATGCTCTTCCCCTCACATCCATCCACTGCATTTTGCTGGCTCTGAAGTTAAGAGGTGCCAACCAGGCTTGCCTCCACATAAATGCCAGCCCTGCACCGCTAATAGATTCATACTGTTCAGGATGCATTGACAAGCTCATGCTGTGGGGAGAGGCATCCTCTCACTGCAAAGCATGTTCTGGAAGCTGGCAGGCACCCACAGAAGTCGGAATTGTAGTCAAACCTCCGTGATCTTCTGAGGGCAGCAGGAAAAACTGGTGGCAGAACCGTGGGGGGATGTTTCATGCTCGGTATCACTGTGCTCCTGATTGGATCCAAACATAATTACCGCCCTCCCCCACCCCCCACCATAGTAGCTTTCCCATGCTTCCTCAAGCTATTAGTAGTATCAACTCCAAACAGCAGGCTTCAGTGTTTTCCCACCAATTCAGACTTGGTGAGAACTGGTTCCTCAGGAGGGAGGGTCAGAGCAAGCTGCAGCTTTCTCAGGCTTACCCACGTGCGTGAGCCTTGCGCCGAATGCCTAGGACCTGCTCTTCCAGGGCGATCTGCAAAGCTGGGCACTCACCTGTGATAGACGGTCCCAGTGACCAGCCTGTGCTGCAGCTCACTGAATGGTGTCCACGCTGAGCCATGCACCCCAACCCCCCTTCCCACCACAGCACGCCCCCCCCCCACCATAAGCCTTCTCTTTGTACTCAAAGAGTACAAAGCAGAGCACCAACGATTAGGACAGGTGGTCCCAGCACCTCATGGCTCTGGCTCTGAGACTTGAGGCCCAGCCCAGCCATGCCTGCTCTGTGGTTTCCCTTTGCCTGGAATCCCTGGAAGGTTTTCTGCCCAGAGCAAAGGACTTCGTATTTGCTGAACCCGTACTGTGTGTCAGACACTGTGCTGGGTATTTGTCCTTGACCCTCTGCCCTTCTCCTCCTGCTCTGGGCTGCAGGAGGCCAGCCTGTCCAGCCTCTATCAGCAGGCTCCCTTGCCTCCGGCTTCTGGCTGGGTTTGGCCATCAGGAAATCCAAGGGAAGCTGGAGGCTTATGGCCCTGGCCCTCTCCCTGCAGGGCATTCATCCACTGAAGGCCATAATTTCCCCCCAGAGCCCTCTGGCTGGAGACTTCTCCATCACCCTTCTCACTTCTAGCCCAGAGGGAATTCCTTGCTCTTACTAGCCCTTGGGTACTGCACTATTTCTTGTGGCTTCCCTAGCTCTGCCCATACATGTGAAAATCATCCTTCTATTAAAGTCTCCTCAAACTATTTCAGTTGAGTATGTTATTATTTACTAGGAGGGCCCAGACTGATGTAGTGCTTTATCTCAGTTTTCAGCTGGTGGGTAATTCTGCAGCACTTCAGACACATTGACAGTGTACATACACTTGGCTGCCAGATCAGGGAACAGGAACACCCGGTGACCTGCAGTACGTGGGACGGTCCTCCATGCAAAGGTCCTCCAACTCAGAAGGTGAGTAGTTCTCACCTTCTCACTCTTCCTGGGAGTACTTCAAAGCCCAGGGAGGAAGCCTGAAGGGCACCCATTTCATACGAGAGGAAATGGAGGCTCAAGGAGCGTCCACCAAGCACCCATATGGCACAGAGTCTTAGCATATCCTCTCTGCTCCTAAACAGGGAGAAAGCAGTTCAGAGAAGCAGGGAGTGGGCAAGGGAAGAAAGGTGAGTAGGACACTCCCACCCCTCACTTCCTGAGCAAACATTTCATCCCTTCCAGGCCCCATAACTATGTGGAGCTAGGCCCTCTCTCTCCCTCTCTCCTGTGCCTTCCTTGGCTCCCACCTGTCTTCTCTGCTGGGTTTGGGCCTCTGGGGCTGCTTCTCCACCTTTAGCCCCACCCCTTCTGCTCTCCCTGCGTCTTGGGAGTGCAAGGACAACAGCAGAGGAACTGTTCACCGAGCAAGTGATGATAACAACTGCAGCCCCCACTTACAGAGCCTCGTATCTAGTCCAGACATGACACATATACTCTTGCCTTAGGAGAGAATACAGTGTCCATATTCTAACAATGAGCAAACGGAGCCCTGGGGAGGGTGAGTAACTTGCCCAGTGTCTTACTTCAAACCCAAGAGTATCTGACATAGAACCACATGCCCCCAAGGCAAACTTCCCGGCAGAACTCATTCTGAGGCTCACCACCCCCTAGTCCTTTGCCTGAACCCAACTTCCAAGAGAGGGCCCAGGCCGCACCACATAGAATCACATCCATACCCACTGCTGGTGAGGAGAAACTCATGGTTTCCTTCCCAACCTCAGCTTCACCCAGGTCCTCCAGAGCATCCAGCTTTGAATTACCTCAGAGAGTCCCAGCTGTGATGAGACCAAGCAATGGATCATTGCTCTCTCTGCTCTGGAAGTGGGAAGTGTTCCCATCATGCTCCTGGTCCACATAGCCCTTTTCTTTTCTCTTCTCTTCTCTTCTCTTTTCTTCCTTTCCTTTCCTTTCCTTTCCTCTTTCTTTCCTTTCCTCTTTCTTTTCTTTCTTTTCTTTCTTTCTTTTCTTTCTTTCTTTCTTTCTTTCTTTCTTTCTTTCTTTCTTTCTTTTGTCTCTTGTTACATCAATCAGCTCAGGTTGCCACAACAAAATGTCACCAACTAGGTGGCTTCAACAACAGAAATTTATTTTTCACAGTTCTGGAGGCTAGAAGCACAGGATCAAGGCATTAGCATATCTGGTTTCTTCTGAGGCTTGTCTCCTTGACTTGTAGACAGCCAGATTTTGGCTGTGTCCTTACTTGGTTGTCCTTCTGTCTCAGTCCTAATCTCCTCTTCTGATAATGACATGAGTTATATTGAATTAGGGTTCACCCATATGACCTCATTTTACCTTATTTACAATTTAAAGACCCTATTTCTAAATACAGTCAAATTCTGAGGTGCTGAGGGTTAGAACTTCAATATATGAATTTGAAGGGACACAATTCAGTCTATGATCTGGCCTAAGAGGGAGGCAATTAGCAGCAAGGCATGCCAATACTGAGGTTCCCTAGAGGGAAAGGGACCAAAAACAAGGTATATGGAACCCAGTTAGGGGACCTGAATCCCAAGCCTAATGGCTCTGAGCTCACCGTGACTTTAGGCAAGTCACTTCACTTCCCTGATTTTCCTATTTGTAAATGGACAAAAATATACTTTTCCTGCCTGTCCGAGTTGTTCTGCTAATCCTATAAATTTATGGTCAGGAGAGTTCTTTGAAAAGTGAAAAGCACTGGACCCACACAGTGGGATATAAAATTTCCACTGAAAGGAGAAGCAGTGATAAGCACAGTTTACAGAAAACTGATCTCTCCTGCCCCTCCCTACCTTGACCAGAGACCCACTCTTTAATCAGCTCCCTTCTAGGGGAACTAGCAGTCCTGGGGGAGATCATGGGCAGGCTCTAGGTCAAGGGATCTGCCGGCTCTGCTGTGTGACATCCTTGCCATTACCCAGGTGGCAGTACTACTAGCTTGACCTGGAAAGAGGGGAGAAGCAGGCTTCCTGAGGTCCTGATGTGCAGGAAGCATGCAGAACCCCGGCTTCTGATTCTAGAGCCTGTGCCCTTGGCCCTGTGCTGGATGGGCCCCGGTGTTCTGGGCATACTGGGCTCTGGAAGACACATCCCCACCTTTGAAGGGATCACAGTCTGCAGAGGCCACTACATGTAATGCACAGTGCAGGACAGAAGAGGCGGACCAAGTAGGGGTCATCTCATCACACAGTGAGCAGAGGGACACTCACCGAGGGACTGGGGACCCCAAGTAGGTCTTGAAGGGCTGGGAAAAGCATTTCAGGCACAGAGCAGCACGATATACTCAGAGCTAACCTAACAAACTGTTCCCCTACCCATGCAGAGCTGGAGGAGGAGCAAGAGAAAGAATCAGGAATACAGACACACTGCTACCCCCAAACCAAAAGCAAACGGTACCTAGGCTTCAAGGGAGGCAAATGGTAGATTCTGAACACTGGAGCTGGACAACCTGATAAAAATACTTGGTGCACTTTGCCAGTGGGTATTGACTGGGTGGTGTGGAAGTATCTAGAACAGAGTTCAGCCACAGCCAGGAGCTACCTGGGCATAAACCCCCTGCTCTTTGGATTCATGATCAAATCCCGAAGACTCCTGTCTGGAAGAGATTATGCTGAGTGAAATAAGTCAAGCAGAGAGAGTCAACTATCATATGGTTTCACTTATTTGTGGAGCATAACAAATAGCATGGAAGAAAAGGGGTGTTAGAGAGGAGTAGGGAATTTGGGTAAATTGGAAGGGGAGGTGAACCATGAGAGACTATGGACTCTGAAAAACAATCTGAGGGGTTTGAAGTGGCGGGGGGGTGGGAGGTTGGGGTACCAGGTGGTGGGTATTATAGAGGGCACGGCTTGCATGGAGCACTGGGTGTGGTGAAAAAATAATGAATACTGTTTTTCTGAAAATAAATAAATTGAAAAAAAAAAAAAGAAGAAGAAGAAGCCCAGTATGTCTCTCAAGCTGGCCCCCCTCTCTCTGACTTCCATCTGGCCTCACATTCACAGCCTCCTCCTGCAGGTGACAATGTCTGCCTGGAATTTAATAATTGCTCTGATTTCACCATATTTACTTTCACAGATTTACAGCAAGCAATACTAGTTTTCCACTCATGATCGACATATAAAGTTTCCTCTTAAAATAAATTTAACTGGAGAAAAACGTTAAGTCAAAAATAGAGCAGAGGATACATGGATGGGGAAACGGAGAGGCAGGCTTGTGACTGCAACTGGGAAATGCTAGGTTTCCACTCTGTGGCTGTTCCTTCTTCTGTGGCACAGTTAGTCCAAGAGGGGCAAGGAGGCACGTGTTCTGGGCAGGAAGCCCAGTACACCTGATACCCAGGCTCCTACACAGAAGCCACTCCTGCCCTAGAAGAGCAGAACACAGGCTTCTGCCTCATGCAAAGACATCAGGTTGACATTTCCCATGGAAACAATTCTGGAAGCATGCTGCTCCCAGAGTTTCTCAGCTAAACAACTCAGCTTCCCTGCAGTCACTTCGGCAAAGCTCTGCTTCACAGAGGGTTTCCGATCAAGCCTCGGAAGCTATTCTTTCTTTCCTGAGGAATGAAAGCCTCTGACAAGCGGCTGTTCAGTGAGAACAATAGAATGGGGATAGTTCCCTGGGAAAGACATCCTTAATGTTTCAACCCATTTCTTGGGATGTATACCTCGGTGACCAGCAAGGATATGACTCTGGGACTTTCACTTAAAAAGAATCCCAAACACAAGAGCTTCTGGCCCAGGCTGCCCTGCCCAGTGAGGTACAGAGATCAAAAGGGGATAAGCTGGTTTGGGAAGAAAAATCTAAGCAGAAGCAGGGATTTTTTTGCTGCCTGCCCTTTGCAAATGACCTTTTGTTCACATTTCCCTGCTCAGCCCCTGTGCCAATGGGAATGAAGAATGAGGTCTCTTTCCAGCCCTGCTGAGCAGAAGGGGTGAGGGTCCAGGAAATATGTGACACCCCCCCACCAAGCAGGAATGAGGCTGCCCAGAGTTTCATGATTTTATACCTTAAACAGTGTAAACGCAGACAGAAAAAAGCTATGTATGTATGTTTTAAGGAATGTCATGCACCCTACTACAGTGTCCTGTAATTGGGAAGGCAAAGACAGAATTGCAGAAAGAACATAAATAGTTTTAGGAGCAGAGGAAGGAGGTGCAGTTTCCAGATCCACCTCTCACTGGCTTTGCAACTTTTGCGAGCCTCAGTTTCCTCAATGGAAAAATGGCCTGGTGCTTCTGCCCTTCAGAGAACAACTGATCTAATCTATCAGAAAGCATATTGGAAATGATGCAGGGTTGGCCAAGCCAAAAAGCCTCGTTATAAAGAAGGAAAACAGACAGTATCCAGGCCCGGAAGTGGGTCTGGGAAAGTCAAGGTGGAACTCATATCAAGCAGGAGGGAAGGGACACCATAGCTGTCCTATCATCGAGAGGGTTCCCAGCGGTGGCTCCTGAAAAAGGTGGCATCAGACATCGGAGGATGTTAACCATGTTAATGAGGGGTAAAGGCGGTTGTGTAGCCCAGAGGGTGAAAACAATACCAACTCGTTTACTATTCATTATATGAGTTCATCCAACAAATATGTGAGTGACACACCCCCTGTGTGCCAGGTACTAGGAACAGAAATGACAGAAGTATTACATCCTGCCTCCAAAACCTTAGAATCCAGTGGCACGTATGCCTGGATAGCTGTGCTGGCCCTCTGAAAGAAAGCACTCACTTGAAAGCATAAGTTCTGCTGGGCCAATCAGATGGATCCGACTGCAGGCATTATCACCCCTGTGTGTTAGGCCATTCCCTGCCTTCTCCCAGCACAAATGTATTGAGAGCTGGAGGATTCAGCTTCAGAGTCTCATCTCAAGCAAACCTGTTCCCCAAGAGCTTACAGGCTAGGGATGGGCATATCTGGAAGACAGAGAAAAGACAGGATGCTGTGTGATGAAGGTCATGGCCCACAGTCTCAAAGGAAGCACCAGAGGGTAGTCCTAACCCAGCCTGCAGGTGAGGACAGGCATCCTTAGCAAAGAACCACCAAATATGAAGCTATAAGGTAAGCAGTCCCATAAAGGTGGAACAGGGGCAGGAGGAGAGGGAAGCACAGCATTGGGACAGAATCCTACAGCACATGAGAGTCGTAGGAACTCTGCTGGGAAGGAGATATTTGGAGGCCTCATAGTCAGAAGCAAGGAACCTAGGTCTTCCCCTAAGGCCAGCAAGGAGACTTAGATGGACCTAACTCTCCATCTCTTCTCAGAGGCAGCTCTAAGTTCCTGCAGGCTGCCATAGATCCCCAGAGCATCCCAGGTTCATTGGCCTGACCTCCCTCAGTTATGCCATGTGACTGGAGCCTTCCCCATGGTTGCAAAGAACTCTACATATCTTGTGCCACTGATTCACATGGGGTGCATACATGTGTTTTCATTTCATCCACTTTGTTGTTTAAAATTACGCTATTTGGGGGCACCCGGGTGGCTCAGTGTGTTAAAGCCTCTGCCTTCGGCTCAGGTCATGATCCCGGAGTCCTGGGATCGAGCCCCACATTGGGCTGACTGCCCAGCAGGGAACCTGCTTCCCTTCCTCCTCTCTCTGCCTGCCTCTCTGCCTACTTGTGATCTCTGTATGTCAAATAAATAAATAAAATCTTTTTAAAAAAATTAAGCTGTTTGCACAACCTAAGAGTCCTGCTCTACCATGCATTAGTTTCATAATTCTGCACAATTGCCCAAACTGCTCCATCTTATTGTCCTTACCTGTAGGAATAATCATGCCCAGCCTAACTTGGAGGCTTATTATGAAGTAAAGAAGATGCTTCCCAGGAACCTTTGAAAAATTTTAATGAGGCTAATGGAATCATGTGGCTAAAACTTGAAACCACCACTCCCTCCACATACACACATATCTCCATCTCTCCCTCATGTGAAAGATGCAGAAACAGGGCAAGAAGAGTGACACAGAGAATATGGCTGGGCTGAGGGAGCAAAGGAGAGGGGGAAGCATCTCTCAGGTGCTGGGAGGGCATGCAGAGATGGGAACTCAGGTGAGGGCAATGTGGGAAGCCCTGGAGGTACAGATGTGGAAGCAGCTCCATCCTGCAGCTGCCTGGGGCACCTGAGAGCCAGTGGCACTGAGGAAGAGAGCTGGGGTCTGTGCCAGGGTTCAGAGGGTCACGCAGACCTTTGAGGAGAGCAGCCTGAGGTGCTGCTGAATGCTCTGACTTTGATGTCCCCTGGGCACAGCGGTATGCTGGTCAACAGGCCCTCCAGAAAACGGGCCAAAAGCCCAATCTGCAGTACTTGCCCATTCCCATGGTGTAAAAAACCCAACCCCGGCCAATTTCAAGCCACCAATGGCTTCAAAATTGGCTCCAGAAATTCCAGAATATTTAACGATCAGCTCCCACCAGCTGGCGGAGCAGGCTCCAGCAGAACCCTCAGGCCGCCATCGGAAGGATGCATTTGGCATCTCAGGGCCTCTCCAGAACATTACCTCAAACAGATTATGAGCCATTTTCGGTAATAAGCACTCATACTTCAGTTTGGCTAAATGGAAATCAGCCACAAAGGAATTTTTTTTTGGTGTGCTCTTCTCTTACTCTGTCTCCATAGGCATGTTTACAAAGCAGAGGGAAATTTTCAAACGTGCCTTCTACAGCGCCCATAAGCAAAATGCACCTAGAGCTCTAAAGGGTAGACTGTGTGCTCTCTCTGGCGCTTGCTGGGTCAGCCACGTGGTCTCAGCCCAGGTTCATCTGCTTTTAGCTAAAACCCAACACCTCTGCTGGACTGCACGCATCCATGAGAAGCCAGAGGTGGAGCAACAGCAGCCTCGGGTGCATCCATAACTAACAGAGAGATGAACAACTTCTCCATAGGCTGAGTTTAGGAGGGAACTTACGGCATTGCGTGAAATATATACATACAGTGAGTGGCTGCTGGCATCCCCACTGCTCAGTCTCTGAGATTTCCCCACGACGATGTGCTTCCTGTGAAGTATCAGCTCCCTCCTTCCTGAAGGTTTTTAAAAATGTTTATGTGAGGCTGGGAAATTTAGGGGGAAAATAATTATTTGGAGTGTAGTGAAAAACACACTTCTAATATTTGCTCCTCTTCCCTCTACCCTTACTTCTGGGATTTCAAAAGCAAACTAAGCTTCGGAAGTAAGGTTGTTCCTGAAACCTCTCAGAAGACAAGTCGTTAAAGAGCTTCCACTTTTCTTTGCCACCCATCCTAGAATTGAAGGGAAAACACTATCAAGATGGCTCTTTCTCTTCCTCTAAAGCGGGAGATAAAAGCAGATTCTATTTTGAAGGAAGACCTTGGATTCAATAAAATAAAGACTCCCTTTCCTGTCTCTCTCTGAGGTTTGGAGCTGAGCTATGCCAAGGACACCTGGCATCTTCACCTCCATGCTTTATATACATTTTGTGTCAGGAAAGTGGTGGAATGGGGGGGTGGTTCAGAGCATAGGCCCTAGGGTCAGACTTTGGGTTGAAGCCCAGTTTTGCAGCCTAGGAGCAGTGCAGCTTTGGGCAAGTCCCTTGTACTCTCTACCCCCTTGATTTCCTATCTGCAGAGTGAGCGCACCTTCCAGGGACGTTCTCAGGATTAGGCGGAATGATGCATGCAAAGTCCTTAGGACAGTGGCTACTGCGCACAGTGGGCACTCCAATGATAAAGATGCTGTCTAGCTGGCTCAACACACGTACCTCATCTGTCCACTATACTTTGACGCTTGAGGGATTGGGCCATTTTTCTCCTCTTGGAGGTCCTAGGAACATGCAGAATATATGCTAAGTAAGATGTTGTAAACTTATGTGCCGATGAATCAGGAGGTGAGAGTGAGAAGGAGAGCTGCACCCCAGATAAGAAGGAAGCCCTCTTGGAGGGAAGAGGGAATCTCCTGTGTGGTGATGAGGGCTCTTTGCTAAGTGGAGATATCCTGGATCAGATCTAAGCAGGGACCCTGTTCCTCCACCACAGACTTCAGAGATTGTCTCAAACTAATAAACTTCAGGGGGCCTGCCCTGGTGACTCACATTTCCACTGGAGAGATCACTTCCCTGAGTTGGCTAACAAAGATGGGGTCTTTCTGAACCCACACCCATGAGCTCTTGACCATGGACTGGGGGATCCAGCCAGAGGAGATAAACAATGAATCTCAGATGGACAGGGCAAGGCAAGAAGAACAGACACACACAATGGGGTGGGGGGTGGTAGATATAAAGCACAAGGAGAAATGTCATCCCTGAGCACAGGACTACTTCAGACTATCCACTTCTCGGAATAGTGACCAAAGAATGCAAGCACACATGGGAAGCATGGAGTGAGCTACACTAAGCCTTGAATAGGCAGCCTCTTCCCCTGAGAATGAAAGGAGAAGGGGTTGAGGAGCCCAGGATCCTTCTGGAGCACAATCAGAAATTAGGCAATGGCTCTGCCAACTAGCCTACTTTCCTTTCCTGGGATCCTGTAAGTCTCATCCTGGCCTCAGGGCCATTAGGGGAGCAGGAGAAGAAGCCATCACCCAGCCTTCTAGAGGCAGGGCCCCAGGTGGGAAGCCCAGAGTCATCCCAAAGGTTGTGAAGCAGCAGAGCAAACTCAGGACTGCGAGTCAGAAAGCCCGAGCCCTTACTCCCAGAGTGACTGAGGTCAGTGAACCTGGAAGAACCCTGGCTCTTCTATATCCACAATAGAAATAATGATAATAGCAATCCCAATGTTTGGGGCAACATATTTACCCTCTAAGGGAATTACTTTAGAACATCAATAATTAGCATCTTTATTTTTCTCTAATAATAAAGAACAAATAAAACTTTTATCTAATAATAAAGAACAAATAAAATTTGAAGGAACAGAAAAGTGAAAAGTCCTGACCTTAGAATTAAAGTTCTATCCTCTCCATAAAAGTATAGAAATTAATTTCTTAACTCAATAACACAATGCCCATGGTATTTCATGTTTGCACTTTCCTCTTTTCCTACTGCCAAAATATTACCATGCAAATACACTCTGAGGTTTCTCTTGCAATGTGGTCCATTCCCCAATCTTTTAAATTTCCTGCATTAACAGTTTGGGAGTGGGAAGCTCTTTAAGGAAGATGTTGATCATCTAAAGGTCCACTTAGAATTCAAAAAAGTATGGAACCATCTAAGTAGCATGTTCCTCAAAATAAAAGGATTAAGAGATTCAAGATAAAACCTGAATATTAAGGTATAATTACTCCAATATTTGCAGACTTTAAGATGCATGGTGATAGTGGCTTGAAATTGTCAGCCCTTTAAAACAAGTATTTTAGCAAAACCTGGTATAAAATCGGCACACATATTGGGAAATATGGTTCTGGAAAGGCTTCTGAGGTTTGCATGACAATAGGGCTAAAGGGATGTCCATAATCAAATGATTGAACAGGGGAAAAACTCTGGAGAGACTTTAACAAGCTTTTTTCTTTTTTTTAAGATTTTATTTATTTATTTGAGAAAGAGAGTGAGCACAAGCAGGGGGAGAGGCAGGAGAAGGAGAAGGGAGCCTCCCCACTGAGCAGGGAGCCTGATGTGGGGCTCAATCCCAGGACACTGAGATCATGATCTGAACCAAAGGCAGATAGACAACTAACTAACTGAGCCACCCAGACTCCCCAACAAGTTCCTTTTAATTATTGCTGAGGAAAAGAATCCCCAGAGAGAAGCACAACTTCCCTAGGTCACTTGGGTATTGACTGCAAAGCCAGAATGGAACACGGCCCACTGACTAAGTCACACAAAGTACAAGCCCACACCATCACTTTTGCTCTCAGTGGACCATTTGGTCCTGTCTCTGTGCCACCTTGAAATTCTGCTAGAAACCTCTCCACCAACACTGGGGGCTCCCACAGCATTGTGGAGAATTTTGTAGTACCACAGCAACTTGGAGAATTCTGTAGTACCCACAGAATTCTCCAAGTTCTTCTGAAAGGCTGTGCAGAGCCCAGGGCTTTAATAAAACACAGACACCATGGGAACTTCATAAACTCAATAGGCTTTTAAGGACCAAGGAGTGGTCTCTTTACAAAAGGCTCATGCCTCTACCACATCCATCACTGGCCTCCGGAGCCAACAAGAGGAGACACCATCCACCCACTTCTACCTAAGCATGAGCCAATGATCCACCCCCAGTCAGGCATGAGCACCTCTCCCAGTTAGAGGTAATCAAGGTTCTGAGGGCACAGATTGAGCTAAAGCTTTCCCTAAGCCCAAGTCCCAGACTTCCCCAGGGAGCAGTGAGAGACACCATAAGTGCCTGTGCCCTGCCAGAGGATGTGATCTTCCACAGCACCACGTGGACCTCTGGGAAAGCAGGAAGAGCTGTCCTGGGGCCAGAAGCCTCAGACTAGGGAAAGTGCAATGGTACAAGTGGTCTTCTCCTGTTATATTTGAGCAAGGAAGAGAAAGGAGGCATTTCTCTGTGCAACACGCTAAGACTCATGAAAGATCCACATGCCCAGAACTAACTCCCTCAGCCACAAACCACAGAGCCCTGACTCTTCTCTTTAAATATAAGATTTATCACAACATAGGTGCCTGACTTAAGCAAGTTAGTTAACTTCTTGGAGGCACAATTTCTCCCATCTTTAATACAGGGTCATGACACCCAGCTCATAGAGCTGTCCTCAGGATGAGAGGGTAGAAACGGAGCTCTCCTAGTGCCTTGCACCTAGCAGGGTTGCAACAAATGCTCATCTCTTCTTTGTCCTGTGGGAAGTGCTTCCCTCTCTGGGCTCACCTTCTAAAGGGAGTATGTCCAAAGAGGGAGCAACAATGAGTATATTCAGATAAATGCCCCTTATAAGAGATGGGACTCCTGTCTACAGGGACACCATTGGGTTGACAGGAGAGAAGCACCTGGAAAAGAGAGGCTTAAGAGAGGCAGAGATGGGTGGACTTAGCCCCACTAGCAGGCTGCCCAGCCTCCACGGGATCCAGGAATCTCTGAAGAGCTTTGCCTGTAGCTTGGGCAACTAGAATGGAGACTTTGATTTCTAAGTAGTTTCACATCATACAATATTAAGTACTGGGGTTTAATACTTTAAAGAGCAAGCAAATTTTGTGCCAAACTGTTCCAATTTCCCATGCAAGTTATGACTGAATGTTTGAAATGGCTAGTGTCAGCTCTCAGACTTGTTGATATGATGGTTCTACCTGCATTTACATAATTACTAGGACAGTAGATATTAAAATTTCAGAAGATGATCCTGTCTGAAAAATTAATTTCTACATTTCTCTTCTAACTGGAGAGGAACACAGACTGCCTGAAATACCACAGGCTACTCTTTCATGAGAGGGTCCCTTATTAACTCTTCGCTGCTCTGGCACAGTGATGTGATAAGAACAATGGACTCAATTATTTGCTTTTTTGGTGTGGAGTTTGAAAAGACCTTTACAGATCTTGGATAGCAGCCCTTTGTCTGTAGTGTCATTTGCAAATATCTTCTCCCATTCCATGGGGTGCCTCTTTGTTTTGTTGACTGTTTCCTTTGCTGTGCAGAAGCTTTTTATCTGGATGAAGTCCCAAAAGTTCATTTTTGCTTTTGTTTCCTTTGTCTTTGGAGACATGCCTTGAAAGAAGTTGCTGTGGCCGATGTTGAAGAGGTTACTGCCTATGTTCTCATCTAGGACTTTGATGGATTCCCGTCTTACACTGAGGTCTTTCATCCTTTTTGAGTTTATCTTTGTGTATAGTGTAAGAGAATGGTCAAGGTTCATTCTTCTATACATAGCTGTCCAATTTTCCTAGCACCATTTATTGGAGAGACTTTTTTCCATTGGATATTTTTCCTGCTTTGTCAAAGATTATTTGGCCATTATTTGGCAGTGAGGAAGAATCTCTACTCTGTTCCATTGGTCTGTGTGTCTGTTTTTGTGTAGGTATCATATTGTCTTGATGATCACAGCTTTGTAATATAGCTTGAAATCAGGCATTATGATGCTCCCAGCTTTTACTTTTTCAGCATTTCCTTGTCAAGTCAAAAAATGGGAAGACATGAACAGATACTTCTCAAAAGAAGACATACAAATGGATAACAAACACATGAAAAAATGTTCATCCTCATCAGCCATTAGGGAAATTCAAATCAAAACCACATTGAGATACCACCTTACACCAGTTAGAATCACAAAAATTGACAAGGCAATTAACAATAAATGTTGGAGAGTCTGTGGAGCAAGGAGAACCCTTTTATGCAGTTGGTGGGAATGCAAGTTGGTACAGCCATTTTGGAAAACAGGAATGAGGTTCCTCAAAAAATTAAAAATAGAGCTACCCTATGACCCAGCAATTGCATTACTGGGTATTTACCTCAAAGATACAGATATAGTGAAAAGAAGGGCCACATGCACCCAATGTTCATAGCAGCAATATCCACAATAGCCAAATTGTGGAAGGATCCAGGATGCCCTTCAACAGTTGAATGGAGATGTGGTCCATAAACACAATGGAACACAAAAGAAGATGTTGTCCATAAACACAATGGAATATTACTCAGCCATCACAAAGGATGGATACCCAGCCTTTGCATCCAAGTGGATGGGACTGGAGGAGATTATACTAAGTGAAATAAGTCAAGCAGTGAAAGTCAATTATCATATGGTTTCACATATTTATGGAACATGAAGAATAGCATGGAGGATATCAGAGGAGAAGGAAAGGAAAAATGAAGGGGGGGGATATCGGAGGAGAAGAAAAACAATGAGAGGCTATGGACTCCAAGAAAAAAACTGAGGGTTTTAGAGGGGTGAGGGCAGGAGGATGGGTTAGCCCAGTGATGGGTTTGGAAGGAGCACTGGGTGTTATACACAAACAATGAATCATGGAACACTACATCAAAAATTAATGATGTACTGTATGGGGACTAATATAACATAATAAAAAATATTAAAAAAAAAACAGACTCGGCTCAGTTGGAGGTCCTGTATTGCCACTCTCTGGCTGTGTTGCCTCAGGGAATTCCCTTAACTCTTTTAGTCTCCATTTTCTCTGCTACTAAATTGGTCAATGAACACCAATGTCTCTGTGGTCTTGAGGACATGAGAAGGTTGAGGAGAATAAAATAATTTCATTAATCCCAATTTGAATCTTGAATCCATTCCCCTTGGGGTAACAAAGGGAACAGCTTTAGAGGGTACCCTGGCTCCTGCACCTTTCCTTGGGTTCACATCCAAGGCTGAGGCGCAAGAACAAAATCTTGCAAATGCCTGTGGACTTCAACAACGCCACCTGAAGGGGGAGCCACTGACCAGCTATCTAAGCAGGGAAGTTTCCTTGAGCCAGCAGATCACATACAAGTTTTCTCAAAATCATACTGTCACCCGCGAGAGGTGAATATGTAGATGTCTGATCCAACAGTCCCACACGTAGAGGACCAGGTGAGCCTGCACTCACACTGGGGGGGCAGGGAGGAATGGCAGGGAACCTCTCCCCTGAAAACTTGACCCCTGCAAGATCCTCCCTGAAGCTGTTCTATATGCAAATGAGGAACAGTGACCTGGGAGCTGCTCCTGTAAGAAAGAGGACAACCTGGTGATAGATGGCAAGAGTTGGATCCAGGAAAAGAAACACTTCCTTGTGTTAGGGGAAGCGGTGAGGAAGAATCTGAGAAGTTGTTATATGCAACTGATGAATCACTGAACTGTTCCTCTGAAACTGTTATATGTTAATGAACTGAATTTAA
Organism: Neogale vison; assembly: GCF_020171115.1. Classification (NCBI taxonomy): domain Eukaryota; kingdom Metazoa; phylum Chordata; class Mammalia; order Carnivora; family Mustelidae; genus Neogale; species Neogale vison. Next base: position 124,080,364 of record NC_058096.1, read on the forward strand.
ATAAAATAAATAAATAAGTGAAAATTTGGAGGGAAAAAGGAAATCTGAGAAGTGGGGGAAGTTTAAAGAGCTCCAAAGACAGGCTATTCTTGGCGAGCTGGGGCAGGACAGGGCACAGGAGCTCCCCACTAGCTGCCATCACCAAGAACCGTATCAATGTGGAAATTCCCTGTGGGCACTGCAGAACTTCTGAGGTAAGGGGACCACTAGTCTATTCCAGTCAGCCTTTTTCCAGCTATCTCAGCACTCAGTAGAAGAATTCATAAGTATAGGTAGTCCTTTTAAAAAGAGGGTTGTCCCGGGGCGCCTGGGTGGCTCAGAGGGTTAAAGCCTATGCCTTCGGCTCAGGTCATGATCCCAGGGTTCTGGGATCGAGCCCTGCATTGGGCTCTCTCCTTGGAGGGGAGCCTGCTTTCTCCTCTCTCTCTCTGCCTGCCTCTCTGCCTACTTGTGATCTCTGTTGATTAAATAAATAAAATCTTAAAAAAAAAAAAAGAGGGTTGTCCCAACTGTGAGGTTGTGTAAAAAAGGAGAAGTTACCACATCATTAATTGAATGATCATTTAGAAAGTGAGTTCCCACTCAGATGTCTCCCACTGCTGCTTAACAATAGTGTTGGGGGAAAATACTCAACACTCAACTTAGCATGAGTAGTACAGAGGTGCAATTATATCGCCATTTTCGTTAAATATAAGATAAAATTAACATGCTTTCATAATTTCTAATTCCATTTTTCTTAAGTGTTTTTAAAAATCCACCATGAACTGGAGGAGAGGGGGGTGGGAGGGATGCAGTGGCTGGGTAATGGACACTGGAGAGAGTATGTCCTATGGTGAGAGCTGTGAATTGCGTAAGACTGATGAATCACAGACCTGTACCCCTGAAACAAATAATACATTATATGATAATTTTAAAAATCCACCATGAAATTTTCCTATTTTGCTTTTTATGAAGACTGATTTTGGAAGCAGCCTTTCTTCCGTATAAATTATGTGTAAGAAACAAAGGCCTGGTACGCTGCCCACTATGGTGTGGTGGTTTGGAAGACTTAAATGACCCTCCCATTTCTATGCAGGCCTTCCTGATGAGGCCCTTGTCTTCTGGAAGGAAACAGTGTCAAGAATTCCAGGCAGAAACTGGTCTTTGAATAGTGCCCCTACAGGGGAACAGGGAGGGACATGGGATTCTGGGAGAACTGAGGGTGGGACTCTTGCTCTAGCCCATGTATCAGGAAGGCTATCTTCTGTGATGACAGGCAGCCAGGCTAAGGATTTGGCACAATTCTGGGCTTACTTTGCCAATGAGAAGAAAGACCTTCTTGATCAAATTTTCCCCTTCCTTCGAGAATTCTAGAAGGTTCTGAGTAAAATTCCTAGGATTGGATCTCAGGAAAAAGCATGTGTTAAAGACAATGCTAATCATCTGGGGGAACCTCTCTCAGGGCAGAAAGAGGCTTGGTCACTTATTACTCAGAGAATCTGTCTGAAAGGTGTATTTCTCAGGGTGGGACTGTATGTAAAGAAAGTAGAACAAGTAGGAACTCTAAAGAACAGATCTGATATTATGAGATAACCTCAAATGCCTGCCATATGCATAGCTATTTGAAAAGGAAGCAGAGACCCTCACTAGTCTTTCCCACAGAAGTGCCCATGTTCTTTGCGTGCTCTACGGCTAAAACCAGGTCCTCCACTTGGTCCCCACAGATGAGCAGAGGGAGATTTTGCACTAAAAGAGACTAGACCCAAGAACTGTCAATTCTTAGGTCACTGAACTTGATCTCTGGTCAAAGGGAGCCTCATGTGCTGCAAGGCAGTAACTGACCCACAGTAGCCCTCTGTGAGAGTGGTACAGATGCCAGGGAGCAAGGGGGAAGCACATGCTAGTCCCAGGACACAAAATGTGCACTGCCAGGGGTCTATGAGACCAGCTAAATCTCAGTCTGAGGATCCAAGGAAACAGCATCCCATACTGTTTCACATTCCTAGGTGATACACCTGTACTGTAGAAGGAGCCTAACACAGATCAGATACTCAATAAAGCTTTGTCCGAGGAAGACTAAAAAATCAGCCTGATGTAGATGCCTGGAGTTGGCCAACTAACTTTACACTGTGCTGAAGAGGGAAGAAGACATGAAAGCTGAGTAGCTTAGGAGAAATGCATGTATTTTACCCTTCCATTGGGGACCAAACAGCTAGGAGGGGAGGAACAGAGGTTACTATGCAGTTACTAGTAATTACTAAAATTACCAAAATATGTATTAGGTGCTGGCCCTTTAAATGTTTGTCTTGAGCATTTGGGGCTATCTTAGAATATGATGCCTTCATTCCAGGAACTATGTTTGTACTGGGGGCATAAGACTTGATAAAAGCTTGTGGTTCCACCAAGGTCAGTCATAGAAGTTATTAACAGGCACATGAATGTACTTTGTCAATAACTTTCTTAAAACAGTTAAAGAGAACAGAGTATTTTAAAAAAGTCAAAATAGATTAAAGAGCTAAGTATAAGACATGAAACCCTAAAACTCCTAGAAGAAAACACAGGCAGTAATTTCCTTGACATCAGCCTCAGCAATATTCTTCTAGATTGGTCTCCTCAAAAGCAAAAATAAACTATTGGGACTACACCAAAATAAAAAGCTCTTGCACAAAAAGGAAAACATCAACAAAATGAAAAGGAAACCTACTGAATGGGAGAAGATACTTGCAAATGATACATCTGATAGGGGTTAATAGCAAAAATAGATAAAAAAATTTATAGAACTCAACACCAAAAACCACAAATAATCCAATTAAAAATGGACAAAAGACATAGAGATGACCAACAGACACATGAGAAGATGCTCAACATCACGAATCATCAGGGCAATGTCAATCAAAACCACAGTGAGATACTACCTTATACCTGTCAGAATGGCTAGAATCAAAAAGACAAGAAATAACAAGTGTTGGAGAGGATGTGGAGAAAAGTGTACAAGTGTATACTTGTACACTGATGGTGGAAATGTAAATTGCTGCAGCACTATAGAAATATGGAGGGTCCTCAAAAAATTAAAAATAGAACTTCCATGTGATCCAATAATTCCATTACTGGATATTTACCCAAAGAAAACAAAAACACAAATTCACAAAGATACATGCACCCCTATGTTTATTGCACCATTATTTACAACAGCCAAAATATGAAGGCAACCTATGTGTCCATTGATAGTGAATGGATAAAGAAGATGTGATGCATTCACGCATGCACATGTGTACACACACACACAGAGAGAAATGCTACTCAGCCATAAAAAGAATGAGATCTTGCCATTTGTAACAACATGGATGGACCTAGAGAGTATTAATCTAAGTGAGATAAGTCAGAGAGAAAAAGAGAAATACTATATAATTTCACCTACATGTGGAAGCTAAAAAACAAAACAAATAAATAAACTAATGAATAAAAAGCAAAAACAGACCTATAAATACAGAGAAAAAACTGCTGGTTGTCAGAAGGGAGAGAGGTGAAGTGATGGGTAAAATAGGTGAAGAGATGGTAGCCGATACAGAATTCCAGTTACAGAATAAAGAAGTCATGGGAATAAAAGGTACAACATAGGGAATATAATCAAAGATACTGTAATAATGTAGGTGACAGATGGTAGCTTCACTTGTGATGAGCGTAGCATAATGTATACAGTTGTTGAATCACTACATTGTATACTTGAAACTAATATAACATTGTATGTCAGCTATAATTCAGTTTTGAAAAACAAAGTATTTAAAGATAATACATCTTAAGAGAAAGAATTTTTTTTTATATAAGGCTCTTATTTTCTAAACTTGGTACTTACCTCACTGGTTCTTAACTGCTATTAGTCACTGCTTCACTTAAACCTGGAAATACCTCAAGACTTGAACAGAACACTTCCTTCTAAGCCACCCCAAGTCCTCATCTTTGGAATAAGATTCCTTCCTTATTACTACTAGAAATTCAGTTTTCCCTTTTTGTTTTCTATTGCAGCAACAGTTGGTGTTTTTATCCTACTTGGACTCAGGTTTTTTCTCAATATAAACAGCTCCTCTTTCTGGGGTAAATCAATGAGTAGTTGGAATGAGCTAGAAGTATTCTATTTTGCACCTGTCAAATGTAAGTCACCCCCAAAGAACTCCATCACACTTCCTCTCAGCTGGGCATTGCCTAGTTGACAAAAAAGAAAGAATCCTAGGTGTTCTCTGATATTTAGGCTGGGAACAGAGCGAAATTTCTTCTACTGGCAGCTTTCACTTGGGGAAGAACAATAACCTTCAAGTGTGGAGGGTACACTTCTCTTTCTCTGGTGCCCCTAGCCCACTGCCCCATGTAGAAGAGGGCAGGTAGGAGGGACTCTCTTTGAAAGGATACAGATCATCCTTGGAAAGTTGCCATTTGACACTTATCTCTGTAGGAGTCAGCATGGGGGAAATGTATCCTTGCTGACCACATGATAGTGAACTATACAAGTTGGCAATATTCTGATTAAAGGAGTACAATTCCTTCCTTTCAGCTGAATTTACCAGCCTTTAATGTGAACAAATACCTCCCTGTTCCCTGATAAGAACAAGGAGAAGATAAAGTTCTAATCAACTTTCACGTCTCCCTCTACCTTCTCCATCAATCACACCCCAGTTCTCTGGAAATCAGGATCCCACAGTTTTTTACCTACTACCAGGTATTTAATACCATTGCATGACCCTGGTATTTTGGATCCTTTCTTCATGGGTTTATCCTCTCTTCCCAACTAGTCTAAAAACTCCCAGAGAGCCCAGCTGGGACTGAGTACACAGGAGGCGTTCTTTAAATGCCTGTCACATTGGGTATGATTCTCTAGGACTCCAGCAAGGCCATGGAAACAATGGAAAATAATACATCTCCCTTGGAAACTCACTTTGTATTTTATTTCTGACAACCTAGATGTGGCAGAGCATACTACCTGGTTTAGACTTAATTTGATAAATTGTGACTTGAATTTTGAGATCACAGAACACTTTTTCCTCAAAAGGACCCTGAAAAAACTCACCCAGGCTGCTGACGGAAAGATAAATGCATAATCTCTAAATGATGTCACCAGCTGTGGCCTGTGACAATGGAATTGGAAGCACTGTTGCTGGTATGGAGGTTGAGAAAAATTGTAGATGGAGGTTTTTATCTCCTCTGAAAGCTCCCTATGGAGGGTGTGGTTGCCTCTTCTCCCCTATAGTAGGGCTGGTTGTGCATCCTTCATTCCATTCAGAGTAGAGGGTGCAGAAGGCAGTACGAAGGCCATGCAGAAGTTAGCAATCCCTGGTTTGGCCAAAGGTACAGACTAGGATCTTGTCCAAAGGAGGTATCACCAGGTGTCCCATCTAGCTGCTGGAACCCCACAGACTAAGTAGATGGATGCCTGGGCACTGTGAACATGGTCAGGCCCAGTGAGGTCTGCCTTCAAAGCACTATGAAATAATAATGCTAGCTGCCAATTTTAATTGAGGAGCTATTCTCTTCCAGACAATGAGCTATGCTTTATTTGAAATGTTCACAACAAAAAGAGATATTAATATCCCTATTTGAAAGGTGAGGAAACCAAGGACTAGAAAGATCAGTTTATGAGACAATAAGTTTTGGACCTAAGTATTGGACCCCAAATTGACTCCAATGCTCTTACAACTACTGGTCATTTTGTAACATATCTACACATTAATTCTTGGTTTATTGCACATGCTACTCTGAAAGAGTTCTCTTTCCAAGGTACTTTCATCACCAATTTGGGTAGAGCTGAGGTTAGGTTACTGTTCCCCAATTTTTAGTAGCAGTAACATTAAGAACATGAAATAACAAAGGACTTATTTGGGTCATGGGAAGTCAATGGCTTCCAACTGAGTTCTTGTCTATACAAGGAAATTACCTCTTACTTACAAGAATTATTCCTAGGCAACCCATAGTAAGATTTTTTAAGTTTCTACTTAGACTCATAGGTAAAATCAGTATGTATCTCTATCTGCCCACTGTCCTGCTTTCTAAGGGCCTGAAAAAAGAAGACTGCTTAGTCACTACAGAGACTGGTCTGGCTTAAAGTAAAGATCTGCAACAATGACTATGGGAGATTTGCGTTTCCTGAAATGATGCTTGAACATAAAAGATTTCTTGTCCCCAAATCATGGACCATTGATCCTATATGGTCCCTAGGAGATCAGGCTAGGCTCCTTAGTATAACCTCTGTTTGGGAATACAGGCTCCATCGATATGCACTTCTTAGAGAACATGTTCCTAAAACAGCTCCTACCAAGGAGGCAGCAGACCATGTGACTGGGACCCTCCTGCTCACAAATGATCATCCCAAGGGTGGACAGCTGTTTATAAGAAGTCCACTGACTAGCCAGCAACCTCTGCATGACATGTGTGGTCTGGCTTGAAATGAGGAATTGGAAAAGTAGTCTCTCTCATTAAGAATTTGAACTAAAAAGGCCTCAGGGGAAATATCAGGGAGCTGGGGACACTGGATATGAAAGACACTGCAGATCCAGAATGTGGCAGAGATCATCCATGTTTACCAAGTATCCATGTACTCTCCTACATGTCCCAGCCTCCCACACAATTGGGTTAGACCTGCACTAACTAGTTATAGCCAGAGGACTATGAGCAGAACTTAGTAGTGCCATGTCTGGGCCAATGCAGTTAAAACCAGGTATACTTTTCTATCACTCTGTCACCTTCCTTGCCCACATCTTCCAGATGGCACAGCTGTACGACAGAACTAGCCTGAATCCCTAAACTATCCCCTAGGAGAGCACACATAGACTGGCAATACGTTGCAGTAGCTTAGCAGATGCAGTGATGACCCATATTAATGCCAGTATTACCCACTATGGTTTGGTGACTAGCTGATAAAATGGCAACCAAGGTCAGTCTGCAGCCAGCATGAAGCAATGCAGCCCACTGGGGAGGGCAGGAGAGAATTCACACCAAACTAATGAGTACTTAATATACTAGGAACAGCCTCAGCTGATTCTTATGAAAACCATTTTTTTAAAGATTTTTATTAACTTCTTTCCAAGAAAGAGAGAGAGCACAAGCCAGGGGAGGGACAAAGAGAAGCAGGCTCCCCGCTGATCAGGGAGCCCGACACAAGGCTCAATCCCAGGACCCCAGGATCACAACCTGAGATAAAGGCAGCTGCTTAACCAAGTGAGACACACAGGTACCATGATCCTTACAAAAATCTTAATATTGAAGTAGATATAAGCCACCCTATTTATTTATTAGAGAGAGAAAGAGAGCAGGGGGAGGGGCAGAGAGAGAGAGAATCTCAAGCAGACTCTGACGGGCATAGAGCCCAATGCAGCATTCAGTCTCATGATCCTGAGATCATGACCTGGGCCGAAATGAAGATGCTTGGATCTTCATTTGGATGCTGAAGTTGGATGCTTAATCGACTGATGCTTAATCTGCCATTCAGACACCCCAGTCACCCCATTTTACAAATGAAAAACTAACATAGTAGTTAAAGGACATGTGATCAATAGTCCCCAACATCAGGGGTAAAGCCCAGGTTACACCCCTGCACATCTGCTCCTCTCTTTCCTAACAGGTTCCTATAACCTTTGCCTTTCCCTTTAACATACACCAGGACCTGCAGTGATACATCCTGACCACAAGGGGCATCACTAAAGCTATAGTAAAGACTGTTGGCATCTTCTCTAGGAGCATCAGGGAGACAAGATGCAAGCAGAAGGGAACTCATAATCACACATGGGTATGGGTGCCATCAGAAAGTGTCACTTCAGGGTTTATGGTAGTTGTAAGACAACTCACAACTCTACAGACACCTGGTGGCCAACAATGCTTCTCACATCGTATTAGACAGAATGTGAGCCTCACAACCCACCTCCGCTGTGCATGTGCATGAAATTATTACCTGCCCACAGAGAACGTTGTGTGTGTATGTCCCCACACTCCGTCTGGATCCTTAGTGGCATACTGGGCTGTGTGGGAAGCTGGATAATCAGAAGTACATTTAAGAAAGAAAAAAAAAAGGGAAAACCTTCAATGACTGCAAATTTGTTTTCCTTTCACAAGTTCACGTTTTAGAAAGAATTTAAGAGAATCTTATAATTTCCAATTTTTCCCTTCTATTTTTAGAGTTTAAAAGTAAATATCAAAAGCAACATTTTTAATCATTTTCTTTTGGTTAAGAATGAGGTGTCAATCTTAATCACTGCCTACAGTTAATAAGTGCAGAATGAAGCACATTGCCTTAGGGTCGCAGATGGTAATTTTAATACCTTGGTATGGTCCATAGATAGCCAGGGGAATTGGGCAGGAACCACCTCCATACCATGTGAGGGGTGGAGAGAAAAAACAGAAAAACGTCCCATGTCAACTCAAGAAGGGAAATGAGTTCACAGCAAAGAAAGAGAGGAGACCTCTTGACAAATAAAGAGAGCTAGGACTTTCCAAAAAAGAATTCACAAAATTTGCACAGTTGAAAGAAAAGAAAAGAAATGTGATTTATAGAGACTGGAGATGTGGGAGAGATTCTAGAAAGAGATATTCAACATGTGTATACAAGTGTGTGTTTCTATGGGAGACAGGAAGGGAAACACTTTGTGTAACCTGCCAGGAGGAGGGGAAAGGATGAAAGGAAAGTGTCCAACACTGCCAGCCTTTACACAGGTCTTTGCCAGAGACCTTATATTCTCCTTACAGGGTGACCCAGAGTTTGGCCAACAGCAACTGACCCAATCTCCTAAATCCACCTTTGGCTCCTGTGTTCATCTTATCCCTTAATCTGCAACTGACATTTTCCTTAGGGTTGGTAAATAGATTTAATCTTCTCCACCAACTCTAATTGAACCTGCATCACATTGAGAGAAATTTCACAGGAGATATGTCTCCAGCTGAAAACATGCATCTCTCCTTCTCCCTTGCAGACAGGGCTGGCTGCAGGACTCAGCTCTTGCCAATGGGGTAAAAGCAGCAGTTTGGTGGGTGCAGTGGGTTGAATAGAATGACCCTCAGAGATATGTCCCCATACAGGATCCTGTGAATATGACCTTATTTGGAAAAAGTCTCTTTGAAGTGTAATTGAATTAAAGATCTAGAGATGAGACAGTCCTGGATAGTTAGGTGGGCCCTAAACCCAATGACAAGTGTCCTTATTGAAGACACACCAAGGGAAGACACACAGGAGGAGAAGGCCAGGTGAAGAGATAGGCAGAAATTAGAGTGACACAGCCACAAGCCAAGGAACACTTGGAGCCACCATAAACTAGAAGAGGTAAGCTAGGATTGCTCCTTAGAGTCTTCAAAGGGATCTCAACCCTACTGACACCTTGTTTTCAGGCTTCTAGCCTCTAAGCTGTGGGAGAACAAATTTTTGTTGTTTTAAGTTACCAAGTTCACAGTAATTTGTTACAGCAGCCTTAGGAAATCTAATATAGAGAGACTTCCAGGAGATCTCCTCAAAAGCTGTCAGTCACTCTTTCACCCTTTTGTTCATTCAATCTGCCCCCGGAGAAAAAGCTGCTATTGGATAAGATTGTCTGGGCCATTTGTGGATCAGCAGATTCTTGTGTCCTTCTCTGGACTGTGGAGGCATTTGGCACACCCCTCACTCGGCTAGCCGTCCCAATATGTGACTCTTATCACCTCAGATGTCCACGTATGACCTTACCTCTAAGTATGGCTTGGACCAGTGGTTTAGTCCTGGATTTATGATCTGGCCTAGAAAGTGTTTGTTCTTTTGTTTGTTTGTTTTGCCATGGCAGTCCAATGCATCTTACCTCTTCCCCTGCTCTTGGGCAGGCTCTCAAACTCCTAATGCTTTTGTATAATATAAAATAATGATGATGATGATGATGATGATGATATTTTTAGGAAGACAGAGTCTATAGCTCAGGAATACAGAGCTAAGAAATAAGATGTTTGGAAGCCAGATGGGAGGAGAACAGGGGAAGTTCTTATCTATTGTAAAATACTGAACTACATTCAGGGAGGATTGCATATTTTTGAGTATTTAGTAATTGCCTCCAAAGCCAGGGGAATGAATAAAATCTCCAGCAAAAAGAAATTTACTGCCTTCAAAATAGTAAATATGCAGTGTCTATACATTTCCAAACAAACATATTTTGATTAAGTCATTAATGTCACTTTATAGCTGTTTCTCCCTCTCCCTCAGTCTTGCTGAAGGATTTAACGTCAAGCAATTTAACAATGACAGCTGGCGAGAAATCAGCTTTGAGATTTCTCATTAAAAGTAATGCTGTGTTAGTAGCCAAATACTTGGAAATGTGAAATGTTAAAATTTAATGGTGTGGAAAAGGCTTATTCTAACTTTGCCGATTGTACCATCTTTGTGGAAGTTGGTAGAAAATATCAACTTGGATTGTGGAAGGCCCAGTGCAGTTGTAAAAACAATGGTAGTTTGCAGAAGGAGGTATCCAACAAGCTGCGATACTTAATACAGCTTGCTTTGTGGGGCTCTAGAAACCTTGGCTTGGCTCTCACACTTACACAGAATAAAGTCTCTCATTGGTGTCTCCTTTTTTATCTGCACTCTCACCATTATTGGCCTTTAAGCTGAATAGGCAAATTTATTCCACTTATATTATCTTCCCAATGCTGTTTTCAGGAATATTCTGCCCAATGTCTTATATCATTGCATTGTGCTAAGCATTTAGGAAATTCATTTCTCTGAGAGGAATAGCAGGAAATAAAGTTTCATTGTATTTGAGATGGAGAACAAAAATAGGAGGACTCTCATCCAATGTAATCAAAGCTGCCCATTTGCATTTCGGGAAAATAATTACATTCTTTATCTCCTGATCTTAAATCACTTCCTGAAAACTTCCAACACCTGTGACAATGAAAATATACAACTACACACTTATTCAATGGGTCCCATCTGTGGACTTTAATATCAGCGCTTTCCAACCCTATAATTGCACTGGAGCTGAAGATAGTTGGGAGGAGGGGGTACATGTGGGCTCTCTGGCCCACCCCTCCTATTTCTTTCCTAGAATTTGAGAGCACATTTGCCACTACACATAATCTGTGTGGTTTTAATTGTCTCCTTAACGTGATTGTAAGCTGCTCAAGGGCACAGAGTAAGGACTGAAAAATGTCAGCTGCTTTGATTATTATGATCACAAGTTTATCAAAAGAGAAATGCAGCCCCCATGTAAGACTAGCCAAAGAAATCCCTAAGCAGAGGAACAGAAAGTACAAACCAGGTGGCTGGTATAGCTCTCCAGTTTGAAGGTGGAATGGAGAGAGGAAAGGACTGCTGGGTCTGGAGACAGGCAAACACAAGCCCCAGCCCAGTGTTTCTACTTTGTAATTCTGCATAAAGGCATCCAACATCTTCACATATAAAGTGAAGGTAATAACATAGTTGTTATTATATTAGAAAATATATTTAAAGTCCTCAACACATTATAGGTACTCGAAGTGTCCACTCATTTGAGGTGATAATCCTATGACATTATACCCAATATTGGGGCTGGAAGGAGTCAGAGGACTCAGCTGGTCCAACCTCCCATCTTACAGATCAAGAAGCCAAGGCTCAGAGAAGGAGGTTGGACTACCCAAGTTTAGCCAAGAACTAGCCTACTCAGGGTTAATAGAAGAGCAAGGGCTTGAGTTCCAGGCTCCTGTCCCCAAATGATGGCTGTTTTTACCCCTGCCTACTGCCACTGTCACTTCATGTCTCTCCAAACAGAACACCAAGTTCATGAAAATGAGAACTGCCCCTTCTTTTCCAGTTTTCCCCATAGCCCAGGCAGCAAGTCCAGACTAAGAAACCACACTCCCTGGCAGATGAAATAAGACTAACTGAATCAGGAGCCTGGGTCCTCTGTCCAGCTTCCCGTATATGCCATATATACCTCTGAGCATTGTCAAAGGAGGCTCTGCACTCCTGCACTGAAGCACATGGTCAGCTAAAGACCCTCACTGATAAGGTCTTGAGTCAAGACCTAGAAGACTTCTCACACTTAATTATCACAAGGAGCCATTTAACAGAAGAGCAAAATACCAGGAAAGTCCTCCTGCACAAGACTCCCTCTCAGCACCCTACCACCAGTGCCAAAGCCTGCCATCCGAGTTTCGATCCTTCCGGCTATGACATTTATCCTCTGATGCATCACAAATGCTCTTGGGGCACGTAATGTACTATGAGTCGTTAATGTCAATTGGACATCTGAAACCTTCCACTGGGAAAGCAAGGAAAGTTCTAAGCAGAACATGATTTCCATTAGACAGCACTGGTTTCAGAGGAGATAAGGTAGGAGTTGGAAGAGGAATTGGTTATGCCCTGAACTGTTTGGGGAACTGGGGACATCCTGAAACCCCTGGACACTGGAGGGAAAATGAGATTTCCAGAGCAGGAAAGCAGGAGTAAATAAGATGCAGTCTGAGAACTCTGAAACTGGACTTTGAAGTCATTTGGTAAAATCAAATTACTTGCCCTTAGAATCTGTTCTCAGGGAAACACGCGTTTGTTTTCCAAAGAAGCTGACTAAATTGTCATCCAGTGTCCTTAAATTTACTCATCTACATGTTGTGCTTTATCTCCTAGGAGAGCAGCTCCACACAACTGCACAACCATTAGCAACAAGAGCCCATAGCAGACAAATAAACAGCAACCCACTCACCAATCGTGTGGGTGCCAGCCCATAGCTCAACTACTTCCAAGTCCTAAAGCTAATTACAGGGTTTGGATCGGCTGTCACTGTCCTTGGAAAACACATAGCATTAAAGAGACACAGATGTTTGTCACTGGGTACCGCCATTGTCCAAGCCCCCAGGTGTTCTCTTCCAGCCACTCACTCTTCTTCCTTTCCCATTTTGCACAAAATTTTTAGTGCAGCATGACCAATACTCATAATCAGGACATCAGACAAAATCTCTGTACACTTTTTGAGAAGTGGGAGTGATTGCAGTTGAAGTGGAATAATATTAACAATCATGCCAAAGCCCAATGCTAATTATTGTGTAAGGCAGAAAATGCATGTCACTTGCTCTCCATTAGCTGACATTATCTGGAATGGAATAGTTGTAAACAGCCCACTGCTTCCACCAGTTTTCTAGTGGTACTGGGCTTCCTATATTAAACATCCACACACATTATCCCTGTTAGCAGGACATGTAAGACCTGAGTAATTTTTCACTCTTGATGTTTGGCTTGAAGACATCAAGGAATATGGTCAAGCAACCTGGAGTACCAAAAAAAGGGACATGGACACTTGATAAGACAGTTTCAGAGACCATCCTCCCCACGTGATGATAATTCATGCAGAACTTTCAGAACAAAGGGTGATGTTGCAAGTTAATTTATTCTATTACTCCATTAATGTTCTCTCCATCATTTTTGCTCCTGACCCCAGATATTCTTAATATATGAGAGCATTTATGGTGTTGTGTGGGGAGGGGGGAAGAACAGGTCAGAAAGGAATAAAGAAATTCAGTTCATAAAATCTTTGTGAAAGTCTCTTGTAGGACTGAAGATACCCCCTACCTCCCATAATATGGGGACACCATGCAGTCAATGAAATCTGCTTAAATTTTTATAAACTGTCTCGGTCTTAACTGCAGTTACTTCAAGACCCCAGAAAGGCACTGATAATCCCTCTGGTCCTGGCTGCAGCACAATCACTGATGTGTTAGAGAACATCACTCATGCAAAGTTAGTTTGCCACAAATGAAACCTGCCATAAGAAGACCCTGTGTTGGGGCGCCTGGGTGGCTCAGTGGGTTAAGCCGCTGCCTTCGGCTCAGGTCATGATCTCAGGGTCCTGGGATGGAGTCCCGCATCGGGCTCTCTGCTCAGCAGGGAGCCTGCTTCCTCCTCTCTCTCTCTCTCTCTCTCTCTCTGCCTGCCTCTCTGCCTACTTGTGATCTCTCTCTGTCAAATAAATAAATAAAATCTTTAAAAAAAAAAAAAAAAAAGACCCTGTGTTCACCAGACCTCAGAATACTGCTGATTTCTACACTCAAAGGGAGCTTTCTGACTCTCTGAAGTAGAACTTGGGGGCATGGACATGGGAGGGGGTAGTTTTCTGCTTTTTTCCAGTGTGTGTCTGCCATTGCTGCTTCAGATGGAAGGATATAGACTGAATATTGCACAGCACTCCAGCAGCTTAATTTAGGTACTTATGATGTTGCATTTGTAAATTAGAAAGAGTTTTGAGCGTTGAACATTTCATTTGCTAATATGTTTTTTCTTTCTTCCCTACAGAGACTCCTGTACCATTTGAAATAAAAATTCATTTCCTTGAATACATGGAATTGATCCTAATTAAAATGCCTGTGAGAGTTAAGGCACCAGCCAGCCCCAGGAAAATATAAGGTCAATTTTATTTTTCAAAGGGCATGGAGAGAAATTAAAATACCCATAATTCAAGTCATAGACTTCATAGAGTTTGAAGAGACTTTACAGCTCCTCTAGGAGACTAAGGGAAAGGGCAGGGTTCTAAAGTCAGACAGAGGCAGGTTTGACCCTTGGCTATGCCTCTTCCTGAGCCTGTGACCCTAGTCAAGAACCTCTGGCCCCCTTCCTCACTGGATCCTGGGTGTGTGACCCCAGACAAGGTCCTCCGCCCCCTCCCACTGGATCCTGAGGCCGTGACTCTAGACAAGGTCCTCTGCCATGCTCCCCCACTGGATTCAGAAGCTCTGCTAATAAAAAAGAGTCTGAATTTCTCCCATGGAAAAATGGTCTGGCTTCAGAAGGAACTGCATCCTCTGGGCATGAGATCCTTTACTGCAGATCCCTCAGCATTCAGGTCACTCCAACATTCTCTCCTCTTGCCATATCTGGATACTATCCGTACTTTATTTACTCATTGTTTTTTATTATTTACTTGACTTCAAATAAACCCACTTTACGGAGTCACCCTCATCTTCAGATACTATCATTTATATATGAGAAACAATAGGTTGGACATGCTAATCGTATGTACTTTAATACACAATGAAATAAATACAGAACTATAAATCACCCATGTTCACACTGTGCCATTCAAAATCACATTGCACATGGCTCGTTTGGAAATACATCTCGAGGGGAGGGTTAGAGTGAAGATCACCATGGTTTCTTCCCATATCATCTCTCAGACTATTGGGTGGGTCTATGTCAGGCTTCGTCCTGCAGCAGTCCCCACCTTTCAGGCTGCCAACCCTCAGTCACTGGCCTTGGGGGATGCTAAAACTCCACACCCCAGAATGTGAAGCGTGCACAATTCAGAAGGGATGTGAGGGCAACTGGACTCCATTGTTTACGGATGAGAAGAGAGAAGGGAAGGGATAGGGAGGGCAGTGGAGCCCAGATGAAAAGAAGAAACTGAGAAGAGGTAAAGTGGGAAGGCAGCGAGCACACTTTCAGGCCAACGGGAGTATGGAATGTAGTTGGGCCATCTCCTAGTTGGCTGAATGTTGCCATTATTTATCACTTGGACTATCACTTACTTGACTTTAAGTAGAATCTGGTTTTTACTTAGCCTTGAGTATTAATAAGATCTGTGAAATAGCGGTTCAGAGAACAACAACAGGGGGCAATGCCCCTGTCCCCTCACCTGGGGAAACCTGGGCTGTGCTGGACTAAACAAGTAGCAAAATGGGCCTTAAACCCTGTGACTTTCTCTCTTTCCTTTCAGTCTCTGTAAGAGACTGTAGCTCCCATTTGATCACCCAGGGTCGTGAAGAGCTTAAATACTCCCAGGAGCCCACATGATGTCCATACATCATGGGGAAGGAGGGATAGATCTGGTCGACCCCAGAAGAGCAGGGCAGGGCCCGCCTACCCCTCATCCCTGCTCCTTGGCCCCCTGGCCAGCTTGCTTAGAGAGGAGGCCAACTTGCTTAGAGAGGAGCATCCACTCCAGACTGCCCCTCCCCCACGCCCTTCCCCAGTGATGGTCAGAGACACACTGTGGACGGAAGGGTGGGGCAGAGACTCTCTCAGGATTATCTTCTCTGTGGCTCAGTCCCTTCTCCTACGCCCAAGGATGGTAAATACTGAGTGAGCTCACAGAAGCAGAATTCCCCTTGTTAGTGCAGCCCCTTCATGTTCTAATTAACTTGTTTGAAGCCACAGAAGCAGGAATGAGACATAGGTGGCCTTGACTCCCAGCCCACTGCTCTCGCAAAGTGACTTCATCTCAGTCTCCCAACCCTGCCAGCCAGGAACATACTGCAGTGCCTGGGAGCAGAGCCGCAGAGTCAGATATCCTCAGTGGGGTGCCTGTTCTGCCTCCTAGCTCACCAACCTTGGGCATGACCCTCATCCTATCCATCCCCCATAATAAAAGAATAACACTTCCCTCTAAACTCAGGAGGAAAGGACCATGTTTGTAAACACAAAGCACATGCTAAGTGAACACCAGCTTCTTGCCAGGAACTGAACACTAGTCCGTGCCCAGGACTCAGAGCGTGACATCACTGTTATCCTAGTCCTCTTATCAAGGTGCAATTTCTCCCAGAAGGATTGGCCAGCTTTTCCAAAAGCATGTTCCCAGGTGACAATTCTAGAAAGATTCCTCAGCAAATTGCACAGCAAGACCATAACCCAGGCCTGGACATTTCTAAATAGGACCAGGAGGTTTGAGGGGCACACACACATGGCACTCCCAGGACACTCATAGAGTCATCCATGATGGATATTCTGATTCATGCCCGCAGCAACCTCCACAGACAGACTCTGAGGGAATAGTTCATCCAGGGTGCAGGAAGGAAGCCCAGAACACACTCTAACTTTAAAGGTTCCCGGGGTGGGGCACCTGGGTGGCTTGCTTGGTTGAAGGTCTGACTCTTGGTTTTGGCTCAGGTCATGATCACATGGGCTATAGGATCAAACTCCATGTCTGGCTCTGCGCTCCGCACTTCCTGGGGGGAGGGGTCAACTTGAAGATTCCCTCTGCCCCTCCCCCTGCTCCTACCCTCACCACTCCCCTCTCCCTCTCAAATAAATGAATAAATCTTTTTTTTTTTATTAATTTTTTAAAAGTCCCCTGGGTAATTCTGAGGCACAGCCAGGCTTGAATAATTGTATCCCTGTTTATTCAATAAACATTTACTAAGCACCTACTGTAGGCTGAGCATGGTCTTGGAACTGGTATACCAAAAAGAACTGAAGAAACCAGACAAAGCAAATGGAAATTGCATTATTGTGTGATGAGGCAATACAAAACAAAACTTTAAAACACAAGATAACTTTTAAGCACATCATCAACAGAAACCATAATGGGATAGCCTTCCTTTTGTGTTTGTTTCTGAGGCTTTGTGCTTGGTTCAGAGGAACCATGCAAGGCCTGGAGTCATGGTTGGCCCACACTCCTTATATTTCAACAACAAAAAAGAAAGAAATGTGTTCATTCATTCACTGGGTGATTTAGGAAAGAGCTTTCATACAGAAGTGCAGCAAGTCACCATAAACATTTTCAAAATGTCTTCAAACTGAAAAACAGATTTTGGTAATGCAATGTTCTTGGGTTCTCTGACTAATACATGCCACCCAGGCTCAGAGGTTTACTAGAAATTCCTTCTCCCAAACAGAGCTGAGGGGCTGACATAGCCAGTGGGTGAAACATGTGAAAACCTGTTCATGGGCAGAGCTCCTTGGAAGCCAACAGTCTGAGCGGCATAGCCGGGGAGTAGATTTCTTTTTGTCTCTGGATTCTGCACCATTTTTTCTTAAAGCTAAAGAGCTTCTGTTCAGGTCATATCACCAAGGTGTGCTCTTCAACCTGTCACTGAAGTACCCTGGATTTATCTCCCCTGAGCTGCTCTGCACACAGTCTACCCCATGCCGTCTGTGTTGGGGAACATGCTGTCCCTGGCATTCATAGCAATCCCCACAACACCCTTAAGAGGTTATTGCCATCAGCCCACCCTTAAAATCAAGAACCAGGGAGTGGCTCCAGATCAAAAATATGCCTAAGGCAACACAGCTAGTGACAGAGCACTACTTTGCCCATTCCACCACATCAGGAGAAGCCCAGTGATGCTCCAGATTCTCCTACTAGATCACCTGACTTGCATGCTCCCCACTGTTGTCTGGGTCAGACTCCCATTTTCCAACCTGGTGTTTGGGGGTCTCCCACTTCTTATCCCAAAGCTCTGTTTCATCTCCCACCTCCTTTCCTGTCTTTCATATTATGTCCAGCCTGCCTCTCAGCCTTAATTTCCTCCTTTGTTGGGTCCCCAATGTTGGGTCCCCCAATAATGGGTCCATGATCAAAGGAGCAAGACTGATACAAAGCGAAGGTCAAGCAAAGCTTTATTTGGCACCAAGCATTGTGCTCGCTTCGGCAGCACATATATTTGGCACCAAGCATCAAGAATCAAACCGACCATCAAACAGACAGGTCAGGGCCACCCCTTACAGAGAGGACGACCCCACCCTGCCTCACAGACTAACTTTTATAGAGTAAAGGCCATGTGGTTGAGCCTGGCCACACACAGGTGGCCAGTGAGATTGCAATACACAGAGAAAGCTGCACAGTCATGCTAGGTCACACATGTGTGGCCAATTGTACTACAATTCACCCCATAGTAGCTATTTGAATTAGCCTATCACCTTAGTCAGAATGGGTGCCCAAAAGGCACCCCAAGGGCATGGCCATTCTCCTTGGTAGCTAGGGAGACAGTATGTGTGCTTTACTGATTGGATGTCTCCACTTGACCCAACTCATCCTTGCATTCAGGCTGTTATCTCCACCTGACCTGACCCACCCTTGTATTTGGGCTTTGTTACCTAGGACTGGTTTCCCCAACTTGCTTTTAAGTAAGTTCCCTGGGGGGGGGGGGGCAGGGTCAATTTAAGTTTTACTGCATAAACAACAAAATGGCTGTTCAACCAAGGTGGGGCCGCTCTGGCTAAATAGGCCCTTACACCTTCAGAAACTTTACCTCTCTCTCAAGACTAAGACTGCCCTATCCTTCAGGGATCATGTTCAGCTACACCTCCTCCAGAAGACTTCTGTGGCTGTTCCCTAATTATGTTCCCTGTGTTAGTGTTGTGTCCTTTTTTTTTTCCCCCTAAGAATTTATTTATTTACTTAACACAGAGAGAGAGAGAGAGATCACAAGTAGGCAGAGAGACAGGCAGCTGGGGGGGGTGGGGTGCACAGGAAGCAGGCTCCCTGCTGAGCAGAGAGCCTGATATGGGGCTCAATCCCCGGACCCTGAGATCATGACCTGAGCCGAAGGCAGAGGCTTAGCCCACTGAGCCACCCAGGTGCCCCTTCTGTTGTGTTCCTGATAAGACTTCAGTTCCCAGAGCAAAGGCGTCATAACTTCATCTCACTATTCCCCTGTATCACCTGACACTATGCCAGACACCAGAAAGTACTTGACCTGCATTTGTCCGTCCATTGATAATGCCTTTGTTTCATTTTTGTTTTTTTCCCCCATTTATCCTGCATGGAGCAGATTTATTATTTTAAGAAGCTAAAAGGGAAGGCCACCATATAAAGCTGACTTGAAAGTACAGGGCTTCAATTCTCTTTCAATGTTCTGGGTGTTGACAACCTATTGAACTAACATTCATTTCTCCATTGGACATACCTGGAGGGCTATCCTGGGACCAGTTACCTCCAGGAGAAGTGAGGGTTGGGGTATACACTCAAGGACCTGCACTGAGGGTAGCTATCTAAGTGTTTAAATCAGGGTACTCAGAGGCCACATCATCCAGTGTCGAATTTCAATTTCAACCTTAGCCAAGAAGGGAAGTCAGGGGTCAACCCAAAAAGAAGAGAAGGACCAAGTTTGATTTCTGAAGGGTGACACAAGGCTACACATGGGAAAACAAGCCCCCAACTAAGAATCCTAAGAGGTCTGGGCAAGCAGAACACGAGGCGAGAGGGTGAGCAGAGAGCAGGGCAAAACAACTTATGAGTTCAGGCTGTGTTGTACATGAATAGCCTCTAAAAGGATAGGTCTCCAGGAAAACCTGAAGAGACTGAACAAATAGGAGAATGGAGCAAGCACCAATGAAATCTCATTTGGAAGTTTTGCCTCAAATATTCTACTGCAAACTGTGAAGGCCTCTCCCAAATAGTTCAGGAAGAGACTCAGGGATTATGCATGACATTACCACATCCACTGGAAAGGTCAAGCCATCCTGGTGTTGAAAGTCTCCCAGGAACCTCAGAAGAATTGGGTTAGAAACATATGGGATTAGGGGAAGTGATAGGAGTGGGCCAAGTGATAGCCGCCATGGAGAGATGGCTTCCTTTGTTTTTCTTCAGTTATAATTCTATGAAGGTCAGCTCAAATGACCTTGAATATCAGTGTAGACTTGGTAGACACAAACACAAAATGAAGTGGGAGGATTGTAGTTCAGCTGTACCCTAGATTAAAAATATAAGACTTTCAGAAAAATGTCTCCCCCAACAAGTTATGGCATGTCCAGGTGTCACATAAAAGTCAAACTTGATATATGTGTTCTGTGCAAGAATAAAGGAGACTCTGGATTATAAACTGTGTCTGGAACTCATTGTCTGTCCATTATCAGAACAAATCCCATTCTCAGATAATGGACATCTGTTAAATCTTCCACTCTTAATAGAAAATGTTGCCTGTGGGACAGAGACTTTTATGAGAGCACCATCTCTTCTGTGATAAAAATGTTCTAAATCTTATTTTAACCAAGTGATTGTGTTTGCATCTGATTTTCTTAGGAGGAAAATATAATGGGCCACAAAAGAATCAGATGTGTCAGAAATGTCACAGTATAATGAAAGAATGGTAAGATACCAAACTTTCCTGCCTTCAGCCTTCCATCCAGCCCACAGAGGTCAATGGTTCCAAACTCCTTAAAATCCAAACCCCTTAACCTGGACTCTAAGACCATAGGAATATGGCCTGAGTCTAGCCCTAGCAGTTTATACTCAACCATGCCAACAGTTCAAAGTTTGTAAAATGTTCCAAACATTACCATACCTCCCTTCTTGACACATGCTGCCTTCTTGAACTCCTTCCTGATACAAATGACTTACCTTACCTGCTTAACTCAAAACTTTCCTCTTGTGAGAAGCTTTCAGTAACATTCCTCTCTCATCTCTGGATAGGTTAGGTGTCCTCTTTGGGGAATCCACAGAAGCTAATGATGATCTCTATATAAGCCTCAACTTAATCATGTAGGTATGTTTAAATTTTTGTTTCCTCTGCTTAACTTTGAAAGTACATTCCAACAAAACAGAGTTCCATGTTATTCACTTCTTAATCCACAATACGACAACCTAGCTCAAGGGTGACCAAATGGATGAAGTCTTGGATAGGTAGAAACACGGACATATCCACAGAGAATAATCTGGGGTTGTAGAAAAACGGAACCTTCCAATGAAGGATGAGAACAAAATAGGCAGTGGCTATTAAAAAATTTTCCTAGGACCTTAAAAATATAAATTCAATAAGAAGCATGGCTGTACTTCATATTTTTAAACTTCAATTGGCTCATAAGCCTAATCCTTAACCATTCCCCTGGACTCTATCCTAATTTCAGTGACCTTTTCCTTCACCTACTGCGAAATTTTCATTTAATTTCAAGGCCTTCTTTCTACCTCCTTCACTTTAACTCAACAAAGGCAAAATGGGCACATTACAATTCCTGTGTGCTTGGTCTTAAATGACACTGGTTCCTGATTCAGGACTTTACTCCAGCTCCAAAACCCTGCCTCAGACATCAATGGCAATCCTCTTCCCTCTGTTCTTAAGATCTCCTCCAAGGACAAAAGGTCTTCAAACTGCCTTTCATGTGAGCAATGACTGGGTTTGAATTCAAACTCTACCATCTGCCAGCTGAGTAATCTCAAACAAGACATTTAAGTTCCCCAAATCCTAGAGATATTTAAGCGTTTATTTAAGTGTTCTTATTGATAAAATGAAGATGATCACAATGCCAACCTGAAAAGGCTATTGTGAGGAATAAATGAGACAATGAATAAGAGGCTCTTAGAACTGTGTGTGATGTACAATGGCAATTGATATGTCCTTGGGATTTGCAAAAGACACTTGTGTACTAACAGAAAATAAGAACAGGACCTAAAGATAAGGCAATGGCAAAAGTCTTAATTTTCAAGAAATGAGAAAGCACTGATCCAAAAATACATGTTATAAGATATACAATGATGCCCTGGGAAATCACAGGAAACATGTTAAAAAGACAGTTTATATGCCCTAAGAAAAGAAAGTGGTAATCCCCAAGACCCAAAATCGATTTATTAATGACAAACACGCCAGGTTAACCTTAATTCCTTCATTATATTGAAAGTGAAATGTATGCATTAATAATCAAAATCATGGCAAATACTTATGCTGTGCTTACTATGTGCCAGGAATCATTCTAAGCACTTGACACATATTAGGAGGTTCAATCCATAAGGAAGCCCTGTGAGGTTGGTACTATCAATATCTTCAATTTACAGGTGAAGATACTAAGGCACAGAGGGCTTAAACAATTTGCCTAAGGTCACATACAACTAAAGGAAGTATCAGAGCAAGGATGTAAATTAAAGAAATGCAGCTCTAGAGCCTCTGTTCCGTGAATTACACTAGAATTCGGAGCATACACACTTCCATTCAGCTAGTGCGTTCCCACAGCAGACATTGCTAATCAATTCCAGCATTCATTGCCACTGAACAGAGATATAGCCTAAACATTCTTCTCAAGATAGTACTTCAGAGAAACCAGACCTAAGTTGGGGGCATTATCAAACCAGAGGAAAATTCCTTTGCCATTCCTGCTATTGCCCTGGCATATTCAAATGGCCAAAAGATAGTAAGCCAAATCTATTACAATATTTTTATAAATAGGTGGGGAAAGCTCCAAGGTAGATGTGTGGTTGGTTGACGCATATAAAGACATCATACACCTCACTAATGGGTCAATGCTCATCTGAGGAGATCTCTAGGAATTACCACAAATGATCTGTACTTTAGCTG
This sequence comes from Neogale vison, assembly GCF_020171115.1. Lineage (NCBI taxonomy): Eukaryota > Metazoa > Chordata > Mammalia > Carnivora > Mustelidae > Neogale > Neogale vison. The sequence goes on from NC_058096.1 coordinate 124,103,302, forward strand.
GTTGTACATAACATGATTGGTCAAGGACTTGTACAAAGATCTAAAGCACAAGATCTGGCAACTACACACAGAAGAACATAGTTCAAAACCTCTTCTGAGGCCACAAATCCTAGGGAGTCTTCAGGGGCTAAGTTTTTAGTCTCTAAACATAGTTGTATTGAGCCTGTACCTACCCAGGCTTGTGTGAGACAATGAGGACAGCAGTGGAGGAAGGATCACAAGAGGAAGCAGAGCCCTGACTGGGATGTTGAGAGCCAGCTATATCAAAGTAACACCTGAAGCTCACCAGACAGATCCCAGCACCTAGCCACACCATTGTGTCTGCTCTCCAGACAGAGTAATTTGTACTCAGAAGACTTGGATTCTCACAAAAGGTGTCCATAGCCCAACTGCTCCCCCCGACTTCAGAGAGAAGATGGTCCCAGGAAGATAAGACTCTGAACAATGCCCCTAGGTATTGAATATCATCTTATACAAGAACCCTATCTACATATACATAATGAGGAAAATAAGTAGAAAAGTAGAAAAATCTAATGCTGGTCAAAAAAACTCCCTGGGAGAAAGCGAGGCTTTTAAGTTGCTGGCAAGAAAAGTCTCCTTGTGCAAACAGAGGAACAAAATGCTCCAATCCACCATTTTTCTTTCAGCGTAACAATGCAACAGCAATGACACCCATCTGTTTGTTGATTTCTTTTCTAAGGCAGGAAATGAGGTGTCCACAGAGACCCTGGATGAATAATGCATAACATTTGCAAACAAAATCAACCCTCAATTAACTGTACCAGTAGAAGGAGGCTGCAAGAATGCAAAATATCGAACAATCCTAGAAAAATCCCATTTCTCTTTGGAAATGTTGGAGAGGTAGATGGTAGGAGATTCAGTCACACACACTGGAAACAAATTCATGAATTACCCTATTCATATATATCCAACTACATGCAAGTACACACACTTATACTTACACAAACACACAGTTTGCAAAAGTCCTAATTAAAAAAGTGGCCATTAGGAGAGTACCATTTTCCCTGTCACTGAAGGTGGGTAAGGAGGGGTGGAAAATGCTTGTTACAGATACTGGAGAGGGGATTCAAGTATCTGATGGAAGGACTCCCTTCAGGCTTCCCTCAAATTCCCTAGAAATTTTGTTTCTGGATTTACTCAAGATTACCAATAGGCTATATACTCTACCAGTGTGCCTTGTACTGTGTAGTAGATCAGACAAACCTCAAATATGGTCTCCTTGCACCTGTGAATTGGATAAAATAACCATAAAACACAAATAATGCATTATATGTTAATAAGAATAAAAAAACAGAAGAACATTCTATTCCAGTTGTCTGCGGGCTTGCTTTCTGACAGATGTCGTCAGACTCTCAGCTACTGTAGGAAATTAGATTTTGTCAGGCAGTTGGAATACGTATGAATGCATATTTATCCATATACACCCCTAGTCCTCACATTAGTGACAGCCCACAGACATTAAAAAACTTGCCAGAGCTCACATAGCTTGTTAAGGGCTTCACTGAACAGGAATCCCATCCTTCCATTCTCTGTCCAGTACTCTAGCCACTTCCATGGTGGTAGGAAAGGATGCTGTACTGTTTATTTTTTTGATATGATCATATCCTCACTCTTGGCCCCATATACATACCTCTCTGTCTTTTAGTCACCAGGACAGGATAGTGATGCTGCAAGTACACGTTGCTGCCTCTCAGGAGGGAAAATATAAGACACACAGGTACTCACTTCGCCACAGAAAGGCAAACAGCACACCCGTTATGCTGATTCATTGGGATTTGACCTCCTATTCCTTTGGGGACATACACAGCATCATGAAAAGTCTACATCCCAGATCAAGAGAACCTATTACTTCCCTTTAGTAAGAGCTTTCTAAAGGCAAAGAAGAATGTCTCCCGCCGATCTCTGATTTATGTGTCACATCAAAAATATAAGTATCAAGACTCTACCTTTGACGCTTACTGAATGGAGGCAGAGGATCAAAGTTGACTACATAAAAAAAATTTTTTTTAAGATAGAAGGGAAAAAAATTCTCAAAAAGATTGCTGAGCTCAGGACACATGGATACTAATATTCCCCTTCTTGGTATTAGCCATGGCTCTGTGCTACACAGAGATGCCTCTAAAGGAAGAGCAAACAGGATTACATTCCTGCATTACTCTCCTACCCTGGGGCACAAAAACAATGCTCCCTGAGCACCCACCTGCTGGGAGTCTAGAGCAGTCCTTGGCCTCTGGCCGCTCCCGTTAAGGGATTTTAGTCAGTGCAGCATTCCTAATAGGTTCATAGTCTCCAGGGAGCTGGGGAGAAATGCCCTGCCCAGACACTAACTCCAGGCTGGTGGAGGGTGGTGAGCAATGGACGGCATTAGAGTTACTTAAATGAATCCAACAACAGGTAGTTATATCTGCATTCCATATAAAAAAAAAAAATCACAATAAATAAGTATGCTAAATCCAGAGAGATTTAGCAACTTGTTGATCGCCAAACAGCTATTAAGTGACAGCACTTAATAATTTAACCCCCAACTCTCTGATCTCCAGAGCAGAAAGATGGCTACATCCAGCAGATCAAAATGATCAAAATTCAACCCCGTCCCCCAAAAAGATTCTTGTGGTCTTCCTTTCTGAAGATTTCAGAAGTACTTCTAACGGAGGTAGGGTGGCATGATACTGGGGCACAGATGGGAAGAGAAGGGAAAGCCATGAGTGGAGCTGGAGGCAGGGGAAGGGGGAGAGGAATTTGCTGGTGTAACCTACCAGTGCCTGGGGCTGCAGGAGCCCAGCAATTTCCTTTCCCGATTCCCTACTAAATAAAATAAATGCCTCTGCTTCATGTCACAGTTTGCATTTTCAATCTGATTCATGAGGAAAGCATTGGCAGGTAATCTTTATCTGTTTCAAGTGTTTAACTTTTCACGCAGAATACTAACAACAAACGTGCGGAAGGAGAAACATCAACCTTGGCATTAAGAGCAGAATCTTTGCAAAGAAACAAAGAAACAAATGAAACTTCCCAATGCTTTCAACATTTTTTATATTTCCTATCTTTTCTCCATTGTTCATTTTTAGTAGTGTCTTGGCAGCCATGAGGGATTTGCCCTAAGGGAGAAAAAACCCAAACTGACAAATGCCACTTTGGTACAAAATGTCCCCCACTGAATGTCTCTTTTCTTGCAGAGAGCCATCACTTTCTCCTACCTCTTCATCTTTTCCATTCTGTCATCAACAGAAACTTCATCCTTTCTTTTGGAGGCCCATTTTCCATAAAGAAAGTGTGTGTTTGTGCTACCCTTAGATCACTGTGCATTCTGTGGAGCTGAGGATGTGGGCGGTAAGCCAGCCCCTATCCGCCCTGGAGACTCATTTGCACACACACAGAACTTCCAGAATTCTCACAGTGTCAGAATCAAAGTTACGCTTTGTAAATTTACTACCTGATAGGGATGTTTGACCTTATTGCACAAATGAGGAAAAAGAGGCTCAGAGAGTTAGTTGTCCCACAGCTGGGAAGTGGGCTGAAATGTCTCCCATCACATCATTGCACTTATCCTGTGGCATACCCGCACTCCTCTTTTTCTTGGGGCAGACCATGGATATCACGTGGCCTCTGTGGGAGAACACTGATTTTAGGGTGTCTGGAGTGGTGGCTTCCTGTAGCCTTTGTGGGTAGGGAATGAACAGCCACAGCCAAAAAGCTCAAGAGGCAGATGGGTTTGTGGAAGCTCGTAAAGGAGGCAGCACCCTAGACAGAGAGGAAACATCCAGAAGGAAGCTGGGGTTGGGTCAGAGAAGCTGAGGATCATAGGAGGCCAAAGGAGTCATATGCTAGAAGAGCATTTAAGTCTCGAAAAAAGACCCATGGAGAAGGGCAGAAGGTTGAGTTGGGATGAACATATACCCAGACAGGACACTGCATAGATAAATTTGAGACCCACTGTGGCTCAAAGAAAAGGGTTGAGAGCTAGACACCAGGTTGCTGTCTTCCAACATTTACTCATGATGCCCGGGCACCCAATATGTACCAGCTACCACAGGAAGGCCCTGGAGGTCCAGAGAATATGAGCACATGGTTTTTGCAACTGTGGAGTTCATTCTGGAGATAAAAACTAGTGACCAGACAAGCACCATTTAGTAAGTTAAGTGGGGTGATGGCAGAAGACCCAACTGCAGTCAGAGCCTATGGAAGTGCTCTCACTGGGCCTAGGAAGGGAAGAAGTTTTAAGGAAGATTTCCCAGATGCCAATATCCTCTCTTTCATAAGGCAGCAAGAAGACCAAGAGACTGGAGTGTGAACTCCAGCCTCATACAGCTCTGCAACTTGAGTCTACATTAAATATTTTATTCTTAATCTCCCCATCTGTAAGAGGTGGATAGCATGCCTCATATCACTGAATTGTGAAAAGAATGTGTATAAACATGTCTGGCACAGTAAGTGTATGTTAATTCCTCCCTGCCAAATAATCAAGAATACTAGGCACCTGGATGGCTCAGTTGGTTAAGCGGCTGCCTTGGCTCAGGTCAGGATCTCAGGGTCCTGGTATCTAGTCCTGTGTTGGGTGCCCTGCTCAGCAGGGAGTCTGCTTATCTCTCTCTCTGCCTCTCATCTGCACTTGTATGCTCTCTCTCTCTCTCTCAAATAAATAAGTAATAATAAAACCAACTCAAATAATCAAGAATACTCAAACTTATATGCTCTGGACCATTTAAAAAGCTAAACTTGAAAACCCATATATTTTTCCTCAGAATTTTTACCAGTTTAAAAAAAATAACTATTCAAACTTCATTTTTTAAAGATTTATTTCTTTTTTTAGAGATGGGGAGAGACAGAGAGAGTGAGTATGAGAGCATGAGTGCACATGGGGGAGGGGCAGAGTGAGAGAGAGAGTCTCCAGCAGACTCCCATTGAGCTGGAGCCTAACCCAGGGCTTGATTTCAGGATCCTGAGATCATGACCTAAACCAAAATCAAGAGTTGGACACTTGACTGAATGAGACACCCAGATGCCCTTCAAATTTTATTTTTAAAATAACAATCTATATATAACTCTTATTTCTCTTTCCATCCATCCTAATAACCTTTTCTACACTTGATCTTAGCCAAAAGGCCGAGAAGCGATAGTGCCCATGTTATATGAACATTCTACCTCTGCCTGGGTATTTCCAGGGTTTACTGTTGTGTTTTGAAGGGACTTTCTAGATTTCTTAGAGATCTGAGCTCACTCCTTAAACTTTTGTAATTATTGTGAATGAACAGATTCAGAAAGTCACATATACTACACTAGTCTTCCTGGGCCTGTGGCCCAGAGGTCATTGAACTGGTGACTGTAATGAATCATGAAATAATACACACAGATGCCTCTGATGATGAGGCGTCAGCAAATCATAGCCATGGTTTGATGAGCAGCTTTTGCCTAGTCGGTGCAGTGTTGGACGCCTTTACAAATATGCATGATGTTATTTCAGCCTTATAACCAGCCTGGCTAGTGAGATATACTTATCCTGTTATATAGATGAGGAAATTAGCCAATGGTAATGCAGCTAATAACGAGCAGAACCAGGATTCAAAAAACAGGTCTTTCTGACATTAAAGATCACACTTTATCTCCAGTATTCCCTAACTTCTTCCATCTGCATATACATTCGTTTCTCAGTTCACCCGTTTAAAGGCTACGAAAATAAGCTTTAATTGACTCAATATGGCTGCTGTGTCTAACAGAAAGTTGGAGTTTTTCCCCCAAATTCCCATTCTCTCCAACCTATAAACTAAAAAGAAGTATCGAGTTCATAACTAGTTCCATAAAAACCATCACAGAAATAAATGATTGCATTTATGACCATGACTCTGTTAATACTATTGATTTTTCCCCCGCACCATTTCCCTCTTCTTCGCTCTCTTTATAGACCACTAGCAGCGGGAAAGCTTACCATTAACCCCACAGACAGCACTCATAGATCACCGTGCTGTCACTTGCCCTCTTTTGTGAGTGAGCATAATAATTCCAGGCTGTGGTACAGCTTCCCACCTATCAGTCATCAAGGCCCCCTGTTGGAGACAACATGCTCATTACTTGGAGCTCCTCAGATAGGCAGCTGTCAGCTCGCAATCTTGATTGAAAAGTCACCTTTAATTTTCTAGTGCTACCAGCAGTATATTGTATCACACTTTGGTTCCATGGGTCAGTTCTGCCCCAACCATCTTCCCTAAACCATCAGACAGATAGTGTGCATTGGGTAGCTTCAGATTCTAATTACCAACTCTTAAATCAACCAATCAGCGAAAACTACTTCTGTGTCTCTGTGCTTACCACCTTGTTGAGGAGATAAACCAAACACAGGGGCAAAGTTGAGGGTTAGAGCTCATCACCGGGGGGCTGCTGCGAGCCCCTCCTGATATTGATCAGCAGGAGAATGGGGGAGGGTGTTTTGTGAGTCCAGAAGACCGACCTCACGTGGGCTGCAAAGGAGTCCCCAGATGCCACTAGCATACGCAGTTATCCCTACATTCCCCCTTCCATTGTCCCTCCTTCCTCTTCACCCCAGTTACCCAAAATTAAAGTTCTCCTTTGCAGGGGAATTTCTCAACTAATCCTAGCAACTTCTCAGAGCAGGTTCATTGGCCTCCAGTTCCAACTACTTCCCCTGAGATGGAGCTGCGAGCTTTAATAATCACCATCGAATCCGGATTGGATTCTAGGAGAGTCCACACGTAAATCATCAAACAGTTACGTCTCAGCAGAAGAGCAAGTCAGCCACTCCAAATGCTGGCAGCTACAGCTAGGTAGGCATTTGATATGGGATGAAAGGACACAAGAAGAAAGGGCTTTGTGGCAGTAGATGGAAGAGTATTTCAGGGTGGAGTATTTTCAAACCAGGAGGACAGAGTGGGCTTTTTCCTTTTCCTCTAAATAAAGGGGGGGGGGGAGGGGCAACAAACTCCTCCCACTGCAGCACAATGGGATTTACAGGAAAGCTTACCAAACAGGCAGGGCAAGCCCTTCTCCTGCTCTCCCCATGGCTGTCTAAGGGAACTTCAGGTTCATGATCACTATGTATAATTGATTAGACACACTTTTTTGCTTAAGCTTGGTTCTAATAAGTTTTCCGTGCTTTCCTTCTCATTGAATTTGGCCTTTTCTACTCATCTTAGAGATAGTAGATTGTCCTTGTGAGTTCAAGGTGGGAAATGCAACTTGAGCATCAAATGCTGGGGAGCCAGAGTAGAGAAGACAGGTAACCTGGAGCTCCTAAGCATGGTACCCAGCTGGGCCTCCCTGGGTGTGCATAGCACCACCCTTAAGCCAGCTCTGTGTAAGGCAGCATTTGGAGCTGTAAACCCACAGATGCAAAAACTGTGGTTTCCATTTTCATGGTGCTCTCACCTTTCAAGGTGTCCCCGGTCAAGCTGGGGAGGCCAGAGAGAGCTATAAACATACAGAAAACAATTCACACTGCATAGGCTAAGTGCCAAATAAATCATGCAGGCATTCACTGTTGTTGAGTTCACAGGCAGCACAATGTGGCCCAGAGGGATCAGGGACATTTTCAGAGAGAAGCTGTGCCTTGAAGGGTGGAGAAGCCACTGCAGGGGAGAGGGTGCGGGGTGGGGCGGGGGGGGGGCAGTCACTGACCACATGAATGTACTTCCACGCAAGCTCCATGAGAGCAGGGATGCTCACAGAGGTATCCCTAGTGCCTAGAAGAGTGCCCAGCATATAGCTGGCCCTCAATAAATACTTACTGCATGAATGAATGAGATCCTGCTATTTACCAGACACTGGAGTTATAAAGATAAATAAAAATTCTTCATCTCAGGGGCATCTGGGTGGCTCAGCTGATTAAGCATCTGCCTTCAGCTCAGGTCATAATCCCAGGGTCCTTGGATCAAGCCCCGCATCAGACTCCCTGTTCTGTAGGGAGACTGCTTCTCCCTCTCCCACTCCCCCTCCTTGTGTCCCACCCCCCCCAGTCAAATAAATGAATAAAATCTTAAAAAAAAAAAAAAAAGGAATGCTTCATCTCAAGTAGCCTCTAATACATCTGGAGAGACAGAAGAGTAAGTAAACAGGTTCAGTTGAGAGTGTTAGGTGTTATGGTGAAGCTGTGCTCTGGACATGCATACCCACCAGCCCTGGGAAGATGCATCCATTTTGCCTGTTATGTCATATATTGGGAATAGAGAACACAAGGACCCTTCCCATTCACACTCACACCACATGAGTGAAAGCATGACAAGTTCAGATTTAGGGGAATGCTCTCAGGAATTGCAGATCAAAAGCATTAAAAAGGCCTACCATTTGACCCATTATACATATAATATATATTTATAGAAGTATTTATATATATTTATATAAATACATATAATATATAATATAAATTATATATAAATTTTTAAAAATATAACTTATAGAGTAAAGATGTGCATATCAAATGAGTTCTAAGGTTGTTTATTACAGCACTGTTAGAACAAAAAGGAAAAAAAAGAGAGAGAGAGAGAAAGCCCAATAATATAATATTGGTTAAATAAATTATGGTACATTCATATGATGAAATACAATACAGTCATTAACATACTATACCAGAATATGTACTAACAAAGAAATATGGCCCCACTACATACTTGAAAATGTAAGATTCAAAAGAAAATGCATATGGTAAGATCCATTTTGTACAAATATATTTTTCCTTGAGAAAAGTCTTTTTAAAAAAGTACTTAAGAAAGTTGAAGTGATTATCTACAAATGTTGAAATTGTAGGAGCGCTATCCAGGATTAATTAACTTATGTGTTAATTTTGTATGGAAAAAATACTATTTTTTTGGTTTTGTTTTTAATTTATTTTTTATTTATTTTCAGCATAACAGTATTCATTATTTTTTCACCACACCCAGTGCTCCATGCTATCCATGCCCTCTATAATTCCCACCACCTGGTACGATGAAACAATGAACAGTCACTCCCACCCCATAAACCCTCTGAACCAACAGCAGAAACAAAACTGGCTGCCTAGCTCCCTTCAAGCAAGTGAAGATTCCATGACAATTGGGGCCATCTTCCCTGGGGACAGCCCTGCAGCTGGGATCAGCTGCCGGAAGCCTGCCCCAGCACTCGGCCAATTGTGGATACAGCAAACTCCGCCAAGGTAAAGCCTTTTAAAGAACTGACACCTGGCAGGTTAGGTCCCTAACACTCAGAATCTCTGGACCATATCCTCTCTCCAGCTCTCCTTAAAGAACTTATCCTCTACTACTTCAAGCTCAAATGACCTCATTATAAAACAGAAAGCTCTAGAAACTCTCCAGTTTATTTATTATTTATTGATGATCTCTGGAAAGGATATGTGCTGGAGCAAATTCTCTCTCTGGCTCACTTGAGTAATTTGACAGCAAAGAGATTACCTCCAAGCGGGCAGAGAAAAACATGCTGGGGGAACAACACAATAATGAAAACCTGTGTGCCAAATAATGACCAGAATCTTCATTTTTCTCCTTAATATTTGCTAAGGATGAACCACCCAGATGGGCTTGTTTTATGATGGGAATCATAAAGGAGCCACTTGCCGACAGGTCTGCCCATCAAGCAGAGTGTGGAAGGCTGGCGCTGACATCCATCAGCTGCTCAAATGACGTGTCACTCACATCCCAAGGCAGACCCTTCCTTCAAGCTATTTTTGCATTTTTAGAAGTCATTTTTGCCACTCTGACTGTAGGACATTGCTCCTTGTGGGAGGTGGCTGAAGGGAAGAAAGCCAGTGACCAGAGCCTGAGTTTGTTTTCACAACTCACCCAGGCAGTCTGGAGAGGGTACTTTCATTAGTGAAAACCAGTACAAGGCAGGAGTGAAGGGGTGTCTGCAGAACAGCAGGAGCTGGTGCCCGCCGAGTGGTGACGGCACAGACCTCCATTCCTCTGCTGACACCACAGCTCCCTTGTTCACATCCCCAAGTGACTGTGAAATGGAGAGCAGGAGGTGGCCAAGTTGGGCTTTGGCACCGGGGGAGCTGGGCTGGACTGGACACCCGTCCTCTCTCCACGACCACAATCCAGCATACAAGCTGTGGGACATTGGGCAAAATCTTTCACCTCAATTCCTTCATCTGCACAACAGAGAAACAGACATTGCCTGAGCAGGGAGTGTAGAAGGGGAAGCGGTGATGAGGGGGTCCATTTCTGCCACAGGATCAGGAGTGGTCAACGGGAGGCTGTCCCTGATGTCAGAGTATCAGTACTTAAGGAGACATTAATCACCAAAGGATAAACCACAGAAATCCCCCCATGTGTTTAGGAGTCAAGAAACACACTTCTGAATAATCCATGAGTCAAAAAGGAAATCACAATACAAGCAGAAAATATTTTGAATTTGAGGATATAAAAAATACAGACAGCAAAACCTCCAGGATGCAGCTGAAGCAGAATTTAGAGGAAAACCTAGAACCTTGTGTGAAGGAAGAACAAACATTAATTAGCTGAAACATCCATCTCTCTGAACTGGAAAAGGAAGAGTAAAATAAACCCAAAGGGAAAAGAAAGGAATAAACATTAATGAAATAATAAGCATAATTTAGGGAAGGTCAAGAGAGCCAATAATAGGCTCTTTGAAAAGGCTAATAAAAATGATAAACTCCTCAGGGCACCTGGGTGGTTCAGCCGGTTAAGTATCCGACTCTTGGTTTTGGCTCAGATCCTGATCTCAGGGTCCTGGGATCGAGCCCCACATCAAGTTCCATGCTCAGCAGGGAGTCTGCTGGAGATTCTCTCCCTCTCCCCCCTCCTTTGCTCCTCCCCCACTCGCTCCTGCTCTCTCACTTAAAGAAATAAATAAAACGTTCAAAAAATGATAAACTTCTCGCATGACAGGGCATGATTGGGGTTCCCAGAGTTGCAAGCCTTGGCCTCTGCTCCAGGAAGATGACAATGAGGGGAGAGAATTTTGTCCATGAAAAGTATCAGAAAGAGATTTGGGGCAAGCAAGCGTGCCAGCCAGGAAGAGCAGAGTAGAAAAATACCCCCAACTGGGGAAGCCAGGGAAGCTACTCCAGGAGAGTCAGAAGAAAAACCTTGCGGGCTCTACCAAGAGAGCTGTTACTGTCCACAGAGACTCATGATCTGAAAGAAGACTGCATCTCAACAGTGGCCGTAAGTGCAGAGTAGAGGGTCAAATGGAACTGAGCTTGCCTGCCATCCCTGCAGCTAACTAGCTTTGGGACTATGTGTCGATTGCTTGATGACTCTGTGCCTCTATTTCCTCACCCTGTAAAATGGAAGTAATAGCAGTACCTCCTTTACAACATGGGCATGTGCATTAGAAGAGATTGGTACAAAGTGCGTGCCCAGGTACCTTGAGTATTACTTTGAGTATTACTAGTTTTGCACCTCTACGAACACAGTTCAAGGTACCCATTTGGGCAGGGAGGCAGCCTGCATTTCTGCAGCCAGGCCCAGAAAACCCACGATCCCTCACTCCTCCATTCCCCCAGCAGCCATTCATGAAATGCCTCCCACATACTGAGAACATGACCATTTCCACCCAGGCTGTCGAGGAGCTGCCCAGTAGGGACAGGCACCTTTGGTCAACACCCAGGACAATGTACACCCCAAACTGGGTCTTCTGTCTGATACCATCATGGACGGGGCTAGGCAAGGTGAAAAAATATACTCCCCCAGCAGATATTCAAGTGCCAAAGAATCAAGTCAAAAATGGATAATGACAGCCCTGAGTGGAAGTGGCGTTTCTTGAAAATAAACATATTTACCTAAGTAAATACACGTTGTCTGTATTTACCAGGAGAGCCATGGCCAATGGGAGAAAACCAACAGCAAGAGGGAGCTTTGGCATCAGTTTTCATGCCAAGAGCTTTGGGGCTGGTGTTCCCAGGGCCGGAAATTTAGGAGGACAGAGCCTCCAGAGAGGGGGCCTACTTTCCACAGGGGGTAGGGCTGGAGTGGACCAAGTTCAAGCGTTTCAGGCAAGCTCTGCCAGGCCTAAGGACCATAAATCAGAGAAATGGAAAACAAGAGTGAGAAATAAAACCCTTGGCTTCCCTCGAACTGCCAGCCACTTTCTTTGGGCTGTAAATAACCACAGTTAAACCAAGCACCCTTTGCACTTCTCGGCAGGGAAGTGCATGAAAACATCTGATGTAAGGATTTTAAAAGCTTAAATGCTCTCTGCCAACACCTAGTTAACAGCCCAGAACTGCGTCATCCCATCTCTAAGGAGAGCCCTGGAGCACCTCTCCCCCATCCCTCTGCTGCCTCTGACCACTGCTTCAGGCGACCCTGACTGGCAGGAGACCTGGTGACCTCAGAAGCGAGGTTGGGTGGGTGGAGGTGGGGGGGGGCGGTCCCTTAGGCCTGGCAGAAGGAGGGGAGTGGCCCTGAGCTGAGACCCAAATGCCCACAGAGCTACCTCTGGCACTCACTGTGCTGCAAGCCCTAGCCCAATCAGCTGGTGAGTAGGTGGCCAAGGGCAGACCTGAACCTACGTGGTCCTGTTCCAAAGCTCAGGTACACTGTCAACAGACACATTACAAGCCTTCCCAGGAAGCCTATCCTGTGACTGTGACTTTGGAGTCACATGCTCCTCTCACTCCCCAGTCCCATCTTGCTTTCAAATTTCACCACATTCCGGTGAGCCAGGGGTCTGCTGGGACTTCGCTGATCCTGTATTTTCATTCTGATGCTGTCCCCTGAGTAAAGCGAGTAAAAGCCATGTTTTGAACGGTCCCGATAACTACCTTCTAGCAAGAGCCACCCCAAGTTGCTACACGTCGTCTGTATTTACCAGGAGAGCCAGGGCAAGCAAAGGTCCACCACATCATGACAGTCCCGGGAAACAAAGATTTCAGAGTAATTTAAAAGGAGACAAGCAAGGGGGAACATTGAGATCCCCCCTGCCTCCCAGTAGGAGAGGCAAAAACAGAGCCTGTACCCAGACAGCATGCCTCAACTCATTAGCAACAAGCAAGGCAGTAAACACCCCAGAAAGAATGTTTCTGCCCTCAGGTCCCGTGATAATTAGATTAAATACTATTTAACACCCATTTCAATAAGCCACGAGGCTAACTTTATCTCCAAAGAAACTGGGTCGCTTCCCGAGATTATCAATGACAGCATTTGAAGGGTTTTGTTAATCATGGATCCAAATAGCCTGAACAAACAGGCAGGCAAAGCTTGAATGTATTAATACAGTTTTTAAAGTCCATTTAAGGAAGCAGGCCCCTTCCTTTCATTAGGTATTGAACTGAAAGTACGAATTTTATATGTAAAATTGAATCCATGTCTATACAACTCCACTGTTAATAGCCACACTTCCATTTTAGCAGAATGTACCACTCATCTTAATGAACTGAGTACTGTTAACTTGAATTTTATTGGTTTTATATTTGTATGTAATTTATACATTTGATTTTGACTTAGAGAATTATAAGAACTATGAACCTGTGAGGTCTGTCCTTATTTCAATAGATCCCCATTTTGGAGAAACATCATAATAAAAATAATTAAACGCAACAGAAAGGGTTTCTGAGAATTTCTTTTTTTCTTCACTGGAATCAATACATTACTCAGATTTGAGAAACACTGACACAATGAAAGCCTAATGATGGGTATTTAGGTCATTTCCCATTATTTTACTAATACAAACAATGTGCAATTAATCTCCTCTTCCAAGTATTTTTGTGTGTTTGAGCACACCAGTAAGATAATCTTCTAAGCATGGCAATGCCAGGTCAGAGTGTGGGTGCACGACAGTGTTCATAAGTGCAGTCAAATTACCCTCTGAGAAGACTGCAATTACTCTTTCAAACTGTGTATGCAAATGTCTGTTTCCACACACCCTTGACACTTTCCATCTCTTTGGCAATCTGCTAATCTGACAGGTAAATTAAGATATATCAGAGTTGTTTTAATTTACACTTCTTTAATCAACAGAAGAATGAGCATTTTTCCATATGTTTATTTGCTATTTTTCATTTCTTTATTGGGGATGTCTGAACTGCCTGTTGATGCTCTTCACTGACTTTCTATTAGGTTGTTTTATTATTTTCTCATTGATTTGTTGGTTCTCTTTGCATTCAAGCTCTGTCTTCCAGGACAAGGTTACTTTGTCTTGTTTCTCATGTGCCTTTTGGCTTCACTATAGTAAATTTACTGAGCACGCTTTAAAAAAAAAGTTTTTAAGTAAAATACATGAACCTTCTTTCCTTTGAAGCTTTTGTTTCCTTGTAGCCTTTTTAGGATTCCATGGATCATCATTTAATATTGTATTCATCTAGAATTTCCTTCATTTAAGACATGAAGATAGAACTGAGATTCTTTTTTCCTTTTTCTAGATATCAACCCAGATTATTGAATAGTCCATCCTATCTTGCCAATCTGAAATGTCATCCTATCATATACGAGAGGTAAATTCGCCCAATGTTTGGACCTATTTCTGCACCCTCTGCTGCACTGAACAATTTTCTCTTTTTATGCCAATAGTATGTATAATTTAAATAGTGTGTATTTATGAAATCTTTTGAAATGTGGTAAGGCTAGTCTGCCCATATCAACCTTTTCTTATGTTTTCATAGATATTTCCATGTGTTTAATTTTCTGGGTCAGAAGTCTACAAACTTTCTCTTAAAAAGACAGTAATCATTTTAGGCTTTTTGCGGGTAATACAGTCTCTGCAGTAACTACTCAACTCAGCCTGTGTGGCTGGAAAGCAGCCACAGGTCATATGTAAACAAATGAGTATGGCTATATTCCAACAAAACTTTATTTACAAAAACAACAGTGGGCTGGATTTGTTGAGCCATAGTTTGCCAGTCTCTGTTCTGAATGAACCCTGGCATCATTTTTGAAAGTTCTCACACCTAAACACCTAAACTTGACCAGTCTTGGAATCTAATGATGAATAGTGGGAAGATTTACATTTTTAAATGTTGACTCTCAGCATTCAAGAATATATTCACAGCTGTACTGTTGCTTCACCGTAAGATTCTGACGTTTTCCTCATAGCTACTGCACATTTCTTGTTTTGTATGAGGTACTTTATCTATTTTAATGTTTATTTATTACTGCACATGAAACTGTTTGTTCCCATTTACTCCTGTTCAACCACCAGTACAACCTACTAGTTTAATGCAAAGCTTATAACCAAATCTATAGACTTTCCTGGGATTGATGGAGAAATCCCATGGGACCCAGATACCCTCTCAAATCGTGCGTAATATTTATGAGGAAGTATATTTCCCTAGGAAGAGTCTATAGCTTTCTGCTGAGTGTCAAGACCGCTATCTACTCCTTCCCCTACCACAAATAGGTGATTCCCTGACCAAAGGTGGGTCAAGGCCAGGGCTTTGGCATTGAAGCAGAATCCAAGTATAGGTGTCTAGGAACGTTCTGACTGTGGTGCCAGAGAGTGTGAGAGCTGCTGACCTGACCTGGCTATTTGAGAATAAGAGTGATAGTCAAGTTCCTAGAGCACCTTCCCGCTGCTATCCATGTGGGTAGTATGGCTGAGAGCCCAAGCATTCCAGAAAGCCTGTGGTCATCAATCTTGCCCTCATCCAGCTTTTCTGGACTTTCAGGCCCAATCTCACTTCTTTGCTATGGAGCCTTGATCTACCTAATTGGTAATTACTGAGATCATGAACTATCTGCTGACAATGGCTTTCTCATCTCATGTCAGTACATTCTCCTGGCCCTCTGATGGCCCTGTAGTCCTATCTTCAAGGAGAAGAGCAGCATGGGCGTAAGGGGAACGCAGGTGAAAGAGTCCAACAAACCTAAGTTCAAATCTTGCCTTTGCCAACATGTGCTATAAGGCAAGATGTGAATTTCTTATACTTCCCTAGCATGGCTAAAGGGATGAAAAGAGATAATGTATAAGAGCTAGAGTCACTTTTATGGCAAGGAGCTTGTTATTTAGCAATGGATGGTCATAACTCACTTCTCATACAGCAAACTGGCATCATTAAGCTCAGCTTCTGTCCATGAAACCTAGGAAGACCCTGAACTCTTCCCTTCCCCACTAGTGGGGCCTTCTTTCTGTGGGGGTCTTAGCAGTCTATACTTAGGAAAGGTCTACCATGGTCCTGCCATTACCCTGATCTCAGTGTCATCTGTACCCAGGATGGCCCCATGGGCATCACTCCCATTGAGTGGGAAGCTTATGTCCTCACATTGCAAAGAGCTGGTTTGAACTGAAAATGAATATAGGACAATTCTGAGATCCAGAACAGGATCTCAGGCAAGATTTAAATTTGACTTTTCCTCTTGGAAGAGGAAGACTCCCTCATCATCAGTTCCCAAGTTTTGGTCTCCCTGTCTACAAGATATGGACAAAAATAAGGGCAGCTAAATGTTACTGTACTATGAGGCAGGAGAAAATTCCTCCCCTATCATGGAGATTCTACTATAATCACAGAGACATACAGTGGTTAAATCACATGCTTGAAGTGGCAACAGTAAAATTTAAGCCAGGTAATATAACATTAGAAGCCAGGGTGTTCACTGTTGCCATCCATGAGCTGGTTTCATGGAGTGCTTTAAATCCCATATAATTCATACATTCCCTAGGCCAGGGCAGGTGCATAATAGATGTTTAATAATTTGAGTTGCCCTTTCTTGAAGCAGAAATTAGCCCTCCCACCGGGAGCTGGCCTCCTACCAACTAGATCTCACATTAAGAATTGGCCATACCTTCAGACTCTGGCCATTCCATCAGGTACGGGACATCCCAATAGAAATTGGTGGTCCATCAGAAATCAGTCATCCCATCAAGATGATTCAAAAGGTCATGCCCCAACTAATGCCTCTCAGAAAGCAAACTGTCACAAGGTAGACTTCAACAAACATGTATAGGTCTTCAGTGGAAAGAGAAACAATGCCTGTCACTATCGAATGCACATAAAGTCCAAGCACTCAGGGAAACTTCAAGTCTCTCTGGATGGGAAGAAGAAGGTAAAGGCATAAACTAGAGGTAAACGCTAAATGGTAAACTGAGCCTCGGGGTAATCTCTCATGTTCCAGGCAATGTGCTAAGAACCTCCAGGCATCAGTTTATCTAGGCCTTCATTCTGAAAGCATTCTTTGAGTCTACTCACCAATAAAGAGTCTGAGGCCAAGAGCAGTTAAGTGAATTGTCCAGATTCCTCAGGCTTATGAGAGGTAGGTCTAGAGAGGGTATTCAAAAGCAGGTGGCCCCGCCTCAAGCCCTTTCCACCAAACTTCAGTGCTACACTTCACCTGGCTGCAATAGGTGCCCATAGAAACATATTACCAGGACAAACGCTGCTTCTTACCTAACTGTGAAAAGGCTGGCCCTCCTCTGAACCTGAGCCTTTGCCTCCTTTGAAACGATCATCTTAGGATTATCTGATATGTGTCTGCCACTGCCACAGGTGTGGGAGTCCTAGAGTAACAGAACCATGTCCGCAGTGCCAGCCCAGAGCTTGGAATAGAACCAAACAAGCCTCATACAAATAGTGTGAAGACTGTCCATACACCACTTCTGCTAAAAGGGAAGAGCCTTCATGTCAACAAGAAAGAGGTATCAGAATGCATGTTGCTATTTTTTTTTCATTGTTTTTAGGAAGGCAGAAGGATAAAGTAAGGAGAGTGGTTATTTCGTATTTAAAGATTTTATTACCTGAAGCATGAGGCAAAGATACCAACAACAGAAGCTGCCCCATTTCTCCTAGGAAAGTGCCCTTCCTCAAATGACCACCAACAGGGGAGCCCTTGGGATCAGAGGAAGTCACAGCACCTATCATCCAGGCATCTAATCGTCAGGCATTCTCAGATTTATATTTGAATTTACATCCTTCTTGACTACGTGTGATCACTTGGAAATCATTTAGCCTTTCTGAGACTCCATCCTTTCCCTCTAAATTGGGCACAATGCCTACTTTCCTGGACTACATGGAGGTTTACATAAGATCCTTTATGTAACACACTTGGTGCAAAGTAGGTTCCCAGTATGGGGGTTCCCTCTTGGGGCTGAAACAGCAGTGTAGACATAGGACGGCCGAGACCAGGTGGGAGTTATCTGAAGTGGATAAAGGCTCTGCATTGTCCCAACAAAAACAGAGCAGGATAGCTGGACAAGAATATGATGGCTGCAGAGGAAAAAGAGCAGTAAGTGCTTTAAAAACAAGAACTAAGAAGAGGTAAGGAACCCAAAATTGTTCTGCCCCAACCATGTGCCAGTGCTTAGATGGCCCTCCAAGGAGGCACAGTGTCCCTGGTGCAGAAAGAAGGGGGCCAAGGCCCAGGGAGCCTATGTAATGTTACCACATCCCTCTGTGAGCTGGTGAGACACCTTCCCATTACCCCACATTACCTTGTATAATCCATCATGGAGTCACACAGACTAGGGGGTGCAGGAAGCACTGGGGGTCAAACCTCTCCTCCCTCAAGATTGATGAAATGCACTCCAGGCATCTCTTGCTCTGATTAAAACACATGGATGATAAATTACCAAACTCCTTGCCATGGAAATGAGAGTGATAGGAGGGCCGTTGACAACTGGTCCAGGGTGATCAGCACAGAAGGGGAAAGAACAGCAATGCATAGCCTACGTCCTCTCCATCATTCCTGACTGCTAAGCATCTGTGAGTGTCTGTGGGTGAAGGGCAATGAAGGTGGACAGTAGAAAGTGATCTGGAGGTCATAGTGATCACAGATGAATGGAAGCTGACAACATATTATACCTTTGGCTTAATTAAATACCAGGAGCCTAAGTACAAGGTTTTGTTTTGTTTTGTTTTGTTTCATTTTGTTTTCCCAAGGTGGCAGAGTTGTAAAAATCGGAAGAGTCTGTCTTGTCAATCACCAGCCGCTTCTGTTTGCACCAATTCTCTTCTGAAAGAAACATTCCTACATAAGAGGTTTGGTCCCTTCAGTCCAAATCACTTTCCTGTCTAGAATTTCTTCCAGGAGAGCATCTCCTAGAAATAAGTCCTAATTTTATGTTAATATACAGCCATTTGTCTTCTTTTACAGGACTGGTTCCTCCCTTGGCCTTTTCTCTCACTTATGGAACAAGTTTGATGCCTGCAAACAGAATTTCAGACATTAGAGAAAGATTGGAGAGAGAGGCTTGGAAAAACACCAGCAGAGGGGCTGTGTAGCCTCCCTATAGAAGTAGAAAGTGAGAGACTGCTTCTCCAGCTCACATCTGTTCCCCAAAACAGACAGGCTGCTTCTGGGCTCCCAGACGAGTGCTACAGAGGACAGGATGGAACACTGCAGAAAATATTCTTTCTGGACTTGTGCCTTCCTAGAAAGTTGCAGGATGGCAGAGTGGAAAAATCAAGGACCTTAGTTAGATTCAAGGTATAAATCACATCCCTGCCACTTTCTAGCTGAGAGACCATTATAAGTTCTTTAATTTCTTCAGTTACCCATTCTGTTGAATGGGCTTAATAATGACTCCATATCAGTTGGCAATGGTGAGCATATGGGATAGAGAATGTAAAGTGGAAGGCAAATCATGAGAACTTGGTAACTATTTGCTCCCTTCTCTACAGCACAGCTGAAGTGAGCATACAAAATTAATCCTTCCATAGGATAGTAAAAGTAGGATTCTATCAATTAAGATAGAATTATTCTCATGCAGCTTTCTACTGCTCATTGGTTCTGGTGCCCCTCACTCCCAAGGCCACATCTGCCAACAGCATTGTTTAGATGAATAGTGGTGCATTTAATGATCCTGGAGAATTGGGCCCTTAAAATCACAATGCCTCCAGTCTCCTGGTTCCAGAGAGATTCCATGGAGAGTCTGAGAGGCCGGTGATGGCTGGATAATGACCTAGAAAGAAAAGCAGATTTGCATCTTCCTCTGTCCCAGACCTTGTGACATCTGCTCTCCAAAGAATACATTCAAACATATGGGAAGCATCTGAAATCTTAAAGTTATCAACACTAGAGCTTTGTGGGAATCAATTTCTTGACCATGATAAGGATTGTCCTTTCCCATAAATGACTATAAAAATTGTATTTGTACAAGTGTTCTAGATTTCCCAGACCCTTTCCCACTGAGAGTCATGAAACTCAGGGGTGAGTAGGTGGTGAGGGGCTATCTTCCTGGATGACCATGAAGATAAAGAAAGGCAGGACCCAGATGGCCAGATCTGAGTCTCAAAAGTACACTGGAGATTGAGCTCAACGTGCAATCTGCCCCAGGCCCCTCTCACCCGCTCTCATCTCCTACACACCTGCCCTTGACCCTGGTCACCTAGTTTCATTCTGATCCCCCCTGTGCCTTCCACCTTGACTGCTCACTGCCTTGCCTCATCCACTTAGATGCTCCAGTAAAACCCTGCCTAGGTTTGGAGTCTTCTCTGAATCTACACATACACACACACACACACACACACATTCATTAACATAAAGCATTATTCAATAAACATTATTTTAAATTGCTTCCATGGCTGTTAGCCAAGTTAACTTTTTCAGTCAAATCCAATATACATTTTCTCTGAATGAATCTCGGAGACTTTCTAATAGCTTAGCTTAGAAATCTTCGCTTCAAGCGGTATTATTTTCTTATAATTTGATTTAATCTATTCTATGTCTGTGGTGATACTTCCTTTCTCATTTTTAAACTTCTGTATTTGCGCTTTCTCTCTTATTTTCTTGATTATATCTAAGAAAATATAAGACATCTAAGAAGAGTATGTCCATTTTATTGGTTTCTTCAAAGAATCAGCTTTTAGATTCACTTATAAATTCTAATGTTTTTCTATTTTCTCATACATTAATTTCTACCATGTTTATGGCTTATTGCTTCCTAATATCCTCAGATTTCTCTTTTTTAACTTCTTATGTTGAATGTTTTATTTATTTTCATTCTTTCTCATTGATCATGAAGCATTTAAGGCTATGGATTTGCTTCTAAGTACAGCTTTGGTCACATTCCATAAGTTTTGGTGTATAGTGTTGTTCTATTAATAGCTTGTAATTGTGATTTTGATTTTCATTTGTACCCAAAAGCCATTCAAGAAAGCTTCATTTCTTCTCTCCACGTGATTAGGTTTTATTTTGCTTTGATTTTCATTGTAAGTACTACAACATGATTCTCCATAAAAGGGAATACATTCTTACTCCACGTTTCAGAAAGGAAGACCATGAAGCATGGCAAAGTTAAGCAACAGCCTAAAGCTTCAGAGGTTATTACCAAGGAAATCGGAAAAGGAAAAATGAGATTTAAAACCTTTTGCATAAGTAGATACCCCGCAAGTTGTTTATTCAGCAAAATGGAATGCACGATTGTTGCTGGCCTTTTCTGGGGCTAGGGAGGGAGGTGAAGTGTTTCAGCAGCTAGGGGTAAGACCTATTACAAGGCACCCAGTCCCCTACCACGTCATGCTGAGAGGGCAACACCCAGAGAGCTCTGCTCCTTGCTCACTCTCCTTCCCCGCACAGGGTGTAAGGTGGCCTGTGGTTAGTGCTCGGTCTGTCAGACCAGGTCCAGAGCAGCAAGAGATAAGGCCCTGGAGGGTCTCTGGAACACAACCTGCCCAGATGGAAGAGCCACACCCAGAGGGCACAGCTAGAATGTCCAGACAGGGCCAGTATCCCCACCACTGCAGATACACTTCTCCATAATTGTATCACTTAATCCTATAAAGAGGTTATCAGCCACCTTCATAGATAAAGAAACCAAAGCTCAGAGAGATGAAGGAACTTACTCCAGGTCAGGATTGATAGAGAAGGGTGATACTTCCTACAAAAGACGGACAAGATACTGCAGAAAGACTTGGTGATGACTTAGAAATGCCTATTTCAGAGCAGACTTCTGGAGGAACTGTTAAAGACAGACCTGTAGAGTTCTGCCAGGTTTTGAATCTCTGTTTATATATTTACTTTTTTCACTCAGCATAATCTCTTTTTGGTCTTTTTTTTTTTAATTTAATTTTACTTTTTCAGTGTTCCAAGATTCATTGTTTACGCATCTTTTTAAAAAAGACTTTATTTATTTATTTGTCAGAGAGACAGAGACAGAGAGAGAGCACAAGCAGGGGGAGCAAAAGGATGAGGGAGAAACAAGCTCCCCTCTGATTAAGGAGCTCGATGATGTGGGATTCAATGCTGGGACCCCAGAATCATGACCTGAGCCAAAGGCACATGCTTAATCAACTGAGCCACCCAGGCATCTCTATACATTTACCTTTAAATGACTTATTTTCAGGGCATCTGGCTGTCTCAGTCTGTGAAATATATGACTCTTGATTTCAGGGTTGTGAGTTTAAACCCCACGTTGGATGTAGAGATTACTTAACAATAAAATCTTTACTTGACTTATTTCCAATATTCTTTCCTAAGATAAGTGACTTTACCCAGACCTGGGGAAAAATTTAGGGTGGTTCCCCAGCACATGGCAGATGCTCAGTACACATGAGGTTGGGAAAGTTCCTTAACTCCTTTCTACCTTCCCCTTGGAGCTCAAGCTGGAGGATGGTGGCCTATCTCTTGCAGAGTTAGACACAGTAAAGTAGCAGAGCTGGAAGAGCCCACGGGTTCACTACTGGGCTTCATGGAAAGAATGCAGGGGATGCCTAAGACCTGGCTAGGGAACGTTTGTATCTTTATTCTCACCATTATCACTGCAATTTAGAATCTCCTTCTTTTATGCATGTAGGCAACAGACCACAGTAAGCTGTGGGCCTGGGACCTGGGACTTTGTGACTAGTTGAAATCACAGGTGCTTTCTGTGGCACATCACAGTTATCCCAGACGTCTCAAAATATCAATTATATGCACCACTTTTTCAGAATTTATATGAATTTATATGAATCACTACTTCTACCAAAAACTAGATTTTGTCACTTAATGTGTTAACAAATAAGTGAAGGTACTCTAATATCATATTTAAGTATTTTGGTAATTATTTTGATATAATCCATTTCCTTTATAGTCAAATGTATTTTATTTTACTCATTAAAAAAAAAAAAAACATTATGTTGAGAAGGGGTTCAAATGTTTCACTAGAAAGGCGCCTGGGTGGCTCAGTGGGTTAAAGCCTCTGCCTTCGGCTCAGGTCATGATCCCAGAGTCCTGGGATCGAGCCCTGCATTGGGCTCTCTGCTCCGCGGAGAGCCCGCTTCCTCCTCTCTCTCCCTGCCTGCCTCTCTTGCCTACTTGTGACCTCTGTCAAATAAATAAATAAAATCTTTTAAAAAAAAAAAAAAAACTTCACTAGACTGCTGCAGAGACCCATGGTACAAAAACATGTTGAAGAACCACGGTCAAGGATAAAGAAATAGGCCCAGAGAAGAGAAGTGACCCACACAAGATCACACAGTAGAGTCAGGACCAGAACCTAAATCTTCCAACCCTACGAGCATGTGATGGTGTTACAGATAATGGGGGACAGGAGGCTGCAGGCAATGAGCACACAGCTCAGTTATATGCCACAGCTCAGACTTGGGACAGCTCTGGGAACAGGGGTGTGGCTCATTTGGGGGGCTGGCGGTAAGGGGAGAAAGGGAAATGGAAAGCCAGTCTGCACAGTCTGCAGCCCTGCCTGTTCAGCCAGCAAGGCCTTCCAAGCAGCAATTACAAATATTTATTATTTGTTTTCCTGAAGTCTGCTCACACGGAACCAAGTAATAGATTAAATGATCTTTCAGTGGCCACATGAGAGGGTGGTGGGGCTTGATTTGTCTGAAGAGTTAAAACCCACATCACATACTTGTATTCTTTATAATTGTATTTGAGCAGTTTAGGGAGATAATATAGTCCCTCAATATATCTCACAAGGGTTCATGTTTGCCTATAAGATAGGAAGCCTCCAGTTCGTTCCTTTTCCGCACTACCTGAGACTTGCTGAGATCAATAACTTGGAAACAGAGACAAAATGCTTCTCAGAGGAGGACATTCACTTGTTTAGGGAAGACTAACAATACTGCACCCAGCATTTTGCACACTGGGTGCCTGGGACTCCCAGCACACACCCACCATTCTCTTGGCCTTCCCTGAATGCCTGACTCATCTCATTCATGCTGAGTGAGGCCTCACTTGGAATTCTTTCTCTTACTTTTCCTTATCACCATCAGTATTTAATAATAACAATAACAACAACAATAGTAATTGGGTAGTAATTCCTATAGGACTGGGGACTGCCAGCAAGCAGGAACTCTCACTCTATAAGGGAGGCTCCCGTATCAACAGCCATTTCAAATACTACTGTATGATCAATGTTATGAGGGGGCAAGCACAGGCTTCTGGGGCACTTTGTCAAGTCTTGAAGAAGTGTAGAAGCAAAAGCAGTTCTAGACTGAGAAAACAGCACATATAAGGCACTGTGGCAAGAAACGACATGGCCCACCCTAACCTCAGCAAGACTTTCCAGCTCCCTGGTACAGAGTGCAACTGTATTCATGTCCCAGGAGCCTGTAACAGTGTGGATGGGATTCTTGGAGAGGCACTCTTCTGGTCTTATAGCCTGGCAGATGTTCTGATAGGAAAGGAAAAGTAGAGAGAGTATTTGGAAGGGGTTCTAGCCCAGGAGAGTGGTACACAGGACTTTGGCCTCTAGCTCTAGGAGAACACCTGCTCCAGACCTGAGAGAAGCTGGGCTGGTGGCAGGAGTATAAGCCAGTTCCTTTGAACAATACACAACTGTGGAGCCCTCAGGGCAGTATGGAGATCCTCCATCTGAAAGTCAGGAACATTTTGTAGTGCTGAGCTCTTTGACTGAGCCTTTCTTTTCTTTAGTGTCATTTTAGAGCATTTGTGGGCCTATGTTAACAACTGGCTACTGCTTCAGATAAAGGAAACTGTCCATTCACATGCATTTATCTGTCTGCCTTTAATTCCTCTCCTTTGAAGGTTTATCTACCACATCAGTTGCAAGACAGAATTTGAGCCAGGAAAGCTCACTTGGAGAAAATGATCATTACTATTTCCATGTGTTAGTGATGGTTAGTCTTTGAGGAGAACCACTGGGATATCTTCCTTCTTGGTCCCCAGACTGAGGGAGGGGTGTCTCCTCCTGTTCCCCTCTACTCAGGGCTTCCCTCTGCCACAGGACTGATCCACTGTCTGGTCGCAGTCTGTCCATCTCTCTGCCACGATCTCCAGGCCAGAAATTCATGGAGGGCAGGGATTATGATTTATCCTTTTCCAAGTTCCTTTGGCTTGGTACAGACTTGGGCCCAAGAGATACTCAGAAAATGTTAAATGGTACACCCATAAGATTCAAATCCAGAACTCAGTATTTTTGTCTTTGAAGCCCATCTGCCTTTGTCTGCTTTCTCTCAGACATCAACCCTCGCCAAACTTCCCCTGCTCTACTTTCTACTATGTCCTCTTCCCCTGGCCCAGGCCCTCAACCCATCCTTCTGGAAGCATAGCAGCCTCCGTCTGGCCACTCCTGCCTCTTAAGCCCCTGCCCAGCTCCTACCTAGCCTCTCATACCTCTGTTCTGCCCTGCACCGTACACAAGCTGAGTCCCAAATAATGTCTAGTTCTATAACCCTGGCTTGTAAGGCCCCTTGTAGTCTTTCATAACATGTATCTCCACATTTCTCCCTCTGTTCACCAATACTCAGTACACAAAAGCTGTCCTCCAGGCCAGTGGGTCTAAAATGTTAGTGGAATCACTGGCTTTTTTGAGAAGCCAACAAAACTTATCCCTCCCCAGGAAAGCAGCATGTGCAAGCTGTCCCCAAAGTTAGCATCCTGTCCCAACTCATATCACCATGAAGACCTCTGCTATAGACACACAGATCTTATTCTGCTTTTTGATTCCTTGAATGCATCACGTGTCTTTCCATCCCCTGCTCAGCATCTGCTCATGCCATGTTCTCCATCCACGATGCTTCCTGCATGCTCATTCCCATCTAATGAATCCTAACGATCCACCAAAACTCGGTCCTAAAATCACTAGGCCAGATAAGAGCTTTCCATTGATACTTTAATCCACCACTCCCCACATGGGACTTCAGTGTTCCCCTGCCAGGAATTTGGGACCACATTTCATTTCCACTCACCCGACTGGGGCCTTCAAGGGCTTAGCTGTCTTACAATCCTTCATCTAGCATAGAGCTCTATAAACAGTAGGCATACAGTGCTCAGTTTTTGAAAAAACAAAAACAAAAAACAGAAGATCCTGGATGCTAATGAAAGGACTTTCATCATCTGGGCCCCACTAAAAAGGCCTCGCAGAGCTAGACTTAGGGAAAATTTCACCAGACATAAGCCTAGAAAAATTATCTCTTGCCTTTGCCATTTGTTAGAAATATAAACATCTCATACCCACTCATTACTACAGTTCTGCAATTCCTACTTAAATCTCAATTTTGTTAGTAATGGTAACCTAGTTTACAGAAATCTATAACTTCGAAATAAGGTCAGATCCTGATAATTAGTTGTGATCCATATTTTGTATCCGATAATTAGCTTATAGCTGCAGTGATAATTGGGCCCTACATTTTTGGGAGGTGGCATATTTTAAGAAAACCAAGTACTCTTCATGTGCTCTGATCTTCTCTCTGCTTTGTTAAGAGGTTGTTAAAGTGAGAACTGTAACACAGAAGAAAAATGAATACATTTGCTCTCGAGGATGCAATTAAAAACAGAATGTAAACATGACTAATGAGGCGATTAACTTTTCTAGAAATATTATACAGGAAAATCAATTCCTAAATGTAACATTTCCACGTTAAGAAATTCAGTTTGGTGGCATCAGTGACCAAAGGGATCTGGGAAGAAAAGAAATCGCTACTGGCAGAAAAAGCCAAGGAGAGCGGAGAGAGACAGCCATGAAAAGCACCCATTTCTTTCTAGTGTGGTCTGCCCAGCCATGACACATTTGCTATTATAAATGTTCCCATCAGTGGCTGCTGCATATGTGCTGTTCTGAATCATTCTTTTCAACATGGAACTGCCAGAAGAGCATAAACTCAGGCATCAGGAGCACAGGTTCCAATCTCAGCTCTACTAGTCACTGCTAAGTGATCTGGGACGTTAGAGGGCATTGCCCAATTTCTGCATTGGGAAATGGGGATCATGATACTTGCCTCATGGATTATGTGGATTACATGAGCTAATGCTCAGAGAGTGCCTGGTATGGAGAGTAAACAGCCCAGTGTGTCCTCAAGAAAATGCTATTGAAGCTGCACAGTCGGGAGATTATGAGACATCTCTTATTCCAGAAGGCAGGGGTTCTAGCAAGGAGAATTTAGGAGTCAGGAGCTTGGATCCCACCATGCCCTCTGGGCTTTGGCATCAGGCTTTCCATGCCCATAAAGTGACAGCATTCACTAAATTATTTCCAAGGCAGTTTTAGGAATCCAGCACTGTTCAGTGCTATAAAATAGTTCACATTTTTTTCCCAGATAGTTTGTAACTAAATACCCTGAATGTCCTCAAATATGATCTATTCTTGACTTAAATTTGAGTTTGGCCCACAGCTGCAGGTGCCAATAATTATACAGCAATAAACAGTCTGATTTGTAGCCCTTAAGGGCCTCTGAGTTTTGCAAACATCCTCTCTCCTTTCTCGCTCACTTCCCATCCAGGACCTCCTCCCTGTTCTTCTACTCCATGTCTGTGGGCACTGATCTAACCTGAGTTCCATGATCCAGGCTTGGGATACACAGCACAGACTGTCCTCAGAGAGACTGGAGTCCAGTGGGGATGACAGATCAGAGACAGACAAGGCTAACACAGTGGGGCAGAGCCTCTGATGCAGAGGTGTACCTGAGGCCCTGCAGACACAGCCAACAGGTTGGCGGGAAGAGCCCTTCTCGGAGGAGGTGAGGCTTGAGCTGAACCTTGGTCATTCAACTAGTCATCATCCAGCCAGCAGTCAGCAATTACTTATAGAGCCCAAGTGTGTACCAGGCACTGTGCTAGATGCTGAGGCTATACCACCCAATGTTTCCATCCCACTTCCTAACTCGAGAATCCCCATGGCTCACTCAGTCACTTACTGCAGTGTCCACTCTGCATGCCTCTCCTCCCAGACATAACTTCCCTAATGTGGCCTGGCCTCCCAAACTGCCCCCTCCATTCTAGACACTCACTCCCCAGCCACATTCAACCCCACACCATCAGCACGCTGAAATTCGGCCTCTTCCCAGACCCCACTGAGCACATCTGCTTCTGATGGGGCCGGCAGGAGGGACAGCCCAGCCACTTCACTCCCCTCATCATTTATACTCCTACTCAGCTCCTTTGAGCTGGGGCGCAGCTTCCTTTTTCTTTTACACCTTCTTGTGCCAAGGACAACTCTAGACACTGAGCAGACTGGGAGAATGGCTAACTGGGTGCTGAAAATGAGATGTTGCCTCCTATTTGTCACCACTGTTCTGAGATTAGCACTAAACCAGTGCACGTTTTGTTTTCTTGTTCAGGGAGACAGAAGAAAGAAGGAATCATTTACTGAGCGACTACTACTTGCTAGGCACTGTGCTGGATGCCTCCGTTTTATCCCTCTGTTAACCTCCACCACAACTCTGAGGCAAAGCATATTTGTTTTCTTGCTGTACGTGCAGAAATCATGGCTCAAGGAGGTTGGTTAACCAGTCTGGGGTCTCCCTGCCAGGAAGTGGCAACACTGGGATTTAAGCACAGCAATGTGATCCTGACATGCCAACTCCTTCTCCGCCAAGGTTTCTCTCCAGAACAAGTGCCCCGTGCTACCTCCAAAGACCTCCTGAAAGGCTGCCTTCTGTAAAAAAAAAAAAAAAAAAAAACGGAAATTGTTTGCTGTGTGATGGTGGCTCAAAGTCAGGTGAAACTCCCGGACCTCCTCACGGGAGAAGTAGGCTCCTCTGAGACAGGGTTTAAGCAAGCAAGATAAGAGGAATAAGGAAATGGTTTCTGGACACTGCCATCCATCTCTAGAAAGCCTGAGATAGGAAGCAGCAGGTGATGAAGTGAAATGAAATTCTGAGGGAAAAAGATGAAAATGGAGGTTTCACACATCACTGAGCTGCCTTCCTATCTGGAGGGAAAACCCGACATTAATAAAACAGAAAACCTTCAACAAAATCAAAGCCACTTTTTCTGTCAAGTTCAGAAACAACAGTGCATAAACCTACAGACGCCGGCCCACTATGTTCCAGAAATAGCCATGTTTCTAAGAACTTGGGTGGAAACGACACTTGGAGTAAACTGGTCCGTACTACCCACACGAGGAAGAGCGGCTTTTGTCACTGGGGTTGGAGCAGGTGCGGTACTTCTTACCACATTGGCTTTCTGTTTTCCTCCTCCCAGCCCCAATCAGGACCATCCTTCACAGGGAGTTAACAGGACCCAACAAACACTTAATTGCACAGGGGAGCTCTCAGGGAATTGACCTCTGTCTGCTAATAAATTTGCCCGTGAAGAAAACCCATACAAACAAACACAAGTACAGGTGCAGACTCAAATCCACCTACCCTCTGCTCAGCAATAGGTGGGGCTTTTGTCTCCTGGCCTGACCTCTGCACACACAGAGCACAGGGGTGTGCAAGTGGTATGAGAGGTACCCAGCAGAGTCTGCGGAGTAGGACAGACCCAAGTCAGAAAGTCATTCCCACTACTAACTGGCCACGTGCCCTTGGATTTACACATCTTCTATTCCTTGCCCAGCTCGTTGGGATGCGATCACCTACCCTCTCATTATCACCAAAGGTTTCAGCAACTGTCAAAGAGGAAACCCTGCCT
Source organism: Neogale vison (assembly GCF_020171115.1). Taxonomy (NCBI): domain Eukaryota; kingdom Metazoa; phylum Chordata; class Mammalia; order Carnivora; family Mustelidae; genus Neogale; species Neogale vison. The sequence continues at coordinate 124,132,968 of NC_058096.1, forward strand.
ATCTCTTGGGTGAAGATAAGGACTAAATAAAATGACCACATAAGGTTCTTGGCATAGGGAAGGCCCTTAATAGCTGCCTGGTCTCCACGCTGTTCTCATCCTCCCCCTCATTCAGCCCAACTCCCCCTCATTCAGCCCAACTTGGAGGGCAGGCTCACCTCCACTTCCTTCAGGAAGTCTCCCCTGACTGTATGGGTTCCCAAGGACCTCTCTCCCTCTCATTAGCTCTGTGGTATGGTTGGTCACCACCAATCCCTCGTCTGTGGTCACTCACCACTTTGCCCCATGAAACAATCACCTGTGAGTGCTGGAATTTCCCAGCCAACAGCAGATGCCCCAAAACTGGCCATGGTAACCCAGGACCACAGGGCCTGGGCCTCATCCACAGGCAATTAGTAGATATGCATCTTATAGACAAGCATCCAGTCACCTGAGGCTGGGGGAGTGGGGGGTTCAGCAAAGGAAATGTTCTTCACAGGCCTGGGTCCCTTAAGATGTGCCTAGCACTTTATAGCAATCATCTCATCCCTCCCTACAACCTCTGAGATGGGTATTATTGACTCCATTTCACAGATGAAAAAACTGAGGCTCATGCACTTGAGCTAGTTGTTTTCTAAAGCCTCACAGCTCAGAGGGGCAGAACTGGAAGCAGACTGTGGAGGAAGGTAGAGAAGACAGAAGAGGGACATGGTCAGTGGGGGAGTCAGAAGGCAGAAAGTCAAATATGAAAGACAAATCGAGACTCCTCTCTGCGGAGCTCCAGTTTTGAGCTGCCCCAGCACTTGTCTCTGTGTACATACCTCCCCTTAAGGCCCACCACCAGGCTGGAGGCATCTGGCACTCTCGGGACTTGCTGCATACTTCTGTTTATCATGCCCAGTGAGATCTAGTGAGAGAGTTGCCATGGCCCTGATCTCTGTCCCTGCCCAGCTGACCAGAGAGTTTACCCTCAGATACAATCCAGTAACTCTAGAGAACCAGAATTGGAACTAGATTGTTTTCCTCTAATAAAATTTACAGTGTATACAAATTCAATTACATCATCACGTGTGCCGACGGTGGCTGGAGGGGCCAAGGTCATTTACACACATCCATCACCACAGTGCAGAGAGCCAGGGCCGTGAAATTACCTCCTGCCTGGAGTCCAGCAGGGGCACTGCAGGGGCAGAGCTGGGCGGCAGACTGTGAGGGCTGGCATCTTGGGTGAGGAGCTGCTTACATTCATGCCCCATGTCCTCTCTGCACCCGAGAGTGACAGGGGGTCTAAGGAGATACAGTGGACGTCCCAATTTCCAGTCCCACCCATGAGAAGGCAGGTCCATGGTTGGTTGTGCCTCCTTGATAGTAGCTGTGTCTGCCCCTAACACACAGCTGGCATCAGCCCTGCACAGGGCAGGGAGAAACTAGGTACTGTGCCCTCCCCCGAGGTATGCTATTTAATCTTTCCCAAGTCCTCATTGTATAGAAGTGGAGCTGTGAGAAGGAAAGTGGGCTTAGAGAGGTTAGGTAACATGCCCAAGGCCACACAGCTTATGAATTGAGAAGCTGTACTTGGAACCCAGGTTTGCTGGGCTCCAGAAACTATGCCAAGGGTTCTCTAAGAGGAAGACGGGAAGTGCTATACTCCTAAAGGGAAGCTCAGAGAGACCAATGAGTGCCTTATGATGTGCTTGTATACTACTGCATGGCACTGAGAGATACATCTGTCTAGAAAGAAGTATTTTAAATAAGTGCTTCTCTTCCCCCATCCTCTCAGGAATTCTTATGATTTGGCAAACACAAGTCTATAAGAATAAACCAAGAATGGAGTGCAGAGCAGATCTGGACCCTGTGAAAATTTGATACAAGAAACTGAATAAAATATTGACCCTCTAAGCAGGCTCACTGAGCCAGGCCTGGAGAGTGGTAAAGACTCAATTCTCCATTCACTGAGGGGCATTTGACCTCAAGCAAGTCATTTAACTCTCTGAGTCTCAGTTTCCACTAAGCCAACGATTCCTGAGGTTGGTCCCCAAAAAGCAGCATCAGCCAGCACTGCCCAGGAACTCGAGAGAAATGCACAGTCCTCTGGAGATGATCACACAGTCCTGGAAGGGAATGGAGAATCTGGACTGAGATCACAGATGGGAGAAGCATGGGTGTGATCAAGCCCTCCTCATGGCCCCTTGCAGCTAGCAGACAGCCCTATTTCTCCTGCCACTCTCCCGCCTACCAGGTAGGGCCCAGCAAGCAAGCAGTTGGCTGCGGATGAATGACAGGAGAGCTGCTCAGGAAGACGCAGTGGCCGTGCCAAGGATGGATCAAGAACCGACCAAAGTCAGGAAAGGTTTCCAACATGGATTTTAATGGGGCTTTGTAAAGGTCCGTGATATTTCATCTAAGTCTGATTGTTTTTCATTCATCAGAAAAAGTCCTGAAGGTCTGCAAACTTGTGCAAATTGCACATGCCACAAGACTGATGGCTTCTCCTGACAACCTCTCCCCAAAGCAATTTACCACTGGAAAGCCAGTTCTACCGAAGACCTTGAAGCTCTTCACACCACCAGCATTGCCTGGGCTTTGAACAAGCATTGGAAGCTCTCAGTTCCCTGTTTCCTCGGAGCTGAAGAAGAGCCAGAGGGAAGGCGGGGGCCAAGGAGTGGGTGCTCATGTCAGACCCCAGCCTGGGAACTCTGGAGGCTGTGTGGCATCCAGGACAGCCTCCCAAGCCTTATTTTATCATGTTCTTTCTTTCTTTGATGTTACTAACCTTTGCATCCCTGTTCATCCTGACTTGGCCTTCCACCCCAACAATGGCAAAAAGATGGGTTTTACTGGATGATAAGGAAGCAGCCACACCAGCACCAGGCCCAGTACTAACTAGGCTTCTGGAATACAGCAGCTAGTGGCTGCCTTCTTGCCCCCACAGATCCATATTCTCTCTCTCTCTCTCTCTCTCTCTCTCTCTCTCGTGGAGGCTGACATCTAGGGACTGCTTCATCCAAGCTCCCTTGCCCTTTTGTCTGGCTGGGTTTGACCAAAGGGAGACACCAGGAGGAAAGTGGGGGGGGCAGAGTAGTGACAGGCTGGGGTGATCCTTCCTCTGCTCTCTCTGTATTGGTCCCAGGTGGTCCTCCTACTCTTCTACAGAGGGTCACAGCTCTTGCAGTCTAGCTCCCCTCCCACAGCCCCAGTGACTGCCGTGGTAACTGCTCTCACTCCTTCCCCTCAGCCTGGGGTGGGGGGTGGCTAGCGACTTCTACATTGCTGGCCTGGTTGCTTTACTGTCCCTTTACTGGTGTCCCTACACTGCCCGTACTTTTAAACCACAAGAAACTACTATTTGTAGGTCAAAAATGGCCAGACACTAGTTTTTATATGGTCCAGCCTAGTCAGTAGTCCCCTTGTTAGACTCTCTTTAGTTAATCCTTCTGAGTGGGCCTCTGAATCCTGCTCAACCCACACAGCAGGCCTGGTGAGATGCTAGCAACCGTCCACAGATGAGAAACAGACTCAAAGAACTGCACAGCTGCGTCCAAGGTCATCTATAGTGTAAGGGTGAGAAAACTACAAGCAGAGGTTGAGTGTTTACTGGGTACCAGGAACAGCACAGTTCCTCCAGAGCACTTCATTTAGTCATCAAAATGACCTAGATGCCTATTGTGCCCATTTCACAGATGGGGACCTCAAGGACTGGGAAAGTTAGTTAACACCCTTCCCCTAGTGCCTAACCCAGGGACTCCCCTTTGGTCAGACTCAGCCAGAAACAAGAAGGAAAAGGGTCTACACAGGCAGCCTTCTGGAGCACAGAGCAGACAACAGACTGTGGAGAATCAGTCTGGAGGGGCCCAAGGGGAATAACAAACTCACGTGGTTATGCTAAAGATACGAAAAGATATTTTAAGGGCCCAGCATTGGGTAGGTTGCCTAAAAGCAGCCTCTGACTCAAAGCCCAGCTGCATCCCCCACACCTGCTCACTTCCTCTGCCTGTGGTCCTTCCCGCGGATCTATACCACCTTTCCTCAAGAATAATAGTGCTGCCAGATTGATTCTGCCTGCTCCCTACCCCAGCGGTCCCTGACAGATTTAGTAGAAGACAAGGTACACAATACAGTTTGAGGAGGCGGGTCCTTAAGCCTGGAGAATGTCAAGTGGAGCAGCTGGAGTGGGGGGAACGCACCTGTCAAGGGATTACTGGGGTCAATACTGTGTCCAGGCTTGGTGCTGGGGTACAGCCTACCTCTCCTTCCATGACTTGAGGTTCCTGTCCAGCCATTGGGAGCCCACTGTGCTTCTCTGACAGCGATGCAGTCAACAGGCTGCCTGGTACCAGCACCTCCTAACTCCATGCCATGGACTCCTTGCCTCCGGGACTCCCTCCCCAGCAGAGTGCTAATGGCCCCCTCAGAGAGGCTGAGAAGATGAAATAAGAGAGCAAAGTAACAATCTGTTGTCACTAACAAGTATTTAATAAATGTCTGGTTCTGGTCCCTCATTCTGGAAATAATATTTCTGATCTGGAGAGTATAATAGGTGGTTTAAGTAGGGAGGCTAGAACTGTTTATCATACATTGATTTCATGCACCCGGGGGGAGAAAGCTTGCCTTAAAAGATGGTTTTCTTGATTTCACCATTAAATTCCTTGACAACAGGCTTCAAGAAGACAAAGAAATCAGTCAAAGGCCACCTGGAGAGGTGAGAGTTGAAGGCAATGTATTCCTCTCTATTCTTCTGCAGAACTGGGCCTCTGCAGGGCCTGCTGGTCACTGTGTCCTCCCTGGAGATGTTTTCTGTGCATCGGACAGAATGAACTCCCCGACCCCCGTGCTGCCAGATCCCTTTGCTTGTGGCTCTGGCTCGAGCTCCAGCTCCTGGCTGCAGGTGCACCTCAAGAAATGGGGCCGGTATCGGGGGCAGGGGGTTGAGGGCTCACTAGTGCTGGCCAGCTAAGCACCACAGGTTGAACTAGGAGGAGATGGACATGATGAACAGCCTGGATACCCGGAGATATGATGTGAGCTGCAGTCGTGGGCAGATCTGAGTCTGGCCTTTCCCACTGAGTGTGCCAGGGCCGGGGTGGCCGACTAAGGCAGTGGGAGGGCTAGGGTCCCAGCGGGAGTGGACAGGCAGCCTGCTAACCCAGAACCACCCCCAGTGGAGGGACTATGCAGGTGATGTAGAGAGGCCTGTGGGGCAGAGGAAAAATCCTAAGGCCTGAAGTCACCAAGCCCAAGTTCACAGTCAGCTCTTCTTCTTTTTTTTAATTTATTTTTTATTTTCAGCATAACAGTATTCATTATTTTTGCACCACACCCAGTGCTCCATGCAATCCGTGCCCTCTAAAATACCCACCACCTGGTTCCCCCAACCTCCCACCCCTCGCCCCTTCAAAACCCTCAGATTGTTTTTCAGAGTCCTAGTCTCTCATGGTTCACCTCCCCTTCCAATTTACCCCAAATCCCTTCTCCTCTCTAACTCCCCATGTCCTCCATGCTATTTGTTATGCTCCACAAATAAGTGAAACCATATGATAATTGACTCTCTCTGCTTGACTTATTTCACTCAGCATAATCTCTTCCAGTCCCGTCCATGTTGCTACAAAAGTTGGGTATTCATCCTTTCTGATGGAGGCATAATACTCCATAGTGTATATGGACCACATCTTCCTTATCCATTCATCCGTTGAAGGGCATCTTGGTTCTTTCCACAGTTTGGCGACCGTGGCCATTGCTGCTATAAACATTGGGGTACAGATGGCCCTTCTTTTCACGACATCTGTATCTTTGGGGTAAATACCCAGGAGTGCAATGGCAGAGTCATAGGGAAGTTCTATTTTTAATTTCTTGAGGAATCTCCACACTGTCCTCCAAAGAGGCTGCATCAACTTGCATTCCCACCAACAGTGTAAGAGGGTTCCCCTTTCTCCACATCCCCTCCAACACATGTTGATTCCTGTCTTGCTAATTTTGGCCATTCTAACTGGTGAGCTCTTCTACTCATGAGTGCTGTGACGCTAGACAATCTATGTCCCCTACCTTTGCCTCAGTTTCCCACCATGTAAAATGGGGAGGATAACTGATAACAAGAGCACTATCCAGCAGGGCTGTTGTGAGGACTGGATTAATATACGTAAAGCATGTGAACAGTGCTGGCCCCTTGTTAAGTGCTGGGACAGCGGCATCACTACTGGTAGAGTACTAGCCAATACCTCTGTGCAGGCAGGACTTGAAGAAAGCCTTCACTCTCGCTCACCACCAGGACACTGGCAGAATGCCCCCAGTTCTACTATGGGGCATCCAATCTTGCTACGAGCTCAGCCGTATTTCCCAGAGTATGTTCCATTTGTGACCGTGCTGACAAAAGGACAGTAGGAGCTACACCACCAAGTGTCATCTGAATTTTAACAGCCACATAGTTTTTAGATTTCCTTATATCAATATTTAAGATGGGAAGTATCAGCCTTTCATTTAAATAAATAATGGCAATATCTCAGATAAGTTTATGTCTCTTTAGATCACGGACCATATTCCCTCTTCCTCATTTCTCCTCTCAGTCACCATGGGAACAATATCTTTCTGGTCAATTTTTTATGCTCTGTACTTTAATTTTAATAACCATGCATTTCTTTATTTCCTTGCATCATTATTTAAGGCAAGTAATAATTATTTCTCATTTATAGGGATGACAAAGTTTCCTTCTTAAATTAATTTACATAAGAAGTTAGTTTAAAGAAAATATTATGTAAATAGAGAGCACAGGTGGAATTTATGTGGCAGTTAGAAGGAATGAACTAGGTCTACGTATCAACATGAGTAGATAGTTAAGACATATAGCTGAATGAAAAGAATATTGGAGAGCCGTATATATATTTCATGGCATCATTTCTGGGAAACTTAAAATATACCAAAAATACTACTACTAATACTTTTCATGACTACACATATGCACTCAAATATGCATTCATAAAGATAGACAAAATGGGCTGGAAGGATAGTGTTTCCCATGGATGGTGAAGAGGAAAGGGAGAGAAAGGCATGTGGCTAAGATTGATGTTCAAAGGGAACATAAATTATAATTATTACATTTCTTTCCTTTTTTTTTTTTTTTTTTTTTTTAAAGAGAGAGGAAGGGACTTGAGGGAAACCTGACACTATGTTAGCAATCTGGATCGGAAGCCACGTGGATGTTTACTAAATATTCTTGCCTGAATCTATATTTTAGGTTTTCCACCATAAACAGTAACATAGATGGTATGCAAATGTGCAAAACTCACCGAGAAGGGCCAGCTAAGGGGGGACAACACCATGCTCAGCCAGTTGTCAAGTTGCAAGAATGGAGAAATGAAAGGTATGTCCCTGCCCACACAGTGGTGTCTGAGAGGCAAACAGAGAAAGCGAGACAGGAAAGGCCTCCTGGAGGAGGTGACAGCAGAGGCATCATCATGAATCAGGGCTGCCCTGGGTGGCTCATTCGTTAAGCGTCTGTCTTCCACTCGGGTCATGATCCCAGAGTCCTCGAACTGAGCCCCACATCGAGCTCCCTGCTCGTGGGAAGCCTGCTTCTCCCTCTCCCATTCCCCCTACTTGTATTCCCTTTCTCACTGTGTCTCTGTCAAATAAATAAATAAGATCTTTAAAAAAAAAAATCAGGTCTTGCATCCATCACCGCATTGAGGGATAAATAAAATATAATGTATCCATACAACGTCATGTTACATGGCAATGAAAAGGAATGGAGCCCTGACTTATGCTACGGTACGGGTGAGCCTTCACAACATGCTGCTAAGTGAAAGAAACCAGTCACAAAAGGTCACAGCAGGTAGGATTCCATTTTTATGAAATGGCTGAAATAAGCAAATCCACAGAGATGGAAAGTAGATTAACGACTGCCAGAAGCTGGCCGGGAGGGGTGGGGAGTACCTGGGGAAATGGGGTGACTACTAATGGGTACAGGGTTTCTTTTTGATTTCAAATGCATAATGAATCAAATGAACTTAACTGTGAATTGACTGCTAATGTGCATAGGTTTTAGCGATACTCTAAATGTTCTAAAAATTCTAAAATTGATTGTACTAATAGTGGCACAATTCTGTGAATATATTAAAAATCGTTGAATCATACTCTTCAAAATGGGTGAATTCTATGGCATGTGAATTCTATTTCAATAAAGCTGTCATATAAAAAATCAATAAATAAAAACTCCAGGCTGGGGGATGGATGGAGCAGGAGAAAGGGATCATCACCAAGGTCAGCTCAGCCCCCTCACCGCAGCCTAGTAGAGAGGTCTCTCACCCACTGTGCATAAGCTCTGGCCGGGGATGCTGCAGACACAGTGGAGATCCAGACAGACAAGGTCCCTGCCGCTGTGCAGGTTCCTGCCCAGGGAGCTCAGAGAAGCATTAACACAGATGGCATAAGAAGACACAGATGCACCTTTAAACCTTCACAGGAGATGGTCAGGGCCTGAAGGTGGGGAAATGCCCTTCAAGCAGAAGGAACAATAGACACAGGAGCTTAGAAGCACGAGGGACCAAAGCTTTGCAAAGAGCTAGTGCAGAATGCAAGTGTTGAAGGGATCTAGAGAGAAAGGGTGGTGAAGAGCCGTGGGCCCCTGAGCGATGGCTCCTCAGCCAAGGCCAAGCCCAGCCTCCCAGCTCACCTCCCCATCACCCCCTTCACTCCATTAAAGGAAGATGGCATTTCCTTTGGGACCGTCTTCAGCAAAGATCTCTCTAAGGAGGAACTGAGTCCTCTTGTTGGCTCCCAACCTTCTGGACGTGGAGAGATCAGAGCCTGCCTAGAAGCCTCTCCTGCTGACTGAACCAAACATTTATGCGGAGAGGATGGCCATCTCACCCATTTACTGGGCCAAGAGACCCCCATAGACAGTTGGGAAGCGACTCTAAATTAACTTGTTTCAAGTCAGTTAATTAAAGTCACGATCACAGCTTGCACAACTCAAGATGATAAAAATGAGCAGTTATGTCTCCCCAGCTCTCTGGATGTAACATGATGAGTGGCAGGGGTAGTACACTCCATGGAGAGCTCACAGAAGCTCCAGCGGAAGGTGGCTCCAAGGTTTATTATGGGGCCTCTGCGTGACGCAGGCTGCCTGATTTGAAGAGTGCTTATTTCCTCCATTTATCACTGCCACCAGCAACAAGAGTTGGATGCCAAAGTCCTGTTTTCCTCCCTCATCCCCCCATCATGCCAGACATGACTGATTCACAGCTGGGCCTGCCTAAGAACCAGATCCAGCACACTCCACCTTGTAATTGTGAAAAATCCTCTCTCCTCTTCACTGGGACTGTCACTCACACTGCATTATCAACAGCCTCCAAGCCAAGACTTTATTCTTTTTCTCTTGCCACTGGGTTCAAACTGAATAGAAGTAAAGGCACATTTCTAAAGAAGAGTTCCATTTTCTTTAATCTCTTCAAATCGCTTGACTATTCGAACTTTCTTTTCACCAGTGGGAAAAGACACCAGTGTGGCAAGCCACCAACACTGAATAAAACATTCAGACCCCTGGCAGAAACTGGATGTGACAGACTTAGGTTGCTTGGTGAGGAATACTAACAGGTGCACATGTGGGGACATTAGTCACTGGTCTCCTTCTTCTACGTTCCAGGCACACAGGCAACACATAAAAATGATACTGGGGTGGAAATCTGCTCAGTTATATAACACAGCTTGTAAGAGTTCTGTTAAATGATTTGACCACATTTGACCCATGCAAAGGAAGGGGCTGGCTCCTTCAAAAGTTTCGGACTGTTCCTTGGTTTGCACCTTAGCACCCCAAAAGTGCTGATGAAAACTTTCGTGATGTGTGTCTATGAGCAATGGTGAAGAGGAGCTAGAGAGCGCATGGACTGAGGAGTGCCGTCTGCTCTGGGGAGAAGGCTGCCTCCGCTGTGTGCAGAGGGCACTGTTTAGGGAAAACTCTAAAGCCGATGTGGGAAGGAAGCTCCTGCTACAAGCAATGGTTGATGGGTAAGATGGGAGAGGCTCAGACCAGATGAGTTCCAAACCTGTGGCATCAGCAATGTAGCAAGCCATGTTGTCAGCCCCGGAAGCTCATCTAGAACAATGTCTGGCTTATGGGAGATGAAGAATGAACTTTACTGTACAAAATAATATTTAATACTGTAGCTTTGATTTCTTAAAACAGCTCAAAATAAGGGAAGGAAAGTTCCAGTTTATCTAAATGAAAATAATGTAGGCATAGTTCAACATTTTTGATACTTAGTAAGTTATTGTTCCTGTTGTCTTTTAATCAAGTTGATATTAATTCATCTGTTTATTCATGTTTAAATACTTTATAATACATATGCATTTGCTTTATATATGTGTACACATATTAAAAAAATACCTGTATACACATAAAACAGAACTTTCTCTCCAAGCTTAGAACCTAACCCTTAAGTTGTCTCAGCCCCACACTGATGGCAATGGAGAGACATCAGGCATTCTTGTGAAGAAGGAAATCAACAGTGTTTTTAAGACAGGTCCTAAAGCTGAGTTACCTATGAAAATGTCATGCTTGGTTTTAAAATAAATTAAAAACTCTAATTTATTTACAAATAATTCAGCACATTCTTTAATCTTGTTAGTATTAATAACAGGTATTAATATGCAAAAGATGGAAGTACAAAGTAGAAATACCCATGTGACAAGGAATAGAGAATTAGATCAAAAACCTAACCATGAACAGTTGTGGAAACAGGAGAAGAAAGTAATTTGGCAAAATGTACCAAAAGTCGTTAAAGTTCTCTCTACACCTTGATCCAGAAAGTCCATACTTTAAAATTTTATCTTAAGGAAATAATCAAAAATTCACAACAAAGATTTATATTCAAGTATTTTCACCACAGGGGCTCTTGGGTGGCTCAGTTGTTCAAGCATCTGACTCTTGATTTCAGCTCAGGTTGGGATCTCAGGCCATGATCTCATACTGAGCCCCATGTCGTGCTTCACACTGGGCAGGAAACCTGCTCGAGATTCTTTTTCCCTCTCCCTCTGGACCTCCCACCCCTACTCATGCTCAATCTCTCTCAAATAAATAATTTTTTTTAAGTGTGTTCACCACAGCCACATTCACAGCAAAGAAAAACCAGAATCAAAATATCTAAGAAAAGTAAGTGGGTTAAATAAATTATGCTGTAGGCAAGTAATGGTCTTGTATCCATTATATAACCAATGAATGAGTGAATGAACAAATGAATGAATGAATCAATCAATCAATGAAAACCTTTGAGAGAAGAAGAGCAATGAGTAGGAACTAGCCCCACCGGAGAACTGGGGTTAAGAGGCTCAGACTGCCAGGATTGACGAAATTAAGTAAGAGCAATCTCACTGCAATATAGCAGTTAGAGCTCAATGTGTTTTCTCTTAAAAATAGGTTCAACCTTGTGAAATTGCCAATATTCGATCACTTTAACCAATAACATGACAACATCATACAGTTTAACCAAATACATTTTCCCTATCTCTGTCTAATGAAAAGACTAAACAATGAAAAAAAACAGTAGTAAAGAGCACCCCTACTATTAAAAAAAAAATTCCAATAAAAGAAATGAAGATTCCTTAGGAAAATGGTTAGTTCTAAGTCTGCAACAGAAGACGAACAGGATTAACCTAGAATGTCTTGCCATGACAGAAAGCAAGTTTGTCATCAAACACTATGAAATTGTGTCTCAGAGAACACAGGTGTCACCCTGAAGAAGCTTCCACTGATTGAAGATAGGGCAATCTGAGCATCAATAATATTAATTAAAATGGATTAAAACACATCAAATATACTTAAATTGATGCATTCGAAGAATACAAGACATGCATTAGTTGTCTTTGAGTAAGGAAGATTAAGGAACAACTCCTTATTTTGAAACTGCTAACTAAATAGCAAATGAAGGGAAGTTTATATTAATAGAAGTATTACTGCAGATAAGTACAGAAAGAATGATAAAGTTAGATTATCATTGTTCCACAAGCACCAATAAAATAATTTATTAGGCAATGAGCATTAGTGACTACCAATATCACAAAAGTAAAGACAACCAGACATTACATACTATTGTGGAAATACCCTACACCACACATGAGGTCATCTTGCCAAAACCTCAGAGTAGAATCTGGCAAAGTGCCAGAGCTAGCTATCGATTTACAGGAAACACTAAGCAGAGAGGAATCTGTTAAGGACACAAGCAGGACACAATTCCCGGTTGTGTCCTTAACAGAGATTGTGAGAAACTCTACAGAACAAATGAACGTAAGCTGCAAGAAAGAAAAAGTGTGTGTGTGTGTGTGTGTGTGTGTGTGTGTGTCAAAGGGACAATTTTAAATTAAAAGATGCTTAAGAGACATTAGCTGATTGCAATTTATGGACTTTATTTGGAACCTGATTTGAACAAACTATAAAATCTTCTATAACTATAAACTAAACTATAACTAAACTATAAAACTCTTCTATAAGCCAATGGAACTTATAAACAGTGACAAAATGGTTTAGGATAATAAGAAATTACTATTAATTTTTAGGAGATAATGACAGGTGGATGTCTATTTAATAAAATAAGCCCTTATCTTCTAGAGATCCAGGCTCACATACTTATGGAGGAAATGATATAATAGTGGAGAATTGTTTCAAAATACCTCTATGGCAGGCAAGAGAGTGGTAGAGGAACCAACAGTGCTGAAACTGGGTGACAGGTACATAAAGGGTTATCACAGTGCTGTGCTTCTTGCTACAGATGTTTCTGGGTTCAAAAGTTTTTCTACAGTTTGAAAATAATAATTAAGAATGTTAAATTGTGTCTTGGATGTATTCATTTTTGAAAAAAATTCTACAAAATTGCATTTACTGTATGATTCCAAATTGGCATATAAATGTAGTTGTACATACAACACAAGAAAAAAGACTAAAATTCAAAAAATTCAAAAAGACTCCAAAATTCAAGCTGTAATTATCTCAAGGTGTAGGGATTATGTAACATTTTTATTTTCTTTATACATTTCTGTATTTTGCACTTCTTTAATCATGTTTTAATAAAAAAAAAAAGCTTGTTATAACTAACAGCATACACAGCATTCAAGAATTAGACTAAATATGCCCCATCCCTGAATCAGTATAATCTAAAATGCAGGTCAAAATTAATGACAACACCCTAAACACTAGAAACATTCTGATGAATGACAGAATGTCTTGCATTTTATCTGATGCACAGCCTCCTATAAAAACGGACCTAGTGTCCTCAGTGATGTGATAAGAATAATGGGGGTGAACAGAGCATCCAAAGTGATACTGTGGTATGGATGCTGCCACTGTGTTCATTTCATGCACCATTGGGAAGGAAAGGAAAATCTTAAAGTGCAGATCCAAAAATTTTCAAATGTCTTAAGTTGTGCCCAGAGGTGGGGATTTTTACCTACTATCTATATTATGAGATAGTGCCCCCAGGATAGCATTATTTCCCACTTACTTCAAATAAAAGTATCAACAAGAAAACATATAGATACACAGTGCCATCTGATTTTCCAGGGCAAACACTTCCTGAGGTCATGGAGTTCCTCTAGGCTTGAGCAAGCTGTCTCAGAGACAGTCCTCATTAAAAGCAGCATAAATCACTCTATGGATCTGGGACTGGGTTGTAAATGCTTTAGATAATAGAATGGAAACAGTTGTAAAAAGTGATAAATATAATGTACATACAATGTACATAAATATAATGTACATGACTGCTGGAGCTTCAGAAGGTAAGTGTCCAACCATTCTTCCATCATGTATGAGCCACCCTCTAATTAGGCCAGACACTGGGAGACAGTGACAGGCAAGGAACACTGCCCCTGCCCTCAAAGAACTCAAAATTTACTAGGGCAGACAGGTTTTAATCACACAGAGACACAGGTGTATAATTATAAGCAATGAAAAAGCCATGAAGCAAAAGAACAGAGTATTTTATAGGTCTATGACAGGGGGCCTGGCCCCATGCTGATGCTCAGAAAAGACCACTTCCAGCTGAGTTGTAAAAGTCCCAAAAGTAGCACATGTCACTCATGCTGCTAGGAGGTAAGCTGGGAAGAAAGTGTGCCAGGCAGGAAAAAGCTGTGCTAGCCTAGGACTTTCCAGTGACAAAAAGAAAACAAATAGGACTGGACCCCAGGTGGGGAGCTTAGGATGAAGCTAGAGAGAGGCAGGCAAAGAGTACTTAAGGCTGGGACTTAAAGGTCATATTAAGACTCATAATCTTCTAAAAAATATAAAAACACTAAGTCAAAGGGATACATGTGTCCTTCTGTTTACTGCAGCATTATTTACAATAGCCAAATTACAGGGCGGTTCAGGCATCCACCCATAGTTGAATGGATATAGAATTATATATATAAAATTCAGCCATGAAAAATACTGAGATCTTGCTAATTGCAACAACATGGATGGAGCTAGGCAGTGAAATACTAAGTGAAGTAAGTCAGCCAGAGAAAGACAAATACCATATGTAGAATTTGAAAAACAAAACAAAGAACAAAAGAAACAAACCAAGCACCAGACCCTTAACTACAGAGAACAAACTGTTGGTTATCAGAGGGGAGGTGGGTAGGAAGATGGGGGAAATAGATAACTGGATTAAGAGTCCACTTATGATGAGCACTGAGTAATGTATAGAATGGATGAATCACTATGCTGTACACCTGAAACTAATATAATACCATAGGTTAACTACACTGGAATTAAAATTAAAAAACATAATAAAAATTTTAAAAAACTTTCATTCTTAGGTCAATGAAGTGTTGTAAGCAGATGACTGAGAAAGTAGGAATAAGTGTCAACATCACCTAGCACTTCCGTGAATCAGGTGCTAACCTGGGTTTACCAGGATTTCCTCACTTAATCTCCATAACAGCCCTAAGAGGCAGGCATTATTATTAACTGAGGTAGAGTGATGAGGGCAAAAGGAGATCAAAGAAGATACCAGTTCCCATGGCTAGTAAGATGCAGAGCTGGGGGGCACCTGGCAGGCTCAGTTGTTTAAGTGTCTGCCTTCATCTCAGGTCACGATCTCAGGTTCCCTATTCAATGAGGAGTCTAGTTCTCCCTCTGCCCCTCACCCTGCTCTCATGCTCTCTCTCTCTCAAATTAATGAATAAAAATCTTAAAAAAAAAAAAAAAAAAGATGTAGAGCTGGGACCCAAGTCCAGACTCCAAAGTCCACTCTCTTGCCACACTGCTCTGTTGCCATTTCATGTTCACTGGTAGTGGAATGGGCAGCAGGGGTGGGGTGGGAAAGATCTTCTAGGGGACTATTGCATGGCCCATTCACTATCGCTCTATACACTTTACAAAAAGCTTACAGCACCATGAAGAAAGACATTCCAACTTATGAACCACTACTACATACATAGTCATTCCCTTCACAAGGTGCCACAAGTATCTCCAAACCCTCTTCCAATCTTAGGATTGACCAGAGCTCCTAAGGATGCAGATTCAGGAAAAGTTAGTTAGCTGGCAGAGGCATGGGGCTGAGGCTCTCACCAGAATTTAAAACTCCACAAGGAAAATGTTTATTTCAGAAAAGTTCCAATTTGTACGATTAGGCAGAAACAATGTCTTTGGTATGTCAATCATCCATCAACCAGATTAAGGGTAGGCTCCTGAGAATTCCTGTGGGGACCACTAGGGGCAGAAGAGGGTCAAGAATGGGATGGCAAAACCCAGGGAAGGAACTGTGCCTGTGCATAGATTGATTGCATCTTGCCTAGAAAGGGGTAACAGTCCTCTAGTTCTAACTTCTACTGTGCATGCACTTTACACTCTGAGTTTTGCATCAGGAGTATGCCTAGCAGCCACCCGGAGAGGCAGACATTACAATTCCTACTTCATGGATGAGAAAAGTACATTTGGATCTAAATCTTATCTGACTTAGAGTCTCTGCTGCTATAATGAATGAATTATTGAAGGAAGAGGTTGCAGGGAAAAAGTAGATTGCTATCAGTGGATATCAAACTCCACCCCCCTCACCACCATCACCACTACCCTTCCTCCATGTTCCTCACTCTCCTGTAACTCCAGAGGCTGGATTTCCAGCTGAAGAAGATGCTCTGAGGAATGAGGGCCCAGCAGGGCAGTCTCCCTGAAGCATGCAAGCCCCCTGGCCCAGGCCCACCCCTTTTAGCCATGCTACCCACATGCAGTGCCTTATGGCACAGTGAGGATCACTTCCCAGGAACAGCACAGAGAACCTCCATGGCAAGGACAAAAGCCCCATTTCAAACTTTGATTCTGATCTGGCATTCGAGACTCCTCTACGGCCTCTGGGATTTTTATTCCGTCTTTCTCTGACAGAATGATGACATCCCCATTCTAGGTTAATGACTAAAATATGAGAATTCCCATTAGATGCTTCCCCATAGCACCCTCCTCTCCCCCACTGTTATAGACACTCTCTATAAAAATTATTTGCTTCTTTCCACACCACATACACTTGGATTTACGGATTCATTCAATTGCCTCAGGCTGTCACTAAGAAAATTACTTATTAATTTCTATGCACTGCAGAGCTATCTCTAAAACAAACAGAGTTGACTCAGGATTGCCGACATTAACCCCCATGCTCTGGTGTTGTGCTTTCTGTCAGAGCCGGGAACCATTTCTAATACAGAGTCATACACATTTTATCACATTTACAAAATGCAAATTTACTCGACATTAATTGAAAACGTTCATCGGTGAAGTCTTGAAAGTTTGCACCCCTTTGAGCTGTTAAAGGGCTAATGAGAGATGTTTTCTTCCATGTATTATGATACAGCGATTTATTTCAATCTCTTCCTATCTAAAAGTAATAATAACTCAGCAGATTAATGGGCTGTAACCTTTGATCTATAGCCCTTTATAAATATGAAGAGTGCTATGGACCTTCTCCCCAGCAAAACCCACCATCATATTCAGTTATGCACACTCACACACAAGAAAGATAATTTTGCAAAGACCTACAACACAATTTCCAGCTATTTCCTGGATCACGTGAGAGCCAGGAACCCTAAAGGATATTCTGCCTCTCTTCTTTTCAGTCCACTAATTTGTTTATGACCCTGATGGCTGTCCATTTCCTTAGTGCCATGGGTATGGAATGAAGGAGGCTCGCAGATTGAGCGGTATTTGTATTTATTTCTCTGCTCCCTAACTAAATTATCAGGTGTTCTGATGCACTTTAAAAATAGGCTAACAGCCTCTGCAGAGGATGCTTAGATAAATGCACCATTAGAAAAGGAGGGGGAAAAATGTCATGTCTGACATTCCAGGGAAAATATAGCAGAAGAGGAAGGTTCTCCAAGGCTCAGACCCTGGAGCAAGGTAGGTGTTCAATAAATATGTTTTGAATATCATTGTGAAGCTATTGTCTTTGGGGGCACAGCAACCGATTCCTGCCTGTAGTTAGGTTGGCCCTGCCACCATGCTCTGTCCCTTTGGTCTACCCAAGAGCTCTGTGCAGAACCAGCACTCTTTTAAGATGTGTCTCAGAGCATATTTCAATTTTTATATACTATCTACTATGTGCCAGTCCTCCATTTCCTCCATTTAATATTGAAACAACTCTAAAGGAGGGGTCATTATTCCCATTTTAAAAATAAGGAAACCAAGGCTCAGAGAGGTGAAGGGACTCATGGTGGCTTACTGGCTGATAACCAGATCCATCTGACTCCAATGTCCTTGCTCTAATCCAAGGACCAGGCTACCTCTCCCATCCCTGCTAATACCCAGAGGAGGATTTTGTTATCCTCAAATGCCATTTCATAAATGGGGAACTTGAGGGGCAGTGAGACCAAGTGACTTGCCCAAGGTCACACAGATGGCAAATGGTGGGTGCAGGACTGGAAGCCAGATTTCACAGTGCCTGGGCCACTGCATACCCTGCACCATGCCCCATGCCCCACCAGCAGAAGGCAGGAAGGTATACAAACACTCCTGCAAGCCTGTACCAGTTTTGGACAATCCAGCAATGGTATTTCTGGCTCCAGAAACCAGGCTTGATAGGAGCAAAGACAAGGCAGAAGAATAATAAATTTTCAGCAGACTCCTAAAAAGGCTACATGTGAAATAGATTTTTAACAAATTAATTTTTCCCTGTGAGTAAATTTATTGGCCTGTTCTCCCCAGCAAGCCTTTTTATTTTGCACAGACATAATTTTCACGACAAGCCCGACGCAGTATGTCAAGGGGCAGCGTCCTCTTTTGTCCTCCTTTGTCTGGGGCACAGGAGAAGGAGGAGGTCAAAGAGTTGCTTTTACCCCAGCTCTGGCTTACTCAGGGTACAGAGCAGCATGTCACAGTTTTTCTAGTGCCCCAGAATATAAGGACTGTGAGACATAAGGAAATTCTGGCATCTAACCACCCCCCTTCCCATTTTACAGAGGGATGGACTCTGGGGCCCAAAAAGAGGAGGGACTTGCCCAAGTTCATCAGTCAACTGGGCAGTGGCTGAGGGCACAGACCCGAGAGTCAGGCGGTCTGGTTTGAGTTCCAGCTCTGCCTCTTACAAACCATGTGACTTTGGAGAGATTAGTTTAGGCTTAGCACCAAATTACTGGAAGACATAGGAATCTTCCCTGGCACATCTCAAATCCCACAGGCTGCCAGCCACCTGCTTTCTTCCCATGGCCCGCTTTGGAGGCACCATTCCATTTAGTTGTAGCAACGGAGACCCCTCTCTTACAAAGAGCTTCTGAGTCTATCCTGCATTGCACCAAATTCCATTTGTGTATATTGTCCTTTTTGTTAAGAAATATCCCTTGATATTCAAACTTATCCCTTGATATTCAAACTTATATAGTTGGATGGAAAGAACTTGGGTGCTTCTTCCAGACTGAGAAGGACACTTAATTATCTGATCTATTTAGTTCCTAGAAGTTGGAAGGCAAAGCACTTAGAGTTTAGATAGCAAAGGATACCTGCCCTATCTCAAAATGCTTATCTGAATTATTAACATAAATTTGGACAGCAAAAGTTCAGGTAGTGAGAGATGCCTCCCGGGGACCCTTCCAAGTGGCCCCCATGACACAGGTAGCCAACACCACAGCCACCTCAGGGGTATGGTGGCTATCCCCAATGCACACATGCATGCATGCACACATGCACAGACACACACCTACACACACACTTGAGAACTGTATGTTGCTCCTCATTAACAAAGAATGAGGAACGACTGAACAAGGCTCTTCATATCTTCATGGTCTAAGAATGTCTTCCATTTATGTGCTACATGTAAAATCTAGTTTGATTTACAGTATAACCAAACAGAAGGAATACATGACTCACATCCACTTCCTAGGAATTCCAGCCTTTTAACCAGATTTATTTGTGGCCCATAAAAAACATTAGCATGTCCAGTGAGATCTTCTAGAAGGGTGTCCAAGCCTTTTGGCTAGCACCTTTGAGATTATCCAAGAGAAAGAAAAACGTCAAAGCTGATATTCCCCCAACACAAGACCTGATATGAAAAAGGGAAGAAAACTCACCCATTTGTCTGGGGCTCTTCTTCCCCTCAGCCTAATTGATGTTGCAGAGCTGTTATACTGTTTCTCTGGCTTTACTAATGTGTCCCACCGAAGGGAATTCAAGGCAGAAGATACAATTTATCTGTCATTTGGGGTACTTCGTGAAAATGTTGTGGGGCATGTATTTTTTAATTAACAATTCCAAAAGTGTATTAAGGAGTTCTGATTTCAGCTAAATTATCTCCAGAAGGATGACGGGATCCTTTTTCTTGTTAAAGGGCTGAAGAGGGGTGTGGGAAAACACTGCATGTCAGGTGGCTGACTAGCCCCGTGTTCTTGCCCATGCTAAGGCTGTTTCCTAGATGTGATCATGTGGGGAACAGTAGTATACAGTCCCTTTGGCCAGTGTGCTCCGAGTCTTGCATCCATATGGTGAGAGTCCGCCTCCTGGGCTCACAAGGAGGAAAGGGTGGTTGCAAGGGTGAAGTGTAGCTCCCACCTTCTGTCTCCCTCCAGGTTCCCAATGATGCAACTTAGCATATCCCCAGTTTGAGACAGTCACTAGCAGGGAAGGAAGGAAGAAAGGGGTTCTGAGGACACCAGAGGTACAACGTTGCAGAAGTTAATCCGACTTTTCATTTCCATCTTTGTAATGGGTATAGCATGACCTGTCTCACAAATGGAGTCTGTGACACAGGGTGCAGCAGTGGGCACAGTGCCTGACACACAGCAAGCCCCCCGGACAGGAAATGCTGACTTATTCTCTCTGGTCTTGCTGCTGCCCCCAACTCTGCTGCTTTGGTCAGTTGGTGCTACCAGATGTATTGGAAGTATGTTTTATCACTGAACAGAAATAAGAAAATACAGAGCCAAGATGAGATGCAAAGAGAAACCTCCAAAGCTGTGGCCTCTCAGAAATAACTTTGGCTTCTCTGAACTCAGCCTTTGGGAGCTTGATGGGGCATCTGCTGTATTCTGGCAACTTTGAAATTCATGCTTTTTATTTTTTGTTTTTTAGAGAGAAAGAACATGTGAGCAGGTGGAGGAGGGGTGGGGGGCAGAGGGAGAGGAAGAGAGAGAGAGAGAATCTTAAGCACACTCCAGACTCAGTGCAAAGTTCGATGCAGGGCTTGATCTCATGACCCTGAGATCATGACCTGAGCCAAAACCAAGAATTGGATGCTTGGGGCGCCTAGGGTGGCTCAGTGGGTTAAGCCTCTGCCTTCAGCTCGGGTCATGATCTCAGGGTCCTGGGATCGAGCCCCATGTCGGGCTCTCTGCTCGGCGGGGAGCCTGCTTCCCCCTCCCCCTCTGCCGGCCTTTCTGCCTACTTGTGATCTCTCTCTGTGTCAAATAAGTAAAATCTTTAAAAAAAAAAAAAAAAAGAATTGGATGCTTAACTGACTGCACTACCCAGGTACCCCTGAAATTCGTGCTGTTTCTCACTTGGGTCTTAGAAGATCTCTGTGTTAAACTAATCAGGTGATACAGAGGGATCAACTGGGGAACAGATATAAGGAAGAATCTTGGGACACTTTGATGGCTCAGTCATTTGGGCATCTGCCTTCAGCTCAGGTCATGAGCCCCTCATCAGGCTCCTTGCTCAGTGGAGAGTCTGCTTCTCCCTCTGCCTCCTGCTCCTCCTGCTTATGCGTGTGCGTGCTCGCTCTCTCTCTCCTTATCTCAAATAAATAAATAAAATATTTTAAAAAAATAAAGAATTCTAGAAGGTTTGGAGAATAATAATCACAACCAAGAAATGAAAATAATCCAAATTCCAGAGCTTTGGAGAAAATTTAATTTTACAATTTATACTATTTAGATCCTGAAATACAGCTTTTCTCATCTTTATGTTTTGTATTGAGTATTTCTTACATTCATATATTCCCCAAGCCTAGATTCCCTATCAAGTTCTTATTTCATGGAGTTAAATAGTTCTAGGAAGACTGTTCTGAAGGCTTGACAGTGTTATTATGAGAATGACTTCAAATTTCAAACAATAAAGTTAAAAACCAACATGCAGGGCATAGGCCTTGCACACATGAGCCAAATATCCTTTTCGGTTCTTCTGTTGCCCCAGCATCCTTTACAGACCTAAATCTAACTGTGAATACATACCATATGTATACCAGACTTTTAGTGAAAAAACTCGTATTTTTGGCATCCTTAAAATGTAAAAATGTAAGAAAAAAAAACAAAGGAGAGAATTCATTTCTCTTAAAAAAAAAGTTGATGTTTTCTTCCTCCATTTATTCCAGACCACCACCCCTTTCCCTCCAAACAGACCGAAAGAAACTTCTAGAAGGCCCGAGGGAATTACTGGATTCTCAGAATGAGAATGTGGTGGATCCTATGAGAGTTTGGGAAGGAGGCTATGGAAAGAGGAAATGGAAATAATTTTAAAACAGAACACGGCATGAATATGGAAGTGACCCACGGCGTACATCATAAAGTTCCAGGAGGCAGGTCTGGGTCTTCCTACCCCACACCCAGCAATGTGCCACAGAAGCTCCACTGCTCACTCTGTAGGAGTTATACCCTTCTTAACCACAGCTCCTGTGATGGTCAGTCTTGTGTGTCAACTTGACTGGGCCATGGGTGTCCAGATAGCTGGCAAAACAGCACTTCGGAAGGTATCTGTGAGGAAGTTTCCGGATGAAATGGGCACTGAATTGATAAACTGAGTAAAGCAGTTTCCCTCACCAATGCAAGTGAGCATCATCCAGTCTGCTGAGGGCCTGAAAAGAGCTAAAAGACAGAGGAAGGAGAAATCCCCCACTTCTGGCCTGAACCAGAAGGGCTGGGACAAGGATTTTCTTCTGCTCTCAGAGCTCCTGGTTCTCAGGCCTTCAAACTCAGACTCAGTCACACCACCAGCTCTCCTGGGGCTCCGGTTTGCAGACAGCAGCAGACTGTAGGACTTCTCATTCATCCTCCGTAATTGCATGAGCCAATTCCTCAAAACAAATCCTTTCATTTATATATTCCTATTGGTTCTGTTTCCACGAAGAAGGCTAACACAGCTTCCAAGACAGAAAACCCAGTTTAGAATATTCTCATTTTCTCAAACTCTACCCTCTTGGCTAAACCCCCACACTCCATCTGCCCTCCTCAAAGAGGGAGACCCAGAACCAGCCCCTCTCTACCTGTTTAGATTCCAGAGGAACCACAAATGACGTGGTTTCCCACCACACAGTGGGTGGCTTAAAACAACAGAAATGTATTCCCTCACAGCGTGGGAGATCACAAGTCCAGATTCTAGGCATCTGCACCATGTTCCTCTGAAGGCACTAGGGAAGGATCCTTCTTTGCCTCCTCTCACTTCTGGGGGCTCCTGGCATGCCTTGGCTTAGGGCTGCCTCTGCCTCTACCTGGCCTTCTCCCCTGCATCTCTATGTGCCCTCTCCTCTTCTTATAAAGATACCAGTAGCTAGATTTATGTCCCACTTTAATCCAGTGTGACCTCACCTTAACCAGTGACATTCGCAAAGACCATATTTCCAAAAAAGGCCACTTGCCAAGATCCAGGTGGACATGAATTGAGAGGGACACTAGCTGACCCACTACCGAGTCTAAGGCAACGCTGACTGTCCCACCCTTCCACCCGGCCTGTTGGTCATTTGGCTGTGATGTAGTCCCTAGGCTGACAAGAACACACACTCATTTTTCAAAGTCCTACTGACATACACAGCTGAAGGGCAAGCCTTAGCACCAGCCCCAAGTCTTACCTGTGACTCCATCAGCAGTAACCCCTGGAACTCCATTCAGCACGGGAAAAGCTATCACCACACCACGCCTGCGGCATGGAGCTCTTATGGTCACTCTCATGCCTCAGGCTCAAGAATCCAGGCTCTCAACCAAGAAAAAGTGGTGCCCTGGCCATGGGCAGTGTCAAGTGGAGAAGCCTCTGAGAGTGGGGAGGGGGGGTCCTCACCTGCTATCTATGGGCCTCTTGTGCCCATCTGGAAAACAAGGAGACAGCTCTTGGCTCGCAGACCTCCCTGACTAGGAACAGCAAGCTAATGGAGAAGGGAGGGCCTCGGGGGTAGAGAAGGTCTCATGCTCAGCCTGCCCAGCCCTGGAGTTTCATTGTGCAGAGGGGGGTCAAGGGCCCTGAGGAGCCAGAACTTCTGAGGCATAGCCTCCAGCCACTACCCTTCTGTCCCTGTGACCAATCCAACAGGAAACAAGTGGCAGTTCCATTCCTCAAATTCCACAGCATCCTGTGACAGAGAGAGGAAGCGGAGAAAAGATGGCCCTTTATGGAAAGGCAAATTTTTTTGTCCATTTAGTTTTTTCTGCTTTCTGAGCCTTGGGACACATTCAGCACATACACACCCCACACAGTACATAAAGGGCACAATGATGTATTTGCAAGCCCTTCCATATACTATTTATTTTACCTACTGAAATATCATTTCTGTCTGGGAAAGATATTGGGTATGGTCGGCTTTTATGCTCTCGGCACTTTCCCCCCTAACAAAACCCTTCCCTATAAATCTGAAGTCCACTGCCTGGCTTCAGAAAACACTTTAATAGTTCCCAACTCCAATATTTTCCATAGCAATATATCCTCATGTCAAGAATACTGAAGGGCTGAAGCTTGAATTCATCCAAGAGAACTCATCAATACTCTGCCAGTGGGGTTAGGAACTTAATCTCCTCCCACCCCAGGGGGGATGCTGGGGGAACAGACATGCTGAAGAGGAGATGGGTCTGCAATCACTCCCATCTCTAGGACCAGCAAGTCTGGGCACCTGCAGGGAGGGGAGCATCGCCTTCGTCACTGGCAGCGAGCGGCAGCCACAGTCCCAGATCTCACCTCCCTAACTCCATGCCTGGTACTTTCTCCATTCCCAGCAGCAAGTCCCCAGCCCAGCCACACCTCACTTCCACTCCTGGCCCCAGGAGCCACTTCTGTGCCCAGCCTTATCCCGATAGAGTAAACTACTTCATGGAGTCCACCCAACAAGACCGATAATACTAAAGATTTCAGAAAGGGTTACATCATACATCACTCTGAAAACAGCTCTTAAAACTTCCTTGGACATCTCTTCATCCCCGAGTTATCTCATCTCTCTCTTCTCCTCCCTTGTTTTGCTCATGAAGGACAAATTAATGCCCTCCTTGTCATGAATCAACCCCACCAACAAGAACATCCATTGGGAGGCAGAGGGAGATTAGAAATAGCCATCTGGAATATTAACAATAAAGAAACCCTAAATGGTCAAGCTATTTGTCTGTTTTCCTCTCACACTGAGGCTCACACAGGAGGAGTAATGGTTGGACGAGCTGGACAAGTAGCGGGCAAGGAGCCTGCCACAGCCTCCCCCCTCTACCCCTACAGAGTGAACCCCTGGGAGAAGTAAAGCGCCTTTCTGGGAACCCATCATTCCACGGGTATGTCTGAAGGCCCACCACCAGACACACACATCTTTGGTTGGGTCAGCATACCCACAACAGAATTTGGCTGAAAATTCGGGATAGGAAATGGAAACAAAACTACTGGAGAAACAAAATTGCAGTCACTTTCCAAGCTCCTGCTTACAAACACACTGGGGAGCTGAAGGGAAAGGATCTGACAACAGCGGGGATCGTGGGCAGGGAGACCCTGGACAAAGTGCCAGCCCTCCCTGGGCCTTCATTTCCCCTCTGCCAAATGTCTCCTTCCAGTTCTACAACTCTTAGTCTAGTTCAAATGGTTTTGTACGCGATCACAAAGGTTTCCTTGGAAAGGACAAATCCCTGGCAGTGGGTATGTTTGTACAAGAGAAAGAGCAGCTGCTACTCTTTATTGAGAAGCAAACACATGCCAGGTGCTTTACCTGCAGTCTTAAGTCTTAAAACAATCCTGCACGATGAGGGTTACCATCCCCATTCTATAGATGACAATACTGAGGCTCAGAAAACCCAAGATTCTGTCTTGAGGCTATAGAGCTGAGATTTGGGTCTTTACTGCTCTATATCCACAACGTGGAGCTCGTTCACCTGCAGGACATGATGAGACGCCAGACAGACAGTCCTGCACTGACAAGATGCTGTCATACACACCCAGCTGTGTGTTACCCAGACTCGGGTCCAGCCTCAGCATGTCTGCCAGTGACCAGCCATCCACTGGGGCCAGGCCAAGGCTGCCCAGCAGGCTTAAAATCCATCTGATACCATCAGTGATCCCCAGGAAAAGATGCCCTCACCTCCCAGGACAGAGGACACCCAGCGGATGTGGGTCCTGCCTGAGGATCCTCAGGGAGGGCAGCACTGTCCGCAGGCTGCCCACAGTGGGAGGGGCAGACACAAGGCAGGTAGTGCAGGCCAGAAGCTTTCTGTATCACGGGATGTCCATACGGTGCACCTCTCCTTCCTCTGTGCTCAGACTTTACAAGGTCTTATTAGTAATAACCACGAAGCTGCTGGCATTCGGCGGGTGCAAATCCCACATCGGGAGGTATGGTGAGGGCTTCCCATACACTCCCTCACTGACTCCCCCACTTTTCTAAATGAGGCATCATTATCCCTGTCTTGCAGATGAGTAAACTGAGACCCAGATCAGCCGTACTATACAGTGAGCAGAGCAGGACTTCAAACTCAGGAAGCCCCTATCAAGAGGCTGAGTGTTTTATGTCCAGGAGGAGAGCTGCACTGAGGCTTGGAGCAGACAGAGCCCAGAACTCCAGGTTTTGTGCAAGGTGGAGGCCAAGAGCTTCTAGCCCAAACTCCTTTTCGTTGGGACCAGGCTTCTGGCAAAGAGCAGCACTGCATGAGAGCAGTGGGTGGGACGGATGCTAGGGACACACGGTGTCCAGGGAAAGCCACCTGGTAAACACAGAGTCTGCTCAGAGCTCCCCTGGGCCCTGACACCCAGCTTGAGCCCCTCCTGGGGCCACGGAATCAGCTCATGGCACTGAAAGCTGTACCAGCAGGCCCTGTCCCTGCCCTGTGGAGACAGGACCAGGACACCGGGCACAGGGCAGCTACCCCTTGCAGACTCCTTGCGCAGAGGTGCTAAGGGCCAGACCAGGAACCTGCTGAGGGACGGGGGGCATTAGGTGCTCCCCACAAAGGTGAGGCAGAGTCCCAGACTGTCAGAGACATGGGGCAGCTCCACCCTCAAGGTAATTCCGTCCACACTCTTGTTATAAATGGGGCACAGACTTGGAAAAGCAAGGGCCAGTCCAGGGTCAAATGGCAATTATTCTTTAAGATTCAAGGAAAACAATGCCAGCTTCCCTCAGTCTGAAGAATTTCCACCTGCCCTCTTCAGTGTGTTTGTATTTCAGAAAGGGATCCCAAGTCAAGAAGGTGGGGACAGAAGCCAGCCCGGCTCTCAGGTGGGCAGCAGACTCTTTTGGTCCTCGCTCTGGGCCCTCACTCAGAAGTGCCGGGGTTCCCTGCAGCATCCTCACTGCCTTCTGACTCCCACGGTGGCCATAACTGAGGAAGAAATCGAAGAGCGGCAAATAAAGAGACCTTGGCCTTCTCGGCCCATGGTGTGTGGCACGGGGCTATTCAAATGCTTCTGTGGGGTTTGTTGGTTCTTCATCTCTCCCACCACTTGGTTACTCCAGAACGGCCAGGAGGCTCTAGCATAGTCACTGAGGTATACCCAATGCCTAGCAGAGCTGCCACACAGTAGGCATCCAATATATTTTTCTTGTTAACAAAAGAGACAATATTTTCATCACCACACAAGGAATTTTTTTCACCAACTAATGGTTCTTCAGGGGAGACCCCTTCTGAGGTAGTCCACTTCTTCCAGGGATACCTGGTACAGGGTCAAGTTCCTCATGGGGGCTGATTTCTTGGGCATCTTCCCCCACTCCTGCCACCAGCAACACTCACCTGGATGGCAGCCCCAGCAGTACTCTGTAAGGCCTTCCACAAGGTAGCTCCACCCTGCAGGACTGTCTCTCTTTTCACTGCCCATGGCCTGGGTCCCCTCCCCTGGGGGTGAGATCTGTGAAATTCCACGTCTGCTCCCTGACCCATTTATCCTGGGTGAACACTGGTGTCTAGCAGTCAGGATGGGGTGACCGACAGGTCAGGTAGGGCCTTCCCAGACTCACGGCTCCCACTGACTGGCAGAGGTCGCCGTGGAAGGCTAAAGCCTTCCTCTCCTTCTCTCTTCTCTCTTCATTCTTGATTCCCGACTCAGCACTTCCCTAAGCTGCAGGTGTCCCACTGGGGTCTGGAGGGTATCAGCCCTTGGAGGGGACCAAGCAGGGAGAAGGGGTTCTTCCCATGTGTCTTGTCAGAAGGTCCACTTCTGGGCTGGGCTACAAAGGTCTAAGACCTAGCTCCCATGGGGTCAGTGAGGCATCACATTAATAATAAAGTCGTCTAATATTCTGGAAGCCACACCAGCATGTCTTCTTTCACAGAGAGGTCTGTGCCCAGGTCCCAGCTCCTCCAGCTGTATGGCTGGGTGAGGAGCACTCCCTCTCTGGTCTTTGTGTCTCTCACCCCAGAAGTGAGTGTGCTGGACAGTGAAGCCTCACATTTAGCCTTCAGCATTCCACACTTTAGTCTGAACTAATGCATTAATAAAGGAGAAGCGCTCATAGGTAGCTTGCGTTCCTGGACTTTCATGAGGGTCTTCCAGATGTAAATGCAAAAATGTGCCTTGGCAGGGGGTGGGGAAGGGTGGGGGGATATCAGACATAGCAGCATGTGGACGAGTAAATATTTGGGGGCCCTGAAGAGAGGAGAGTTCCTACTACCCCAATTCATCCAAAGTGGTCACACACACTTCCTGAGTGCTCCTGGTGCAGGAATTAAAATCCAGCCCCAACATTCAGGGACACACTCACATGCACAGCCCGCCCAGACCACATTAGAGTATCAGGCACACACCATGGCTCTAACCCTGGGCAAGGCCACTTTCTTTTTTTTTTTTTTTTTAAAGATTTTATTTATTTATTTGACAGACAGAGATCACAAGTAGGCAAAGAAGCAGGCAGAGGGAGAGGAGGAAGCAGGCTCCCTGCCGAGCAGAGAGCCCGATGCGGGGCTCGATTCCAGGACCCCGGGATCATGACCCGAGCCGAAGGCAGAGGCTTAACCCACTGAGCCACCCAGGCGCCCCAAGGCCACTTTCTAACAGGAGGGGACTTGCTGGTATCTGAGAGCTACACACAGAGTGGAGAGAGCCTGGCTTCCAGCAAGTCTGCAGGTGAACCGTATCTGAGTCACCTCTGCTCACCTGTTTTCAGGCCATCATCAGTGGCACACAGCTGTCCTAAAAATCCACTTTCTCCTGGGGCTCCATGCTGGAAAGCTCTTTGGAAAGCCTCCCATCCCCTCGGCCCACAGGGGTATTCATGAGTGGGGCAGTAACTCAGAGTATTTAAGAGTTTGCAATAACTTGATAGTACTTAAGAGCCGGGGGACTGTCTGCTGATCTCACTACAATGCTTCCCCCCAAGGACTGAGACCTGGGAAGACCACGGCTGCAGGAAGCATGTGGGGCCTCAGATGGGAGACGCAGGGAGCCCCGCATCATAAAAGTTATTATCTCACAGGAGAGTAGTTTTTCTCCGATTTGTAACTGAATACGAGGCGAAAATGAGTGCTGGGTGGAGAAGGGACCACATGAGCATTTAAGTCATTTATAGTTTACATTTTTACGGCACAGCAGAGATCGGCATCCGTTTTCCATCTGCAATTAGAAGCCAGAGCAGTCTGCCAAGCCTCCGTGTAAATTGTGCCTATTAAAAGAGTCTACGCCATGCAATGATTGATCAACACCAAGGATTTATTCACTGAGCTAACAGCGGTTTTTACTTTTGCCATTACCCAGGGTGATACATAACAATTTAGATAATGCACCCAGACAGATGCATTTATAACCCCGGTGTCAGAGCCCTGCCTTGGAGGCTGGTCAGCCAGGGAAGGAGGGTCCTGTTCCAGGTCATAACAGAGAGCCTGGGGCCAGAATGGCCTTGGGTATGCCATGTTGAGGAGGGGCCCACAGGGCACCCAACCGGAACACAGTGGGCCAGAACCGCAGCCTCTCTCCCTCGGAGCATGCTGAGCCTTTCTGCAGAGAGAGGGCCCTCCCTCCCCTCTGTCAGTGCACAGTAAAGCTGTCACGGGGTGGAGGGTAGGGAATCTGTGAAGCCGACATGAGATACTAGATGGCGGGTTTATAGAGATTCAATTATTCCTAAGGGCACATGGGTACATGTGTGACCACTCTGAGTATACACGAGTGTGCATGCACACACACAGACAGCCATCCCCCCACTCTCCCTAGCATAAGCCGTTTGCCTGTTCCCTCATGTGGGATCTTCTCAGAGGCTTTTTAAATTTTTCTTGGCTGGCATCAGACATGTTTACCACCTTTGCTGAGTCCTGGTAACAGATACTGAATGTTCCCTCTTGGCATCATCAACCTGCCCTTTGTCTTGGGGTCCTGGACAAGGCATGCGGCACCCCCAGGGTACCCAGGCCAGGAAGGAGATTCACTTTGACTCTCTCCTTCATGCCTCAGGCAAACAGTCCTGATTCCTATTAGGTTCCTCTGCCTAAATGTCTTCCCACTCCAAACCCCTTTCCATCCCATTTCTGCCATCAAATTCATCATTTCCCACCTGGATAAATACACAGGTTCCCCTACCACCAGGCTCCCTACCCACAGTCTGACCCTCCCCAGCATCTTTCTAAAATATAGATCCAATCTTGTTCTTCTTCTGCTTTTGACCCTTCAGTGACTCCCACCCACCTCAAGATGAGGCTCAAACTACTTTACCTGGGAACAAGTCTAACAAACTTTTTATAAAAAGACCCAACTATGCTGTCTATATTAGTCAGGGCTCCCCAGAGACATGAAAACAATTTGGTTGCTCTGAAACAGAACCAGAGGAACCAATGGGACCACGAGGAGGGGGAGCAGGTGGAGATTTTAAGGAATTGACTCATGCAGTTGTGGGGTCTGGCAAGTCCAAGATCTGGAGGCTGAAGCCCAGGGAAGAGCTGATGCTACAGTCCTAGCATAAAGGCCATCTCCAGCAGTGTTCTTTCTTGCTCTACAGAGCTCAGTCTTTGTTTTAGGCAGGCCTTTAGCTGATTAGATAAGGCCCACCCACATTATGGAGACCCATCGGCTTTACTCCAAGTCCAAAGGATCAATGTAAATCCTATTCAAAAACATCCTCACAGAAACATCCAGAATCATGTTTGACCAAGTATCTGGGTACTGTGGCCCCAACAAGTTGACATATAACTAACCATCACAGCATCTCTTTTCTATAATGATAGGGTTGAGGCTCTGGGACGTGAGAAAAGTTTATCCCCCTTTTGCGTGACCAGGACAGGGACCCCTGAGGATTCCTATGCAAAGGAATCTAGACCTTCAGAGCTGGAGAGACCCTGAGGATCATCTGATCAGAGCCTCTCATGCAGCAGTGGGAAGAGAGGGCCCAACACGGTCCAGCTTTCACATAATAATCCATTAATTGGGAAGGAGAGGCATGTGGAACACCAATTCAGCAAGCATTTAAAATATGAGTAACATGAAAGAACAGAAACGCTAAGGGTCCCATATGATGGCAGCAGAGCCCACACCTACCCAGTGCCAGGCCCTGCATGCACGGTGGGGGCAGGTATCCCTTCGAGGGCAGCAAAGCAGAGAGAAGGGGCTGGGTGGGGCTAGGGAGACCTATCCTGATGCTCCGTCTCCACGGCCAGCACTTCCCTCCTAGGTGGTCTCCTTACCCAGAGTCATGTGGGACAGATGAATGAGAATGATGACGAGACCCCTCCCCTTAAGACCCCTCCCCAGCTGGGAAGTGGCACTGTTGACACACACACACTGGGGCTTACTCCTCAGAGGAAGAACACCAGGCACTGATAGAAAAGGCCTGCTCAAGACCACATAGGCAGTGAGCAGGAAGCCTCAGGCTTCCTCTGAGCCAACCCACAGACTACCTTCTTTCTTCTACCCCCACCCCAGACATTCTTCCCCTGAAAGCCAACAAAGCACACTGATTCTCTGGGGCCCACAGCTCCCTACAAAGATCCAGGGCTTCACACCACCGCATAGAGCAGCCCTAGAGAAGGCAGTCCTTTAAATCACCCAGATCAAATACCTCCCCAGTTTCTGTATGAGTTTCTTATTACAGTCAACCCCTCAACCCCCTCACAGGAGAGGGTCTTTGAGAAAAGACAGCTATAAATACTGCTGTTCCCCGAGTTAATGCAAAAAGCATCCCACTCAGACCAGAGGGCTGTTTGGAGAATCATCACAGCACAGCTGCAAGTGGGTTCTCATTGGGCAATCAGGTAAACAGACATGAAAGCATCATGTCAGATACAAAGCATTTTCTAGACGCGCATTTGCAGCAACAGCATCCAATCATCCAACAGACACAACCAGATATAAGGAAGGAAAAGCAACTTTTTTTCTTTAAAAATGTGAAGAAAAGGGGTGTCCTGAAGTTATACTTTATAACTGTAGTTCCACTACTCAGCCTCAAAAATTCAAGCCACTCCATCTCATCCTTCCTGAGAGAAAAACACAAAAACAAAAGGAACTGTGCTCTGGTTGGTCGGCAGAGGCACCGAAGTGAGCATCTATCTCTAGTCAGAGTCGTTTAGGATAACAATCTCTGGCACACAACCCGTGCTCATAAATATTCCAGGATGAGGCACTAGAGCAGCTCCAGGCCCTGGCAGAGACACCCACAGAGGAGCGCTTGTCCATAGCACTGGGAGGTAGGAGACAAGGCCTGGCTCAGACCAGCAGCTACTTCGCTCACAGCAGGGGGCTCAAGGGAGGAAGAAAATCGCATTCCTGGTCTCCTCCCCATTTTGTGGCCTCTGGAATGCCACCTCCTCTCCCTCATTCTGGGAAGAAGTCACTAACAGGGCACCACTCCCCAACCTGGCCCCCTCTTGGTGTCTCAAGCCAGTAGGGGCCTCCACTGCATGCACAATTCTATGCATGTGCCTGGCGGGGGGTGGGGGGGGGGGGGGGGGGGGTGGGTCTGTAGACCCTGGATCTCTTAAAAGAACCAGCCCCCCTCCAAACCACACATGCCCGTAATTGTCTAGGGATCCCTCCCACTGCAGCAGCCGGCTAACAGCCCACATCCTCAGCTCACCTTCACCAGACACTACGCTCATCTGGGCTGGCAAGGTGGCCTGCTCTGCGCCTCTAGGCACAGGCCCACAGGAGTCAGGTGGGGAACTGAAAGAGAGAGTCAACCCAGTGGCATGAGAAGACACGTGGCTGGAAAGGTGGAGCCTAGGTTGTGGGCGTGGCACCTTCCCTCCTGACCAAACAAGTGTTTCTGCCATCATGAGACTTTGGGAGACTGCCATCACCATGGCTTTGGGCAGACAGGTCTGATCCGTGGACCCTGGCCACAGCTTCCACAGTTTGGCTTTCTGAGCCATCATGCCCAGAACTTCTGCTCTTTCCAACCAAACGTGTTCCTCCCACTATGTTCCCCAGCTCAGCTCAGCTGACGGCAATTGCATCCTTCCGTTGCTGAGGCTGAAACCTAGGGCAGGGAAGTAGATGGGAACAGGAAGCTCAAGCTGCACTGTCTGCAGTGAGAAATAAAGTCCTTTCTGTATGACCAGGAGTCTCACATCGGCCAGCTGGAGCAGGAGAACCTGTTAGCTTGGAAACAGACCCTTCATACTTCTTGACACAGAGCAGCCAAAGTCCTACTTTAATATCTAAGTTAGCTTTTTTACTCAAACCCCTGCAAGGACCGTGTTCTCACTCAGTAAAATCCAAAGTCCTTTCAATGGCAGAAAGGCTGTGCCTAGCCCATCCCCAACCACCATTACACCTCTGACCTCACCTCCTCTTCTCCCCCGTCCTGCACTCTCCTCCAGCCCTCAGACACAAACATGCCAGGCACGTGCCCTGCTGAGAACACCTCTGTTCCATGTCGCCTTCCCACTGAGACGATTCTGAGCCCCAATTTAAAACTGCATCCTCCTTTCCATCACGGGCCCCCAACACTACCTCCCTACTCCTGGATCCCCAAAAAGCCACCAGATCCGCACCCGTGCAGTCCCTTCTCTAGTAGGGCCTTCCCGGGTCAGTTTACCGAGCCAAACCATGACCCTCACCCCAGGCAAACTGGCCTGGTCCCAGCCCCAGCCCCTCACAATGACTGATGCTTCAGGGTGGCACCTGAGGCTCTCGTAGCTGTGGTATGAGGAAACAGCACCAAGGAACACAAAAGCAGAGAGAAGGAAGCAACTCTTTAGTCAGCAAAAGGGCAGAGCCCTAGCCCAGCCCAAGAGGCTGGCAGGGGGAACAAGGGGTGACCATCACTGGCCGGTATAAATGTCAGCCTTCCCGAGGGTTGCAGCAGAAATACTTGGGGAGGAAGATACTGCAGAGCACTGAGCTCAGGCCAGGCAGCTGGAAAGAGCCTCGGACTATGGTGATCTAGGCATTAAAGGTACACGTGGAGCCTGCCCCCCACCCCCAGCACAGGCTGGTGACATCTGGAAGAGTCTGCTTATTTTTTCAACTGGTACGTTTTCTATAGCATCTCATACTCCTTTCAGTTACAGTTTTGAGTTTGGCAATTATGACAGGCTTGCTCTGCTATTTATGTTTCTGATTATTTTTAGTGTCTTGCAATTAAATGTTCTTAAATTAAAATTTAGACTTAAGCTTCAGATTGTCTATAATGTACCCTGGTGTGTTCATATATGCAGTTTATATATTTGGGTTGCAAAAGCCTCAGGAAAAAAAATAAAGATTTCAATATTTGGCACCCAAACCGCTTGTTTCCATATCACCCACACGCTCCCATGCACTTCTCTTTATTCCCACACTCCCAGCGACACCCTCCAGATCCTCTTGAGCCACAACAAAGCACTGGGAGAGGTAACTAGGCTCTCCTTCAAAGCCAGAGCAGGCTGTCTCTTCCCACCACCTCAGCAGCCCCCATGGGCTGCACCCTGGACCACTCAGCCTGCAGACCCTGCCCTCAGCCCCAGGCCTCCCCAGAGCTGCGCCCCTTCTGCTGTCCCCCACCTGAATGCCATGTCTCAGTTCCCAACCAGGCACTCTCCAGAACGTTCTGCCCAAACTGATGTGGTTTTCCTACTGGCTTCCCACTCTCCCTGGTAGTGCACTCCTGGGATGCTGGCCCTGTCCAGTCACTGGACAGACTCTCCTCCCTCAGCTTCCACCACACTGTGCGGCCCTAGCAGCCCTGGACCCCTCTCCCTCTGGGTGCCTGGACGAGGGCAGCATTTTTTCCTCTTTGGCCACACCCACTCCACAGTTGCCAGGGTCACCTCCACCTGGAACCCCGCGGCCCTCTGCATGGACCCCCAGCCCACCGCCAGGCT
Organism: Neogale vison; assembly: GCF_020171115.1. Classification (NCBI taxonomy): domain Eukaryota; kingdom Metazoa; phylum Chordata; class Mammalia; order Carnivora; family Mustelidae; genus Neogale; species Neogale vison. Next base: position 124,167,759 of record NC_058096.1, read on the forward strand.
GCATCTCCAGAGCGAGCTTTGTTGCTACTTAGATATACCTGGGAATTTCAGGCTCATCCATTTCCCTCTGAAATCCCTCCTGCCTCCTCCTGAATTCATCCAAATTCAGCCCCAGCCCCTCAGTCACCCAGGCTTAACCTTATGAGATCAACAGAACTGGCTGTCACTCACACCACAGCCTCCTCCAACCCTTCTGATTCCCCTCCCTGCACAGGCTACAAAAGCCAATGACTCTCTTTTGCAGCTGGCAGGATGGTCAGGAGAAACGGTTCTGTCCCCGAGAAAGCTCTGCCTTTGTGAAAAGGTGCCCCCGCCCCACTGCCCTGCTCTGTGCAGCTGGACACCCCTCCTGCTCTCAGCTGCCCCTCCCTCCCCCAACTCCAAGTGTATGGGGAGCTGCTGCAGCACTGAAGCCCTATGAGGCTTATGAGTAAGGGAGGAAGAAAATGTCTGGCACTTTGGTGGCCTTGCTGAGTTGCCACTCAAGATCTGCACTGCCTCCAGCCAGCTTGCCTGAGAGGTAAACAGGTGTTTGTATTGTATCTTCCATGCTTGCAGTGAAAGCATCCTTACCAACACACTGAGCTCATTCTTATTTCTCCTCTCTCCACTCCCTCCCATTTCTCACGGACCTTCTTACTCGATTGTTCTCTTGCTCTCCCTCTTCCTCCCTCCCTCCTCTCATCCTCCCTTTAGCAGGTGCTTGCCTCTTGAGCATCCACTCTGCAGAGCTCTTCAGGGCACACAGAGAGAAAGCAGGAGTCAGCCACACACTCACCACGGGAGCGCCTGGGCTAGGCTTCACCCTGTGCACCTGTCAGTGCACATCCTCAAGTCCCCTGTCTGTCCTCTTTGCCTTCTTGCAGGGTTTCCTGCGCACCTCCCACAAAGTGTTCTCCCTGGAGCTACCACAATGGCCCTCCGGTTTCCCACAGGCTGCTCTGGGCTCATGCTCCTAACTGGTGCCATTCTGTACGCAGAGCTGGGGTCCTCTCCCTCACAGCCCTTCCTCCACCCCAGCCATCCCCACTCCCTGCTCGCCCAGCCCTGAGCTCAGCACTCAGATCCTACTCCGTGGATGCTCATTCCTCCTACGTGACTCTGAAGCTCTGCCGTGAGGGTGGCAGCAACCAGGGAGAGGAGCCCCAGCAGTCCAAAGGTTGAGGAAGGACCAGGGTTATGCTCTGGCACCTCATCCAGAACCAAACAGCTCTGTGGGGAGTCAGCAAAAGGACCAGCCAGGGAGATAATGTGCACTGGGTAAACTTAACAGTGTATACTAAGCCCTGGGCCAGGTGGTATCCATGTATTATCTCATTTTAAAGTACACATTTGGGAACATTTTATAGAGAATGGATTCCAAGATTCAGAGAGATTCAGCAGTGCAAAGAGTGAGCAGATCAGTGGTCTGAATTAAAAAGAAAAGGGCTGTAGAGGCTGGTAGTCTGCCTGTCCAGGTTGCTGGCAGGCATGGGCTGGAGCAGGGGATAGCCCTCTCCCTCTGTGCTCAGCTGCTAGCTCCTCAGCTATGCTAAGACCCTTTCCTAAAGTCAGGTACCCACCAAAATACCAGGGTAGGGGTGCTAACAGACCCAAGGCCATGCCATCAGTCAAGGGATTATGGGCTCCTAGAAACAAGCTGCCAGTTTAGCAGCACCATGCCTCAAGCCCAGAGCTGCTGGGGTAGGGTTTCTGGGTCTGTCCAAGAGGATCTGCTCAAGCTTTAACTGCAAGAGATGCAGCTTGGCAGGGGTGGAGGGGACCTGGCTTCACCCACAGAGCTCAGACTCCAGCCCTCCAGCTGACACCCTCTGTAAACTCTGGAACATACAGGCCCCTCAGCTGGGGAATAAAGACAGAAGTATTTCCAAATCTAGAATTTGAAGAGACCTTCTTTTTTCAAATTGTGTTATAATTGTTATAATTGCCGCAGTGCCTTCATAGCCATCACCTCATTGGGTCCCCGGTGAAAACAATAAAGCCAGCACTATCTTTCTAATTTTCTATATCAACAGCATCAACAACAACAAAGCAAGACTCCTAGAGGCACACTAAAGATCTCACAATAATTTTAGAGTGCCCTGGATGAGAGTAACAATTTTGTTTCAGTTTTGTTTCCTCTCTTTCGGTCTGGTTTTCTCCGGGACACAGGATTCCAGAGGACTCCCCTTCCTTGGGCATGATAGAAAGTTCAAGGGAGAGCCTGTCGCCCTGGTCAGGCCACTCAGAATCCTCACTGGGATGTCTGATGGAATTCTCAGGAAAGACCAAGATGCAAACCTGGAATAACCAAGGGTTCATCACCTTCACCAGAGGAACGCCTGCCAAAGAATGAGTTCAGTTTTCAGGAAAACCAACCCCCAAAATGCAAATGTGAATTTCTGGGAATATCACTGAGCATAAAGAAATCCCTCAAGCCAGCCATGCCCCAAGCCAGCCCCAGCTCTAGAATTTCCATGTTTGTGGGTCAGTATTTTCTCATCTTAGTAACAACAGAGTCTCTACACCAACCCAAAGAGAAAAACCAAGGCCTCCTACCTGGGCACAGAAATCTCTCAAAAGATAGTGAAAATCAAAGAAAAGCATAAGACAACCACAGTTAATTTTTCCTTGTTCAACAAATAGTTGTTAGCCAAGCACCACGCTAACTGGTTGGGATGACAGTAGTGAGCCTAATAATTAAGAACTCTGTCTGCAATGATCTTAGTAAGACAGGAGAGGTACAGACACCAGGAGGCTGGGAGTAAGGGAGGGCAGCAACAATAATCCAAATCTAGTCTGATGGAGAGTCAGGAAAGACTTTCTCAGGTTTAACTGAAACTGAAGGACGATCAAAAGCAAATTTCATGAAGCAAGTCTGGGCAACAGCATAGGTGAAAACCCATTGCTGAGCCAGTAATTTCATTACCAGTAACTCATGAATATTGCTGCATTTGGGGAATAGGGGGTATAACTGAATTGGATTCTAACCTTTTTTCATTTGGATGTAAATATATAGGAAAAATTTTCCAAACTAATCAGACAACCATGCAAAGAAACATTTACAAGGACCTTTGTGGCAACAATGTTTATAATAACAGAAACCTATAATAATTGAAACTTAAAAAAAACAACAAAATATGTCAATATGCCCTTGCAACTGGGAAACATTAAAAAGACAATGTAAACACACATTTATTGGCTTGGAAAGATGTACCATCTAAGAGAAATAAGCAGGTCTCAAAGAATATATATAGGATAATTCCATGTATTGAGTACAAAATAGGAATTCAATAAATATTTACTGAATGAATGGCAAGTAAATATATCTGAACAGATAAACACCAAACAAAATGTTTGCAGTCATTATTTCTTGGTGATGGGATTATCGGTGATTTAAAATTGTTTTCTATATCTGCTTATCTGAACTATCTAATTTTTTGTACAATGAACATGAATTACTTGCACAATAAAAAGGAATAAATAAGAAATCTTTCCAAAGCAAACAATGACTCACCAAGGTCAGTTTTAAATCTCAAGATTTATAATTAGGAAACAGGACCTTAAGAAAGAACTGAAATAGCATGGCTAGATAAGTATAATGGATAAGAAAATATTCTTCCCATAAACATTGGAGACAGACAAAGCTTTCTTCAATGTCACAGCCAAAAACTGTTTAGCACAAGTCCATTCCATATCTCATATTTATTCAGTAACACAGCACATTAGTTAAATATTAGAGAAAAATACATTGATGCAAAAATAAAATCAACAAGGCTTATGCTTATATGATGCCAAAAAATTCACATTAAAAAAAGTCTATGTATGCCAAACATCTAAATATTTGGGAAAATCTACAAGACAAATGCCATTTGGATCAATTTCTGGGGTGAGTGACTGCATCGTCCACATTTCTCCCAGATGTTTCAGCCTAATAGAGAATGTGGCCTTCAACAACCAAGCCAGGGCTGGGCAAATCATAGACAGCTACACTGTCACCATCACTAAAAGCAAGTGCTGGGCAAATAACACTATCAACTCTCTGATGTCCTTTTCCAGCCAAATTGTAATCTCTGATTGTTCATATTATTAGGATGGTTCTGTTAACTTTGAAACTCTGGAAGCCCTGATGGAGGCAAAGCATTGGCTCTGATCCTGGAAGATCTGAAGAAGGCAGACAGCAGGTGCTATGGAGAGCTGGCCAAATGGTGGGCTCTGGGCCCTGGAGATCCCTGTAAGTTGCAAGAACAGCTGCCTATATCTTCCATGGCCCCCCAGACTCCACACAAGCACTGCAGCCTCCACCTTCCTCTTCAATCAGCATGGCATGGAAGGAGTTCATGGGAGGCTACAGAAATCAGGAGAGGCATACCGCAGAAGGGCGTGGGAGCTGAGCCTTAGAGGACTGGCCAAAGCAAAAAGGATGCCAACGGCATGGTCACACCAGACACTACAAAGATCTAGACTAGGGACTGCTGGACAGCTCACAGCTGGTACCTTGAAGAAGAATGCAGTCATTCTCTACTGAATATGGGGCCATATCCTACTAGGCTTGGCATCCCTGCGGCTGGCACAGTATCAAACCAAGAGTTCCCACTCAAATACTCAATACCTATTGGCAGTTAAATGAGTGAACTGGTGAATGTATGAACTAACAAAGTTATATCTCATACAAAGGGTAGGTTCTAAATCAGCACATGCAGTGAAAATCTTGGATAGTCTAAGTTACCACTAAGAAATGCCTTCAGTTGTCCAGAAGGTACATATGGAACTAGCCAGGAACTTCCCTCTACTGCTGGACAAGGTTATTGGTTCTTCTGTTGAAAGCCAGGGGAACCACATGTTACCCAGCTCACACAGAGTTAGCAGGTGTACAGTTTCACACATGCACGCTCAAGTACAGAAACATAAGGACACACTGGGCATCACAAGCTTTCACACCATAGTAGTACATGGAACTTCAGCCAGGCCAAGTCTTCCACTGCCCCTGCACATGCTCAGTGTGGGGCCTACCCACTCAGAATGGAGTGGTGGATGGAATTCCCAGCACTATTTCAACTGTTCCTTTTCTCTTCTTTTCAAATTACTGGTAGCACAAATGAACAAAGGAATTAAATTCATGTAGGATGTAACTCAATGGCACTCCTTGAACTGAATCACCATAAACTCAAAAAGCAATTGGGATGAGGTGAGGTGGGGGAAGGGGAAAGCCTGCCCCATTAGAACAGAGCCCTGGCCAGCAGCACCCATGTCACCACTCACGCTGTCTTAACCACACCAGCTGCCTGCACACCCACGTCTCCTGATACTCCTGTTTCTATATCACATAATCAGACCCCAGCCTGGGGTTACACTTTTCATTATTCAGCCTCTACTCAAGCCAGCATATTCTAGGACACACACCCATGGCTTTCTGAATGCTATTTCTTCAGCGGGTCAACAGCTTGCTGAAACCACCCCTGCAAAATGGATAATCCCCCATCCCATTCCATCTAATTTTCAGATCCCTAGTAGGTGACAGAGCCAATGGGACTTCCTGGCAGCCCAAACAGGAGGAAAGGGGCAGGAACAGGCCTGGATATATACTTATACATCACCAGCACTGCCGTGCCAAGCCACACTGGCACCAAAAGGAAAAACTAGGAAAGTCGATCTTATATTTATTTAAATTGTTGACATGTTTCATCATGAATTTTTATGTTAATGTTGATTTTCTAAAACACTGTATTAAATATTACTTATTTCTGAAGGGTTTTATGTCTCAAGCCTTTCATTCTAGTCCCTATTGAAAGAACTACTACTTACTGAGTATAAATAATCCACCAGACCCTGCACTTGAAAAAGTTACATAGAAGTCTCACAATAATCTCAGCAGTAAAGTTGAGAGTGTGCCTATTTGTTAATTTGGGGAAACTGAGGCACAGAAAGAAAACAGCATAGGAAGTGTCCCATAGCTCGTAAGAGGTGGTAGGGACACAAATTTAGGAGAGAGTGGAGTGGACCACACTTGATTAGAAAACACCGATCTCTGATTTAGGGGAAAGATGGCATGGGAAGCATAGTGAAGCACTCCATAGCCAGCTAGGGAGATTATAAGTGGATCCCATGCTGCCAACAGGTTCAGAGAGATTTGGAGGGGGCTGTGCAGACCAATCACTTTTGTGGACATTTGTGTAAGGACTAAGGAAAGACGTCCCTTGCTAGAGGATTCATGTACTGAAGAAAGCTGGGTAGGGATTTTAAAAACCAGGCTTTGAATTTTTCATAAGATTATTTTAGATTTGTGGGAGGAAGATTATTATGAAATCTATGGCCAAAAGTATTTTTCTTGCAATTTAAATTTTTCAGAAAGAATAAAACAAAATATCTCACAGGAAAAATGTCTAATTTGATGTAGAGCCATTGGTCAGCATTCTTTATGTGCTTCTGAATACCACATCCTCATTAACACCCAGGGATCCATGGAAACCCCACTGAGAAACCATGAAATCTCAATGTGGATTTAAGTAGGAGCTATTTTTTCAAGAATGTGTATGCTATATTGAATATCAATATATCAACTCTGGCTCCCGAACTATAATTTTGCTAATATTAGCAGTAGCATGAATGAAATTAAATAGTGTTAACTCTAGACCAGATCAGATATGCACTATTGTTCAGGCTAAGCTGTCAACATGAGGGACTATGAGTTATCGTCTTTCTGGTATGTGTGGATTGGCACCGCTACAACTCCATTTTCATTTCTTTTGTCACTGTTGCTTGTCAGACACTTTGCCAGTTGGTGAGGACACTGGCCAAATTCCACAAGGAGGTCAGAGCACACACCCCAGGTCAAGATCTACATTAGCATCTTAAATGTTACACTTAAAACTACACTTAAGTGTCCCGGTTGAAACTATGTTAACTTAAAACTACATTAACACTTCTCTCATCAGATTTTCTCTGGCACTCATCAGCACCACGCCATTTAGCACATAATCCAATATAGTCCCATCTTAAGAATTGAGAAAATTTTGTCTCCTCAGGTAGAATGTAGCTACTCAAGAGCAGCAATTTTCTTTCATTTACTCTCTGCACTCAGCTCAGGGACGAGCACATATGAGGCAATCAGTTAGAAGGCTTACAAGGACCAAAAGGAGACACAAAGAAAGGCAGGTGGGGCTCTGTGTACACATCCTGGTGGGCAGAGGATAAGAATAAAATCTAGAAGTCTGGTAGGAATATTTTGGAAAGCCTTGGGAAATGTAACCAGAGGCTAGATAACACCAGTGACAGGGACAAAGGCCAAGGTCATCGTAGGGTGACCACAGACAGGAAGGGCTGTAAAAAAGATGAAAAGGGCTGTGAACAAGTAAGGAACAATTATAATGCAGGCTAGGAAAATCTGGAGTGAGGAGGGGGAATGTAAATCAACTCATGCATGTGGTTTAGAACCAAGACCATGCCTGACATGAGAGCACTGGAGGTCATGATGGCCAAGAAATCATGGGACACTGTTCTCCTCAGAAATAGCCTACCAAAAATTCCTCCCACCCCCAGGCAATGCCTGTAGTGCATAGCTCTTTTGCCCTTGGATTCCTGGGACCAGCTTAAGCTCCACTTTTCCTAGTTGTGGTGATATCCAGGACTAGCCACTGGCCACCATACTCTCTTTTCTAGCCGTCTCCAGTGGGCACAGGAGATGAAGGCTACCAGATGTAATGGTACTTGTTTATGAATCATAAACTTTGATTCCAGTGGACCAGTGGACGGTGTATATTGTATGGCCATATTGTGGAGAACTGAACAACAGTACCTGTTCTAGGATGAAAAAGAGTTTGTTTAAAATTTCTATAACTTGCTGAGCACTCAAAAAAACAGGGAGCCCCCAGCAAATAAATCCAGTCAATCTTTTATGAGCTGGCCAAGGATTACAATCAAATTAGTACAAGAAGCCCTTCACCTTCAGTTTTACTTGTACTGTTTGAAGAGGTTAGAAATGAAATCTTCCTAACTATAAGTTTGTTTTTCCAATTCAGACATCTTCCCCCAAGGATTCATTCCCAGATGAAGAGCTTCATTATGCTAGTGAATTACTGGAAGTCCATGAATACAGAAAACTAGGTCCCTGGGAGAATCCCAGGATCAAAGAATGTCTTTAAAGAAAGACCTCCTAAATATTTCTGATTCTTCATCCTACCTACTGCCCCGTGAGTGGCTCTTGGTGGTGATTGGTCTATGGAGTTTTCTTGTTGGGATCCAGATGGCCAGAGGTGGATTTACCAAGTTTTCCCACATCTCACCTCATGAATGTCTACACCTGCCCTGGAGGGTTCTCCAGGTAGCATCTGTCATAAATGGAAATTGAGGTCAGATTAGTCATCTGCTTAAGTTAAGAAAGCTACCTTCCGAATGACTGACTCGCGGTCTCTCTTTCGCTTGAATTCTGTGACTAAACAAGAGGACTGCATGTTAATGAAGGTACTTGATTAATTAATTGGTATAAGAGAAATTCCATCTTCATTCTTGCAAGAAGGAAGATTGCCTGACTATGGAAACCTCAAAAAAGCACTGGGCATTGGTTGGTATGTAGTATGTGGGTGTGTATGTTTCATTGGGTTGAGGTCATCATTTTCTCACCCAATGTACATAAAAGAAAAAAAAAGGGGAGCTCCCTCTGATAGAAAATATCAAAGCCTCTATAATTAACAGCAACAATGCAACAAAAAATAACCAGACACACGAAAAAGTTAAAAAAAAGAAAAAAAATTGAGCAATAATCAAGGGAAGAAAGATAGAAAGATCATAGAAACAGACACACAACTTATCCAGATATTTGACTTAGCAAACAAGGACTTTAAAATAATTGTGACTAACATGTTGAAAACAGAAGACGAAATGAGCAAAATGGATGATGAGATGGAGAATTACAACAGAAACTAGAACATGTAAGAAGGAGTGTAAAGGGCAATTTAGAATGGGAATATGCAATGTATCAAGGTAAGAATTCATCAGGGCAGCAAACTGGACAAAACAGACAACAAGATTAGTAAAGCATCCACACTAGTGTGCAAAGAGAAACAAGAAAGGGGGAGAAAGAGAAATTAGCACAAGAAATTATATAGGAAACAGCCAAATGGTCTAACAAACATGTAATTAAAATTGTACTGTGTTTTGACTTCAGACAGACCTGGGTTGAACCTTACTTTCCTTACTTATTGGATCCCTTACTGGTTGAGTAAATGACATGAGGAGGTAGGTGACCTCAGTTTCTGCATGTACAATGGGAAGCTTCAGTTTCTGTATGTACAATGGGAACAAATAAGCCAAACCTGGGTTGCTGGTTGTTTTTTGTTTTTTTTTTTTTTAATGAGGCAAGATATTTTAAAAAATTATTTGTGTGCGTGCTTCTCCCAGTGATCTCTGCTCCAGGATTAAGACACATGCCAACAACCGCAGAGTCCTGGAATAAAAGCCCCAAACACTGGACTTCTAGGCTCATAAGACTTTGGTTAGTGTGAGAAATGGAAAAATAGGAAAAGCCACTCCATGAGCCTGCATCCTATCTCCCAGGTAAGAAGAGAGATGGCATAGGGTGGGAAACTGGAGAAAAAGAGATAAAGTAGGCCAGGGAAGCACAAGATGTAAATCCTAGACTGCTCTATCAGAACAAGCACCATCCTCTGCCAGTACCCATAGATCACATGAAAATAGTTCAGTTCTTAGCAATGCTTCACACTGTCATTATCCGGGGATGACTTCCGAGATGGGACAATCTGCAAACTAAGGTGGGAACAACGGTCATCTGGGCCCTGACACTCTGTTACATCTCCTATCTGGCCCTCTTCATTTGGACAACCCCTGTTTTATGGATCAATGTATGGATAAAACAAGGTAATAATTCTAATATTCAGTAGTATCATTCATAATCATATTAATTATTTATTATGACCTACTATGTATTATTTCATGCAAAGTTAATATTTAATGAGAGCATACTATGTGCCTGGTCTTAACATTTCACATGTATATTAACTCATCTACCACAAGCACCTTCTACGATAAATGCTTATTAAATATCTTCCTCAAGGCCACCCAGCTAACAAAGCTCTTCATCAACAAGAAATGAGTATTACCTGTTGAGTGCCACCGTATGTTAGGAACCTCTATATCTGACCTAACCGAATCTGAAAAGTAATGCCTGGAATTCAGTTTCTCCTTCACTACTTGGTTATGTTGTTAACTATCACTACCCCACAGCACTGCTATGAAGCTTGAAAGAGATAATTACATAAAATGACCACCACAGGAATCAACACATTGTCAACACTCATTAAACATGCTGTCTCTGGCTGGCTTTTGTGTGACAGCGGAGATCTCAGAAAAACAGGAAGATCTGGAGTTTAAAGTGTTCCATATATATAATTCACACAGAGAGTGAAACTTAGGAACATCTATTTTTCTTGTTGTGCTTTTTCATGTATTTAATCTAAGTTAAGTAAACAGCATATGTATGTGTCTCTGACTTGGCTTAGGCCTGTAAGATTACTTGGTTGTATTTAGTGTTAGGGTCCCATTCTTGTCAGGCATATCTGAGATCGGTTTGAGGCCCCCAGAACAACTATCCTTCTCTGACCAAGCAGCTAACAACGGGGGCCCCAATCAAGGCTCTGATTCTACTTTAGAGAGCTGCACAGGTGGAGGAACATCCGCCCTGGGGCCCAAGGTAGGTAAGTACGGGATGCAGGATTTATTCCCTATCCTCAGAATCCCCTGAAATCTGGATCAGAACACTTCAGTGCTCCTGGGGCCATCACCATAGAGACTGCCTCAAGTGGCTGATGCCTGGAGACAGCTCCTCTCCAAGGGCTGGCACAGTAGTGTGTCTGTCCCAAGCAGGACAGGCCGTGGAGACAGGTAAACATAATGGGGTCACTGGAGGATTCAGAATTAAAAAAAAAAAAAAAAAAATCACAAGTTCCAGGCAGAAGAGGAAAGGTGAATCTGGAGCTCCTGCTCTTCCCGTCAGAGGTAATCTCATTTTAAACTTGGCCTCAAGCTTTCCAGAAACCTATTTAGATCTTGTGTAGCCTCTGTGTGTAACTAGAATATAAGTCAAAAAGTCAGCTGAGGAAATAGGGCTGTCAGCTGCTTAGACAACTCTGACCCAGATCAGGGCAAGTGGCAGAACTCTGATGGGAAGGGCCTGAGCAGGTCCTGAAGCTGAAGGGAGATGGTCAGTGGCCTGCCCTGGCCTCAATTCAAGGAAGGTAACCACTCTCTATTGAGCTCCCACCTTACACCAAGCACCAAACACTGAACTGCACACTTGACAGGACCTTCCCAGAAGCCCTGTGTTGTAGATACTATTATCCCCAATTTAAATAGAGGAAACTGGGGTTAGGAGATTTGCAGTCCCTACCCCAGGCCTCTTGGGTGGCAGGCTGCAAGGATATAATAAAGCCAAGTCTGTCTGATTCCTAAATTCAGTAAGGCTTGTTTCCATACATCATGTGCTGTTCTTATTACTGTTCCCCCTAGACCAGACACTGCAACAGACCCTCTAAAGACACAACTTCATCTGAATTCTCATAATCCCCCTGGGTACAAGAAAGAAAATTTTAGACCATCCCAGATGTGCATTAATTTTTTTTTCCTACTGTAAGACTGTAGGAAAAAAAACTTCTTCTGATAAGAAGGAAGAAGGTGGCCCTCTCTTCTAAACATGTACTTTCTAAATCCAGGGACTTAAGAAAACTATAAACTCCAAGCCTCTTCATGGAGAGATATACCACATTCATGGAAAGGAAGTTTTAATGTTTAGAGAAAAGTCAGTGTTCTCCAAATTGACCTATAATTTGATGCAACTCCATTCAAAATAACCATCTTTTTTAATCAGCTTGACAAGTTGATCATAAATGTATATTGAAGAAAAACAAAGCACAGCCATACAACTTCTGAAGAAGAAGAAAGTAACTTACCTTACTAAAGGTAAGACTAAATATAAAGGTATAATAATTATAACAGAAAGGTATTGGTATACAACTAGGAAAAAATGACCAACAAATCAGAACAAAGAACCTAGGAAGAGATCCTCACATATCTGGAACTTTAATATATGAAAGACACAGCATGATCACCACAGGGGAGAGTGGAGATAATTCAATCCACGGAGCTGGAAAATGTGGTTCTCCATGTGTAAAAATTGAAATTGGATCTCTAACTCATCATTCACAAAAATCAACTCTGTGTGTGTGTGTGTGTGTGTGTCTATCTTTCTGACCTTGGCATAGAAAAAGATTTCTTAAACAAGATTCAGAAAGTTCTAGCAATGAAAGAAAAAAATTGTACATTTGATTGCATTAAAATTTAAAACTTTTATTCATCAAAGGATGACTCAAAGCAAGAGAAAGATCAAGCTATAACCTAGAGAAGATATGTGTGAAAAAAATGATCAATATCAAGAATCTACAAAAAGTACGTACAAAAATTAAGAAACATAAAAAAGCCCGGTAGAAAAATAAGCAACAGACATCACCAGATATTTTCACAGAAGCAAAACACTTAGAGCCTATAACATGTGAAGAAATGCTACGCCTTAATAGCAATGAGGAAATAGAAAAATCAAGATCATGAGAGTTCACTGTACATTCAACTGGGAAAAAAACTGAGTCCTATAATACTCAATATCCAAAAGAATGTAGTTTAATGTGGATATTTTATACATTGCCAGTAACAATGTAAAATGATACAAGTATTTTAAAAAACAATTTGGTATCATCTTTTAAATTTGGATAGTCACCACCCAAAAGCCTATCAATAGTGTAACGGACAAATTAAGTGTGGATATTTCATGCACTAGAATATTATACAGACACACACAGTAATATCATAAAGTTGACTGGAAAAAAAGAAGTCCCTTTTATCTTAGAAGATATCCATAACATGCTTTTATAATAAGCTCAATACAAGTGAAACTGGACAATTAGGGTTTACATATTATGTGTGATTAAAAAAAACTTTTTAAAAAAATAAACAAGGGAATAATCATCACAACCTTCAGAATGATGATCACCTCTGTGGGGTAAGGGAGGCAGATGGTAGGATGAGGGAAAAGCACATGGGTAGACCTAAGTCTACCCATTTTTTTATTTGAGTTGTGTGTTCACGAGTATTTATTATATCAATAAGCAAAAGAGAACCATTGCTAATAGGGGTCATAAAAAGACCATGATTACTCCAATTTGGTATACCTGAGGTCCAATTTTTAAAAATCTGGAATACAGGCACAACTGAATATTGGTGACTGCAAAAACACTGTCATCTTTAAAAAGATTACACTGCTGCAGACTGGTAACATGAGCCAAAGATTCTCCATGCCCCCTTTATACCGAGCATCAGTAGCAGATACATATGTAGCCATCTTAACCTTAAAACATTTCCCACTCGTGGCCACGACAGTCATCAACACCAGATTTACTAAGACTTCCAACTTCTCCACACAGCCCTACCCATAGCCACTTGAGAGGAAGCATGTACAGAAGTGGGAGAATTCTATACTCTGAAGCCCAAGTAAGATGTCCAGAACTGCAGGCAAGGCAGAGAAGGAGAATTCAAGGGACCACAGGCCAGAGAGGAGAAAAGTCAGCTGCTGGAGTAGGAGAGAGAGTCCATAAAACTACCACGTGATTCCCTGGTTGACAAAGCCCTGAGTACAAGCCCTTGCCAGCTTGGTTCCTGAGAGGAAGAGAAAATCAGGATAGACAACAGCATATTTAACTTGACATGTGGGAAATATGCTATGCTGTGAGGTGTGGAGGCTGGAAATGGAAACCAATTTCCCAAAGAAATATCTCTGTTCATGGGTGACTGGGTCATTTTGGGTCCCTGAGGGAAAATTGGATGTTCAGAGCTCAGGAAGGAAATGTGATTCCTCTCGGGCATCCCTGGACACTCACTACAAGCAGGACCTCAGCCTGCAAAGATGGACGCCAAAGACGACACAGGGGCAGAGCTGATATCACCAGTCTCCGGCTCTCCAAGTGCCCCCAAAACTCCTCAGAGTCAGAGCCACAGCTCACAACAGGTAGCCAGCAAATGTCGGACAGATGAAGGCCAAGACATCAGTATTGCATGATTTTCTTTTGGTTCAAAGGCAAAGTCTTTTGAGCTTGAAATCTGAGTCATTTAGAAAGAGCATCAACATTCTAAGGAAGAGAAGGGGGGAAAGAAATAAAAAGGGAACCACCCTTTCCCTATAAACCATAGTGGTAAGGGAAACATCTCTCAACTCTTACATCATCTTCACTGCCCAGCAATATGTGGAACAGAGTATATCCCCACTCACTGCTGTTGATGGCTCAATCAATTTCTAAAATCCAAGGCTTGGGAAATATGCACAGAAAGGAGGTGCTGGTGTTAATATCATACAAGAACTGAATAACAGCAGAGGGGAGGGGAGGGAGTGGTGAGTGAGGGGAAGGCAAACGGCAAAGAGGGGTAGTCCTCTCAAGGACACCACATATTCTGGAATGGTTCTCACCTAGGATAGAATAACAAAAGTAGTAAGAGGTCATAAAAAATCATTTCCATGTTGGAGTAATAAAGACCAAGACCAAGTGCCAGATGTGGCTCAGAGCAATGGAGAAAGCATGAGATGAGAAATAAGGAAATCTAACGTAAGACATCAACTTCCTCATCTGTCAAATGGAACAATACTTACCAAGGTTGGGTAAGGGCCAAGTGATATGGACATGAAAGCAAAAAGAAAGGGATGAAACATTACAGAAACACAAGCAAAGATCACCAGCAGTTTCTAAGCCAACCCAAAGATGGGACTGGGGGTAGACCAGCTGAAAGTTCTTAGAGAGAAACACACGTCAGTCCAGGGAGACACATGTCCAAACACAAGACCTGGACTGGTTCAGGCATGGCAGAGAAGTGCAGGGTGTGCCTGAGGACCTCTGTGAGTAAGCTGTGCTCTCCTCCCCACCAACACTGGTAGGTACAAAGAGCAGATGAACTCTTATCCCTGGGGACAGAACCTAGGCTAAGTCAGCACTCCACTGGGAGACCTCCCCTGGATCCCTGTGAAGATCCCACCATGAGAATCCTGTGGGTTGTGCAACAGCAAGCACCTGGGGCAACAGGCAGCTCACAGGGCCTGGCCCTGCTTCTACAGATTCATCGTACCAGTCACAGCACTCAGCGATGCAGGAGCCTGCTTATACCACAGCTTGTCATATACTTTTGTTCATTCCTCCTAACCCCACCAAGTCAGCATGTTTATCCCTATTTGACAGATGAGCAAACTGAGGCTTAAGTTGGCCCCAAATCACATAATGGTCTGTGGCAAAGTCAGGATTTAAGCCAGAACATGCTCGTCCACAAAGCCTACACTTTTGTCCACTGTTTTGGGTATTTGTATTAAACTAATCAGTGTTAATGAACTGATACTCAAGAAGAAGACACAGCCACAGTTTATGAGTTTCTTTTTGAGATGTGGGAGAGGTGAGAACATACCCTTTGGGTAAAAGGCCCTTCAGGAGAGGGCATATGGGGGTTGAGGGGTGTTTTGGTAGCTATCTGTTCACTGTCCTCAGACTGAGGGCTAGCCAGGCTGGCATTAGTCACCCCCTCCTTTCTCTTGCAGCTTCCAAGGGCAGAAGCAGTGGTAATGGGAAACAAACAGCCCTAAGTGTTTCTCAGTACACAGGCTGGGATGCAGGCTGAGTTGAGATGAGAGGCACAAGCCACATGAATCTGAATCCTGGGACCAGTGTGTTCCAGAACCTTTGAAGGCAGAAGGAGAGAGACCATCAGGTTCAGAAGGAGTGTTTGGCCTAAACTACTCATAAGTGGCACGCTTAGAAAAGAAGGAGGGACTAGACTAGATCTCCCTGGAGCATGAGACAGAAAGAAGGCCTATGCCCTAGCCTCTTACCCGTACCCTACACAAACACACACACACACACACACACACACACACACACAAACCCCCACCACCACCACCACCAAGAACGGACTATATGGCCCAGTGAAGACCTCAGGTGCTGACCCATCCTCCCTTGTCCCTTACAAGGGAACCAAAAGTGGGCTTGGGACAGAAGGCAGAACAGCAAGAAGAAAACATGAAATTATTAACTCCCTGTCCACCACCACAGGATGCAAGAGAGAGGACCTCAAAGTAGACATGAGAGGATGAGACAGAGCAACAGGGGAAGAGGGAGAAGAGGAATACAAGGACTTCTCTACGCCACATGTGGTCTTAAGCTCTGAAGGATGCTAGTGTACCTCTGAACTTCATCTGTCAAGTGTAGCCTAGGCTCCTACAGGGAAGCAGAGGAAGAGAGGAGGGAAACAGAGAAGACGACATAAGGCAGTATGGAGAAGAGCAGCATTCAATTCTCCAGCTCTCATACTCCCCAGCTTTCTGTCTCACAAGAGCCCCTTCCTCCTCCCCAGAGCTCCTGGCAACTCTCCTGCATCTCCTCGCCCCTGTTTCTCCTGAGTGCTTCTCCCACAGCACCTCATAATCTTCTGGGAACCCACAAGGTGCTCCATATTTTGTGGTGCAGCAAATAAGAGGCAGCAAAGCTCTAATTTGATTAGTGAACCAGGAACATAGTAGGTGCTCAATAAGTGCTTGTCGGCTGGAGTTCTCTATTTTGCCTACAGAAACAAGAGTGCAAGAGGCTGGGGACTGCTGCAGAAGAGCTTCGACTCTGGGGAGCCCTTTCCTCTGAGCTTTGGACAGGCCGACTCTGAGCCTCCAGAGGAGGCTCTGTGCCCACCACTCCCACTCTTTCCCAGAGGATAAGAGTAGGTAGATGTCAAATAGCAAGATATCTTCTTTTAATATCCAGGAGATTCTGATATGATTACATCACACCTTTTCCATCCTTGAGAGTCACTGCACAAGAAATCCCTGATTTTTAGTTGCCCAAATGCCTCATCCCGACTCGTACCTCTATGTCTTTGTACATTTTGACCCTCTTCCTAAAATGCTATCTCCATTCTTGCCCTTTTGTTCAAACTTGCTCAAGTACACATTCTCCCCAGTTTCCAATGAGCCCCTTGAAGACAGAACATTTGTTGTCTGTGCCCATCCTTGTGGTTACCAGTATCAGAAGGACCTTACCTCTACCCTCAGGCCACATAGCTGATCCCATCCTCACCCCAGGAAACAGAACAAGCCAGCTCCCTGGCCAATTAGTCTCAGTTCTGAGAATTACGTCAAAGTTACCGTAGAGTAAAGTTTTCTATTAGATCTAAAACCAGCGGATGCTGGACTCAAGTTGTTAGGGGCTACTCCACAGAGAGAAGCTCAGAGAGTAAAGAAGAAAGCAGCCCTGAGAGATGGAGAATACTGAATAAGCACCTGGATTCACCCAGGTCTGAAGTCCACACCTAGATTTTTCATTTTGTGAATATATAAATTCTTGATTCATTTGTTTGAGCCAGTTTGAGTCAGGTTTTCTATCACCTGCTCCTAAAATGGTCCTGACTCAAAGAAACATCACCAACTCCCTAGGGACCTAATAGAGCATGATACACAGTAGACATTGAAGAAATACCAAATTATATTCAACAATTCTGAGGCAGCCTATTTAAACACTGGCTTTCAAAAGTACAACATAACATCAACCTGTACGTTCTCGGAAAAAAGGAAATCTCCCTGTTCCACTTTGACTTCCGACCTCATTGTGACATCACTTTGGTTCCTCAGGAGCTGTTATGGGGAGAGGCTTATTGTCTTCCAACTTTCAGAAGAGCACTTCTAATTAAAGCAATATTAAACAGTAATAACTGTCTTATAGTTTTATGGCAATGCCCATGATCACATAAATAAGGATTTTATATCCAATTAGCATTTTATATTTATTCAATCCTAAAACAATCTAGCATTTTTATTAATCAAATAAAATAGCATTTAATAGATATGGTTGTTTTAGCTTCTGAAATTAGCCACATATAAAACAGCACTACATCCAATTATGCGATATATTGCCCCAAAAGAACAATACGTGCTTGCTAGGATTTCCATCAACGTGATACCCATATTTACCTAAAAAAGCTAAAACCAACATTTCCCAACATTTCATCATTGAATAATACTCTCATAATTTCTCCTATAGCTATGTGCTACCTGTACCAATATTTACTTACAATGTTTCTGTGAATAGGCCATTTTGTTCATTTAAATAATTTTATTTTAAAAAGAAAACTTTATATCATGAGTCTGATACGCTAGCTATGCTTTAAGACAATGTCAGAATAAAGACAGAGCTATTAGCATAAAAATGGTTTATCTCTACCGATTTAAAGCTATCTTGCATACTGGCAATGGTAGTCATAGCACATTTGGGAGAAACTTGTGAGCTAAAGCATTCCAGTGAGGATACCACTGGTGTCCCGTCTGGCACCTTCCTGAGCATCTATCTATTTAACAAACCAGGTGGGGCCACCACCTTGGACCTCCCCATAGTGAGCTTTTTCCTCTTTATTAAGTATTCAGTTTTGTTGATAGACTACGAACTAGACAGTGAAAAGTTAGAAACAACTTTTACATTATAGACGAAGCCCTCTTTGATCAAGCAGGACAATTGCATTTCAAGCAAAGGATGCATTTCTGAAGGTATCAGACAATTTAAAACAGGTCCATTTCCAGACCCAGGGATATGTACAAGTAAAGGCCATGAACCCCAGGAGCCCATAAATCTGCAAACACTCTCCCATACTTTATTTTAAATCTGCTTTTTATTTTCTCAGACTTGGCCCTAATATGCCACGGCGCACTCATCCCTGCATCCCAGTACAGCACAGACGCCGCTGGTCTGGCCTCCTTCACAGTACTTTATCAGGTCTACCTCCTGGACCAAACTTACTGACATTCAGGTGTCATTTTCAGGACGAATAATGCTTCTTAATGAGCACTTGAGTGATATTTCTCCCCCTCTAGGGTACAAAAAGAGGATTCCAATAATAATAATATGAAAATAAGAGCACAACGGTTGCCAAAATGACTCACAGCCTGCCAATGCATGCAAGCCACAAAAGGATTCCCAAGACAGGAACAAAAAAATGGGGTATTTCTGTTTATCAGTTCAAGGGTGAGTGCAGTTTATAGTTCAGCCATCTGGTTTTTAAATCATACAATTTGTAAGAAAAAAAAATGGGAGGATCAAATTATTTCCAAATTTGTGCATAAAGGGACATTCTTAAAACTTTTATATCACACTTTTCAAATCTGCTCATTCAACTGCACATGGATTGCCCTGTTGCTGGCAGCGATCTTCCAGAAGGGAGGAAATTGGGGAGTACACGGACCTTCAGGGTGGGTAGGAGAAGCCTTGTGGTAGTATTTTTCAGGAGGTTTGTTGATCACGAGGTAGAGAGAGGAGCTTGCCATGTCTTAACACCCCAGATTCAGCAAGGATCAGGGCAGAACTGCTGAATATATTATCCCAAATCATTTTCACACCTCCTTTATAGAGGTGAAAAATTGACAGGTCTAGGTAGGTTCCAGACTTGCTCACCTATACAGTTTCTGAGAGCCCAAGCCCCAGGAGAAGGCAACCCCTACTTTAGGCATGGGCAGACAGAGGTAAGACGGGCTTAGAGGGGCAGACTGTGAGGGAGCTATGTGACAGGCCATGTGAAGGAAAGAGGCAAAAGCCACATGCAGAGGGCAGCTTCTCTCTGCAGGTGGAGAGCAAAATTCCATACAGGAGTGAAAACCCTCTGTAAGACAGAGAGAGAGGCAAACTGCAGCCCCAGAGCATGGGAGAAGAGTGAGTTGAAAAGGAAGCATGAGTCTATTATGAGCCGTAGGAAAGGGACGTCCAATTGCCACAGTGGGAAGGTGGGATCCTAGTGGTCTGGAAGGAGCCTGCTAGACCCACACCAGGCCTGAGGCCAAGATGCCCACAGGAGCAGGGTGCCGATAGAGGTTACAACATCAGATCTGAAACCCCATAAAAGTCCTGGGCCAACCTTCCCATTTTCACCCAAGAGACTTAGGCTGGCTATTGGCTCTCCCCTCAGAGGCTACTTTGAGAGTAGACTGAAAAACACAAATCCAGTGCTTCTCAAATTGTAAGGCAGATGAGAGGTGGAAAGCTTTCCCTGTACCTGCTGAGCAGGGAGTGTGACTGGACTCCCCTCCACAGTGTGTACACAAGATGGCATGTGTCTATCACATTCTGTCCTTAAGCTTACCAGGGGTGACTAAGTAATTACCAACCAAATCCATCTGTGTTGCAAGCCCCAGAGTCCTGATAGAATTTATTTAAATAAAAATTTCCAAATTCAGTCAACCACCCCACCCACCAAGTAGCAGTGGACTTTTACTTGCACAGGGACAATACTTAGCCCCCCAATATTCAAGCCCCATCACGCTCTAGGATAGCTCCCTGCAACTTTGCTTGGATATCCTCTCCACCCCTTGCTCCCTAAAGGAGTATCTCCTTGCCTTTCCAGGAAGCCTGCTTAACCACACAGGCCAAGTAAGGTGCCCTCCCCAGTGCTCTCACAGTCCCAGATGTCTATTTACTTCTTAGCCTCCCCACAAAGACCATGAATTCCTTGAGGGCCAGAACTACATCTTACTCACCCATGGATCTCTCCACCCAGCAGAGCAACCAGCCCACAGGAGACACTTCATAAATATTTGATAAGTGGTAATTAACCATGTGTCTGACACTCCACAGACACTGCAGGGTATGGACCAAGGAGTCGCCATATTTGGATGTTCTCTTCATTACTCTAGGGCTTTGCTCTCAACATAATACTTTAATACTTTAAAATTCCACCAAGCTCAAGGTTGCCTGTCTTTGTGAAGAGGGCTTGCTTAGCTTTACTTTTCTCTCCTTCCTTTGTAATTTGTGTTTAATCCAGGAATTTAATGGGTAAGTCTGATTGGGCCCAACAAAGTAAAGGAAATGTTTGCCACCCCTGCTGGTGGCTCTAAGTCGGTGCTTCCCTGGAACGGAGAACAGAGGGTGATGAGGACAGAAGCTGCATCAGTTCCATTCCTGCTCAGCAAATACCCCTAGGTCCCCAGAGGAGCACTCCCAGTAAGATGTCTTTAGAAAAAAATGTCAGTTGTAAAACGTTAATGCAGCTAGAAAGGCTGGCTGGTACCTAGCACTGGACTTCCAGTAAGACATGGGAATCCGGCCCCTTGTTTGGTTCTAAGAATTCCAATGGGCCATGCTCACTCCTTGGGATAACCGCTCCCCTCCTCCTCACTGTTTTGGAGTAACACCTGCCGCTGCTCTACAGGTGGCACAGGTTTTCAAAAAGCCACTTCTTTAACTTATTCCAGGGCCTGCATTTCACAGGCTGAACTCGCCAGGAGTTTGGAGATTCACCTGCTGCCCTCAAGTTGCACGATTTGATTTCTCGTACTCCTGGCACCTCGACAAAATCATCGGATGGATCGAGGGTGCTAGAGGCAGAAGACCTGGAAGCCTTCTACCACCGGAAGTGGATAAATTCCACTGCCAGCAACAGCATCTTTGTGCTGTTTGTTGGTCTGCAAAAAACAGCTTTAAGAAAGTGCTTTTCCTTTTCTACTTAATCCCTCTCTTCCTATAAAATATAAGCTGTAAACAAAAGACATAATGACAGGCAACCTTTGGCCAAGGTTCTGAATGGTGGGAAAGGTGGGGGTATTTGAAAGTCAGGCTGAAATCTGGGATGGATGAACTCAGCCAGCTACTCTGTTGCCTGTTTCTAGTGTTTCCATTTGCCATTCAGTGTTTCCTATTGTAGATAATGCCACAATTGTTATCTAATTATAGGGTTTTACCCCTTTCTCATATTCTTTCCTTAGGGTAAATTTCTGTGACTTTAATGACTGAATGCAGGGGGTCTCAACATTTTAAGACCAGTTGATACACCTGCCAAAGTACCCAGCCACCAGCGGTTTGTACCGGCTCAGGACTGGGCATAGTCCTTGCTTAACATCTTTTCAGACAGTATAATGGTATAAGGAAAAGGCAGTTATACTTTTAGTGTGCTTTAATTAGATTATTAAAAATACTTGACTCTCCAAAACACAGAGGGACTAAGATCAACTTCTCTACTTGGGACTGCTATTGGCAAGAAGAAATCTTTTAAAGAGCATCAGGCCAGATAACAGACAAGAACTATACAGCATTAAGTCAAGGAGGGTGCATATGAACAGTCACTGATGTTTCTTTCCTCGTGGATACCCAGCCTTCATGCCAAACCTGCTTCTCAGGTACTTCTGCCTCCTTTCAAATATGGCCCGGTCACAGCAGGCCACAAACAACCCTACAGTGTGCAGTGGGTGCTACTGACAAATGCAGGTCTCTGGAGCTCCATGTTCTGGCGTCAGAGCTGTGTGGATCCTGAGAGACATACCTCTCCTATAGCCAGGCAGAGGCAGTCAGCACTGACCGGCCACTACCAGTGGAGAGGAGCATGAGGGAGCACTACAGGAATGCACAATCCATAAAGAAAAGTAGGGCTGGTAGAGACCCACCCAGAGCAACAGAGAAAATTCCCGTTAGGCTCTGAACAGTCTGGGCTGAAGGGCGGGGGAAACCAGAGAAAGCGTCTACTATGAGGCAAGACAGAAAGCTGAATGTGCTCCCCAGAAAGGGGCTGCAGAGGGGGACTGAGCAGACCCCGTCCCCGCAGTATACCAGACCCTGCATCGAATGGAAGGGAGCTGGGGCTGCCTGCAGGAGAGTGGATAACTGAAGGGTAGACACCCAGGAGTGCCACTTACAGCGAGCGAGACCCTGAGCCTCTCTGGGACGGGGTCATATCCGCAAAGCACAGGGAGAGAAGTAGTGGATAACAGAGCACAATATCCAGGACCACAGAAGCACGCCATGAAGACATGCAAGAAAAGGCAGCTGTTACCATTATTAATTACGGTAATGATTCCCAACAAAAGCCTTTGTGCATATGTAATAACTTATTTTAAAATTTTCAATACATTCTGGAACTTAGTCTATAAAAATTTATTTCTATTCCTAGAAACCAAGACAAATCATGCAAACGTGCCCGTGTTTCCTCAGTAATACTGTAGGGGAAAATGTGCTCCATCTCCCTCCCAGAGTTAGGATGACATGAGAAAAGAGAGGTAGGAGAGCCTGGAAAGCTCTAATGGGCTTCACAGCCTCGAGAATAATGAATGCCTACCACACGTAGACAACAACATCAGAGCCTACCCTGTCCAGGGCAGTGGACACCAGCTACATGTAGCCATTTCCATTTAAATTAATTAAAATGAGATGAATTCTAATTCCTGGCTCCTCAGTTGCACTGGCTACGCCGTTTCAAGTGTCCATGTTGCTAGTAGCTACCATCCCCAGTGGCCCAGACACAGAACGTGCTCATCACCACAGACATCCCCACTGCACAGTGCTGGAGTCTGGAGAATACCAACAGGACCTCGTCGCAGAGGCGCCCTCCGCACAGACCGCAGAGGAATCTCACCGCAACCAAGATCCGTCACCTTCTTTTCTCTGCTTTATCCCTAAAGCACTGTATTTGTTTCATGTGTTTATTTTAGTTCCAGTGAGCATATAGTGTAATACTAGTTTCAGGTGTACAATATAGCAATTCCACACCTCCATACAACACCCGGTGCTCATCACTACAAGCGCCCTCCTCGGTCCTCATCACCTGTTCACCCATCCCCCACCCACCTCCCTTCTCTTAACCATCACTGTTCCCTTTAATTGAGAGCCTGTTTCTTGATTTGTCTATTTTTTTCCTTTTGCTTGTTTTGTTTTTTAAATTCCACATATGAGTGAAATCATATGGCATTTGTCTTTCTCTGATTTATTTCACTTACAATTATAGATGCTAAGTAGCAAGATTTCATTTTTTACGGCTGAATCATATGCCACTGTATATGCACACCTGTCAGAATGGCTAAAATCAACAACACAAGAAACGATAGGTGTTGGCATGAATGTGGAAAAAAGGAAACCTCGTGCACTGTTGGTGGGTATGCAAACTGGTGCAGCCACTGTGGAAAACAGTATGGAGGTTCCTCAAAAAGTTAAAAACACTGGGTATTTACCCAGAGAACACAAAAACACTAATTCAAAGAGATATATGCATCCTTATGTTTATGGCAGCATTATTTACAATAGCCAAGACATGGACTGATGAAGAGATAAAGCAGATAAGGTATATAAAGCCCTGCGTTTAAATAAATTCTTTTCTAGTGGCTGCTACAGACCTCTTTGAGAAGCTGATGAAAGCAATGGATTCTCTCACCAGGAGAAAAAAAAAAACAAAAACAATGCACATACGAACACAAACACATAAACACACACACACACGCACACAGACACACTTATGCAAACAAAGTCAGAGTTTCAGGATGTACACAGCCGTGGACCTCTCTATCTTGAGAACAACCCAAAAGGCCCATTTATCAATATTGACTGATGTAAAGCTGGGAGGAATACCTAGGGGTTTTACAAGGAACAAAGTTCTAAGAGCTCTATTCCTGTTACATTTTACTTGCAGCATTCTCTTCTTATTCCTTACTTAGATAGAAATGGTCAGCTCCTCAGTGGTCTCAGTGTTAGGCTTAGTCCAGCCTACTCTGCTCCAGGGAGCCTCACACATCACAGCTAAGTTTGGATTTCAGGCAGAGTACACTGAAGAGCCACTGGAGGGTTTCAAGCAGGGATGTGATACGATCTCCCATGTCGTAGAAAAATTCTGGTCAGTGGAGAATTGCCTGTGAATTGTTAAGAAGGTACAGGAAGCAGAAGTCGGAGAGCAGGTAGCAAGCGATGCAAGCAACAGTGACAGTGACCTATGCCTGATTGTGACAGTGGAGTTGGAGGGAAGTGGATAGACCTGGGACACAATTTGGAAACAAAGCTGAGGACACTGTTGCTCATTTGGACATAACATAGGCAAAGAAAGTTTTTTTGGCTGAAGTTAAGTATGTGGTGCAAATAGGAAGGAAAAGACTTGCCACAGACTGAGGATGGAGAGCAGGAGAACAAGAGTTGTCTCGAACTTTGGAGATACGCAGTTGGGACCCAAGTGGAAATATCAAACAGAGATATGAGCCTGCGGTGAGAGGTGCAGCCTTTGGGCACTTTCGTGTGGTGATGGTATTTAAGACATCTCATCTCAGGCTTGGATGGGATCACCTAGGGAGTGGTATAGGGAGAGCTGAGAAAAGAACTTTAAGGAAACCCCATGAAATCGTCAGAGAAGATAGAAAGAGGAGAGGTGATCAGGATGGAGTGATTTGGGAGGGAGGAGGAATAGAGAGTCTGGTGCCCCTGCGGTAAAGAGATGGTGGTATCTGAGGAAGGAACAGGTGGCCATCTATGCTGAATGCTGTTGAAAGGCCCAGAAATGGACGCACAGAAAAGGGCCCGCTAAAGTAGGCAGTGAACAGAGAACTCTGTCAGTGGTGAGGACAGACAGCAGGAATGGGCTAGAGGGAGAACGGGAGCAGAGCCAGCACCCAGATGCATCTCCTGCTGGAGGATGATGCTTTACTCACTTGGAGCAACATCTTGGATGACACCACCCTTGTTCACGAAGGACACTGGCCTGTGGCCTCCATGACCATGGGTAATCCTGAAGAACAGCTCCTAGAGTAAGAACCTGGGTTCTTGGCTAAGAGTAGATAGAATTCATTTGCCTCCTCAGTTCTCACACAATGGGTATCTAACCTCTGGTCCCCACTGCTTCCTCAAACACATTTCCTCACAAGCTCCCCCTCTCCCCAACTCAACTCCCATGAGAAGTATTTTGACCACGCTATTGCTGGTCGAAAATAATCCATTCTCAGCTCATTAAAGACATGGATCAATTTATGGGCTGACTCCACTAAATCACTAAATTTTACTTTTGGTTCTAAGAGAAAACCAAGAGAGAAAAAGAGGAATATAGTGAAAGGAGAGCATTTGGGGAGCTTGAATCAAATTAAAAATGATTAAGAAACAATGCTGCTTTATGTATTCATTATTTTAGAAGCATCAGACTGCTGGATTTTAATTTCATGTTATTACAAATATGCAAAGTTAATAACATGCCACTGATTGGGTAAACTCCCATTTAAAATGCAAAGCACTTTACACAAAACAAAACAAAATACACAGTATCCTAAATAACCTGGGAGTTGACTTTTAAATATATTAAATATTACATATTAACTAATTATACAGTTTAATACTATAATGTAATAGGGAAAAAATGTGACCTCTTGATTCTCCAAGAAATTTAAATCACATGGGTATTTAAAGATTCAATAAAAATGGGCTCTACACATAAAATTCTATGCTTTTAGAAATCCAATGGATAACAGTCTTAGTAATATGCAATAATTCCCCCTATCACTGAAGTTCATAATATAGTGGCATGTGAATTCTCATGGCTATAAGGTTAAAATAGGGGATTACTTCAAAGCCTTGGAGGGAACATGTAGACCAAGTTATGACAGTGAATTAAGAAAAGAGCTAGTTTCTCTCTTAGACATGCTTTCAGTCATATTTCTCCAGATGAGACCTACAGCTTAAAATTTCTTTTCTAATTAAGTTTTTAATGCGGCTAGATTATATTAAATCAGATAAAAACCGTCCTTCCTTTTTTTTTTTTTCCAGTCCACTCTCTCTGTAAACAGATTTCCACATGAGTGGCTGCTCATGAAAGGTGAGTAACACACACATAATCAAGTTCTGCCAACACCAATCCCAAATCCCACCGTAACCCGAGCAAACAAAATAGCCAATTAGAGGCAGTGGTTACGTAGGAAAAACTAATCCCTGAGCTTTTATTTGTTGGTCTTGTTTCTAAACCATCAAAAACTGCTTTGGAGTTCTGTTCATTGTGGAACACCCTGGTACACAGATGTCAAGATACAGATTCTTCTTTTGCAACAATATCTGGAATCTGCCCAAAATCAACATTAGTCAACTTATCCTAATATTATTTAGTTATATCTAGTTCCTTTTAACTTTTATCAAGTCCTTTAATGATTTCTCTTGTGTCCGTGTATACACATTTCTTCTTCTCAGAATGCAACAAAAGCTGGTAAACTGGTTTTAGACTTTAGCCATGGATCTTCCGGGGAGGATTTTTAGTAGCAATACAGTGAAGCTATGCATGGACCAGATTACACCAACAGATTAGGTTCTGAATCCTGCCACCTAGTGGTGGGGCAGATTTGGCAAGATTTTACCCTGGTGCAAGCTTTCGTACATCTATGGAAGTTTACAAATTGCACCTGCCAAATAAAAACCTCTCCAAGGGACGCCTGGCTGACTCAGTGGGTTAAAGCCTCTGCCTTAGCCTCAGGTCATGATCCCAGGGTCCTGGAATCGAGGCCCACACTGGGATCGAGGCCTGCATCGGGCTCTTTGCTCAATAGGGAACCTGCTTCCCTTCATCTCTCTCTCTGCCTGCGTCTCTGCCTACTGGTGATCTCCGCCTGTCAAATAAAAATAAAATCTTAAAAAAAAAAAAAAAAAAGCCTCTCCAAGCATTTGACTGTCAAAAAGCCAGCATTTCTAACCACAACAATTATCAGCAGATATTAAGCTTCCACAGAAGCATGTTAATGCCAAGGGGGTTATGTTCACTTAGGAACCCATGAGAATTTTGTAACAAAACAAAAGACATTTTAATATGATATACTATCATTCACAAGTACAAACATATTAAAAATTAATACTGAAAGGCTTCTATAAAATATAACTGAAGCATGTGGTAAGTTCATTTGTTCACCTATAATCTAAAAATGAAGAATACCATAACCCCTGAAAAAAACAAAATTCAACCAGAAACAAACACAAAAACAAGAAATTAGTAGCATATTTTAATTTGCTGATGAACACTTAATTTAGTTGTGTAGGCTACCACAGTGCATTTGCTTCTCCTAAACAGCAAATAAATTATTATTGGTTGAATAATCAAGCTCCTCATCTCTTCAGCCTACTCTTCCTTGCTCTGCCAATAGAAGGCAGGAAATGCACAAATCACGATGACTCTCCTACCTGCCATGTTTGAATACTGAGGGTAGATACTGACCAGCAAGAGAGAGAGGAGCCAAGGCAGGGCAACCTTAGAAAAAGACAGAATTGCCTCTTCCATGTGTGAGTCTCTTCCTGGAACTCCACCTTTCCATTGTGTATCATACATTGTGAGGCCAAAGGAGGCAGGTGCTCTCAGAGCCATGAGGTGGCTTTAGTGGGAAGTTAGTGGGAAGCAGTTAGTGGGAAGAACAAAGATGCTCTAAGAAAAGGCCACTATCTTGCTTCTTACAGCAGCCAGACAGCTTTATGCAACTAATTGAAATTGATTTAGCAACGCATGGACACAGTTTGGAAGCCTGAACTCTTTCTGTTCCTTTGATTTAGTCTGCCTAACCTCTCTTACCATTTAATTCTAATCAGATAGAGCCAGAAAATTGAGCTGGCAGGAATAGTCATTGACATTTAATTAATGTCTGGTATTCCATTTGTCGAAGAAGAAAGGCCAAGTAATGGAAGCTTGGCATAGCCATCTTGAAGCACGGGCAAAGACAAAAGTGACACAGGAGGCCTATCCTTTCAAAGGGCACCAATGCCCACAAAGATGTACGCTCTTTGCCGTGGGTCACTCTTGCCCCTGAGAAGAAGCCTAAACTCCAGGGCTAATGTTCCATCTGTATCTCTATTGCCTAGTACAGAGTTAAGAATATAGCAGATGCTCAAAAATATTTGCTAAATACCACTACAATTTCACAGAGGGTAATCTGGGAGCGGAAGCTATATCACTCCCTATGCACACTGCCAAATCTTCTCAAAAAGTCAGTTGAAAGAATGACATTTTCCAAGAGGCTGAAAGAAAGAGATGATACCACTGAGATACATTAGTAAACTCAAATGTGTGCAGGTGACCCATAGGCAGAGGTCGCTTTGATCTGCTCAATCAAACACACGCAGAAAAGTTTCCTAACTGCAGGGAATTCTTGGCTCCATTCTCTGCCCCACTCCCCATGCCACACACCATTCATTCCAGGCTTCCCGGCAAGAGTTATAAGGCCGGCAGTATGCTACCTCCACAATTTCTGCTGGAAGTCAGTATGGGCCATTCTCTGTGGTCACAGAGCTCTCCATGGGTGTGGCAAGCCGGATGCAGGCACAAGTCCAATATCTCTATGTAGTGGCCAGGAGTGCGTGGAAGCAGAATTCATTCACTAGAACATTCAACCATATCTACCAAGTGCCTACAATGTGACAGCACTGTTCTGGGGCTGTGGATATATCAGGAGATCAAAATGACAAACACCCCTATGGAGATTACAGTCTAAAGGGGAAGATAAATAAACACATGTATAATATAGTATAGAAACATCAGAGGCTATGAAGAAATATAAAGCAGAAGGGGATAGACAGTGAGAGGCAGGGGAAAAGAGGTAAACAACTTACCTAAGGTAGCATAAAAGGTTCTTCTGATGACCTTATATTTAAGTGGTGACCTATATGAAATGAAGGAAGAAGACATGTGGTTATCTGGGAGAAGAGTATAGCTGGGAACAGCAAGTACAAAGGCCCTGAGGCAGGAGCAGTGGTCAAGGAAGTGCAAGAAGAGCAGTGTGGCTGCAGCAGAGAAGCTGGGGCCGCAACGATGGGAAATGAGGCTGGACAGGTATGCAGATCACATAGAACAGTGCTAATCATTGCGAAGACTACATTCTACTCCAGGAACCCCTGGAAGGCATCAGAGTTTAAGATTTGCTTTTCCAGACTGTAGAGCACAAGTGGGAGCAGGGAAAGCATCAGGAGACTATTACAGTCATCCAGGAGAGAGACGACGATGGCCTGGGTAGGATGGGGATTGTCTGGGGAGAGAATGTGGACAGACTATGGGAGCATTTTCATCTTTTTTTAAAATTTAAACTCACTTAGCTAACATATAGTTCAATATTGGTTTCAAGAGTAGAATTCAGTGATTCATCACTTATAGATAACACCCAGTGCTCATCATAACCAGGGCCCTCCTTAATACCCATCCCCACCCGCCTCCTTCCATCACTCTCACTTTGTTCTCCATAGTTAAGAGTCTCTCGTGATTTGCTTCCCCCTCTCACTCTTTTCCCCCCTCCCAAAGGCTCATTTGTTTTGTTTCTTAAATTCCACAGGAGGGAAGTCATGGTATCTGTCTTTCTCTGACTTATTTCACCTAGCATAATATACTCTAGTTCCATCCATATCATTGCAGATGGCAAGATTTCATTCTTTTTGATGGCTGAGATGCACTCCAGTGTATATATATCTACAGTATTATATATATATATCTTCTTCATCTGTCGATGGATATTTGGGCTCTTCCATGGTTTGGAATAGATAATAGACTAGATAGATACATACATACATAGATAGATAACGCTGCCATGAACATTGGGGTGCATGAACTCCTTCAAATGTTTATTTTTGTATCCTTTGGGTAAATACTCAGCAGTGCAATTGCTGGATCATTGGGTAGTTCTATTTTTAGCTTCTTGAGGAACTATGGGACTGCTCTCCAGAGTGGCTACACCAGCTTGCATTCAAAATGCAATGGATGCATTTTCAAAGCAAAACTCACAGGCTTTTCTGATGGATAAGAAATGGAGAAAGACAGAGAAGAGTCAAAGAAGACTATTAGGTGGCTTAAACAAGTGGGGGAATGGGATTGCCCCTAACAGAAATGGGGGTCCCTGGGAGAGAGGAAGGATGATTTGGAGAAGAAGAAGCCAAGAGCTCAGTTTGGGTAATAAATACTGGCCGATGCCTGTGATGATGATGATGGCAATGACAGTGACGCAAGAGAAAGCAGAGCAAACAGCTCCTCTCAATTTTCAAAAATCAAAAAGCATTCTTCACAGAAGCAAGCAAGAAGCCCCCTCTGGAGCTCTCAGCAGGAGCGTGGTCTTCAGCTACTTTCATAATGAGAAAGAAATGGACTAAAGTTATTTTGAGTTTCATGAGCAAGAAAATGTAAATGGCAAATGACAAGAGACCAGTTCCACATCCACCCTGGACACCGTCACTCAACAGGCGAGCTATTCATGGGCTCCGCTCTGCTGGCAGGAGTCATTGCTAAGTGAAACCCTCACAGAGGACTCAGAAGCCTGCGGTCAGCGCAGACTGACCTGGAGTCCTGGTCCATAGTCGCAGGTCAGAGGCCATTGCCATTCGGGCCTCAGAGTCAGAGGTCAAGCACTCAAAGCTCTGGAGGGTTGGCCTCCAAAGTGGGCACAGACATCCCGAGGCAAAAGCAGGGGGGTCCACTCACTATTAGACAGCCACTTTTTAATACTATCCTTTCTTCAAAATTTGCGATTACTTTTTATCAAGTTCTACTTACACATAGAAGAATCAAACAGTTCTATGGGGCTTATCACAAAAAAAAAAAAAAAAAAAAAAAGAGCAGTTATCCTGAATCCTCCCTGTGCCCCATTTCCCACTTCCCAGAGGCAACTGCTTCTAACTGTATTAGATGGTTCTTTCATTATTTACCTCTGTCTAAATAAATAGACATAATAAATGTCTAAATAAACAGGTTTATGCTGCTACCTCATTTTTTACCTCTAGCATCATCTATTGACTTTCCATCTTGGAATATATGGATTTAGTTCTGGTTCTCTCTCCCCTCCATACATCTAAGCACACATACACACGCACACACCTATGCACACATAACACACACACATGTACATTCACATACACATGTAAACATATACACACCTTCACACAAGCATGCATACACCCATGCATAAACACACACATGCACGCACACACACCACCCCAGTCCTCCCAATGGTTAGCCATGTTACATTCTGGTTAGCCCAACATGCAGTGTTATCATGGCTATCATTATGTAAATGTCATTCACAACGAAGTTACACAAATGCCTTAGTCACTTGCCTCTTTTCTCTACAATGTTTTGTGTTTTCAAAATTTAAAAACTATTTTGATTTCTGTCTTTCGTGTTCTCTGTGTATTTTCTGTGCAAAAAAGATATAAGATATAAACAGAATCTGAACTTGCAAACCTTGATTATACCATCATTCTCTCTCTCTCTCTCTGCACTGTGCACTGACCTATCAGAGTTTTTAGGCAGCAAGGAGCTATTATTCCCAGAGCAATATTTTAAAAATAAATTTATAACTATCCCATGAAAAGAGAGTTATAAAACCAGGAAGGTTAAAAAAGGCCGAGTATAGCTCCTGACAACAGCAGACCCTTGCTTTTGTTAAACTCAAGTGTTTTGAACTATTGAACAGATGAGCTTAAAGATCTTTGGCTATTCTCTGCTTCCAAGTTCTGCTAAGACAAAGTGTCCCCTTTGGTCCTCCCTCAACCTCACACAAGCCTTTTCTCTGGTGTCTGAACTCAACAAAACATTCCCCAGAAGCTGCCACCACTGTTGGGGGCGGGGGGGAGGGGGATGGCGGTGGTGGGAATTTCTCAGAACCAGCCCCCTCTCGCTGCCAAAATGAGAAATACCTAAATGCTTTCCCATGTCGCCACGTATCACAGAAATAGGCCAGCAACAGAAGTACTAAGAACATGCTGAGCAGAAAGCCTGGGTAAATAATCTCGGTTCCACAGCTATATTTTTCTCAGCAGGTGAAGAATAAAAAAATAATGTGACTGACCTCTGCCCCGGCCAGTTCCCAGAACCAAGGGCAGGTCTGTTCCATGCCAGGCAGTGGCTCTTCTGCAATGTCCAGACCTCTTGGTCTGGGGTATTGCTCCTACCCTGCAGGCCAAACAGACCTGGTAAAATGTCAGGACAAGGAAAGAAGGTTCCCCAAATTTTGCAAAGTGTGTGAATCAGAATGAGCCTGGCAGAAACCCGGCAATCCTGACACCGGAATACTTAATCTATCAGGCCCCTTGGAGACTCAGGTGAGGGAAAAACGTATTAAAATCCACACTAGTTGACAATGCTCATGGTCAGTGCTGTCATTTTACTCAAGACCAGGCTGGGACTGTGAAAGAAACAAGAGAAGAGAGAGGCAGGCTAGTGAGACTCAGGAGGTCTTGGGGAGGCAGGCCTATAGGTGCTTGGCAAAACCATCCCTGCTCGTGCAGGTCTCCCCACTGTGAGCTGGTATTCTCAGTGGCCCTTTCTGGTCAGTCTGTCTCTTGCCCTGTCCAAACCTTCAGCTGGCTTGCCCATGGGTCTCTGACACTACCCAAGTTTTTGGTGAACAGATATGGTAGGCATGAGAGATCAGATAAGGAGCCAGGAAGATATGAGAAAACAGCAGAATAATACTTACCTACAGATCAAATGTTATTGCTGCCTGCCAGGCAGGCCCAGAAAGGTTTGAGGTTTTCTCTTTTCCTGCCCACTGATTCTTATATGCAAACTGCATATCTTCCTTCTAGGAAGTATGACTGCCGAGGAGGACTGGAGGTCTGGGACTTGCCAGTGCATAGTGTGTGTGTGTGTGTGTGTGTGTGTGTACACACATGTGTACGTCTTACTGACATCAATACACACACAGCAATACATCACCCCCAGAGGCATCAACCCTTACCATGTTTATCACCCTCCTATTACAGATGGGGAAGAAGCAGCTTGGAGAGGTAAGATGACTTGTCCAAGATGGGCTACATGCTGGGCCTGGACCCAGGATCATTGCTCTGTCTTCTGACCCAGCCCTCTGCTTGCTGGGTGAATCTACCACATCACTG
This sequence comes from Neogale vison, assembly GCF_020171115.1. Classification (NCBI taxonomy): domain Eukaryota; kingdom Metazoa; phylum Chordata; class Mammalia; order Carnivora; family Mustelidae; genus Neogale; species Neogale vison. The sequence goes on from NC_058096.1 coordinate 124,201,418, forward strand.
TGCTTGGCACACTGGGGTGGGGGAGGGTAGAAAAGGCGGGACTTGGGACTTAGGCGGACTTCATTTGAAATTTGAAACCTGGCTCTATTGGTACTGCTGAGAAGGCTGGAACAAGTTGTTTGAGCCCCCTGAGCCTCAGTTTCCTTCATCTGCACACGGAGGAGACCAGTACGCACTTCCTGCCTTGTTTTAAGAATTCTGTGAGACTCCACATGTGCAGCACCTGGCACAGGGCCTTAAGCACAGCAGCTGCTCCCTTAAGTGGCAGATGCTAGTAATTTCTGCCTTAATATTCACACTTGTGGCAAAAGTAGATGGCTCTGCCCGTCTTGCTAAGCCTTAATCCCTGAGTGGTCCCAGACAAGGGGATCAGTGTCCAGGAGCTGAGGGCACAGTCACACAAGAGATTCCTAACCCCAGGGTAGCAGAACAGGCTCTTCCCCAATGTCTAGTCTGGTCAGCTGGCTATGACTCCTCTGCAGAAGCATTTGGTGACAGTCTTGGGTAGCTTCTGAAGCGTCAATGACTTATGCACGGGGTCAGAGCAATTTGGGGAGTTCTGCTCTTCACCCTTTTCACTGGAATTCCCCATGGAAAAAGTCAGCTCAGTGCTACCCCCAAACTTCAGTTTTTGCCTCCTAGGACTCACCTCCGAACCATCATGGAAGCCCTGGACAGGCGCCTGACACACCGTGAGTGCTCAATACGGCAGCTCCCGTGCTGTAGCTGCTGCTGAAATGACTGTGCCCCTGATCTAGCCATATCCCTAGAGACCGGGCACATGATGTTGGGGCCATTCCAATCCAGCTCAGGATGCATTCCACATAGAAAGGTAACGGGGAAATGGCCTGTTCATTCATCTGCTCGCTGGACACACAAACATACTGAGCCCCACTATGTGTCAGCCTGGCCTGGATGCTGAACAGCACCCAGTTCCCACCTTCATGAAACTGTGTTTCCAGAAGTCTGTGGCTTTCCCTCCTCAGCATATGTATCTAAGAGTCCCTTCTTAGAAGCAAGATCTTCTGAAGCTTATTTTATCAGGCCTCCATCAGTCTCTCAGTCTTGATTAAGTTGAATAGCCTCTATCCATAGCCCTATTTCATATTTAGAGTTAATGCTAGGGATGACAGTGTCATTCATTCATTAACACTTAACAAGCACCCACTCCATGCTCTAGGTGCCAATGGGCCCATGACAGACAGTGTCTGCCCTGAAGGAGGGCACAGTCAAGCACAAACCTAGCAGCCTTCCTGCAGCCCCATCCCAGCACCTGAGGGACCTCACAGGGCTTGCTCTGAGTTTCCCCTTTGCCCGAGGGGCTGCCTAGCAGAAATTCCCTGAGCCTGCCACCTGCTCCGACAGCTCTTGCTCTAGTTCTAGAGGCTGTGCCTGCTCCCCCCATCCTCAGTTAGGAATCCAGGAAGCTACGGCGTGCACAGCTAGACCCAGACGAGAGAACACCACTCTGAGCTCTAACTCACTGAGAGGCATTTCAGGAGACACTTCCTCACTCAGAGCTCCAGCTTCCAACTCTGCAGACTGACAGTGTCCCAAGGATTACATGAGATCAAGCAGGAGCCGTGCCCTGCCAATGCTCTAGGCAAAGGAGTGCCCAACTTCTCGTCAGAGCCCCACTCTTGGGCCATACTATTACCACCCAGTTGAGCCCTCACAACCAGCACTCGCCCTCCTCGGCTCATCTCTCTAAGACAAATAAACTCCCAGAGCTCTGTATGGGCCGGAGGGCTGCTGCACGCCAACCTCACCCGGGCCTGGTTTCCTGGAGTCCACTACAGCACAAGACATTAGGCTCGTTAGCAAAGAACCAGCAATTGATTTTTTACATAATTTGGAGAGAGAAGAGTATTATTGCACTTTGTTTTCCTATGGCTATTATCCCCATAAGAGCTCATTTCTACCTCTTAACAGGGGTTTACTTGGACTGATAAATTGGTTAAAAACCTTCCTGTCCAATTTCAATTTACTCAGTATAGCATACGCTGGAACACATTAAGCGCAAGTGTAAATTCAGTCAAGGCAGCTTCCTAAGGGACCTTGTTGTTTTTCCACGGACACCCCATCTTCCCTTTACAGAACACTGGGGAGATCACAGTGACCTCTGGGGAAGCAGGAGAAGCAGGGTAATTTGGTCTGGGGTATCGCCTTCCCCTGAACAGAGCCTGATCTAGACATGGGCAGAACTGCGGGGGGGAGAATCTCATAGCTGAAGGTGTCATGTTTGAGTCCAGAAGACCAGGCATTTTAGTCCTTGCCCCATGGCTCTCATTCCCAAACCAGTTCTCACGGGACAGGTATTGTCACCCTAAGACCCCACACCTACAGCGTCTTCCTGTCACAGCAAGGTTTCTTCAGAATCAAATTGCTTTCTCTCAGGCTTACAGCACCCTGGGTTTGGGAAGAGGTAGAAAACCAGCCACTTGGGACAGGAATGACAAAGCCAGGGTTGTCATGAATAATTCAGCAGCTTTCATCCCAATCTCAGCATCAGACTTCAAAAATTCCATTCTAAACTCTTCTTTGTGACATGACCACAGTCCACAGTCTTTCCCAGAAACCTGCCTGAGTGGGCCATGTCAGCTTCCTGAAAATGCTGTTTCTGCAAATGCCAGGCATGTTCAGACCCCAAGTTCCTAGCCTCCCTCTGCCTCACAGCCCAACCTCAGGTGTTCCAGACCAGCTGACAACCCCTTGGTTCCTGAGGATAAATCCTTCTCCCTCTCACCCCATTTTTTCCCAATGTCATGCCTTTAGGGCAGACAGACCCCTTGTCCAGACTCTCCACCTCTTGAACCATCATCTGAGATGAGTCCTCCGGTCCTCAGCTGAGTTTCTAAGCCCAGGTCACTAATCAGAGCCAACTACTAATGAGGCTGTGCTCAACCACAGGCTTCACTTCAAGCCAGTCACAGAGAGGCAGCCCCTCGGTGATGAAGGAAACTTAGCATAGGTGTGGGGATGGCTCCTGGCAGACCACACCCGGCCAGAGCCTACCTCAGGGCTCCAGCCCTCTGGATCAAGGGTCCCTGGCATCAAGGCCTTGCCCCAGGGGTACCTCAGGGAAGCACTCAGTGCCCAGCTCTCAGTGAGCATCAGACAAGAGCAGGTTCCCTCTCCCAGCAGCCTCACCCAAAATCCGACTCCCAACATCATCTCACTCATTATGTAAAACTCCACGAGAATCCTTTTTACTTTCAAGGTAGACTAAAGGAGCAATTAATTTCTAACAATAAAGACAGATGCACAGACAAAATTCCTAGCTAAAAATACCAAAGTAGCAGTTTGGATTTTTTTTTCTTCATTCATTCACTCATCCACCCATCCAGTCATTCATTCGACAAGCACTGCAGAGGGCTACATGTTGGCCAAGGCAGGAGAAAGCCATGGCTCTCCGATCTCACACTTTCCATCCTGGACTGAGGTGGGGCAATGTGCCACCAGCACTTCCCCCTCCCCACACTCCTCATCATGCATCCCCCTCACTGTGAGAAGGGACCACGATTTTCAGAGTGCTGGCCAGACTGTGACTTCTTCTGTTGAATTTCAGAGAGGGTGTCATGAAATCCTCACAAGCCTCAGCATCACCCTCATTTTACTGAGGGGCAAGCAGGACCCTGATAAGGAGTTGGGTGGTGCTATCAGCAGGGAAAGAGCTTACTGCACAACCTGCCTTGGGGGATCCACAGCCCATGCTTCTTCCTCTCCTCTAGAAGTAGGACGTACAAAGAATTCAAATCCTCAGAGAGATGCTCATAATAACAACATTGCTTCCTTCTGCAAGCCTGCAGCCTGGGGGAAGGGTGGAGGACTGAAATGCTCTTAGGAGGCCTGAAAGAATAAAGGAGGATCCACTCAAACTGTGAAACCTACATGCCTCAGGGCCCCATCAAGTCCCTTCCTCCAGGAAGCTTCCATAGATGCAGCCTCCCTGACTCTCTTTAGTGGTATGGTCGAGGATTCAGAGATTATCAGAGGCTGCAGGGGGCAGACGCTGGCACAGGAGCCCAGTGGGCCCAGTGGCTGATGTCATACACAGGCATGGGACAGAGCTGGGGCTCGAGTCTGTGTCTCCTGTGCTCCTGACTCCACTGACTGCTGCCCAAGGGAGCCTCATTGTGCCCACCCCTCCAGTCATCCATGGTGTGATCCTGGTCTGCACTCTACAACCATGTGTAAGCTAAGAATTCAGGGCACCTGATCAGGAAGGTTGTGTTGCATCCCTGGATGAGCCCAGCTCCTGGGGACTTAGAACCCTTAACCTGATTTACAGCTCTTCCCTTAAGTGTAACCCCACCACTTTCTTCAAGCCTGACCTAACCACACCTCCTCCAGGAAGTCTAGACTTCTCTCTACTCTCCACCTCTCTCCAGCAGACACAGACCTCTCCATGCATGGTGACTGCCGCTCATTGCTCTGTGTATCTCCAGCCCCTAACCCAGGGCCTGGCACAGAGAAGTACTCAATAAATGATTGTTGAATAAATTTTATTGGATATACCAGAAATGATACAACAGCCTCAGGCTCAAATAGATATTTCATTATCTGGAGAGGAATTAAAAGATGCCAAGTCATCTTCAAAATAATTGACTACGCTTTTATGAGGCCTCTCCTCCCATTTCTCTCCAGCCCTGCAGAGCACGAAGCTCTACAATGCCCTTCATAATCAGAGATACTATTTATTCCATAAGCATTTCATTTAACAGCACAAAGATCCCAAATCTTCAATGGTCATTTCTTTTCTCTGGCATCAGGAAGGACTACTAATAGCTATTTGGTCCTGAGAAAAACAAACGAATATCAAGAAAAGAGCCTGATAATTCTAAGCCATAATCATCCCTTTGATTGATTTCCTCAAGGCAAAAATTCATCATTAAAGGCAGCTTTGCCTACCCAAGTTTTTACAAAGAACATCAACTGCCCCCCCATAATGTTGTGCAGAACATCTGACGCGAACAAAGGGCAAGTGGACAATGGGTCTCATCATCAGTCCTTTAACTTTCCCCGGAAGCTGAATCCCATCATTATATCCCAGAGCTATTTCTAAAATGTGTGTCCTCTTGCAGCCATCAGGACTTGAAGAAGAAAGAGGTCGCAGTTCCCCTTGAAAACAACAGTATCAGCAACTAGTCAGCTCCCCCCAGGGTGAGGCTACATGAGGCGGCCTCAGGGGGACCTGCTGCAGAAGCCCATGGGGGCAGAGGGCCACCAAGGCCAACTGCAGATGTGTGCAGGATGAATACCGCAAAGAACTTTGTAGACCACTTGCAGCAACCATGGTCATCAAAATGGTCACCAGAATTATTGATAGGTCACACTTCTGTCACAAAAGCACATACTTCTCTTCTGTTTCATATTTGAGAACTAGGCTTTGAGCACCTTCTCTGTTTGGGACCTTGTGTTAGGAATTGTGGAGGCTACAACACTGAAGCGTCCTTATGACAATCCCCCTCCATGGACAGCATAGGGAGGGCACAGCCCACCAGACACCCCATGCATTCCATCTCATATGGTGCCAGGAATTCTGGGAGACAGTGTTTTATCTGAGAGTACATTCTAGCCTACTTACTCAAGCAGGTTAAATCAGTGACTCTCAAACTGTGCTACTCATCAGAATCAACCAAGAAGCTTTTAAAAATTCTAATGCCCAGACCATAACCCAGCCAAAATCACAGCAAGACCTCTGAGAAGGGAATGCACATATCATATTTGCAAGACCCAGAAGTGATTTCAGCCATGGCGTAATGACTGGCTTAGAGATCCCATGGGTGGTAGTGGGAGAATAGAGTGGCTTGACCCTATATGGGTCTGGTTCCAAAACTGGTGTCCCAAACTTTATGTCACTCTATCCATAGGTCCCTTCCTTCAAGGCATCCACAGACTCTGATAAGAGGAGCAAGGCCAGTCTACCGTGTCACATGGCAGAAAGTCCATCAAGGCAATGATATGGGTCCAAAGGGCTATAGCATTCAAGGGAGGAGAGGTCCTTGAATTTGAGGCAAAAGGATGTTAGTTTCTTTGGGAAAGTCTCATCTGAAAGGAGCCCAGAGGCACAGATCTATGGCATGGTGTTGGGGGCTGTTACAGGTGGAGCTTAACAGCGATGAGCAAAGCAATGACCAGGAGAACAGGCAGGACACAGGTGAAGAAAGTCACTCAGTTAGGCTGGGGCTTTGAGGACACCCAGAGAATCAGTGGAGACAGGGTAGAAAGACAGGTGGGTGTGCAGAGGAAGTGATGATTTACATGGTTGGCAACAGGAAGCTCCTAAAGATTCTCCAAAGGGCAGTGACATGACTGCGGATATGCTCTAGTTAGGAGTCATGAAGCTGTGCTCAGGGGAGGCACTGGAGGACTACTGCAGAACAAGAAAATAATTGAGATGAGGTGGATTGGGATGGGAACTCACCTAGGAGGAGGGTGAAACTATCCCAAGAATTAAAAATTGACCCAGGGTAGGGCAGTGAGACTGGGAAGAGTAAGAGCCAGCGGACGGCAGAATAGACTAGACTTGGCAGCAACTGGCCTTGCTTTTGTCAGCAGCTCTGTCCTTTACTAATTAAGTGACCTTGAACAAGTCCCTTAACTCTCCATGCCTTAATGTGCAGCTCCGATGAGCGGGAATAACAAAACCTTCCTGCCCAGCTCACAGGCAGGCTGGGGGCCTCAAATGAGAGAATGCATGTGAATACGTCCCGAGGGTAAAAAGCATTATATACAAAGACCTACACAATTTCATGATGTTATTAATACTCTGCATGTTTTCTTTACTTTTCCAAGCTCTTAAACTTGAAGGCTTTGGTACCATATGAGAAAAAAAAGTTAATAATGATGTCTTTTATAGCTCAAAGTTATGAACAAATTAAGAGTTTATGTCTTTTGCTGCTGTTGGAGAATAGACTTACCAACATGAATTTGAGTTAAAATGTCAATAATTTTTCATTTGAGTTTCTTAAAATATATTTAATTTCTTCTTACATTTTCCCCTTATTTTATGCGGCAATATATTCTACACACTGAGATTCTGGAATACTTCAAGATACAAACTAACCAGCGCACAAAGTTGTAAAAAAGTTACCTTCTGTCTTACGCTTAAGAGAAAAGAAATCAGTTATTGGAGTTCTTGGAAGATGGTGGTCATGAGGGTCATAATGTTCATGACAGGAGTTTTCAATCTAGTCTAATCCTTGCAACTTAAAGCGCACAAAAGGGACTATGAAAGAGAATAGTTTTTGTTTTTTTTTTTTAAGATTTTTATTTATTTATTTGACAGGGAGAAAGAGAGATCACAAGTAGGCAGAGAGGCAGGCAGAGAGAGAGGGGGAAGCAGGCTCCCCACTGAGCAGAGAGCCCGATTCGGGGCTCGATCCCAGGACCCTGGGATCATGACCTGAGCCGAAGGCAGAGGCTTAACCCACTGAGCCACCCAGGTGCCCCAAAAGAGAATAGTTTTGAAGACAAGTTATGAATTTTCCCTAGAATTCCATTAACTAACATTCCATAGTTCCAAGGGGCCTGGTTCCTGTGGCTCCATGTGCTAAATTCTCTAAGGGCTTCACATGTTCAAGAAAGCCATTCAACTAGAGAGGCCCATTTGGGGTTGTCAATCTATTCTAAACCAAATAAGCAATTATTAGGTACTTGTATCATACCAAATATTTGTTTGCTGCTACACTGATAGGTAAGAGTGTGTGTCTGGGTATGCGCACGTGTGTGTGTGTGTTAATATGTGTGTATGCACGTGTATTTTAGATATATACACACATCCTTATTTTATCTTCACAACAAACCAGAAGTATTGCCTGTTACTGCAGGCATGTTATCATGAGTAAATCTCCACATGTATGGAGATGTGTAAAAACGTGGAGCTGTGTCCTCGTTTTTAAATAACCATTCGCCGTTTAACTTCAAAACATCCAAAACAATTAGAATAGTTTATTCTTAGGAAACTAGGAGTTCTCATTTTTCATGAAAAAATAAATTAGTAACCACTTTTTGATAACAAAACAGCCCTTCCTAAAGCAAGAGGGAAGACAGAAAGGTACCATAGTCTTGGAAACAAAATCATACAGAGAAAGCACAGTTTAGGCTCCCAGGGAACATACGGGACTTTTTTCAGGCAGCCATCTTGAGTCTCACATGCCAAATCCCCTTGACTTGTTCCTGAAGGGCAAACATGGATGACTTCCATGACCATTATCCGGTTGTCCTGCCTTAGAAACCTGGTGCTGTTGAAGTACAGAGGGAAGATGACAGTGCCTACTGTTGGCAACTTATCTCACCTCAATACCCAGGTCAGGTAGAGGCACAGACAACTGAATTAATCACATCCTAATGAGCACAGTTTAAAAGACAATGCCATCTTGCAGGTTGTTGTTGGGCCAATGGAGGAAGAAGGCAGAGAAATGGCAAGAGGTCTTCTACTCACAAGATCCCTCAAAAGTAGCCCTCATTCCACTGCTCCTGAAATCCACCCCATTCATCCATCATCCCTGTGGCTTCCAAGCCAGTCCCTGACTTATTCCAGGAGGCTGACCCCAACAAGGTCTCTTATCAGTGATGGTGGCAATTTTTCAGGTGGAGCCTTAATGAGTTACAGGCTTCCTCTACCCTCAACATGTTCACACCCATCTACACTCCTACCCATTTTCCTTTTATGATTTACACTTTGATTTCCCAGCCTAGGTGACAGCCTAGGATCCTGGCTGCAGGATGAGGTACTGACGACTGCCTCATCTTACTAGTAGTGACTTTTCTCCTCAATCCACCAGCCTCTCTGGCTTGGGGCCTGCCACTTCACAGACCCAAGAAATGACTCAGCCATAGGCCTGCTTCTGAGCACCTTCCCTTCATTCATTCAGTCCATCAACAAACACATATGTACTTATGAGGATCACAATGGTTGACTTCAGTTATCTTGTGCTCTAGTGAGGGAGACAAATTAATACATAAACCATGAGGCTGCAGTGTGGTGCCTGCTCCGAGGGATACCACAATGCTCTGCAAGCTCAGAGAAGAGGCTCCAACCCCAGCTAGCAGCACCCTACGTGGGCTTCCTGGAGAGAGAGAGGCCTGGTGTGATGAGTCTGAAAAGATGAATAGGAATTAGCAGGCAGTTTGGGTGGGAGGCAGGGAGGAAACGAATGGCCATCCCAGGCAGAGGAAACAGCATCAGCAAGAGCAGGGATAATAGCCATTATGGTATATGTGTGAAAAGTACTAACAACCACAGGGTCAAGTGTCAGCAGGGGCTGGATCATAAGGGATCATAGACACAGGTTAAGGAGCTTTGACTTTATCCTTAATACAACTAAGATGGCTGAAGGGATTTAAACAAAAGAGTGGCACCATTGAGATCTGGGTTTGAGGTTGATGTCTCTGGCTGCAGGGTGAATGATGGGTTGTTGACTATGGGAGATATCAGAAGCTATGGACTGGGTAATGGGCAGCTGTCTCACCCCAGGGGGCGGTTTGAGAATGGTATTCAATGTCATTCCCCACCCACAGCTAATACTTACTTAGATGGAACACTGGCTCTGTAGAGCCCAGGTCTTCCTCTGTCATTTGTCAGTAATTCTGAGCCCAGGGTTCCCCTTCAACTACTTGGTTCTTTCTCCAGGCCCTGGCCCCAGTTCTTCCAGTACCTTCCTGTCCTCCATGGGCTGGTGCTGATGAAGTGCCAGCACATTCCAGGAGTAAACAGACAGCGCTACTTCAATGGGCCAATCATCAAACCACCATCCAACAGGTTGTCAGAGCAGCTGATCTCAAAAGAATGTCATGCAAGAGAAGGGCACGGGATTTACAGGTAGTGTGTGAATGAGCAGCCTCAAAACATGGCTATGGCATAATGGAGCTTCATGAGGATGCAGAAGGATGTAGAGGGATGCTGAGGAACACAGGAGAATACGTGCGGGCTCTGGGCTCCTGCAAGAGGGAGGGACAAGTCCTAAAATGGAAGAAACCTAGGCTCTGGTGCCTTACCCAATTCTCAACAGGGCTGGGCCAGACGTGAGGTTGGCACCCTGAGAAAGGATTGAGTTTGCCTCTCTGTCTCATGATCTCATTTAACAGAGCTGGCCACCTTGCCTCACATGTGGTGGAGCATCTGCCATTAACTGCCTACCTTCTCCCTCAGAGCAGAGGCTCCAGTACCACCACCTAGAAGCCCAAACTTCAGGCATGGAGGATGCCTTTCCACTCCACATCAGGGAGAGCATAAGAGTAGAGACAGATCAGCCAGGCCTCTGCCCAGAGCAGCACAGGACTTGCTCAGAAGTCCAAATGCTCCTTCTTACCCCTCTGCCACTCTTCCAGGCCACTGGGAAATTTTTGAGAGGATAGTATCTGACATACTAAAGTACAGAGGTTGGTCCAGACAGCTCTGTTTTCAAAGGATCAATCAATGCCAATCCCTCCCCACAGAATCAGTGCCCACAGCCAGGCTTGGGCAAATGAGAATGCCTCTCAGTGATTCTTTAAACAGCCTTTGAACAGAATTGCAGGAAAGTATCATCTTCACCAAAAGACACCATGTCAACTTTCCGGGGACCAAGAGAGGGTGGCACTAAAATCATAAACACATGAGAAGAAATCATTGAAGACAACTCCCAAAGTGTAAAATATCAACTGTGGCAGGAGCATCTTGAGCTCGCCATCAAAGGAATGGGGGTGCCTGGGAGGAAGAACAGAAGGTATTTGTCAACTTGCTGTTCTGCAGGACAAGGCAGGTGTTCTCCCAATCAGAGGGAAAGAGGCCCCTGTGATGGGCCAAGGATAGGAGGCTGGGAGATAACAAATAAACCTGGAAAACATGGTTTATAGCACTGGCAAAACACGTTTCACTTTGCTGACAGAAAAATGAAGAAAGAAAGAAAAAATGTCATCATAGGAAAGATTTGGGGCTGCGCTGCTGGCAGGTTCTCAGGGATAAGACCCTGGATTCAGCCCTTCAGTGCAGGAGCCTGACTCCCTCCCTCTTCAGAAGGCAGCCCAGGTCCTGAAATGCAGGTTCTACCCAACTGCAAGCCTTCCTGGCTCCTCCCAGGGGACTTGCCCCAGCCTAGCTGCTGAGGCATGATGGCACCTTCATCCCTGAATATCCCTGGTCCATCCTCCTCCTCCAGCTCATATTCTTTTAAGAACAAGCTCCAGGGTCAGCCTCCACCTGATGCATCCCCTGGTTCTCAGGGTAGATTAGAACATGTGCGGGCCGCATACCCCACACCTGCCCTATCCCACCACACACTCTCTTAGACGCAATGAGCTCTTCACCTGTCATTCATATAACACTTGCCCTGACCTCCAGTGTGGCCAAGGCTGGATCATATTGTGATTGCTCTCCCCCTAGACCAGGAGACCCTTGCAAGCACTTTCTGCAGGGCTCTATCCCTGAAACAGAGGACACTGTCAGCACCAGACAAACAATGAGGTGAGCGGAAAGAGGAAAGTGACATGAGGGCTGTTGTGGCTGCAGCTGAGGTAGCATGGGGAGCCCAGCAAACTTACAGAGATGCCACTGGAAATAATCATGACACCTGTCAGACACCATGCAAATGACTAGTTCCAGGTAATTCGGTCTCAACATCAGATCGTTGCATTCTTTCCATAATGCTACATCATCAAGACCCTTGGATTTCAGGATTGCTGTGATAAAAGGCAAGTACAGTGTGAGAATCCATGTGGAACAAGACATGAGTATGTCATGTCTAATGGGATTCCATGGTCTGAGACACTGTTCAGTGTCCTAAAGGTAACAAGCTGTTAGGACAGGTAACAAGCTGTTAGGACCTTCGATGTCAACTTATTAAATATTGAGAATCAATCTATTTATTTATTTATTTTTAAAGAATTCATTTATTTATTTGGGAGAGAAAGAGAAGGGGAGAGAACAGGAAGGGAGAAGGAAAAGCAGGCTCCCCACTAAGCAAAAGTCTGATGTAAGGCTCAATCCCAGGACCCCAAGATCGTGACCGAAGCCCAAGACAGACACAACTGACAGAGCTACCCAGGTGCCCCAAGAATCAATCCATTTAATAAGCACAGCTGTGGGGAGTTTTTTGTTTTGTTTAGTTTGGTTTGGGGTTGTTTTTTTTTTTTTTTGGCCAAGGGGCACTACAAAAAAATTTACCAAGACCAAAAGGGTACAGTGAGCTGAGAAAGCTGGGGAATTTCTGCCCTTATGTGAGTTAGTGTAGAGAGTGTGGGCAACAGCTCCCGGGCCTGTGCTGGTGGCGGTGTGCAGAGCAGCCTGCACGGCTCTTTACTCCTGTATCTGCCGAGCACTGCCAGCCGTAACCAGTATTGTGCTCAGCCCTGGACTGAGCAGACAGGCTTCTCAAAGGCAAGGTCCTGCTCCAGGACCCAGGCCAATACCGTGTATGACCCTGCCTACGAAGGAAGAGCTCCTCGTCAACCTGCACAGAGAGACACACAGACCACAGCCATTGTCCTACCCACAAAACAGAACGTGAAGCCAGGAAGCAAAGGCCTTCTGGATCACACTGCAATTCCACACAAAGAAACAAACACAGAACAGTTCATAAAACTCAAACAAAGACTTTATTAGATATATCAGAAACTTGTCTCTAGGATCGATGTGGTAATTGACTGAGAAGACACAGAGGAAAATGAAGACTGGCATGGGAGCAATACCATTCTCGTCCTGTCTTCCTGGCTTCTAAATCACCCCCGAGGTGCCGGGGTCCACGGCCCCGCTGCAGGCCATGCGTGAGCTGGACATCCTCAGGCAGCCTCAGTGGACAGAGGGAATGGTCCCACCCCACCTCCTGCCACAGAGTGTGCTCCCAGAAAGAGCAGAAAAGAAGGTCCGGGCCCTTCCAGCCACAGCACACGCTTCTGCAGAGCACAGGGGCTCCTGTTTCCAGGACCAGTGGATAAAGAGCAGGGGCCTCACACCACCCAGAGGACAAAAATGATCTTACCCTCTTTCTGGTCATGTCAAGGCCTAGCCCAGTCCTTCAAAGAGGCTGTATGCACTCCGTCAGCTCAATCTTTATTTGCTGGGAGCCTGGGCAGACGTCCCAAACTCTCAGAGTCTCATTACTTCATCAGAAAAGTGGAGATGATGATCCAGCCCGCATGTTTACTGTAACTGCGCAATGGTATGGTGTGTAGAGTGTTTCTGGAACAAGAAATGCAGTGTAGACAAGATGAAGGGCGATGTGACAGGCAGAGGAGGATTAGGTGACTTCACCAAAAGTACTGTAAAGAGAAAGGAAGCCGAACCCAAGCAGGACACTACAACCAGAGATCAGAAGACCTGAGTCTATTCTGAGAAAAAGGGGGGAAAGTCTAGAGGTATCAACTGCAGAGCTAAGGCTACAGACCCAGGGTGGGGAGCAGGAGTTGTAGAAAGTAGGCACAGACTATCCCCTTTGCTCTCTCTCTGCTGAATACCTAAAAGTGGGGCAGGAAGGAGGTCTCTGTCCCCCTCCTCACTTCCACTCCTCCCCCACCTCATCTCTGATCAGGGAATCAGTATAATGTCCAATAAGCCAGTTAAAATCGCTTAAAAATAATTATTATTATCATGATAATGCACTTGTTTTATCCTAAGAGATAATTACTACTAACAAAAGATGCCAGTTAGTTAAACATGCAAGTACCATATGACTCATCCATTCCATTCCTAGGTATTTGCCCAAGAGAAATTAAAGCATATGTTCACTAAAGACTTGTAAATGAATGTTCATAACAGCTTTATTTGGAAACAACCCAGATGTCCATCAGCTGAATGGATGAACTAATTGTGGCTCATCTACACAACGGAATACTATTCAGTAATAAAAAGGAAGGAATGATTGATATGTGCTACAACAGATGAATCTCAGAATAATCCTGCTGAGTAAAGAAGCCAAACAAAAAGAAGAGTACATAGTGTATAATTCTATTTTTAAATATTCTAGAAACTACCAACTAATCTATAGGGACAGAAAGCAGAACAGTGGTTGTCTGTGGGGAGGGAGTACAAAGGGGAATGGGGAAATGTTGGGAGGGGATAAATGTACCCATTATCTTGGTGGTGATGATGGGTTCATGGGTGTATATGTATGTCAAAATTTATCAAATTGTACACTTGAAATATGTGCAGTCTACTGTATATTAATTATGCCTGCTAAAAATGATAGTAAAGGATTGAGAAATAGTGGGATATAAATAGGAATATAAACCAAAGACTCCCTCTTGGAAAGCAGTTTGGCAAAACATTTCAGGAACCTTAAATGTCCTTATCCTTTGAAACTTCTTCTAGAACTGTATCCCAAGACATAAAAAGACACAAAATTTTCACTGCAAGATTATTCATAATAAAAAAAAATGGAAACCACTAATATATCTGACAAAATGACTGCTCAAATAAATGAGGGTATACTCACATACCGAAATATTTTGTAGCCATTAAAGGCAATGCATATAAGGAGTTTTTAATAACCTGGAAAAATACTTATGTGATAATGTTAAGTGAAAAAGGCAAGATATAAATTGTATATATGGTATGAACTAAATTATGTAAAAATATGCATAGAAAAATCTCTGAAATATTTTAGGATTATCTCTGAGTGATGGAGAATATGGGTAATTTTTAATCTTCTAATGCAAATTTTTAAACTTGTTACTTTTTATGTATTTCCTTAAGTTTCTACAATGAGAACATATTTTTTAAATTATAAAATAAATAAAATAAACAATATTCAAGGAAACACTCTAGTCTTTCTTGTTCCTTGAAAAAGCAAACCCTGCAGTAAGGATAAGAACCAGATTGCATTTCTCTAATCCTTGCATCTGTGAAAATATAGAAATGTCTTCACTGCAAGTTGCCACTCTATAACTCAAATCCATGTTCCTTTCTCTACTTTTAGACCACCTAGAGAACCAACTGGTGCACACCATATGTTATCACCTAATTTTACTCTACAATTTGTTGAAACTCCATTTGAATCCATATTTTGAGTGTGAGCCCCTTGAGAGGCAGAGGTGGGAACTTCCCCTTCATTTATACTTCTCCTGTCACCTCACTGCACCTTGCCATAAAATCTAGGAAAGAGGAAAGAGGTAAGGATGTTTGCGCATGCACACACACACACACACACACACAATGGTGACACAATAAATAATATATACTGTTACATTCTTACACGCAGCTTTTCAGAGTCATCTATTTCAATCAAAATCCCACCAAAACCAGAGCACTACGAAACATGTCATAGGGTTGATGGCACTTTGGCTCCAAGCATAAAGAGGAAGATGGGGTGAAAGCACCAACTGATTGAGGTTAATTTCAGAAGTCTTTCCCTGACTTCCCTATATGAACAACAGACAGAAGTACTGGGACTCCATAGTCACTCACCAGCCTGTGAGCTTCAGCTGTGTCTTGCTCATCTCTGTATCTCCAGGGCCCAACTCAAGAAGGCATTTAGTAAATTGTTATTTCTAGAAGAAAGGGTTAGCAATTGGGCAGAGGAACAGCTTGCATTTGAGTCTGTCTTCTCTAACATAACACATATCCAAAAAAACCTTCAGTTTTTCATGACCTATTTAGTAATTTCCCCAAGATATGGTCCTCTAAACTGTAATTTGTTTCATGAGAGCCTTTGCAGCAGCCTAAAATGACTGACACATTGAGGGGGCCTGTGCCCTTATCTCAAGAGCCCTCCAGCCCCATTCCCAGCCCCCCAAGTGCAAAGCTGAATCATCCCCTGGTTTCTTTTGTGGTCATCAATGCACAGCTCACCAGGCAAATACATGGTTGCACACTTAAAACAGCTAAAGTGATGAAAGGCACAGAAGGAAAAGAAAAGAAAAATGTCAAGAGAGTCAGCCCCTTAGTGACTCAAGTCCAGTGTGAAGCCTGGGAAGAGAGTAGGCACGGCCACATCCTCTAGAATCAAGGCCAAGAATAATCTATCTCTGGTCTTCTCCAAAGCAATAGGAAACTCCCAAAGCTTCTCAGATAGAGGCTGATTTTCTTAGGTTTTGGGAAGGATTGCTAGGAAGGAAAGAGACTGAAAAGGCAGCAAGGAGGCATCTCAACAGAGGCCTTGATGAGGCTGAGCCAGGGAAGATGGAATACAAGAATGGTGATCGCGCAGGGGTATGTGGAACAGCTGCATACCAGCTCACAAGAACGGATGCTGCATACCAGCTCACAAGAACAGATGCTGTATACCAGCTCACAAGAACGGATTGTGCACATCCCTTCCCAAGCCCATGTTCAGTGATATCACACTGGTAGCCTAAAATCACAGCCATGATGGGAATATCTATACTAAAAAAAAATTGGCAAGTGCCTCAAATCAGAGGGCTTCTCCCCCACTGCAGAGAGCTGATTGTTAAATATTTATACACACTATTGAGTATACAGTTTGGAAACCAGCTGGATTTGGGAGGCAGAGAGAAAAGTCTCAGACAACCTTCTGATGTTTCTAGTCCGGATCTCAGGTTGGGTAGGGCTCCATTTCTTGAGACAGTGAATACGGTGGAATGAACTGATACAGGGTCAGGGATGAAGAGGGGGAGTTCAACCAAGGACATTTTGGATTTAAAAGATCTATAAGACAACCCAAGGATAGCAGAATTTTGAATCTGAAGTTTGGGGGACAGTCCTATACTGCAGAGATGTTGTATTTAAAGCTGTAGGTGTGAGCATGTGGAGTGAAAAGAAGGACAGAGGAATCCTGGGAATCTGCAGAACTCAATATTCAAGGGAGTTACTGAAGAGGTGTCTGGGAAAAGAACACTGAGGAAATTCAAGAAGCAAAGGGAAAGAAGGGGTGGATTCCCCCAGGAAACAGGGGAAAGGAAGATTCAACAAAAGGGAATAGGTATGTTGTTAAATGCCACAGACCTCAAAGAGTCTTCTGAGATTGGCATTGAAGGGACCATTGGTAACCTTAACTTGACTGGTTTGGTAGAATGTGAGGATCAAGGAAAAGAAATAATGGGGCTCATCCGTGTTTGATCTTATGATGATGTATCACTGTGTTAATCAAGACCTAACAAGGAAAACAGTATTTCAAGGTAGGTATTTCAAGGAAAGGATGTTTAATGCAAAGAATTGGTTATCCAAGTGATGTTGTATAGGGAAGCTAACCTGCAAACAGCAAGACAGGAAGCCACTACCACCCAGGGATAGAAGGACAGATGGAAGAGGAAGGATCACCAGAGCCCAAGAGTTGGGGCCACATGGCAGAACCTGAAACCCTGACATATCTTCCCTGCAGGAGGGGAATTAGCAAGGACAGATGTGTAGCAGCAATGAGACCACTCCAGGCAGAGAAAGAGAGGGAGAAATACTTTGGCTTCTCCCTTTTCCTCTCTCCCCAGCATTCCACCAGTGCCTCCCATTGGTTGTACCTAAGTCAGGGGCAATTGGCAAGGCAGCTGGAGAACGTTGCTCCCTGCCATAGAGTGGAGCAATGGTAGAACAGGAGGAGATCAGACAGCAAACAGGCCAATGAATGATGCTACCACTTATCACATTTCATAACACTGAGGACATTGATTGTAAGACTCATCCTGAGTTTAAAGATGCTAACATTTGAGGAAAAAAAAAAAAATCATCCTAGAATTAATGAATATGGTATACCTATGGAGACATGATACACAATGCTTCACAGAGTAGCTCTTTGCCTAGACCTGCTGGGTTTCCTTTGCATGAGACTGTTGTCCAATCTTGACTCTTCAGAGACATACACCAACCCTTGGAAGGAGACAGGCTGCCAGGTGTATTTCTGTGTAGGTTCCTAATGCATCTCCCTTCCCCAATGCTTATTCCCTCAGTCCACCAAGTACACCATTGCCAGCTGTGTCTTCCAGTTCATCATGCCTCCCTGGGCAAAAATCAAATTTATTATTTTATTCATTGTGTCCCATCACATGCTATGATGGAATTCAGTCTTTTGTATAGAAATGCATGCTGTGCCAAAGGAGAAAAGTAATTATGGAGGCAGAGGAAGGAGAAATATGAACAACAGAAAGACAGAGCTCAGGAAAATGAGCATATATAATTTACTCCCACACCTCTTAGACAAGTGCTGGAGGTGGGGTACCTGCACCATGTGACCACTAAGCCCTTCCAAAATTGGGCCAGCTATGTTCTTGGTCCTCATCGGCAGCTCTACACCCCAATCTACACCCACGATCCTAGGAGACAGGACTATGAAGTGAGGGTTCTGGTGGCCATACTCCAACCCAGGACAACAATGTATTCAATCGGACTGGAACAGCATTTTCTCTGGCCAGCCTTCAGAGTAAGAGTTGGCCCCAGGCCCCCTTTGGGAAGGACTGCATGCAGCCTTGGTGCCCTGGCTGAGCTGTCTCTGTATGGTCCCAGCTGCATCTGCAGTGTGGATAAACATCAAACATGGGGCCCCCCACTGATGGATAGATGGTGACTTCTCACAAGCAGTAACTCAGCAGGAAAAAAGAATCAGAAAAACAAGGGAAATTGCTTGCCTTTGGTGAGCGTGACACATGAGTGCCTGAGAACATTTCCTGTGCTGGCCCATCCCTCTCTAGCTCAGGGTTATAGGGCCCAACATCAGAAAGGGATGCCTGTTCTTCTCATGCCTCAGATGGAAGCCTATGGCAAACAGGCTGGGTTCAGCCTGCATCCAACATGGCCCATGCTCTCTCCTGACCTTGGGACTTTTGCTGATGTCATCTCCCTTCTCCAGAGTCTACAAGGCATCTGATTGAATCAACATCCATTCATTCCTTCGTTCACTCACCCAATCAAAAGTTAGTTACCAGGCTGGGAAACAAGGATGAATTCAGGCATGAGCTCTGCTTCTTTACAGACCTATCTATCTGGTAGGTAAACACAGCTTTTCAAATTAAAAATAAAAAGGATGGCATGAACTCTATTTGAAGTAGGTACAGGTCAGAATCACGGCACAATTGTGGGAGGAGAAAGGTAAAGCTTCATGGAAGTCGTCCCAGGTGAGGAGACATGATCTCTCTCCACCAGTGGGGATCTGGAATGAGGCTGCAGGTAGGGAGGAGAGGTGGGAGAGGAAACTGTGCTGCCTAGAGGGTGAAAGAGCTCTTAGGTGTCAGGCAGGTGTTCAGGCAGCAGCCGTCCCCCACTCCTGCTCAAAGCAATCATCCCCTTCCCTCATCTCCACCAGCCCTGGCCCTCCAGCCTCACTCAAGGCTTGTCTTGCCCTCCTGTTCAGAATCACCATTTAATATTTTAATCTGTCAGCTACTTAGTTTCCCCACTAAAACTTACATCTTCATGAGGGCAGAGGATTGTCTTTCCCATCATTCCCGAAGCCTTCTGCGCTCCTGGCAGCCTGCCCAACCCAGGGAGAGGTGGTGGGGTAAGTGGTCGGGGCAGGAAGCAGTCCCAGCCCTGGTGAAGTTAAGTTCAGGGAGAGCAACAGTATAGTCACAGTAGTTCCTCGGGCAAAAGGACACTTAACCAGCAAGCATAAATTATGTGGTCTATCTTTGTAATTAAGATTTTTAGCTTTTCAGGGGATGATATTACTGGTGACTGACAATCTGCATTGTGCTCAGGTTTTTGTCATGTAAATTCCACATTTATCCAGCAGCTTTAACCTGTCAGAGCCATTCACAATATTCTTTGGAGGATTTTCTTTCTGTTTGTTTCATGGTTATTGCTTTTAACCTGAAAATGGGAAAAAAAAGAGAGCCCATTCCAAATGGGACATCCCTTTAGTAGATCGTCTGTGTTTCAATTTCAAAACCTATACTTCAACAATAAACTAGAACAAAATTTCCTTTGGATACCAGGATATAAGCAACAATGCCTCCGCCGCTCTCAACCCACCAGAGCCCCGCTGCTGCGGCTAACAAGACAATCATTTCACTGGGCCCCAGAAAAGGGATGGTGGCCTCTTGCCAAGCTTCGGCGTTACTTTCTGAGGGTCTTCCATGTGCACAGGAGGAGAATGTAAGAGAAGAAGATACACTGTTGCCCTCAGTGAGTATAGAATGGGTCGGGGAAAATGATTAATGCACAATAGAGAAAATATAAAAATGTGTCACCAAGCAGGAGACTGCATACCACTGTGGTAATAAAGGCATAGGCTCTGAAGTCAAGACAGATCTGGCTTCAAGCCCCAGTGCCAGTACTTATAGACTTACTAAAGCTTACGCGGAGACTCAGCTTCTTCCTATAAGATGGGGAAGTTATGGGCCCCACCTCACATAGTTCCTGTGAGGGTGACGTAAGCTGATGAGTGTAAAGTCTCTAGGACAGGGATAACCATCCTCAAAGTTTTACCACCATCACCACACTTCCCTTTGGCCTCCGGGTCCAACCTCCTATAGGGACCTGTCTGTCCTCCAGACTTCTCACCATATATGCTGCCCCCCACTAGGGTGTGCCCTGGGCCTGCTGCATAGCAAATAAACATCCTCCATCCTTTCTTTCATGGGCTGTGGGAGAGCTGTCACCAGTCTGGCTAAGGCCAAGGTCAGAGACAAACAGAAATGAGTTAGAACCATCTAGTGAGAGTTACCGCTGAGGTAAGAAGGGGCTGTTTTTAGATGACTCAGGTAAGGGACAAAGTTGGGCCCACAAATGCCTTGCAGCTTCTACTTTGTGCACTGGAGCCCTGACCAACCACGTAAGAGAGAGGACTATCCCAAGGTCTTCATGTAGGGAGGAAGCCAAACCACAGTGCAGGCCATGTGCAGGCTCTGGTCAGCAGCCTTAGCTGAGCTCAGGCCTTGAGTCGGCCCAGCCCAGACACCTGATGTGTGAATAAAGAAACCTCCAAACGATCCCCACCAATTCCTAGTCATCTAAGGCCACAGACACCATGGGACAGAGGAAAGCTGTCCTCCTTCCCTCCCTCCCCTTTATCTAAATTCCAGAGCCATGGGATCTAGGAGCATAATAAAGCGGTTCCTTTCCATCAGTAAGCTGTGGGGTAGTTTGCTGGGTATCGACAGATGACCAGAACACCAGACTCTTGTACACTAAGTGTTTATGTCCTCAGGCTCACTTTGTTTTATAACAGCGTCTTGAAATAGGACTTACTATACCCATCTTAGAGAGGAGGGATCTGACACCCAAGAGAAGTGAAGCAACCTTTCCAAGATCGCAGAGCTTCTAAGTGGTATAATCAGGACCAATACACCAAGTCAGGATCCCTGTGCTATTTATACGCCGTACATCAGTCAGCCACCCAGAATTAAGAGAGCTTTTTAAATAAATTAGATGTTGGGCTCAGCACCTGAAATGGCCTATTTACATATATTTTATATGCTGATAACACTCACCCTGAAATTAAGTCATGTGTTTGTCAAAAACATAAAGAATACGAGACCCCATCCACTTGAGCAGGGCCATGGGACTGAGGCTAAGCTGAGGGGCTCACTGCCCTCAGACCACTCGGGCGGACAGTGGCTCAGTGCACTCTGTCTCTCAGAGTACGCGCAGAATCCCTACCAGTCTGATTCTGGAGTGCCTTCCCTGAAATCGCAGAATGACCATGGTCTTTCAAACCAGTGAGCACGCGGGGGTGGGTGCAGGGGAGAGGTCTTCCGTTCCCCAGGCTAGCCCGTGTCAGCGAAGGGAGGGCCTCAGACGGAGGTAAAAACTGTCTTGCAAACTCACTGATAGGTGTTCAGGGAGAATGCTGAAAATAAATGCTGGAGAAATCTGGCTGCCGTCAGAGGCCAGATGTTCCCCCAGACACGTGAATGGTTGTGTGCGGCAGGCGCTCAGCCTAATTCAACTCACGTCACCTCCGGAGGAAAGGCAGGTACCTCAGGCCTGATCTGGGGGAAGGAGCTGGGGCCACCCCGCCCTCAAGGAGCTTTGAGAGCCCCAGGCCCTGGTGCAAGCAGCCAGCTCTGGCTGCAGAGCACTGCACAGGGCCTTGCTGCAGGGAGTGCTTGTGAAGGAATGCATAATAGGGCCAAGCAGAGTCCTCCCAATATCCCTCTGAGGCTGCAGAGTGGCCTAGCGAGACTGACTGGATGTGCCACGGAACCCCAGCGCCCAGGTAATGAAGTATAAGACCTACCCTAGGGAACAGGATGGAGGAAGAGCCTGGACAGAGCACAACAATACCTTCTATCCAATACCGTCTCTCACTCACCCCCTCTGTCAGTTTGAGGTCCCTCTGAAGCAGGCGCTACCTAAGTCAAGGATATGGGTGCGGGTGGTGTTTCTGGGAGGGGATGTCAGGAAAGACCAGGAGAGGAGTGGAGCAGTGACTCAGGAGCAAAGGGGGGAAGCAAGGGACCACTGGAGGTGTGTGGAGCCCAGGCCTCAGGGGACCTCGGAGGACCTTGGGGGACTGTATGCGAGGCTGCAGGTACTCTCTCACCAGAGAGATGATTCACCGACTCCCATCAGTCATGGGTTGAGGACCATTCCTGGAATTGTTAATTCCCTGGTCTTCTGACCTGGCACACATACAGGCAGAGAAAGCTCTCATGGCCAGGAAGAACCTGGCAAGGAAGAAAGGCAAATGACCACAGGTGCTGGAAGCAGAGCCTGAATGCATGAAAATGGCAGGAGCACTGCTGGTGTCTCTTACAGTCACATCCATGGCTGCATGAATCCCCTCCCCCCACCCTCATGGCTACTGTCTCATCCAGCCAGCCAGCCTGCATCACACTAAGTCTGATAACAATGCATGTTGAAGAGGGGGTCAAAACACGCCATAAGCTCCAGCCTGGATTGCACATCCCCTCTGGGAAGGAGGCCGCTGATTCCAAGTCACTGGTAGCAGGTTCTACCTAACTCAGTAACTGTCCTATTCCTCTGGCCCTGCTGAATGGGGTGGATGGGGAAAAGAGCTGACCCTTCCTCATCCTGGGCTGGCTATGGGTAAACCAGGGGGCCATCGCAGACCCAGCTTTGTGACCATCATCTGTTGTAGTAAGGTCTGCTTCCGAGCCTCCTGGCAAAAACCAAACAAAATGAAATCAGTACTCCACGAAACCACTGCACCCTAGGACTGCCTAAGTAACACCCTGACCTTAACTGCTGTCAATGACCACCACACCTGGAACGGGACACAATCCATGGAGGGCATTTTTTTACTTGGAGAGTGAGAGGATGCTGAAACGGGAAACAAACAAGTAGAGAAGGTCTGAATCTATCTTGAAATGCCAGAGAGATAACAGAACACCATGCCCTAGACACTTGTTTTACTCCCCAAGTTCTCTGTTAGAAATAGTTTCGTCTGGCTGTCAGAGGTATTTCATACAACCTCAGGCTTTTACTGCCTTGATTTTACCTTTCCCAAGTTCAATCATTTCAGGCAAATCGGTATGTAAATTCCCCAGGAAGTTAAAGAAGATTCCACTTTCAAAAAAATCCCCAAGGAACCAATGTGCGTGTTTTGGGGGCCTAAATGAGAGGGGGGCCGAGGAGAAGGAAGCATTTTAGTTTAAGTTAAGTTGGAAGAGTGGGCGTGAGAATTCTCCCTCCCACCCAGGCTCTTCTCTTTATTCCACACAAGCTGGGTCTGTGCGGGAGCTTGCTGGGAAGCTGCTTTTAAATTCACAGCTTATAGTCCATTATAATTGAAAATATGGTGACGCATAAGAGATGATGTTGATTTTAGAATCAGAATGTCAACCAGGTCTTCTCATTTCAGAAATACATACATCCCTTAGTGCCCTGAAGTTACTGTTGGGCTGAAATTTTTATAAACTCCACTCCAAGTCAAATATTACTGAACTACCAAATGTCACTGAACTACTTATTAAGGGGATATACCATTTCCTATTAAATCAAAATATTAAAATGCATTTTCATCTCAAAGTTACTGACACACTCTTTGGCAATTCAGCCTCTCTCTTTGTAACACCTCAAGCTTATGTAAAGGAAGGTAGAAAAACAAGATACCTGGGGATTAAAAACAAAACACAATAAAAACCCTCATCTTCTACATTATCAGTGAGAACACTACAGAAGAATTTTCCATCCAAGAGACCAGTGTTAACTCTGAAATATTAGTGCTGACCATAATAAGTACTCTATCTTGTTTGTTGGAGTTTAGTCCATTGGGCTATAAACATAAAGTGATGTTATTTTTGCCCCCTACCACGCTATGTCAACCTCCTCTTTCCCACTGTATGGAAACTGACTCAAAGATACTCCAGCCCAATTCCACAGCTTATCATTTCCTTTCCATTACTAAGGCTCAATCCAGGTTATTTTTAACATCAATCTCCTATCTGATCCGAAAATCTATTCTCCCTGTCCCCCTACAAGGGCAAGGCATTCCCTAGTCTCTGATGGAGGGGCCAAGTGTAGTCTTTCCCCCCTCCCCTCCAGCCTGCTCTTCTGCTTACGGAGTAGAGAAGCAGGAGAGGGGAAAGACCAAGGGATATCTCTATACTTGATGAGGCAAAGTAGCAGTCCTCTTTCCTTGGCCTAAATAATGTTCCAGCACATGGTTTATGGGCTTTATGAGGCCTTCCAACACATCTCACTGTTAAGTCTTATTCTTGAGAAGATCTTCTTCCGAAATGTGACAACTTCTTTCAGTTGTCCAGGCATTCTCTCTTTTTTCCCCAAAAGGCACCCAGAAAGACTACAGTTCCAGAAATTATCTACCCTATAGCGTAATTTCAGCCTCTAAGCCCATATGGGATCCATCTTTGGTGTCTTCTAAAACTGGGAATTTGGGGGGGGGGTTTTGTTTGTTTTGTTTTGTTTTTAAGATTTTATTTATCTGAGAGAGAGAGAGAATGAGCAGAGAGGAGGAGCAGAGGGAGGAGAAGCAGACTCCCCACAGAGCAGGAAGCCCAATGTGGGACTCAGTCCCAGGACCCTGAGCTCATGACCTAAGCCGAAGGCAGGCGCTTGACCGACTGAGCCATCCAGGCGCCCAGAACTGGGAATTTGTAAGTGAATGAGTGCATGTGTTGCAGGTGTCGACATCTCTTGGGTGGAATGTTCCCCAGCACATCATGTAGAGCTCCACAGTCTCTTCCTTATGCCAGTGGCACTGCGGTAGGTCAGCTAAATATTCTTTGTGTAGCTTTAATAAACCCCGAGTTTTCCAGGAATACAGCCATCCTATAAATTGAGGCTAGAGGGTACTCTGTCTTGTTCAGGACCTCACAGAAATACCTCACCATTTCTAAACATTCCATCACCTCAATACTGCCCATGACGTTTGAATTGCCAATACAACACACCTGGATCCTTGTGCATTTACAGCTATGAGATTCACAGCAAGCATCTAATTCACTACTTCCTCCAGTAGAGTTGGGCTCAGGACATCACACATTATTTTAGTATATGTTTTCCTTTGAGTTCCTTTAAATTTCAGTTAAGGCATTACACTGATTTGTTAAATTATGGATATAAGCAAGTAAGAATATCAGTAAATTCCATTTCAAGATAATAATGGGGGCACTACAAAAATATTTTTTGTAAAAAGAGGCCACTGGTTCAGACAGGTATGTAAACAGGTGGTCTACATTCATAATCCTTTCAGTGTATGTCACTATTATGGATCCTCAGACTTTAGTAAAACCCAATTGGGTCCAAGCTCTAGCCTTGATGTGGGAATAAAAGGAAATGTTCCCACTTGAGCCGGAGTTCCAGGAAGAGGGTATCTCTTTCCACTCTGGGTCCCTACCCCAGCCAATGCAGGGAATGGCAGTCTCAAACACAGAAAAAACAAAAAACTCTGCTCCTAAAAGGGAGATGCCAGGGTCAGAATCAGAGCTGTTACCCACCTGCTCCACCCCTGCTTCATAGCTCACATCCCTGCCCACCCTCCCCACCCAGGAGCTTTTCTTCCCAAAGCCAGTGCCAGTAGTTCTAGGTTTTGGTCTGGATGGGGAAGGTGGGTGGGGTTTCCCTGTGCACAGTGCCAAAGCTTTAATGCTCAGTACAAACCAGTATATCCTTGGATCTAGAAGTAAATGTTCTGACTTTGGAGAGATTCCCATTTGCTCATTTTTTTGTGGACTACATGCACAGCCTAGAAATCTCAGCACATCTAGAAGTCTACTCCTCTTCCTGCTCGCCTGCATCCCTGGCTGTGGTGGGAGAACTCCATAGGCCTCATCCTGTGGAGCTGTCCCATTTTAACTGATGACAAAGTTTTCCCTACTCAAAACTTCATCCTTGTCTCTACATACCCATGTATCTGATATTATATCAAACTGCTTTTAACAAAGAAGCCATGACTTACATACATAAGACTTCTATGATTTAGACTTTAAGAGAATGCTGAAGGGAATACACAGGATCCACAGGGTGATACAGAAAAGTGTGGTGAGGAGAGTGTTAGAGCCGCAGCAGCCCATGGTCACAAAATTCTCATCAGTGCAGAGACAGAAGGTGTCCTCCCGAATGTGCAGTGTTCAATGGTATAGATTAAAGATGGAACTTATGACTAAGCTATTTCACTGATGGGAAAGGTAATTTACATTACTTATCCCAGAAGAAGATACACTCTGGCGATGGGTCCCAGCATCACTGGCCCCAGGGTCTGATGAGCAGCCACCTAGCCTGTCTCACACCCAACAGGTCCCCCACCTCCAGCCCAGCTCCATCTCCTCATCCTGGAATGCACCAGCACATGCCAGGGAGAGCCCCTGCCTGGCCTGCAATGCTGACCTTTCCTAACCAAATCATCCTGCTTCACCAGCCCTACTGTGGTATGTCTGCCCTGGGAAGATGGGCGCTGGGCATCCAGGGGGATGAAGGAGAAAGCTAAATCAAGGAAAGTTCCATCCCAGTCCTGCAAAGAGCTGGGGTTCCAGAGAGCTCCAGACATCACTCATCCACCCACCCTACACCCTAAACTTCTGGGAGCATAGGAATGAGGACATCAAAGATAGTGATCTTGAAGAATGCACAGTTTAGTGAGGGGCAGGCAGCAGGTGACAATACAATGTGGTAAGTGCCACTGTGGAGGTCTGTATGGCAGCTACGTATGGGGGAGGGTTGGCCAGCAGGTGCACAGGGATAGATTCCCAGAAGACGTGGCCACTACAAGGGCTGCTGCCATGCTGCCAGGCAAGCAAAAGGAGGGCAGCGGATGGGGCATGGCATGCAGTCGCACAGAGGCACAAGAAGACCCCACAAGGCAGGAAACCAGCGTTCACAGCTGCAGACGCTGTCCACACTAAGCACCAGGTTGTCTCGTGCCAGGACCCATGGCTGACAAGACACTCAAAACCCACCAGTGCTGGAAGCCAGCACAGGCAGGAGCCCAGTTTCCTAAGGATCTGTAGCCAGCCATTGCCAGCTTTGAGAAGACAGAAGTTATGTCTCATAGACTCATGCACACAATTTGGGCATGGGAACTACTAGCACTCTAATAGGGTTTGAGCGCCATGACAGAGACCCATCTGCTTCACACATTCTCTACACCCTCCAGACATCCCACCATGCTGCCCTAAATGCCACGAAGGTGTGACTGCTTAACCCTACAGTGGAGCAGTGCTCTCTCTTCCTAAATGCAAACATCACCAAATGAGACCACACATCATTGTCTCATTACCTTAGTGTCCTGGAAAGTCAGTCACATGTGCTTCCTCTCTGATAAGATCATGTAAGTCGAGCTTTAGCTCCTAGTGTCTTGTAGACTTGGGTAGGAGTCCCCGTGGCCCCAAATCTCCTACACAGGAGCCCATCTGGTCGGAGGTGTGAGCAAGGTGACTTGTTTTAAAGCTGTGGCCACATAGTAAGTCCTCCATCTTTAGTAAGAGTAGGTGGTTTTGACCCCTAGAAGTGGCAAACTTTTCTTAAAACACTTCCTCCCCTTGTCCATTGGATTAAGAAAACAAACCGTAAGATGAGGATGAGAATGAGTCTTACAATTATTCATAGTATTTCAAAGAGGGGCTCCAGAAAGTAGCCAAATCCTACCTGCAAAAGCAGACCTTCATGTCCCCAAGGTAAGAGAGACGCCAGCAGGGTAGGGGTTAGCAGGAAGAGGTATTGAAGGGTAGGGAAAAGGTGGAATGACACAGGTGCTGAAGGGGGACTCAACAATTCTGTCAGCCCTTAATCTTTTCCCCCATGGGCTCTGCAACAAAGCAGAGGTGGGACAAGCCTGGAAGCAAAACTCCAGGAAAAGCTACAGTTTCGAGCAAAGATCCCTGGCTGGTCTCTGACTCTGATCCTCTGACTCTGAATTCCTCTAGGTAGGAGGGCTGAGATCTACCAATGAAAAATTAGGGTGGAAAGGAGGCAGGGGTTTGTTCAAAGAGAAAAAAGGTATGAGAGAAAAAAAGAAAAAGAAAAAGCCATATTCATGGTACCTAACTAAAAGAAGATCACTAAAAAGTCCTAAATTTTAAAATTAATAAGCAAAATACAACCATCTTGGGTATTTCTGATGATGGTATAATAAAGCTGAAATCATTGGCTTTCCTTTAGAAAAAATGGCCAACATAAGCCAGGAAGGTGAAATATAGGTCTTGAACGTGAAATTCTTTTTATTCTTATTATGAATAATTTCAGCCTTCTCTCCTACTCCAAGTGATTATTCATCGTCCCATAAAAACAAGCAAGCAAAATAAAAACAACACTGAAAAAGGAAAGAAAGGAGGGAAGGAAAGAAGGAAGGAATGAACAGAGGGAAGGAAGGAGGAGGGAAATCAGCAGGGAGGGAGGGAAGGAAGGAAGAAAGGGAGGGAAGGAGGGAAGTTAAGAGGGAAGAAAGTTAAGAAAGGAAGGAGGGATGGGGTGGGAAGGAAGGAAGGAAAGAGGGAGAGAAGGAAGGAAGGGAGGGAGGGAGGAGGGAGGGAGTGGGGAGAGAGGAAGGGTGTTAAAATCCCATGAACTGCAAACTCAATACTTCCTTTCATTCCCCAGAGCTTCTGTGAATTTCTGAGTGATGGCTTGTCTTTTAACCCTTGGCTCTAAGTCCTGATTGTTAATCCCTCCTAGACAGGGTCTGGAGGAAAGAAGCTGGGGCAGTTTACAGCAAAGAGATGTGTGCCAGGAAATGCTGGCAGAGCACAATGAGCTGAAATTCTAGGACTGTGTGGACTTGCTGTGGGCCTAGAGGATCAGAGTAAGGGACTTTCTAACTCAGGAGGCAGGGAAAAGAATCTCCCACACTCCAAACCTGTTCTACCCTCTATTTCCTATCTAACTATTAGTGATTCACTCCTTTGGGTTAACATTGCCCACGGTAGGTGTGGAACCACGAGTTACACGTACAGCAGACCAAATGGAAGGTTAGACCCCATTTCCATTTCCCTGTAACTCCTGTTTCTTCTCCCACTGACATCCCGAAGTCTTGCTGACTGGCCCATCCTCAGTGTCTGGATGATCAAGAGGAGGAGGTTAAAGGCGAGGCAGCAGCCCGGACAAGGGAAGGTGACCTTCTGGATGCCTGAGTGGGTACTAAGTTCTTGTCACCTGCACCCACTTGGCAATGCCCTGTTGGCAGCCAAAACCAGGGCCGCTGGTGTACTTTTTAGGCAGTAGGCAGAAGTTTCCTTAGAGCATCTGCCCTGAGCATCAGGCAGAAGCATCTCCGACTTCAGGTACAGAGTGACACGCTAAGTGTTTCCCGGCAGCCCAGAGAGCGAGCCTGAATACCCACCCATGTTCTCAAGCTCCCTAAGTCCAGGATAAACTGTACTGCTGCAGAGGAAATCATAAATAATGCATCTGAAGACCAGAACTTCAATATCTTTGAAGGGTTTCATTTCTCCTCTCTTCCAACTTTGATATATGTACTTACTTAACAAGGGTCTGGGGAGGGTTAATTGAATTAATATATGTAAAGTACTTTGAGTTTGAAGAGAATACGCAATATAAATGGAAGTGTCACTAAAAAGGTTAATCTAATTTACATCTAACACTTTCAGTTCATGGTGTTAATGAACTATATCCTTTTAGAGAGTGATTAATTTATAGAAATGTGATTATTTTTCCTAATGCTATATATGGGTCAGCTTCTTCTATTACTATATCTTACTTTATAGGAGAATTCAGCATTTTATAAATTAAAACAATAAATCAAACACCCCTGTAATGGCTATATTTCATTAATTACAAGGAGACATGCATTAGATTAACATTTATCTGTTTTAATTAATTTGCTGCAATGCAGTTATCCATGCAAATTGGAAAAACGACACATCAACTTGACATAATATTAACAGTTTTGAATGGTTCTTCTCCGAAAATTTATGGACCCGCAGCGGCTGCATTCTTGGGTAACCATGGTGACCGCCAGCTGTGTGACACGTGCAGGCTGTACATCAAAGAGCCAGGAAGGGACTGAACACGAAATTCAAACTTCTCCTGAAAATATCCTTAACTAGAGAGGTAAGGCCGTAGAAAAGGAAAAGGACGCAGGATTTTGTTGGGGGAGGGAGTCGAGTCCCAAAGTCTCAAAACAGATTTCTTAAATCTGATCACCGTCTTTTGTAGGCACTTTATCCTTTTGAAAGGCATTTAGAGGCACTTCAAGGTGGATACCAGAATGCTCTTGAGTAAAGGAGGGAGGTGGCAAAAAGCCACCCCCGGGGGGTTGAATGGTTTGCCCCCCAGACCCACACGGATCAGTGGGTCCAGGTCACAAAACTTCCTTCTCCACAGTGACTGTTGTCACACTGGTTTGAAGACCGCCTATTGGCTTCACTATATACTGCAATAGATACCATGGACACTCAAGTCACAAAAAGGATGTGTGCGTGTGTGGTTTTTTTTTTTTAAATCAGCAAAATTTATGTCAAATTTCAGCCACTGAAGCACTTTTAGTGGCATCTATAGCCTTCCTTGGTGAGAATTCCAGTAGCATCGGCTGAACGTGACGCCCTCACACATTTCAGTGTGGCTAATGTTCTCCTGACTCATCCGTAGAGCGGAGTGTTTTCAACTTTTGCAAAGTAATGCTGTTAATTGGTTTGGAAAGATAGATAACTAAAGGGGAGAGGCCCAATGAGCAGTTCCTAGCAGCGACCAAGGGCACGAAGGGGCACCCACCAGGAGAATTGAAAGGGCACAGCCCAGAGGGACTCGCAGCCAGCAGGGTCGCATCACCCTGGGGCACATTTGCTCCCTCCACACTCTCCATTCACTATGGACCTTGTACAGTGCCGGACAGTGGACACATAGAGGTGACCAGAGGTCTTCCCCTGGAGGGCTTCATAGTCTGCCTGGGGAGGCAGGAAGGCAACAGGCAATTGAATAGGGGAAACTGGAGGTAGTAAAATATAGAGGAACAAAGCCCCCACCTGGAAGCAGCCTTACAACCCACGTAAAGAAACAAAGCTGTTCCTTGGGGAACTGTTAGTAGCCAGTGTGAGTGCTCCTCAGACATAGCTGGGCATCAGAAATACCTGAGAGCTTTGGGGCGCCAGGCAGCGCAGCTGGTTAAGCGTCTGCCTGCAGCTCAGCTCATCATCTGAGTCCTGGGATCCAGCCCAGAGTGGGCTCCCTGCTTGGCGGGGAGTCTGCTGCTCCCTCTACCTCTGCCCCTCCCCTGCTTGTACATGCTCTCTCTCCCTCTCTCTCTCAAATAAATAAATAAAATTTAAAAGAGAGAGAGAAAGAAGGAAAGAAAGAAAGACATGAGAGCTTTAAAGGAAATCCCAGGTCCTAGCCTAGAGCAATGGCAGCAGAGTCTCCAGGGCTGGGTTCCAGGCATCAGCACTACCTTTTTTTTTTTTTTTTTTAAGATTTTATTTATTTATTTGACAGAGAGAGATCACAAGTAGGCAGAGAGGCAGGGAGAGAGAGAGAGAGGAGGAAGCAGGCTCCCTGCTGAGCAGAGAGCCTGATGCGGACTCGATCCCAGGACCCTGAGATCCGACCTGAGCTGAAGGCAGCGGCTTAACCCACTGAGCCACCCAGGCGCCCCCATCAGCACTACTTTAACAACTGTCTCAGGTGGTTCCGCTGTGCACTCAGGGTTGAGAATCACTACACAGCAGAGGAGAGGGCAGACGCTGAAATGAGACTTGGCAGATTCAAATCCCAGCTCCAGCTCTGTTTTGTTTTGGGTTTTTTGTTTTGTTTTGTTTTGCTTTTTAAGATTTTATTTATTTATTTGACAGACAGAGATCACAAGTAGGCAGAGAGGGGGAAGCAGGCTCCCCACTGAGCAAAGAGTCTGATGTGGGGCTCCATCCCAGGACCCTGAGATCATGACCTGAGCCGAAGGCAGAGGCTTAATGCAGAGCCACCCAGGCGCCCCTCCAGCTCTACTGTTTTACTAGCTGGGTGAACTGGGTAAGTAGCTTAACTTTCCTGGCCTTGGTTTTCTCACTTTTAAAACAGGGATGATAAGAGCACACATCTAGTGGAGTGGCTAGAAGGAAAGGAGTTTTAATACCTAGAAAGCACTCAGAGCAGTGCCTCAAGCATAGTCAGCTCTTGGTAGATGGTCTTATTTGCTATCTGGAAATTGCTGGAAAATTCTTTGAGAAGAGGCCCGATGAGAAGTGAAGGGAAAACCATCAACATTTATGGAAGGCTGCAGAGTTGGGAACTATCTTGAGAGAAACTATCATTAGTGGTGACACTCCCTGTTCTCAGAAGGCAACTGGGCCCTCATGTGTCCCTACTTCAGAGGAGGCTTGGGATGTAAGAGTACAGGCAGAAGTCCTCTGTAGATGCTTCCTGTCCTAGCTGTTGTTCTAGGGCTATCTGAGCTGCTAGAAGGGGTCATGGAAGGGATGGGAGAGGCATAAGGTGGGAGAAGGGCTGCTTTCCTCTAGGACAAAAACTGGTATCCTACTCCCTCTCTCCTCCCCACCCCACCCCTTCCCATGCCAGGGCAGTGGCTACGAAATGTGAGGTAGGAATTGGACTTCCAGTATTGAGTCCCAGTGGCAGCAAAGACTCTGCTGCCTGTGTAAGTAGAGAGCCAGGGACATGGAGGGCCCATGCTGTTCAGACAGTGAACGCCACAAGGGGCAGCCTGTGACAGACAGAAGCTTGAAGCCATTCCAAGGGTGCAAAGCTATTCTCAAAACCCTGGGGCTCTGCCAGGCCCTAGCATGAATGGTGAAGAATAGATTCGTGATGATTGGGATGGAATTTCTCAGAGACCTGGTAGGACTGGAGTTGGTGATACCCACCCTGACAGCACTGTGAGGGAGGGGAGAGGAGGAGGTCAAAATTAAAATTTAGCACTTCCGTTGTAAACACTCCTGAATAAGGCAGTAGCAAGGAGCATGAGAGACATGGGAAGGTTCTAGATATTTATGGGTAGAATCAACTGGACATGATGAAGGATGGGGTGTGATGGGGGAGAGTGAAGTATATTGGAGGAGTCCTGGGGCTCTGACTTAGGTAAGTGGTTGGGGGACCCTTCATCCAAATGAATGCCACAGACAGAATAACAGCAGATTACTGGAGGGAGAGAAAAGGTTGGGCATACATGGGGCTGGTGGTACCCCAGATCATCCCAGCGGAGGCAGACATTAAGTGAGCCTCAAAGTGAGCTAGAAAAATTAATCAGGGGCAGAGATGACCCTGGAAGAACTCATCTAAGTAGAGGGCACTGAGCTGGGGACAAGCAAGGTCCTGAGGATCTATAAGGACAAGCCCTTGTTCCAAGGATTAGAAAACCACTAAGAAGAGGCAGAAGTGGGCTTTGGGTGACATGGTCCAAGACATCACCTGGCTCTATGGTGCTGGGTCACAACCACCTCTAAGCAGTAAGACCTCTTGGTTTGATTTCTGGCTCTCTTGCTGCAGACCCTACAGTTCCTTTACCCACCTTTAAAATGGGCATTTGTGAAAAGAATGACCACATGTAATCATGCTGTGACATGAGAAGAAAAGGCAGCCTTATAGTAGTCAGGTACCTGCTACTCTGTCTATGCCTTCCCCTTCCACCCAGGCCACACTCACTTTTGGCATCCGTTCCTTATTCTTCCCAGTGTCCAGCCTTCGAGAATATCTACTGCACTTCAAAGTGTTCGTGGTAACCTTTCTTCACCCTGCCTGCCTAACAAAGGAGTCAGAAGAGAGCCACACTTAACCCAAATGAAAGACCATCTAGGGAGACCTTTCTGGTGCAGGAGACCCAGCAAGCACATCTCTGGACCATGCAATGCAGACAGCTGCCTTCTCTGCTTGAGGTCAAGCATCATGGGAGGTGAGGAAGGCTTCAAGCTGCCTGGGCCAGAAGACAAAAGCCATGCTTACTCTTTGTGGCAAAGTGAATCAGAATAAGGCTCGCAGAGAAAATTACTCTTGACAATTTCGTAGTGAAACCCAAATGTTCTTGGACAGCGAGGCTCAGACAGAGCAAGAGCCTCTCTGACCTTACTCAGACCCTTCCCAGAGCAGACATCACATCCCTCTGGTAGGTCAGCTCAGGGGACATAGGAAATCCATGTCTGCCACACTGTTCTGGCTTCAAATCTCAGTTCTACGATCTCCAAGCTGTGAAACCTTGGGCAAGTTATATTGCTTCTCTGAGCCTCAGTTTTCTCCTCTGTAAAGATGAGACAACAATTCTACCTGCATCACAGGGTTGGGGTTAAGACCAGATCAACTGACACATGGGAAATGCTGAAAAAAGTGCCTGGCACATAATGTGCATTCCATAAACATTCGCTCCTTTATTAGCGCTGTAATCAGTATACAGAAATGTATTCTCCCTCTCTCTAAAAAAAAACAATGGAGCACTTGGGTGGCTCAGTCGGTTAAGCATCTGACTCTTGATTTCGGCTCAGGTCATGATCTCAGTTTCCTGAGATCAAGCCCCAAGTCAGGCTCTGTGCTGAGCTTGTGAACCCTGCTTAGTATTCTCTCTCTCTTTCCCCCTCTCCCTCTCCCCCCGCCTTAACAAAAAAGCTAATAAAAAGAAAAAGAAAGAAATGTATTTGGCCATGGCTGAGCTCCCCCTTCACTCCTGCCTGTGTGCCAGTCATGTGCATTCTTACTATCCTGCATTCACTGTCCTGCCCCCCTCCTATCTGCTCACTCAGTGCCTATTCACCTATTAAGACCCCTTTCATTTTCTCTGTAAATCTTTCCTGACTTCTCCCATCCTTGCCAATTTCTTCCTTTCCTCCAAGACTTTCCTGAGGTCTGTAGTGCACAGTCTACCCTTTCCTGTCAGCTATGAAGATCTCTAATAGTTCGTGTCATGTGTGATGTTTGCCCTAGACAGAGTGTGAGCTCTTTCATATCTGGAACTTGCCTTATCTTTCTGTTCCCTTCACAGAGGATAACAGAAGACTGAGAAGCAGTACTGGCGGATAAGGCTAAAGAACAGGGCCCAGTACATGTTTGAGTTGGCCTCTCCCCCAAGGTATCCTTCTCTGACCAGTGCCCCCCCACCTTCTATCTGATGCTCCCCCAAACCCCATAGCATGACTGTTATAGAGGAATGTTTGTGTTCCCCCAAGATTCATTTGTTGAAACCCTAATCCCAAAGTAATGGCATCAGGAGGCAGGGTCTTTGGGAGGGAACTGGGGATAGAGGGGGCCATGGGGGTGGAACGATCATCAGTGGGATTAGTACTCTTATTAAAGTCAGGAGAAAGCCTGCTTCTTCTCTCTTCCCTGTGCAGGTATAATCAGAAGTCAGCAGTCTGCAACCTAGAAGAGGCTCTTCCCAGAATCTGACACTCCTGGCAATTTGGTCTCAGACTTCCAGCCTCCAGATCATTCGAAATAAATTGTGGTTGCTTAGAAGTCACCCAGTTCCTGGGATTTTCGTTATAGCACCCCCACCTGGTTAAGATAGCGACCATCTGTCCTATTCAGTACATGTCTTGAGCTTAGTAGCCTTCCCCCAATTCAGGTCCTCTTCTGGTCCATCTCAAACTTACCATGCCAATAGAAACTTTCCATAGGGTCCAACTAGTGGTGGGCCAGACAACAAATAACAAAAAATCATCTGTTTTAAGCTGCCATTTGGTTATCATACCTTGGGTTACCTCCTTCCATGCAAACAGGCATTATCAGAGGGGTGGTCTTGAGCAAAACAAAAATGCTTCTCTGCTTCCTGGAAGAGCAGGTCTGAGAGGAAAGTGCTAACTGGGCAGGGACCTCTCCTAAGAGCCCAAATCAACCACAGATGCTCTTCCTCCAGAGACCAGAAGCCCCATACCTCCAGACCTGGCCCATGGAGACGGGCTTATTTACTTGGACAGCACACATTGCCAAGTCCCTACTCTGGGCCCGCCCTGCACTAAGTGCCAGGGCTTTTAAGATGAACGAGAAGGGGGCTCTGGCCTCAAGGGCATCCACAGACTGGTGGAAGTGATAAATGTTTTCACAGCTCAAGCCGAATGTATATGAATATGCACATCCATTTATACACGGTGTTTCTACACACATGCGCGCACTCACAAAGAAAGAGACAGAGAGAGAACAGAGCTTGGGCTA
The DNA here is from genome assembly GCF_020171115.1 of Neogale vison. NCBI lineage: Eukaryota > Metazoa > Chordata > Mammalia > Carnivora > Mustelidae > Neogale > Neogale vison. The sequence goes on from NC_058096.1 coordinate 124,237,743, forward strand.
GGAGAAGATATGAACAAAGCTATTGGATTGCCCAGAGGTCAGAAGAGGGGATTTCACCAAATCTCAGACTCTAGAACCCAGTGTTTACGTGATCAATAATTACAATAATTACAGTCACTATGTATTTAGTGTCATTTGCATGCTGAGAACTGGGCTAAAAGATTTCTAAGCCCTCTCTTGACAACCACTCTGCAAGGTAGATTTTTGTATCCCTATTGTATAGATAAGGAAACTGAGGCTCAAAAAGCTTAACTAATTTACCTAAGATTATCTAGCTAGGAAGCAGTAGGACCAGGATTAGAACGTGAGTTTCTCAAAGTCCAAATTTTATTTTATATAGGAGAGGAAGAAACATCTCAAACATCTACGTCCAGAAACAAAAGCACTTCAACTGCAAACAGGGGGAGTCACTAAGCCCATCACTACTGAATGCTTGGCTTACACTTGGAAACCAGGCAGCCTTGTGGCCCTAGGGAGGCAGGATGAGATTCCAGCCCTCAAGGCTCACAGAGCAGTGCTGGGGCCAGACAGGAGCACAGGCACACCAGAGAGAGAGCCACAGTGTTCTGGGGGAGACCAACCTGGAAGACCAGTTGGGAAAGGTTCCTAGGGAAGGCCGGGGCTAAGCCTGACCATGTGATGAGTAACAGAAGGGATTAGGCAGAGGAAGGTGACCTTCTAGTCTGAAAACATAGTCCACAGGATCTGTGAGCCCATCCTGGCCCAGTAACCAGAGGTGATTCAGGATGAAGGGAATCTGGTCTTCTCAAGGAATTCAAGGAATGTTCATCTTTTTTGAGTAGCCAAGACAGAAAAGAGTAAAGAGAAGTGGTTGTAATAGCTCCTTACCCACTGGATTATTTCAGAAATTGGGAATATGTTTGCACTAAGAGTTCAGTGATTCTGAGAAAACCCCCAAATAGTTGTATGGAATTAGCTGCTCAATTCCCTGCAGCAAGAAGCAAGGAATACAAAGGCAAGATGAGCCATGCACCACAAACACAATGTCCTGCAGGAGCCCAAAGCTGCGAAGGTGTGTTTCCAGATAGTTGTCCAGAGGGTGCGTTCAACTCTGCCAGGCAACTTGAAGCCGCACTCCCAATTTTCTTTTACACGTGAGTACAGAATAGTATGCAGGAAGAAAGATATTTTTTCTTCAATCTTTTTCACATGTCTCCCTAATTTTTCTCTTTTTCAATGACAGGAGTAATCATGATATGAACCTTAGAAACCGCAAAGTCAGTGGCAGCAGGAAGCCTATCTTTACTATTGCACATGTTCTTCGGAGATTATGTGAGATTTGGGAATGTAAAATGCAAGTGCATCGTAATAAGGAAAGTCAGTCCTGTAAATACTGACTAAACTGTCATTATAAATGTTTCTGTTTTGATCAACTATTACACGTTTGTCTTTAAAAAAAAAAAAAAAATTGCAGCTAACAGCGCTCTTTGCAGCCCCCCAGTGGCTGGAAGACAAAAGAAGGGAGATGGGGGATTCAGAAGGCAACTCTCACTCCTCTAGGGCCAATCAACTTTCTACATTGTAAAGACAAATGGCTTGTTTTCACGGCGAAATGGGTATATTCTAAGAGAGAAAGATGAAAAGTGTTGATGAAAATGAACATAATTGTACGGATACACGTGAATCACTGAGAGCCTGGATTTTTTTTTTTTCATCTTTCTCTTCTATCTCTGTAAAGCTTTCTATTCTGACCTGAGAACTCTACCCAGTGCATAAGCACACCAGGTCCTCCACCCAAACAAGCTTTTCCCTTTTCCTCACTTTCTGTGAGCTCCCGTTTGCAGACATCTGTTTATAAATATACCATTTGTTCTGCTACAAAGTAATGAAAAAGCTTCAAAAACAGGTCATTTTCTTGTTTAACAAGTGTCTCCTTAACAAGGAGGGCAAACGGTTTGGAAACTCATTGTTTTTAATTCTTGTTTTTACCAAAACAACAGTCTCTCAGAATGATGCCTCCTATCAGCGACTCTTTTACCACACTTTGAGATATTTTCATAATGAGTTTTTCCTTGTCTTCTCAAAAAAGAAACTGTTTCTCAAGGGGGGGGGTGAGTTGCTGAAAAGAAACAGGATGTCTGCTTATGAAATAGTTTCAAAATCCTATCACCAAAAATGTAAAGTAAGAGAATAAGCAGAAAATCTCCTATTCTTTACAAACTTCTCATTCACAGTTTGTGGGAGAAGCATCCCTGAAGCCCAGAGGAGGCAAACTGTCTACCTCTCATTCTCCTCACCCTCCAAGAGTAATTCAACCTAGTATAAATTCCTTCCCAGAACCACTGGTAAGCTATCAAAGCCAGCTTGAAAAATCAGGTTGCGTCTAATAGAGAACCTGTTTATCTACAGGTGCAAACCCTTCGGACCCCTGATGATGGTCAGACAAGATTCCAGCGATCACGTTCCCCGCCTTGTTACCTTGCAGATTTGGCCACAGCCCCCAAACCGAGCGCACACCCTGCTCCTCAACAGCATAAAGAATCAACAAGTTATCCCTAAGCTGGGCGCTCCAGCCCAGATCTGCTACTGCCTCCCTAGCGCCCACAGCCACCCAGCTCCCTCTCTGCTCTTCCCTCTCGCCTCCTCACGCAGTCCTGTCAGCACGTGACCTTCTCTTTCAGATCCGCCCTCCCATCGCCCCTACCCCAGCGCCCTCCCCGTGCACCCAGACAGCTGTCAAAGTACGCGGCTCGCCAGCCTACTATCTCCTTACAGCACCGGGCGTTCACCGGGACCTTGCTGCCTCCTGGGAGGGAGCAGCGCGAGGTCAGGATCTCCCACCGCCGACCGCGTGGGCGGGGAAGGGGCGTCAGGTGGGCTCCTTCGCCCGCTGGAGCCCCAGAGGAGTCGGAGAGGCAGCGGGAGGCGTCACACTCCGCACTTCTGACTCCGCGACCCACCCGGAGGGCGCGCTTTCCCAGGGGAGCCTCAGCTGTCCTTGGGGAGCCTGAGGCGAGCCGGGGGTGCGGGGGGGGGGCTTCCTTGGAGCCTACAAGTTTCCACCCATCTCCGAGCTGGAAAAGCGCTCTGCTCCGTCCTTTGAAGGCGCCCGCCGGGGCCGATTCCCTCCCTCAGGGCAGGAGTCGACAACTGCCTCTTCTACTCGGCGCCCGAGCCCTGTTCAAGGAGTCCCGGGGCTGGGACCCGCTGCGCCCCCACTCCGCCGCAGACAGCCCCCAAAGTTGTCCAGACTCCACAGACCTCCCCTTCCCCTCTGTCCCTGGGCCCCGCCCAGGGTAGGGCCAGAGTCTGCAGGTGGAGCCTCTAGGGTCCGGGGCGCAGGGCGCTCACTTCGGGGATCCCGAGCGCACAGAGGCCGGGGAGATGCGGCAGGGGAGGGCGTGCAAATCTAGGGCCGGGGTCCCCGCGCAGGCACCGGTAAGCCCGCCCTGCCTCCCTCAGAGAGGAGGAAACTTCCCCAGCACCCACCTTTAGCCGCGAGGAGGCGGCGCCGCCGGCTGCCCCCGCCGCCGCCGCCGCCGCCGCTGCCGCTCCCCACGCCCAGCGCCAGCAGGAGCGGCACCCAGCACAGCCTCCCGGTCCGCATCCTCGCCGCCGCCGCCGCCGCCGCCAACAAGCTGCCGCTGCCGCCGCCGCCTGCTGCCCGCGCCGGCTCTCGCTTGCCGGTGTCCGCCGGGCCGCGGCCGCCTCGCTTTGCCTGCCGGTTGCGCTTCGGGCGCCGCCGCTCTCGGCCTCCGCTGCCCGCTGCCGCGACACTCGCTCGCCGCCGGCAGCCGCGCTCACTGGCGCGGACCCGGAGCGGCTCCAGCGCTCACCCCGGGACGGCCCGTGACGTCACGGAGGGAGGGAGGTGGCTCCTGCATATTCATGAGACGCGGACACCGGCCCTGCTGCCGGGCTCGCCTCTCCGCGGCCCGGACCCCCAACTTTCCACCGGCGTCTTCACGCTTCCGGGCGCTTGTGCTCCAGGCGGGACTCGGCTCCCGGAGGACCGCGGCGGGCGGCTGCAGGGAGCCCTCCCGTCAGCGCCCCGGCTTCGGCTCCCCAAATAACTGCCTCAAGAGATGGCGGGGCCCCGCAGAAAGTGGTCACCTGGGGCCTGCGCGTTGTCTGCTGGGGCGGAGGGAACCCTGCCCTGCCACGCCCTTGGAGCTGACATCCGTGCGGAGGGGCGGGCGGGCGGGCGTGCTGCGGGTCCTGCCCTTGGCCAGGCGTCTGGACGCTCTGTGTCGCCTGGTCTGGGGAGGGCGCCAGGCACACGCGAGAGCTGGAGAACGCGAGTGCTGCTCTGGACTTGCCGGGCAGGGTAAATCTCCGTGGAACTGGAGGGCAATGGCCAGACTCCACACCATCTTGGAGAGGCAGGTGCAGCGGTAGCCGTGGCTCTCAGAGGCTGGTGGACGAGATCTGAAAAGCAAACTTGGGGTTCTGGGCCAGCAGTGCGGAGATAAACTTCCTTGCAGTATGTTACCTAGGCAAGAAGTTACCACCTTTCTGTTGTCACTCCACATAGCTAAGACCAGGTAACCTGACGTCATGCTTTGTAACATTTCATGCCATTGAGTAACTGTCACTTCCCTGAGAGCAGAAGTCACGCACCTCTCGTGGACCGGCCACCACCCCAAGGCCATGCAAGGTTCCTAACCGTACTCAATCAACATTAACTAATGGCTCAGAATAAGTCCTTGACTGTATTTGCATATATGCAGTGTCAATATCACACACAATTCAAGGTTCCTAAGGAATAAATAAGATAGAAAATATAGAAACAAAAGTTATTTATTCATTGATTCAGCACATTTACTGAGCACCTAGAGGGCTTGTATTACTCTGCCACTGGGCACTGGACTAGATCGAATGGTCAAAAAGAGTTGTCTGTCCTTTACTCAAAGCCTTTGTTTCCCATCTGAGAAGCCAGAGAGGGCGGTAAAAGGCAATTACAAGGCTTTATAAATGTTATGGTCCTGCACATTCTTTATGTTGCTAGATATGAGCCTATACAAATCAATTAACAAAATGTATATATTGCAACAGTGTCTAAACAGCATCCTATAATTAATAACTGTTGTCTGGGGTGCTCAACAAAGCCATAAAATCCATTAACAGCCCTCATGCTGCTCAGTCTTTCTGCACCACCCTGGCAGCTCACCCCAGCTGCAGCAGTTATGAAGGCCAACTCTTCTGCATTTCCAGGCACCTAGAAAAGCTGCTTGTCAGGGGGGAGGGGCAGCAGTGAATCACAAAGGCTGCAGACAGGCTCAAACCAGGCAGGGCACTTCGCAGCCAGGTCTCCTTTAGCCTATACAACCAACATCAGTGCTGTTAGTCTCATTTCACACATAAGGAAATAGAGGCTCTGGGTACATTAGGTAACTTCCTTGCCCAAGATCAAAGAGCTAATAAATGCCCTAGGCCAATACCAGAATCTTGCCTTTTTCAGTCTTGGTATCCATATCTAGAAAGGATGACAAGGAGAAGGGAAAGCTGACCCAGGCAAAATCAAGGAAACCAGCAAATACAGGAGAAATAAAATTTGTCTCATTTCTTCCATTTATAGTCCATCCAATTACATATTTGCCTCGCCTTCATTTTCTCTAACCATTAGACTTACTTTAATGACTTACCTGTGCTGTCCTTTGATATCATTCTATGGGGTTTCATTAGGACCCATTGGTTGGTTCCAAAAATTTTACACGAGATTTCAAATGCAGAGTAAATAATAAGAAAGAAGAGAAAATACAGCTGACTGGAAAACATCCCCACCCCATGTAGTAGATCACCAAGAAAGAACACAACAGAGAGACACAGTGAGCAGGCCAGTGACCAAGAGGCACAGTATGCTAGACTCCAACTCCTCCTCTACAAACTAGGTTAATAACAATGCCTTTTGAGAGAGATGTGGCCCCCATTATTCATGTCTCCCTAAATCCATTCTTTTTGGATATGCTATCCTACCCCAACTTAGAGCTTGGCCATATGACTGGCTTTGGCCAGTAGGACAGTCATGTGCATATTTCCATTTCCTTTCTTGGACCCCTGCCACCATTATAAGGACAAGCCCAGGATAAGTTGCAGGAAGGTAAGAGACCATATGGAGCAGAGCTGAGCTGTCCGGCCAACCAAAGCTAACCTGGGCTGGTCAGCAACAATTGACCTACCAGCTGACCACAGTTCTATGAATAAGCCCAGCAAGATCAGCCACACCTGGCCCACATCAGAGTTGCCCAGCTGACTCATAAATATAATAAACTGTTGTTGTATTAAGCCGCTATGTTTGGGGCAGGGGTTGGGGATTAAGAAGCCTTACACCTACTTCATAAGGTCAGTACAAGAAGCAAATGAGAAAATGTCTGTGAAACATTCAGCAGGTTGCCTGGCAGAGAGTCTATGTCCAATAAATATAAAATGTCCCCCTCTTATCCCAGTTACCCAAGTCTCTGAATGCCACTCATAACTCTGCTTTATTTGGGAGAAAAGCACCAACCTGGCTGAGGGGATGAAAGTGAGTAAGTTCAGCCTTGGAAATACTGAGGCCACAAGAAGTTCAAGTCCATGTCGTCTGTGGGGAGCCCTGCAGATACAGAGCCAGGAAAGCCACCCAAGAATTAATGTGTCACATGGTTCCACGCTTTGCAGTAGGGGGTTGACATTCCATACCTCATTTAATTTTTGCAACAACAGGTATTCTTTTCCCCTATTTTCTTATAACCAAATTGCTAGCTTGGAAAGTTTGAGTATCTTCATATAATTATGCAGAATATGAATTCGTGTCTGCCTAATTCCAAGTTCCATCTTTCCCCCACACATCATTGTTTTGAGGAAGACATGTAGAAAAACTAAGCAGTGAAAACTAGTTTCATACGAGAAAAGTAGCTTTGGCGATTTGACTTTTTTTTCATCTTTATCCACCATCATCTCTGAGTAATAAATGCAATATAAATACAAGTCTCTGAATTTGTTGAGGCCCTACGCTTTATTTTTGACTTGTTGTTGGTACATATTCCTTTAAAGACCAGATTCAAAAAAAATGGTGAGCAGGATGATGTAAGTCCTTGGTCACTTTAAGCCCCAAGCCCAGGGTCCCACCTGGTGGTGCAGTAATGAATCTCAGACAATTTATTTGGGTCGATAGTTTTTAATAGAATAGAATCGAATCTAACAGAATAGGCCCTACATAAGCACAGCCAAACCCTCTCATTTTCACCAGGGTCATTAATGCTTTCCCCAATTAAGCACCAAAACACAGCTCCTGAATCATTTAAACTGGGTAAATGAAGAAAATAAATAAATTATGGCAGTTGACGGAAACTTACTTCTAAAAAGAAAATTAAACAGAGGCTTTCTGTTTTGAATGTAATGCAATCAAAAGTTTTTCACGTTAGAAGAAAGGTTGAAAATCTGATCCTTAAAAAACTGGAGTTCTTTTCTGATCCCCTGCCCCCATCTTGGCAGACAAAACCAGGTCTTCATGACCCACAAGCAGTTGGACAGGTTACAGAATTTCCAACATCTCTCAGATGTTTTGATGCTAGTGCAGACACGGCTGCTGCCAAAGGAGCTTTTTAAAGTTTAGGCATTTCTCTTCAGGAAAGAGCAAGGCAAGCTAGTTCGTGACCAAATCCAGTTCATGTTCAACACTATTTAGACATGAGTGTTTTATGCTTGGCAAGGCAGAATGCCCTGACTAAAAACAAATATGTCATTGATTATAGCAAGGAATTATTCCAGTATACTCTCCTATACTTCCCTTGGACTTGTATACCTTGTGATGGGTTGAAAAACACACACACACACACATACACAGAGCCATAAAATCTAATGACACTTCTCCCATTGAGGGATACAATCTCTCTCCCCTGCCCTTGAATATGAGCAGTCTTGTGACTGCTTCTTCCCATAGAATTCAGCAGAAGTGATGCCATGCGACTTTACAGACTAGATCATAAAGGCAATACAGCAACTGCCTTTCTCACTAGGAGGCTCACTTCTGGAATCTGGAGCCACCAGGTACAAAGTCCAACTACCCTGAGGTTGCTGTGTTGTATGACCTCAGGCCACATAAGAAGGCCACATGCAGGTGTGCGCCCACAGCCCCAGCTGAGTCCAACATTTGAGTCATCCCAGAACCTTCAGAAAATTCCATTTCTTAGCTGCTGACTCCCCTCCAGCTGTTTGGATCTTCTGAGCAGAAGCCTCAGACATCATGGAATAGAGTCAAGCCATTCCCACTATGCCTTACCCAAATCCCTCCCTGCCCCACAAAATGCATGAGTGCAATAAAGTGGTTGTTTACGCCACTAAGTTTTGAAGCAGAATGCATAACTGGAACATATTTATTTTCATTTGTTCCTTACAACAAAGACAGGGGACAGGAAAGCATGCTGAGGTTAGTTATGTATGATCAGTCCCATTTTGTAGCTCAAATGTGGAGACTTGTGGAGGCCAAGAAGAGGAACCAGTAGAGCTTAGTGCAAAGAGACTGACTTTCAGAATAAAAGAAAGCTGGAGTCCAAACCCAGTTCTACCAGTTTCTAACCATGTATGTATGACTCAAGAAAGCTCTTTACTCTGGACTTCAGTTTCCATAGCTACAAACTGGGACTAATGTACCAAGGTTGCTTTTAAGGTTAATCAATTGTAAAGAGCTGAATCTCTTCCCTACCAGATGGGGGAGATATAGTAAACGGAGCCATCCATGGTGAGAGTGGAAACTCACCCAGGGCCACACAGGTTATTGGTGGCCTTTTCTTGATCTTTAGTACAGTATTTGGTGTTTTCCATACAGGCAAAATGTAGACCTCTGTGGACACACGTGGAGCCACACCAGCTCAAGCACCTTTGCCAACACAGCCGAGAAGAGCATCAGCCCACATGCACTGCCAGAGCTTTTCAGATGTGCTGGGAGTACCTACATCGGCCCGTTCTGCCATTTCTGGGCTTTGTTCCACTAAAGGGGACAGGAAGGAACCTACCATTTATTGAGCACCTACTATGAGCCAGACATTGTATACATCCCCTCATTCAGTCATCCCACAGCACTGGAAGGTGATTTATTCCTCCCATCAGACTCTCAGGGAAACTGAGAGTCAAAGAGATTAAGTTATGCTGTGTATTAGTCAGGGCTCACCAGAGAAATAGAACCAATGGGATTGAGAGAAAGAGAAAGAGAGAGAGAGATACAAGTGACTATATATCTCTATCTGATAGAAAAATGATAGGTAGGTAGATAGATAGATGATACATGTGGAGAGAAAGAGATTGACTTATTATAAGGAATTGGCTGATGCAATTATGGAGGCTGGTAAGCCCCAAGATCTATGTCCCCTACATCCAGGAGAATCAATGGAATAGTTCTTCTAGTCCTAGTCTGGGAGCCTGGGGACCAGAGGAACCAATAGTGTAGTTTCAGTCCTAAAGCTGACAGCCTTGAGACCCAGGAAGAGCCAATATTTAGTACAAGTCCAAAAGCAGGAAAAAAACCAGTGTCCCCGTTGAAAGGCAGTCAGGCAAGAGGAACCCTCTCTTACTCTGGGAGGGTCAGGCTTTTTGTTTTATTCAGGCCTTAAACTGATTGGACGAGAGCCACCCACATTAGGAAGGCCATCTGCCTTATTCAGTCTACTGATTCATATGTTAATCTCATCCAGAAACACCCTCACCGGAAGACCCAAGAACATCCCGTGGTCCAGTCACGTTGACACATAAAATTAACCACCACATACAAATACAAATGAAGGAACTGGGATTTGAACTGAGGTCTGTCTGCCTCTGAAGTTCTATTTTGTCCAGCCAAATGAGCCAATCTGTCCAGCTGCCATCATGGCTTTAGGTGCTGGATTTGGATAGAGACCAGGTTGGGCTGTCCTGAGCCACCCTGACCATAAACCAGGGCAAGTTTTACCCAGCAGCCTTTGCCTTGCAGTAAGCTTTCACAATTTCCCAGGATGGAATCCTTTCACCATGCTGCCTAAAGCATCCCTGAAAAGTCTGCCCCAGGACATCCCTTCCTAGTTTCTTCCCTTTCTGTTTCTAAGGGCCTGACTTCAGCCCCTTACCCCATGCTTTCTGCTGTCCCCACCCTCTCCTAGGTTCACACAACCAGCTGTTAACTATCCATACTCAACACTCCCCCACTACTCAGATATCCTCCAAGGTTCCCCAAGACCTACAGTAGAAGGTCAAGACTCTTACCAGCCCGGCTTTCAGCTCCATTGATAACCCAACTTCCATTACGTGTAAACTATGCTTCTGGCTGCTGTTTTCACTGCCTGTCAAAAAGTTCTATGCCGATCATGCCTCTACACATTTGCTCACACAGTATATCCTGTACTGCTATGTGCAGACTTGAAACCCCTCCAAATTCATATGTTGAAGTCCTACCTCCAAGCACCTCGGAATGTAACCGTACCTATAGAGAGGGTCTTTAAAGAGGTAATTAAGGTAAAACGAGGCACTAGGATGGGCCCTAATCCAATATGACTGGTGTCTTTATTAGAAGAGGAAATCCAACCACACATGTAACAGAGGGAAGAGCCTGTGAGGACACAGGGGGAAGACAGCCATCTACAAGCCAGAAACCAACTTGCCCACATCTTGATCTCAGACTCTGGCCTCCAGAATTGTGAGAAAATACGTTATTTAAGCCATCCAGTCTGTGGCACTATGTTGTGGCAGCCCTAGGAAAGGAACCCAACTACCTTCAGCCTCCGTTTCCCTCCCCACCTAGTCCCCTCAGTCCTATCTCCAATATATGTCTCTCTTAACTCCCCAGCATGTGTTTATTTTAAAATCCTCCAGAGGCTCTCCATCTAAAAGCCATTTTAGGCTAACTCACCACAACCTATTTGATCTGCTCCTGGTTGCTTCTCAAACCACTCTCTCCTTGTCCATTGGTCTTGGCTCTTGTGAACGTGGCAAGCTCTTCTCTGCCTTAAGGCTGAACCCTTTCCTGGGACTGTACTTCCCTCTGACCATCACATGACATTCAGGTCTCATCTTAAATATCACCTCTCCAGATATTTTCTTATGAATTTACTTGCTCATTTTTTTCCTGTCTCTTCCCAATAGAATATAGATTTTAGGAGAGGAGAGCTTCATGTGCCTGGCACATGGGTGCTTGATAGTTATTGAATGAGTAAGTGGTTTACCTTCCCTGAACAGAGTGATTTTTTCTGCACCACTCTTTTCTGACTTTTTCACCAATGTATTGCAAAACCACTGAAATGTACACTCTTCTTATAAAAAAATACAGAACTGATTTTCATGTACCTTGAGCATTTTAATGGAAAATCCAAGATATTCTTTTTTTATTTTTTTAGCATAACAGTATTCATTATTTTTGCACCACACCCAGTGCTCCATGCAATCTGTGCCCTCTCTAATACCCACCACCTGGTTCCTCCAACCTCTCACCCCCCAATCCAAGATATTCTTAATGGTGGAATGGTGGTAGAAAATAAGAGAGCATCTTAAGGGGTTGGTAGTGCAGACACTGTTTTCATTTTCTACATGAAGAAATGGAAGTGAAGAGAGGTCACCTTAGCCCTGGCCTAAGGTCACACAGCCTGGGCTAGGTTGTAGCTGTCTTGAGTCCTGTCCAGAGCTCTTTCTCTACACCATGTCCCCTTACGTAATAGGAGCTAATAAGTATACAAATGTGAGTTGCTTGCAATAGCTGTAGCAGACTAGACCAGGAGTCAGGAAATGCCTTCCACACAAAACATTCCGGTGGAGAGGTCCCTGTGATGGAGAAGTGATGGGACAGCATTTTGTTGCTTTCCCAATCCAAAGAAAGAGTCTACCCATGCCTGCAATCCTTTCAGAGGCTTCCAGTCTAAAGCTGACAGCTGACTCCCTAGACTGCACCAAGGAAATCATTCCACCTAAGTAATTTAAAGATTTTATGTCTTCCAATTTCTCAATATTTAAGAAATTTTTTCCAAGTTAGCATGGTTATAGTAGTGAATCATGTGCCCAAAGGGGACAGGCTATATTATAACACCTTCACTTGATGTTTTTGTAACACCTGGGAATGTCAAAAAACAATGTTGCATGGAGGACCCATGATAAACGGTAGGTATGCAGGTGGAAGAATTGAAGGACATGAAAATCCAGAGCCTTGCTGAAATGGCAAAGTAGGGCTCTGTTTCTGCTTTCATCCATGGGTGACTGAATACTGGAAACTGACTTCACTGTAAAAAAAAAAAAAATTAAGCTATTTTTTGGATTTAGAGTTTGAGGATGAGTACTCTTAAATCAGACTACTAAAATCCAAACTAAATACATTTTCTTAAAATTGGTCTAAAGGTTGATTTAATACTGCAACGACTTAGAAGAGAGGGAGAGGGGACAATGTGTTTTCAGAGAGCAGCTACACAAACAATGATGGATTCTGAGGATTTATAGAACACAATCTATATACATGAATATGAAATTTTGTACTTTATGAACAGAGATTAGGGCATCTTTTAAGCTCTTCCTACAAACTGATCCAATGCCTGCATCTCCAAAGTGCTTAATACATGTCCGTTATTAATAAATTCTTTAAAATACCTGAACTGTTCCTCAGGAGCAAATAAGAAATAAGGACACTTTCAGACACCCACGGCTAGCTTTCTATCAGGCCCTCATGGAAGGAAATTCAAAGATAAAAGAAGGAATAGAGACCAATAAAAAACATGTAGATAGATCTAAATAAGATTTAAACCAGAAAATGAAAACATTAGCTAAAATGGTGAGTAATTTGCATATCACATAAGCAAAATTGTAAGAAAACACTTGGCAGGGGGTGTTAAGTGGGTGGCTCAGTGGGTTAAGCCTCTGCCTTCTGCTCAGGTCATGGTCTCAGGGTCCTTGGATTGAGCCCTGCATGGGGCTCTCTGCTCAGCGGGGAGCCTGGTTTCCCCCTCTCTCTCTGCCTGCCTCTCTGCCTACTTGTGTTCTCTCTCTGTCAAATAAATAAATAAAATCTTAAAAAAAGAAAACACTTGGCAAAAATAATATGGACTAGAATGGAGAGATCAGAATTCAAATATTCTAGGCTTCGTGTATTGTTCTGAAGTAGAATGGAGACACAGATGACATTCAGACTGCTCTCACCACGTGATTTTAAGGGTAAGCAGTTAAAGAAAAATTTCTTTTAAGGGTTCACATTTTAAGGGTAAGCAGTTAAAGAAAAATATAGAACAAATAATTTTCAAATTGTAAGAAAAAAAGGATCAAGTTGATAAAGGACAGTAAAGGAATAAAGAATATGCGTAGGAAAGGCGTATTTATTAGAACAAAATAAATTGATATAATAAAGCCAAATATATCATTACTAAACACGCAAGGAATAAACCTACCTATTAATAATGGAGATTCAAAATTAGATCTTTTTAAAATCCTGTCATAAGTTGTTTACAAGTGAAGCACCTAAAATACAAGTACAGAGAAAAGTTGAAAGTCACAGGGTATGTATTTATATTTATGTGTGTATAAAAGGTTTTACTAAAAACAATGAGAGTCATTGCATAAAGATAAAATCTTAAATTTGCCAAGAAGAAATAATAGTTCTAATCTTCTTCATACTTGAGAATATAACCTTAAAGTATATAAAGCAAAAACTTACACAATTATAAGTGTCATGAATCCACAATCACAATAAAAGATGCTTCATTTTGTAATTTGTAGGGCAAGCCTGTAAAATTTAGTAAGAATAGAGAACATCTGAACAATACAATGATGATCAACTCTGCTCGAATGGGCCAATTTAAACCCAGCAATGAACAACTAAAGCAGATAATTTGATCTTCAAACAAAGATTGTATATTTACAAAGCAAGTTTCAACAAATAGTAAGGTGTCTACACCATGCAGACATTTTTTTATCACCATTATGCTAAAACACAATAACAAAAAAATGTTTTAAAACTCTCACATATTTGGAAACTGAGAGGGAAACTTCTGAATGGTTAATAGCTCAAAGAGAAAATAAAAATTTGAATTAAAAAACATTTAGCTTCTAACAATAGTGAAAATGCCACATAGTAACACAGAATGAAGCTAACATGGTATTTAGAAGTAATAGTGTTTAATACATATCTTGGAAAGGAAACAAGTCTGAAGACTTTTCAGTAGAGCATGCCACACAAAAAGTTACACAATGGGCAGTGAAAGTGCCTGATGTTGAAGAAGCAAAAGAAAAACAAAGAAATGGGACTGAGGAGAAAGGCTGAAAATAGATGAACACATGAATTAAAACTTAGTATGTGCTTAGAAGTCAGTGAAGGAAAGGCTGCACACTCTGTCAATGGTAATAAAGAACTCCAGATGGAACAAAGGCTTCAACTGAAAAATGCAAAATCACAAATTTTAGAAGAAATTTTGGAATATTTGTTATGGCTTGCAAGTAAGGAAAAAAATGTCTTAAACGCAAAACAAAAGCACACATCATGAAGAAAGTACTGATATACTCAGTACATTAAAATTAAGAACTTTGGTTCATTAGAAGATGCCATAAATTAAATAAAATGTGAAACCATGACGGGAAAATTGATATTTGCAACCCTATAACAAAGGACTGGTACCAGAATATAGGAAGAAGTCCTACAAATCAATAAGAATAAACTAAGCCATTAGAAACTAGGGGAAATTTATAAACTGGCAATTCATAGAAAGCTAAATCTGAAAGGCAAATAAACACACAAAAAGATGCTCAATATCACAAGTTAGCAGGGAAATAAAAATTTAAAACAACAGAAAGATACTGCTCTGGTCTGAATGCTTGTGTCTCTCCAGTATTCATATGTTGAAACCTAATCCTTAAAATGATGGTATTTGGAGGTGGAACCTTTGAAGAGGGGTTGACTGGATCATGAGTGCTGGGATTAGCACCTTTATAAAAGAGAGGCCCCACTCCCCACAGAGCTCCAGAACCCCTTTTGTCATGTAAAAATACCAGGAGATGGCAACCCTCAGTGAAGACCCTCATTCTGGAGATGTCAGTGGGGCCATGGTCTCTCTCTTTGAAGCTTCTAGGGAAGATCCTCCCTTACCACTCTGGGTTTCTGGGAGCCTGGAGTGTTCCTTGCCTTGTGGCAGCAAACTCTGTCACCACCGTCTTTCCCTCTCGATCTCCATGCCTTCACATGGCCATCTTCATATGCTATTGGGTTAGAAGCCTACTTTACTCTAGTCTGACCTCATCATAGCTGACCGGATTATACTTGCATGCACTCTACTTCCAAATAAGCTCACCTTCTGAGAATTGGAAGTTAGGAGGACTTCTTGGGCAGGGACATAATTCTACCCATAATGTCTAGCTCTATCTGTTGGTTTTATATATATATATATATATATATATATACACACACACACTAAAACATATAAATGTTCACTGAAGCATCTTTCATAATTATGAAAATAGAAAAATATAAATATCCTCAACAGAAGATGAGTTCATCAATTATGATATAGTCATGCAATGGGATATTATTACATAGCAGTTAAATTAAGTAAAACTTGTAGCAAATGGGAAAACCAAAATACGAGATGATAGGCACAAAATAAAAATTGAAAGTTTCCAAGGGCACCTGGGTGGCTCAGTTGATTAAGGTCTGCCTCTGGCTCAGGTCATGATCCCATCGTCCTGCACTTGGCTTCTTGTTCAGCAGGAGCCTGCTTCTCCCTCGCCCTCTGCTTCGCATTCTCCCTACTTGTGCAAGCATGATCTCTCTCTGTCAAATAAATAAATAAAATCTTTTAAAAAAAAATTGAAAGTTTCCATTTTCAACAGCATAATAGATCAGATATTAAAGTAATGGCAAAAACATAGGTTTTAAAAGCATTGCTGGACTGATGCAAAAATAAGGATTCTACAAAATCTAAAATGAAGTGAAACCAGAACTGGAAAATACATGAGCAACAGAGCTGTCTTTGCCCTGAGTGATTTTGCCAGCCCTGTAGAACTTGAGTCTCACCTTTAATGTCTGTTTAGCATATGAAGCTCTGAATCTAAAATCTATGTTCCAGTCTACGAGGTCACAATTTTACTGTAAGAGAGAATGGGGTGGGACACCTGGGTGGCTCAATTGGTTAGGCATCTGCCTTTAGTTCAGGTCCTGATCCCAGGGTCCTGGGATGGAGCCCCACATCTGGCTCCCTGCTCAGCGGAAAGCCGGCTTCTCTCTCTCCTGCTTGCCCTGCTTGTGCTCTCTCTCTGTCCAATAAATTTAAAAAAAAAAAAAAATCCTTAAAAAAAAAAAAAGGCAGAGAGAGAGAGAATGGGGAATAAAACTGACCACATGGAAAAGAATAGCAAGGACACTTGTTGTCTAAATCTAGCCCTGCATAGATAAAATACGTTATCTGCAAATTAAAAAAAAAAAAAAAAGCAGGATATTGAAAATAAGGTCCTAAGGTGGTAGCACCTATAGATAGTAGAAACAAATGTACACACTGAGGTGTAAAACTTAACATAAGCCTCAAAGAAAGTTGGGGGGGAGGACAAAGAACACAAACTCAACTATGTGCACATATATGATTACAAACCAGCAGAAACATACAACAGATAGCAGAAACAGATATACATAGACATCAGACACTGGCATTTAGAGACACAAAAATCTAAATAAGTATGCTTAATAGACCTAAAGAAATAAAAGAGAAGTTTGGAAATATCAACAGAATAGAAGGGACACATCTTTAGATATAAAAGACAAAAGTGGACAAATTAATGGGCAAATGAATCCACAAATCAACATAGCCTCAGAGAGAAATTACAAACTGCAACATGGATCCGAATAATTACTCAAAATCCAAACCAAAGAGATGATGAGATTTAAAAAATTACAAAAGTCAAAGTATAGGGAAGGTAGAGGGAGAATACAGTATAATTGGAATTCCAGAAAACAAAAGAGAAGAAAAGGAAAAGACATTGTAAACATACATAATTTCTTGAAAATATTCTGGAATTGTTGAGAGTCGCCAAGTCTCCAGTACAAAAATCCTAATAAATTAAAAATATGGGTAAATATTTTTAGAAATCCACATGAAAATACATCAAAGTGGAATCCGAGAACACTGTAGAAAAAGAGATTTCAAAAGCAACCGGCCGAGGAGTGGTTTGATGATGACTTTTCTGTAGAAACAGTGGCAGCCAGAGCATACAATGCTGAAAGAAAAGAAATGTCAAGCTATAGTTCTATGCCCAGGAAAAAGGTCTTTCAAGAAAGAAATGAAATAAAGCCTTTTTCTGACCCAAAAAAGAAGAAAATTTTATCACCAAAATTATTCTCATTAACAGACATTATAAAGGAAGAGGGAAATAATCCTAGATGGAAACTCAGAGATGCAAGAAGCAATGGTGTGGTATGGTTGACCCAATAATGACCCTAAAGAGGTCCAAATTCTGATCCTTGGGATCTGGGAAAATATTACCTAACATGGCAAAGGAGAATTACGGTAGCAGGTAGAATTTAGGTTGCCATTCAGCTGACTTTCAAATAAAGAGAATGTCCAGATTATTGGAGCAGATCTGGTATAATCATCACAGTAGTCCTTGTGATGTGGAATAGAGAGGCGGAAGAGGAGGCTGGAGAGAAGGCAGCAGGAGAGAGACTTGGCCCAACAGGCTGACTGTGAAGTTGGAGGAAGAGAGTCCGGAGCCCAGGAACATGGGCATCTTCTAGAAGATGGAAGGGGCAAAGAAATGGATCCTCCCTAAAGCTTCCCGAAAGGAATGCAGCCCTGTCAACACCTTGATCTGGCCCCAGTAAGACGCACAGAACTGGACCATAGAACTGCAAGATAAAAAAAATTGTTTTATTTAAGCTGCTAAGTTTGTAGCAAATTGTTATGGCAGCAATAGGAAACTCATACAGATGGGGAGCAAAGCTATCAGTAAATACCTGTGTAAACATAACAGATGCCCACAGTGTAAAATAACAAGAGTAATGCCAGTTTTGAAGAGGATGGAATTTAAATATTAGACCATATGAGCCTATATATTGTAGAGAATATAGTAGTCAGAGTCCTATCAAGAGATTAGAGACATCACAGTGAGTTGAACACAGAAAATTTAATATAAAGAATTATTAATAGCCACTGAAGTAATGTGGAATTAGCTAGTGAGAGTGAACGAGATTTCTGAATAATACAAGAATGGCAGCTGCAAGAAACAACCACTAGGTCTTGGGTGGGTTAGAGTCCTCCACACTTACCCCAGAACTGAGATCCAAACATCACAGCAAAAGGCAAAGCTTGGTCACTGGATAGCAGAGAATTCACTGAAGTGCAGCGCTAGGAGAGTCGGCCCTCTGGGGGTACCACTAGAGGCCGAAATCAGTGGGCAGCTAGCTTCGGAATTTGGGAGGTGCTAGAGGAGGTTGCTGGCTGCTGCTGGAGATGGCAAACAGAAAGGCCCGTCTGTGGGACGCTAGTGCTCTTCTCGAGGCAGTTGCGGTCGGCAATTACACCCAGCCATGGGGAACAAAGTGCAGGGAGAAGGGTCCCCAGAAACTGCCATAATTTGGAAAGGGTGCATGCTGAAATAGCAGCGTCAGCCCTGAAAGAGTAAATACGGGAAATGGGACTGCCGAGCTTATATCCTGAGAAAGATAAAATTAGAAGAAAAACCAATACTAATAAAAATACCTCGATCAACCCAAAGAAGCCAAGAGTAAGGGGAAACAGAAACAGAAGCAAGATGAATAGAAAGTACATAAATAGCACCCGGACATAAATATGACTTTTTAAAAACATAAACTCTTCAGTTAATAACTCCTCAGTTAAAAGACAAGGATTGCCTGATTAGAAAATAAATCCTGCTAGGTGTTGATTTTGAGAGATGTAATGAAACATATTGTCTGAAACACAAGGCCTGAGTAAGATGAAATTCAGAGGAAGTGAGAAAGATGGAGAAAATACTAGCTGAAAGAGCAGGAGTAGTTCTACCAACATCTGCCAAAGCAGGCTTTAAGGTAAAAAGTTTCGCTACCTCAGTATCAAATATTCAGTTCACAAAGAAGATAAAACAGTTCTAAACTAGAAGTTTAGTTTAGTTTTAGTTTGGTTTAGTTTTTAGTTTTAGTTTCTTAATAACAGAGCCTCAAAGTACCTAAGGTAAAATGATGAAGGAACTAAGGAAAGATTAGAAGTATGTACCGTTCATGGTAGGGAACTTTACCAGACTTCTTTCAGTAACTTCTTTTAGACATTAAGGAGGTAAAAAATGAGTAAAGGTATAGAAGATATAGGGGCTCATGGGTGGCTCAGTGGGTTAAAGCTTCTGCCTTCGGCTCAGGTCATGATCACAGGGTCCTGGGATCGAGCCCCGCATCGGGCTCTCTGCTTGGCAATGAGCCTGCTTCCTCCTCTCTCTCTTTGCCTACCTCTCTGCCTACTTGTGATCTCTGTCTGTCAAATAAATAAATAAAATCTTTTTAAAAAAAGGTATAGAAGATATAGAGCACGATTATTAAGGTGAACAAAGAGGATTTGATAACACATCATATTCAACCAATGGAGAATACATATTCTTCTCAAACACACAGAAGCCATTGGTCATAGTCAGTCCTGCCCATCTCAATTCAATGGAAAGACGGACCTGTGTGCTGTGTTCGCCGTCTACAACACAAGTTATAAAACAAAAACAAAAATTTAAGAAGACAAATAGCTTTAAACTTTGTATATGTGGAAGCCTGAAGACACAATGAATACACTCCTAAATCAAAGAAGAAAACATACCAGAATTATAAAACCAAGCCACAGTATTGAGTAGCAGACACTCTGGGCACAGCCAAAGCAGCATTTAGAAGGAAATTATAGCCTTAATGATTATATTAAAAAATAAAATTATTCACATTTAATAAGCTAAGCCAAGGACAAATCAAGCAAAATAAAAGGAACAATAAAGATTAAAAAGAAAAAACAATAAAATAGAAAGCAAATGATAGAAAGAGGAACAATAAAGCCAGAATTGGTGCTCTGAAAAATCTGGTTGAAAACAGGCAAAACTCGAGACCAGATCAGGAAAAAAAAAAAAAAAAAGAAAGAAAATAGGCAAAACTCTGAAATAATTAATTCAGAAAAAAAAGAGAACTTAAGCAATATTAAACATAAACAATATTAAGAATGAAAAGGAGGACAAAATGAATGTGCTACAGACATTAAAAAGATAAGAAGATATTCTAAACAATTTGATAAATTTTAAAACTGATGGATTCCTAAAAAAGCTGAAAATTATCTTCAAAAATCAATGCTCTGAAAGATATTTTTAGCAGTTTTTGAAATCATTCTAGTGAGAAGGAAACTAAAGAAATATGGGAAGAGCAACATGTGATTATTTTCTTGGAGCATAGGTCAATTGAAAAAAATTTCAATCTATAAGCGATACCACTGGAACATTAAGGGAAATATGAATGTTACTGAATATTAGATAATAGAATAATACCTATGTCAAATTACCTGTGAGTGGTAGTAGAAAAACACTACATAGTGAAATATTTACAGGTGACATATTATATCTAGAACTAACTCCCGAGTGACCCAGAAAAAAAAAAGTATGTGTATCTATAGTTATGCATGTGTCTGTGTTTGTATGATTGGGGCAGAGGAAGAGGGGAGGGAAAGAGAGTTCAAGGAAGGAGAATGTAAATGTGGCAATTAGTGGATCTAGGTGGAAGATACGTGAATGTTCATTGAGATATTCTTGAAACTTCCAGATAGTTTAAAAATTTTCAAAATAATTTAAGTACAAATTAACAATATAAACATTTTATACAACAGAAATATAATAAAAACACAATTAAAAATAACAACCCAAGGGCACCTGGGTGAGTCAGTCTGTGATGCATCTGCAGTCAGGTCATGATCCCAGGGTCTTGGGATCGAGTCTCGCATGGGGCTCTTTGCTCAGCAGGGAGCCTGCTTCTCCCTCTCCCTCTGCCTGCCACTCACCCTGCTTGTGCTCTCTGTCCCTCTGTCAAATAAATTAATAAAATCTTAAAAAAAAGAATATATACAATATAGGAAATGACCCAGTAATTTAAATCTTCTCTCATAAAAAACACTAGGGTGACATTTTAATAAACTTTTAAGGAATTGATCATTCCAATCTTACATAAAATTTTCTAAATTATAAAAAAGCAGGAATGACTCCAGATTCACTTTGTGAGTGTACATAATCTTGATGACCAAATCTGACAAAGACTCTATAGCCTGGGTGGCTCAGTGGGTTGGGCCGCTGCCTTCGGCTCAGGTCATGATCTCAGGGTCCTGGGATGGAGTCCCCCCTCTCTGCTGAGCAGAGAGCCCGCTTCCTCCTCTCTCTCTGCCTGCCTCTCTGCCTACTTGTGATCTCTGTCTGTCAAATAAATAAATAAAATCTTTTAAAAAAAAAAAAAAAGAAAATTACAAGATAAACCAACTGAAAACTCAGGTGCAAATATTTCCCTCCTCTAGAAAAAAAAATTATCAAGCTGACCTAATGGAATATTAAAAATTGGTGCTTACTTCAGAAATGCAGGGTTCATTTAATTTTAGAAAATAGAGTAATGTAATTCACCACATTAACATATTTAAAGAAATAAGTGGGATGCTGATTTAAAAGATGCAGAAAGGTGTTTTTAAAATTCAATATATATTCATGATTTTCAAAAAGTCTCAGAAAACTGTTGAGTATAAAAACTGTCAGAAACTTCCACATCCTTATCAAATGAATACACATAATCCATATACATATCTATGAATATATACTATACATGATATATTAGTACTTGTATCAATCTTGCATGTTAAATGTCATGTGTAATTGTGAAGTTAAAAGATTTCCCTTCTGTTAATAAGCAGATAATAAGGCAAAGATGCTGTTCTCACTTCTTTTGTTAGGTTTACACTGGAGGACTTAGTAAGCATGATTTTAAAAAATAAAGAAAGAAGAAGGTATAAAGACTGCAGGGGTTGGGGGGAAGGAAATAAACAACTATTGTTTGCAGATGATACGACAGAATGTGGAAGTAAAAAAATCTATAGAAAAATCATTAGAGTCAATAGAGCCTTTAGCAAGATTACTGAAAACAAAAATTATGAAAAATCATTTGCCTTTCTGTATACCAGCCACAAAAATTAAAAATATTTTAAAAACTAACCATCAAAAAATAACTAGGAATAATTATAACAAGAGACCTCTATGGAGAACATTATAAAACATCAAGAGACATTAAATAAACTGAAATGAATGATTAGAGATACCAAGTAATGAGTCTGAAGGTATTTTTTATTAATGACGTCATTTCTTT